>NC_134285.1:3529732-4175290 GCF_949628215.1 Phalacrocorax aristotelis | reverse complement strand
CCTTCCTTCCTTCCTTCCTTCCTTCCCCTCCTCCCATGTTCCACCCTGTACAAACCCCCCGGACACTGGGGAACGCACTGCTGTGGGGGATGCCAGGGCAGACTTGAGGGGCTGACACTGCTTTGGGGACAGGGCAGCTCTCGTGACAAGCCCCACTCGGGACACCATGTTCACTGGGGCCGTGGGACTGAGCCCTCCCCGAAGCACCAAAGCTCTTGTGGGGACACCCCGCCCCGGCCCCAGGCCGGCAGCAGCAGCATGGGGAGACGGCAGCTAAATAAAGGCGAGCAAAGTGGATCTGTCGGAGCAGGCGGCCGCCTGCGGCTCGTACTTTATTTAGCACAGTTTTGTTTGGAAATATGCTTTCTCAAGTTTGCTGAAAGCTGAATTTCTGGTTTGGTTTTAATTTGAAGGCTGGAGCCCCACGCTGCTGCTGCGGGAGGCTCGGGCTGGGAGAGGGCTCGTGTGAACGCGTGGAAAGCCAGGGCTGGACAGGCTGTGCCGCCGGCACCGGCTGGGGACCGTCGCCCCATCGTCACCCTGCATTTCCTTGGGTCATAAGTGCCATCCTCCAGCACGACCCCAACATCTCGCCACAACCACAGCTGCCCCAGGGTGCTGGCAGAGGAGTTATGGGAAGTTACACCCCCCTCACCACCCCTTTCCCAGGAGTTCCGCACCCCTGACCATCTCAGTTTTACCCCCGGCAACAAAGTCAAAACTTCCCCTAATATCCAGAGCCCCTCGATCCCATTCCCAGCCCCAGCTCCGGCGCAGAGAAACGCGGCGGGACGGGGACCGTCCCCTGCCGCTTGTGCCACGTGTCTCATGCAGCGCTAATAGCGTTAACACGTAGGAAACAAAACAGACCCATAATATTAATAGCGGGAAGGAACGGCCCACAGCTCCCCGCGGGTGCTGAACACAGCGACGCCTTGGACTACCCCAGCTAATGAGCTGACATTAGAGGCAACGACTCCTGCCACTAAACTGCAGCAACCAAACTCCCACCGCGGAGTGGTTTCCCGCAGAGAATCCAAGTGTCTCCAGCAATCTGCCAATTGCACAGCTAATTTTATTTATTTTTTTTTTTTTAAAGGGAGTTAAATGTTACAACAATATTCTGAACAGTCAGCATGCCGGGAAAATGTTGAGTGCCGGGGAGGTCATTAGTTAAAGCCAGCTGAATATGTCGATGCGATTTATCATCACACCTTTCCTTGTACGTCTGGAGGGGATGTGTTTTGGAGCCGGAGAGGCAGCAACCAGGCTGCTGTCCCCGTCCTGCATCCTCCCAGCGTGGATTTTTCTCTCAGCTTATGGAGGTGTGTGAAGAAGCAGGCTGTGGTTGGGTGGGATCAACCCAGATGGGGAGTTAGAGGAGCCAAGCTGGGTCATGCAGGTCCCCTGGCAGGGGAGGTGACTGTCCGAGAGGAGACAGCACGAGGAGGTCATGCTTGGTGCTGCTGCCTGCCCTGTGCCGGGAGATAACGCCGCTATCTCCCGCAGCGATGCCCTTCATGCCCCAGCAGCGGGACGGCAATGTCAGTGGAGAGGAGGGAGCTCTGCTCCCCGAGTGGGGCTGCAGCTGTGCCGGCACAGCCGAGGGTGCCCAAACCGCTCCTGCTTAGCCCATCCCAACTGAGTGTCCCAGCACTGAACACCCACAAAATGGGGGGGGGGGGGGGGGGGGGTGCAGCACTGCTGGGGGTGCCGCCAGCTGAGATGCAAAGCAGGGAACCTGCAGCCGGCCCCAGCCAAGTGCGTTCCCCACCACGCTGGGGCAGCGCTGCTGCCTGAATAACTCCCTCCTCCAACACCCCGTCTTTGGGCACTTCCAATAAATTAAGGGTCAACATGGGGCGGGCCACACCCTGACAAACCTGGAGGATAAATGACCCCCTGCTTCCCCTCCGTTCCCAGGAGGACAGGCAAGAGGCTCCCATCACAGTGCATTCCTAATGAGAAAATACTGCTCCGTTTTGCCAAGAACACGGGTAGAAAACAGCTGTGCACATGCACCCCTCCACTGAACCCACACACGCTCCCCTAGTGCCAGCAAGCAGCCGAGACGCCACTGTCTGCAAGCCTTGACTGTGCACACAGGAGGGAAACTGAGGCAGGGGGGCAAGGGAGGCCTTTGGCAGGGAGACCGAAGGCGATGGCGTGCCTGGAGAGGTGCTGGCTCATCCTTGTCCCCCTCAGCCACGTGTGGGTACACCACTGTGGGCATGGGAGGAGAAAAGAGGACACGTGCAGCACTTGGCACCGCTGGGGCCAGGTGGCTTGTGCTTAAGCACCCTGAAAGTCCTGCTAAATGCGTCCTGGATCAGAGGAGATCCTGGGAAAGCTCTCTTCAGAGGCTGCACTGAGCAGCACTGCAGGTCCCCAGCTCCATGGCATAACAGGGGGACTGAGCACCCCCAGTCCGGCTGCCTCAGTGCCTGTTCCAGCCCCGGTACCCAGCACCGCTCCAGCACCCGCACGCCGCGGTGGCAGGACCCCAAGGCTGTACATCTGCCCCTGCTGCCCCCCCACTGCTCCCGGGTGACGGGAGCCCTGGCTGCAGCACCCACCGTCGCCCAGCCCACAGTCAGCCCTGTCGCCCTGCCAGGTCCTGAAATCCCATCTTGCTTGCCTGGAAATGCCGGCTGTTTGTCTGTCTACTCACATCCATACAGCCGGACAGCCGGACATGGCTGGAGTTGAGGGTGAGGGTGAGGGTAAGAGGTGGGGGTGAAGGCCTTGGCAGGGTCAGTCCACACCGGGGGCTGCTGAAGGATGCCCCAAAACTCCAGGGGATGCAGCCAGACTGCCCTGCCCATGTGACACGCTTACACAAACCTGCAGAGTACCCACAACCCCTTCCCCGCACCCCTTCCCCGCAGCCCCCCCTGCAGCCAAGCCCCAGCTGCCCCAGCTCAGAGGACGGGTGTTAATACCCTGGCAAATCACCCCAGGAAGGGGCAGAGCCCTGGCCCCCCACCCCAGGTCGGGGGGTCTGGCCAGACCCCAGGAGGAGGGGGTCAGCCCTTACCTGGCGTGCGCCTGGGGTGGTCTCCCCAGCACTCCCCAGCCATGGCTGTGGGGTACAGGGTGCCCCGTGGCCCTGCTGCAGCCCGGGCAAGAGACAGAGAGTTTTAATTGAATTTCTAGATTATCCTGGGGGAGAAGTTGTAATCTCCTTAAATCCAACCTCTGGTCGAGTCCTGTAACCTACTGTCCTGTGCTGGGGAAGGGATTTAGCAAGGGGGAGGGGAGGTTTCCCAGCTTGCTGATGCTCTGGACCCCGAACCCCGCAGGATTTGTCCTGCACGATGTCAGAGATCTGCTCCTGGCAGCCCTGCAGCCCCAGGGAATTAAGACTCTGCAGTGGTGATGCCCTGTTCCCTCTCCCCACGTCCTGCCACAGTGGCTGGGGGTGTCCCAGGAGCCTCCCGGAGCCTATGGGGCTGGGGCACTGGTGACAGAGATGTCTGGTGCTGGGTGGAGGAAGGGAGCTGACTATGGGGTCAGTGGGGTGTTTGGAGGGTGAAGATGAGCCCCCCGGGTGGGACTCATGGCTGGGAGGTGCCTGGGGCTTTGAACTGAAATATCACCTGGCCTAGCTGTGCCCGGGGTGCTGGTGGGATGTGCAGGTGCCCTTCCCCGCCTGCGCTGCGGTGGGCATCTCCCTCCTGAAAAGCCCCGACCCTGGACCACGTGGGCCAAAGGGTGTTTTCGGATGGGTGACCTTGGGGTGTCTCTGCACCCGCCCCATGCGCTCTCCTCCATCACATGGCTCTTGTCCCTCCTGCAGGCTCCTAAATCTGGATACGTGCTGGACTCCAGCAGCAGCCCCAAACCATCCCAGGGACAAACGCAAGCGATGGGCTGCAGGCAGGCGATGGCAGAGCCAAAATCGGACAACCATGCTCCTGCCTGCCCTGTACCCCCATTGTGCCACTGCAGGGGCCCCTGCAGGGACTCGGGTTCCCATTGGGAATGGTGGGTTCCCATCCAGCACGTGCCATAGAGGCTCCGGGAGAAGGCAGCAACCCCGTCCCAGCCCAGGGGGATCGCCCGGCTGCCAAAAAGCACCGTGGGAAGTAAAGGGAAAAGCGGGACCGAAAGGGCAAATGTCTTCAAGCAGATTTTATCACCAAGACGGTCCAAGGGCTGCAGCACCAGGGGGTTCCCATGCCGCACGTAGCACCAGGGCAGTGCTCAACAGTATCCCTGGGGTACCACAGGCATGAATTATTGTAGGAGACCTCTCATGGAGTGATTGCTGCCTATGGCTTAGGGTTAGAGGCAGAAAGTGATGATCTGGACCCCATTCAGCCCCAGCTTGCCTGTGGCAGGACTAATCCTGCACCTTCTGCTTGCCCAGCTCCCATGAAGGCCTCGTTCCCAAATTCCATTACACCCAAGGCGGGTTTTCCCACGGAGCTGCGCTCTCACCCAATGCAAACCCTCTCCAGGAGCCGTGTCTCCCGCTCGAGGGAAATTGCGTGTGTGGGCAGAGCCCGCGCCCGGGAAATGTTTATCCTGAAGGCGCGACGTGCGGCAGGTTGGGAGCGATGGGGCTGCCAGCCAGAGCCAATGGAGCCGTGAGCCGTGGGGAGAGCGACGCGGTGGCGTTTCGGCTGGGAATCAGCCCAGAGAGGAGCGGGATGAGCATGAGAGCCAGCTCGGGATGCACAGGTCCCTCCAGCAAGGGGAGATGGAATGTCAGCAAGGCTGAGCCATCAACTGCTCATCAGTATCCTCTACTCTTTTTGGGGCTTTAAACCTAGTGTTATTCCTGCTTCGCCCAAGCATTAACAATTGCTCGGCTCTTGGTGAGAAATACAACCCATGTCCCGCTGTCCCAGGCAATTTTCCTGGCTCCTTGGTTGTGCCGCAGTAAAGTTGCCATTTCCACGCCAGAAGCGGCTGCATTTTCAGCACCCTTCGGCATTGCTGTGGCTTAAGGTGATGGCAGAGCCCTAAACTTGTCTTTTAAGCCCAGGAGGAAGAAGGTAGGGAGGAAGGACATGCCATGCTTGGGCAGAGACGCCCTCCTGGCCCTACTTACCCCACGGTCGCTGCGAGAGCCGCAGATGCTGAGCCCGATGCTGGTGGCTGAGTGAGCGAGTGGCGGAGATTTTGCTGGGCAGCACGCCGCCGTCCTGGCTAATTGCTCCTGAGCTCAGATTACAGCCTTTCCTCTTCCCTACATGTACAGAAGCTGGCATCTCAGCTGTGGCCATAGAGAGCCACTGCCAGCAAGGGGAACATCCACCTTCAGTGCTATTTCTAAGTGGTAGGGAGCAAAATTGCAGTTGTGGTAGTGGAGGAAGCCCGAGATGCCTTAATGGTCTCAGGGGACTGGAGGAGAAGCAGCTTGAAGGGGATTTCAGGGGTTTTGGGGATGCAAAGAACCACCCAGAAGGATGCAACAAATTCAAAGCTGAAGGATCACACACTCAACTGGGGCAAGGCAGTTGGTGGTCCAAGACAAGACCTTGGTTCTTTGATCTTGCCATTTAATGATGGCCACGACCCAAAACCCATCTTCAAGCGTTTCCCAAGGGAATAAGAAAAATCCCCCTCCTTTTCTGTTGGGGGTGACAAGCCTCCTGGCACACACATGATGCTGCCCAGCATCTTCAAGACTTAAAGAGGCCTTCGCACTGCATTGCTGCTACTCGTTTTCCTCCAGATCATGGCTCTGCACACATCAGTTGAAGAGTTTCAGTGTCTTTTAAATCCTCTGAGGGCTCCCTTTAACACTCTTGTTCCTTGGGCTAAGCCTGGTTGGAGGACATCTCCTTCCTGGGGGGGACCAGGTTTCTGGCCCTGGGTTTCTGCCCTTTCCTCTCTGCCCCAATGTCACCAGGGAGCTGGACACCCCCAGCTTGCAGACATGTCCCCAAACCCAAGTAGCTGCAGGGGCAGCAAAGGCAGGGCAGGGTATTTTGGGGATCGTCTTTATCTGCTGCAATGAAGATTTAGCACAGGCGTTGTGTAACGCCGGGGGGGGCTTGCTGCTCCCCATCCCTCTCACCATCAGGGATCAGCGGCTCAATTAATCTTCCCTCATTCCCTGCCCACGGGTACCAGCCCCGGGTGCCCTCAAATCTCTGCCCGACGTCAGCGTCCACCACCCCACCACCATGGCCCAGGGACCCACCTCATTTGGGAAGCCCTGCTCAAATGGGGGTGTCCATGAAGGTACCTGCCAGGCAGACATGGAAGTCCCTGAAATAACTCCCTTCTCATTATTTCTGTGCCCCAGCCTCGGGCGCTGTTGTGCATCGCTTCATTAAGGGGCCCAGCAGCTGCTGACCCTGTGGGCAGAGACCTGGGCATTTAAAAGGTGGTTTTTAAACCAGCTAGGTTCGGCGCATACCCAGTTGCGTGGCCTCCTCTGCTGCTCTGCAAGCCTGGGTCACTGATGGGAGGCTCACTCAGGCGCACACTGCAAAGCAATAAAGTAGAAGCCAGGAATCCCTTTTACTCTCTTTGGCCAGCCCTAAAAAACCAACCCCCCCAACCTGTGTTCCCGGGGAACCCTACAACAAACAAGGTGAGCGCAAAGCCTGGTGTTGGTGAGCCTGGGCACTGCTGTGTGTGCACACACAGCTTGACAAGGAGCAGGGCACCGTTTCTCCAGCAACAAAAACCGAAACACCAGCAAGGGGAGGCTTTGGGGGACAAAGACGGTGGCACCTCACTGCCAGCCACAGCAGCCAACCTAACCCCCAGGGTCCCAGTCCTGCCCGCCAGCATCCCTTGGAGGTGTAAAGCCAGATGTCACGCAGCATCCCAGCATGGCCAGGTGGCTGCGGTGGCGCCAGGTGGGCACAGAGCGAAGGTGCCCTGCGGCTGGGTCAGCGGCCAGGTCTGGTGGCATTGGAGAGGGCGGGACATGGTGATATGTCCCCGGTGAAGAGCCGCACGGAGAGTTACACAACGCTGCCCCAGCCGCCCTTGGCTGCGTGCGCCGTGCACGCTCCTATCGACACGGCCCCGGCCGCCCTCCAACATCCCCGCAGGGAGATAACTTTGCAAGTGGCATAAATGCAAGTGCACGTGAGGGCGGGGGGGGCTCTGCTCCAGTCCCCTCCCCAGCCCCCGACCTCCTGCAGTGGTCGCCAGCGATGCTCAGGACTCACCAGCATCCCACTGTCCCCTGGCTTGGCCGTGCTGACGGCGGCGGGGTCCGGAGGGCTGTGACGGTGCTGCATGGAGCAGGGGAACCAGGGTCAGCACCTACCACCAGCACACTGCCAAGCTATCACAGCGGCTAAAGCACTGCATGGGCCCGATCCAGGGACTTTTAGGACGTGAAGGACCAGCCAGAAGGATTCAACAAACTGAAACCTGGGGGATGTGACACCAGATTACATGGTGGTTTCACCAGAAAACTGGGGGATGTGACACTGGCACAAGGCAGTTGGTGGCTGCAGGCAGGACTTTGGTTTTCTGAATTTGCCATTTAATGATGACCATGACCCAAAAAGCACCTTCAAGCCTTTTCCAGGGGAGGAAGAAAAATCACCTTCTTTTTCTGTTGGAGGTGAAAAACACTTGCTGATCACACCGGCAGCAAGGAGCCCTCCCCTTAGCACAGCAGCAGGATGCCACAGAGATGCTTTTGTCCATAGAGGGGGGAAACTGAGGCACAGTGTCTGATGGGCCCACATTTGGGGACTGGCTGCAGCCGATGTCATCGCCTTCCCCCCAGCCTGGCCTGGCCAGAGTTCGAGGTATTTATAAAGCCGATAAGGGAGCAGAAAGAATTTTCCAAATGCCAAAGTTACATAACCTCTCCTTGCCCTCCACAAGCATCATCTGTAATTATAGGCTTGGGGATGGGGGGAAGGTCTCTGTGGCGGGGCTGGCGGGGGGTACCACAGCTGGTGTCACCCCAAAGGGCTTCACCCTCCTCTTCCTCACCACAGTGGGCCCCCATGGCCAGGCACCAGCCCATGCCACCATGGCTCAGCGGCACCCCCTCCCCGAGGGACCCTGGTGGCACTGCGGCTGGTCCCCACACAGAGTGGGGGGAGCCCAGGTTTTTGGCTGAGCTCTGGGTGGGTGATCCCCCCCATCCACACTGGCAGCTCCCGGGGTGCGCACACCCTTCCAGCCCATCCCGGCATGCACTGGATGTCAAAGCAGATGACAACCCGAACGTGGCTGACATTGCCATGGTGACTATCAAACGCTGCTGCCAGGAGGACTTGCACGGAGATGCTGCACTACCACCTGCCCCCACAAAGCGCTGTCCGTTCCCCCCAGCAACCGCAGGTACCCCCTGCCCTCCACCAGCCCTATTTCAATCACTTTTTGCCCTATTGCACCCACAGGCATCTTCCAAAACCTCCTCCATCACTATGCTGCTGCCTCCAACTCCACCAGCCATGCCTCAGTTTCCCCAGCCCTGTGCTTGCTGCCCAGGCTGGGTATCCCCTCCCCAGGATATTTTTCTCTTGCCCAACTTCGGCCAAGGCAGCAGAGTTGGAGAGATGCTGAGTGAAGGCTCCGTCGCTGTGGCAACCTGCCGCGGCCGTCTCCAGGCGACGGCCCAGGGATGCTGCAGAGCCGCTCTGGAGGCAGAGCAAGAGGGACCAGTGTGGCGGGGGGGCAGGTATCCATAGGGATGCCACCCCCTGCTCCACTCCCCTACCAAAGTCGCAGCCTGGATCATTGCAATGGGGTGTAAAACCACCCTGGAAACAACCACCGATTTGACTGAGGCAGCCAGCTGAGCACCGACAATCTCGTGGCACCCCAGGCTGGCTGGTGGCGATACCAGCAGGATGCTCCTGGGGGGGTGCGGGGCCCCACTGTTTTCAGGGACACCTGCAGGGCTGTGGAAATAATTGCTGGTAATAAGCCCATTAGCCTCTTAACCCTCATTAAGCGGCTTAGGGGGGACATGCGCCATTATACGCAAACCCGGAGGTGGGGAAGGCCCTTGTCAGGGCAAAGGGGTGTTACTGCTGGGGATGGGATTTCACTGGGGGCTGCAGGGGGTATCACATGGGGGCACGGCTCCATCCCTCCTCCCGGCGAGCTCCCCTCCTGCATCCAGCCCCCACTGTTGCTCTTTGCCAGCCAGGACCATTGGCAGCACTGAGCAGCAGGCAGGGATGGTGGTGATGGGCCGTCACACCCGTGTGACGAGTGTGGGAGGTCTCAGCCGCAGTCACGCCGGTGGGGGGAGAGGGGTGGCTGACAGCACGGGGCAATGGCCTGGCCAGCGCCCGACACCGCGGCTGGGGAACGGAGACATTTCTAATCACTCCAGTTGGAAGAGATCCCATTTTTACATTTGCTAAATTAAAGGATGTCAGCGCCTGATGCCAAACCCAGGCTCCCTCAGAAATTTAAACAAATGATAGAGAAGAAAATGAGCTGACACCAGAGCACAAGCGCTGGCACGTTGTCCGGCCACACCAGCCCTGACCAGCCATGACCGTGGCAGGGTTTAGATGGCATCCTGCAAAGCACCAGCCATCCCAAAGATCTCAACTTTTTAACCCAAAATGCAAACTTGCCCACTCTGCTTGGTCAGAAAATGCATTGCTGGTACACGGGCAAAGCAGGCTGCCGTGCTGGGGCTCCCAGCGAGACCCCCCCAGCCTCCGCCAGCCTCCTAAAGGGCAAATCTCTTCCTCTTTTTATGGATACAGCTGCTCTAGGCAACGGGGTTTCGATCAGCACAAGGTGGAAGGAGGGAGAGCAGAGTGGCGAGTGCAATGTCCGGATTTCTCCAGATTTGGTGATTCCTACAGCTGGCTCCGTCTTGCCCAGCCCCGCGTGGGCAGGCAGCGGGGTCCCGGCAGAGCATCAGGGCCGCCGGCTGCCACACGGCCCCTTCGCTGCCCCTCTCCCCGATGGAAATACCTGGGCTCAGGCGAGGGTTTCGGTCCCCGGCGCTCTCCGGGCTCCGCTGGGGCGTTTTTGTGCTGCAGCTGAGCAAAACCACAGGGTGGTGGTTTGGGTTTTTTTTTTTCCTTTTATAATTTTCTCTGCGAGATAAAATTAAACAAACAAGCCCTTCTGGGAGAAGTGCAAGGAAAGGAGCCTGCTTTCCTACAGATGTGCGTGTCCTCAGCGATTACAACCGCCGAATTAAGCTTTCCCTGTGGCTGGGACATTTGCACGATCCCCCTCCTTCGCCTCCTGCGGTTTCACTGGTAGGAGACCGACTCGCTCTGCAGCATCCCTCCCCATGAGGTCATTACCCAAACACCTATTTTTCACAAAAGCATTGAGAACGGGGTTTTTTTTCCTGACCTCACCACCTCTCCATCAAATTAGAGCAGTCTCGAGAGTAAGGCTGGGAGCGCTCGGCGAAGTGGCACGCACTGGTGGAGGATAGAATAGAATAGAATAGAATAGAATAGAATAGAATAGAATAGAATAGAATAGAATAGAATAGAATAGAATAGAATAGAATAGAATAAAGATGCGACTGGGCATCTCCCAGGGGATGGGGCTGCAGAGGAGGGGGAATGCTGTGGGTTAGGAGCGGAGAGGGGTCTCCCAGCTGCCCTCCGAGCCCTGGCTGCAGCCCCCAAACCAAAGAGGAACGGCCATGGCGTGAAGACTTGCAAACACACCTGAACTTTCCAGCTTCATCTAATTCGGAAGCCAGCGTGGAAGCTGTTGCCATAGCTTTGCAGACCACCGGTGGGTTTTGTAGCGCAATCTGGACCACAGATCTATGCAAATCCCCAAGGCAGAAGTCTTTATGGAGACATATGACAACCGAAAAAGAATAGCGCTCAGTGCTCTACTCCCACACGCCACCCCCCAACTTCACCATCATTTAAATCAGTCTTAAGTTGGAAGAATTCAAATCAACACTGTCGTCACAGAGGCAAGCAGAGAGGTGACACAACTTAGATGCTGCCAGGGAAATTGCCCCCCTGAGACTCCAAACCCATTAGCCCATCACTTTCTGAAGCCCCATCGAGGAAAACAAATTAACTGGCAACCCGCTGCCCTGGGCCCTCCATCCCCTCCAGGCAGGGCTGCAGGAGAGATTTCCAACCAGCCTGCCCCCTGGGATCAACGGGAGGGGGACTGTGGGGAGAAAAAAATATCCAAGACATGCTGTTGAGGCTGGAGAACCACAGTTGGAAAAGAAATCAAAGCTTCCAAAGAGAGGGATGCCAAGGAGATACGTTGTTCCCAAGAGAAACAGGACATTCCACTCCAAGGGGGAGGAAGGGAGGAGGAAATCTCGTACCACCTCTTTCAGCTACCCCGCATAGGTGCTCAGGGGCTCTATGCACGGCAGCCTGCTCGGGTGGCTTGTCCCCGCTGTGCAATGCTGCAGACACAGATGGCACCGCAGCTACTGACTTCTTTTGTTGTGTTTTTGTTTGGGGTTTTTTGTGTTTTTTTTTTTAACCCTAAAAGCACATTTTCAATTCGGGGGAAAGGTTGCTGGGTTCTGCCAGCAGCCAGGCAGATGCAGAACCACTCTCCAGGCTCCTAGAGACCTTCGTGCCTTCCTGCACCACATGCCCAGACCCGCTGTGGTCTCAGGAGATGCAGCCCGGCATCGGCAAACTCCTTGGGGCTCTTATGGGAGTCGCATATGGAAGGAGCGGAGGGAAAATAGATACATAGTTATTGCCAGAAATGCCAAAGTCGGGTCCCAGGCCAGTCCAGAGGATAAAGGATCGGCAGTTTAGATTTTCCTTGCTGGAAGCAAGTGGCAGGGATCACTTCAGCACGCTCCTGGCTGCTCCCCTGAAACCACCCAATTTGGCTAGTTCAGCATAATTTCTGCAGCAAAATGTTCCTGCAGGAAGTTTTATACCTGTGCCCTTGGGCAAAGCCTTGTTCACTGGGAACAAGCTACCTGCCTCCTCAAGGCAGCACCTGGGGAAGAAGGAGGGAGAGGAGGATGGGGAGCAGAGTTGGCCCAGCTATAAATAACTCCATGGAAAGGAAACAAGAGAAAAAGCAGCAAACAGAAACCAATAAATCCAGGGAGATGGGTTTGACTACAGCCACTCGGCACAAACAGTGCCTCATGCTCCTTGTGACCCCGTAGAATCAGTCACAAAAGAAAATGGGATCCATCGCAGCTCAGCTGAGCAGGATCCAGCCCGGCCATCACCTTCCTATGCACAGCCCATCGAACTGACCCAGAGCGCTGGGCAGAGTGTGCAGGATGCAACGCATCATTCGTGGCAAGACCTCATCCACTCTGCTTCATTAAAAAAGATAAAGATGAGAAAGGGGAGAGTGAAGTTAAGAGAGTTAAATTAAGGAGAGTTAAATTAAGGTGCCCGTTGGACCATGCCAAAGCAGGACTGGCCTGGCTCCTGGTGTCACCCACACTGAACACCCAGCAATCCCGTCCCTGAAAGCACCAGCAAGCTGTGAAACAGCCTGTGTTTAAGGCAATCATTATTTGCAATCTGTGATCCTGGAGAAAAAGGCAGAAAAAGCAACCTCTCATTTTTACCAATAAAAATGGGAATTGCAGAGGCTCAGTAAGCACGGTGGCCAGCAGGTCACCAGCAGTGCTGGAGTGATCCATCCAAAACAAGCTAGATTTCATCAAACTATCCTAGAATAAGGCAGGGGAAAAGCCCGGAGTTTGCCCTGCTGATGCCTGCCAGATATCAGTCCATGGAAGCGATGGGGCCAGCAGAGAGGAGACAGAGCGGGATCATCCCCACTGCTGCTTTCCCCACTGCCTCCAGAAAAATGAATGAAAAGCTTCAATCCCAGCTCCCACATCTGGATACTGCACCAAAACGCATTAAAGAGGGTTTATTTTTCTATCTCTTTTCCCAGCCTATCTTCCCAGAGCACATCAGTCCCTGTCCCCAAAGGCTGTCAGAGGAGCTGGGGACCAGGCGCCACTCTGCAGCATCCACGGGGCTAGTTTTCCCCAGAAGATCATCCGAGCTGCTTCAGTTTTGCTTGTCTGTAACTTATTATTAAAGCTGAGCAAATAATTCAGGACAAAAGCTCCAGGAACAACACTTTGCCTTTTCATTTTCTGCTCTCGAGCTGTCTGCAATTTTCGCAGTGCTCGGGGATGATTTAAAGACCTGTCTCCGGACAGGAGCGCCTTGCTGCGACGGCGGCTGCGAGTGTTTGATGGCCCGAATTTCACGTGTACAGATGAGGACACACCGGACACGTAAGGATGGATGAGTCTTTCCTGGTACCCTAATTAGACAAGCAGCATTTGCAAGTGGGTTTCTGAGTGTTTTTCTGTGTTTGAGACCTGCGAACACTTCATGCGGAGTTAACGACCGCCTGTTCATTAGGCAAGGCTTGACGAGCGCTGTGCTTTATGGATCATTATTTTTCCAGCCGACGGTACCAGCCCAGACACAAGATTTCCACAGAGCACCTTGTTCCCAGCCCCTCTTTGCACCCCAAAACATCACTAAAGCACGGGAAAGATGTGAGGAGGATGGGACTGCGGGCAGATACACGGGGCCATCGGGCTGCGACGGCTCTGACCTTCCCGTGCCGCAGCCATCCCAGGCATTTGCTTCCTCATTAGTGGAAAGGTTAGGGAGAACGGATCGGCTCTGTGCAAACTCCCCGTGGTGTTCACATGACGCAGGCTGGCAAAGGCAGCTCGCCCTGATGCTTGGGCAAGCACCAGTCAAAAAAAAAAGCAGGGAGGGGAGAGCCATGCTCCTTGTTCGAGGTGCCCAAATGAGAGGTCCGGGAGTAAGAGCCTGTGCCCCTCACCTCATCCACCTGTCCCTGGGAATCCCATGCTGGGGTAAAGCAGGGTCCATCCCCAAGGCCATACGAGCTGCCTACTCTAAGAGATGCCCTCGACTCCTTTCCCGGAGGACAAAGGCCAGTGTCACCCGCTGCTGTGACCCCAGACACTCATCAGGGATGCTGAAGGCATTGAGAAAGAGACACACACCCCCTCCAGAGCCAGAGCGAGAGAACAGCATCGAAGGCAACCACGTCTCGTTCGGGGAGAGGCCCCTGCAGAAAGGAACCGCTCCCTGGTGTGGGCAGGGCAGCCGCTGCCGCCCGGTTGGTTTGCTTTCAGGACGGAGCAAACCGATGACATTAACGTCCCGCTGTAAAGACCCCCCCAGAGCAGTTCATGCGTGGGACAGAAAGGAGCCCTCTAATGCCCCCCCAGCCCCCAAAGGGGCCAGGGCTGCTCTCGGGGCCATCGCAGGTGACTGAGCCTGGGGCTCCATTAGTCCCTGCTGGAAACCCCTCTCCAGCCGAACGGCTTTCTCCTCCCATTGCGTAATTGCACTTTGTCGAGCAAACCCAGCTGCTGGCGATGCATTTTCTCCAGCCTTGCTGCTCTCCCGCAACATTTTCCTTATTCCTTTCACTCACTCCGGACAGTCACCAAAGCACCCAGAGAGGAAAAGGAGAGAAAAACCCAACTCTCGTCCCACCCGTAAAGCAAAACCCATGATGAAAAAAAGGGGGAAAAAAAGCACAGAGTGGTGTCAGGTGCCTCTCCCCAATCCATCCCCTCCCGGTTTGCCTGTGGGGGTTTGACAAAAGTGCTTTTCGGCTGACAAAATGATTACAGGGTGCCGAGACAGTAAGTTGCACATGGATTTCTTTCCTGCATTTCAAGCAGGGTGAGGACACGGCTGCAAAAGCAGCTGCACTTCTAGAGGGGTCGCAGTGATGAGGGAAGGGGAGGTGGCAGGAGGGGGGATTTGGGGACAGAAGGAAGAAGGGTGATTTTCTGCTCAGAAATAAAGCAAAGAGAGTGGGTGGGAGTGTGCACAAGTGCGCGAAGCCGAAGGCAGGAGATGCTGCAGGTCATTGTTGGAGTGGGGATGGGCTTGGGAGGATGCTGGTGCTGGTGCCTGGACCAGCCTGAAGGGATAAGGGACGAAGCTGGAGCTGCTGCCCCCCTGAGCAGGATCAGACCCTGTGGCCTTGCTACAAGGCGGGCGTTGGGCAGCGGCAGCGCTGGGAGCGCGTGTGCAGCACGTGTGCATCTCACCGGTGGGAATACAGACTGAGCGGGGCACGGCGAGGTGCCCTGGGCACACTTGGACTCCCCATGCCTGAAGGCAGTGGGTGCTGGGCAGGGGGGAGGAGGAGGATTTCAGCTCCAAACTCAATCTGTTGGAGAACTTGGCCTGCTCCCCGTCAAGCTGAAAATAGCACATATGTAAGGACGTGCATGCAGTGCTGGCTGTGTCCTCGCGAGCGCTTCCTTCCTGCTGTGCTCCACTCGGCGTGCCGGCCCTCTGCCTGCTGCCTCCGGCCCCCCACATCCCCCACATCCCCCCCACGGAGCCCAGGTCTCAGGCAAGAGACTTTTTTTGGCTCCATAGAGCACCCTTATTTCAACAAAGCAGGGCCGGTGCACAGATACAGAGCTGGAGCCTGTTCCTTTCACCTTCAGCTGCTTTTCACGTTTACCACGAGGTCCGTCCGGCAGCAGCATGCCTGCCGTTATCACCTGGAGCGGGCGAGGATGAGTGCGGCTCACGGTGGGAGCCGAGTTTTATTAGAAACAAGCATCTGGTTCCAGCACCCCGCCACGGCCGTCAGCCCAGGCTCAGGCTTAGGATGGGGCCACGAGCACACACGAGTGCGCAGACAGCTGCGGCAGCAGGTGAGGAACCTCAGCGAGTCCCCATTTTCCCAGACTTTATCTCCAAATCCATTATTGGCCATGGGAAATAAAGACATCATCCCCCTCTGCAGGGGCACATGCTGCCTGGCCAGGGTCGAGCCCCAGCCCTCGGAGGGATGGTGAACTAACAGAGCGTGCAGCAAGCTGCAGGATGGAGATAACCCTGCCAGCAACCAGAGTTGATTCCTGCAGCGGAGAAGGAAGAAGAGAGGCCAAGCTCCCCGTGGACATCAGGCACAGGAATAATGGGAAAGTTTTGTGGGACATCGGCTGCAGTTCTGAGCACAACTTGCGCAAAGCCCCGCTCCTCTCCCATCCCTGCTTTGAATTCCCCTTAGAGAAATCTCCAAGGCAAGTACCCCAGGGTGGAGGAAATATAGGGTTTCTCTGAATGAGGCTTATGGGGTGATAACCGGGGGATCCAGTAAGTGCAAAAAAGCAAATAACACCAGGTTCTGGGGAGGGACGTACAGGCAACCTGCATAGCGCCTTGTGTACAGCAGAAGAGGATTTTTATAAGTACGCAGGTTGTCTTGTGCTCAGTGTATTCAGGGTGCACCATATAGCCACCATAGGATGATCTCCTAACCAGAGGGAGCAAGCAGCCCTCCAGCAAGGCTGTCCGGCGTTTCAGGGCATGGCCCCACAGCAGTGCCCAGCAGGAGAAGCATCGCTTTGTGAAAACACATTTTTCACCCCAAATCTCCACTCTGCCAGGTCATTGCTTTACGACGATAGCTGCCTCATGCTGCGGAGCCCGGCTGGGGACAGCAGCTGGGCACCAGGGGACATCGCCGGCTGGGAAGGAACCAAGCACAGCTCTAATGCACAAGCGTATCTGCAGCGCACCAAAAACACGCCTGAGCATCGCCAAAACCCCACTGCTTTCCGAAGGCCTCTGAGGAATGGCATTAGCGAGCGTGTGGTATCAGCTGTCCTGAAACAAAGCCATTGTGGTCGAGGCAGGATCCTTATTAATTCTTTCCTCTCTTTAATTTCCATTTTTCCTCGGTTCCCTTTCCAATTGCTCAGGTAGGGGTTGGGTAGGGACCCCATTGCCACCAGCCTGTGTCCCTGTGGCACAGTGCCACCAACGTTATCACTCCATGACACAGGGATGTGATGGGTGGTTGCATTTGGGGTCGATGGCGAGCTCGGAGGAACATGGGGAGCACAGCAGGAAGGGAGCCCTGGATGTGGCAGAGAGCTCAGGGGTGGAAGGGAAATGGAGGGTGGGGAGCAGCAAAATGACACCCTGAGGCTCAGTGGCCAGGCAGTG
Source organism: Phalacrocorax aristotelis (assembly GCF_949628215.1). Taxonomy (NCBI): domain Eukaryota; kingdom Metazoa; phylum Chordata; class Aves; order Suliformes; family Phalacrocoracidae; genus Phalacrocorax; species Phalacrocorax aristotelis. The sequence continues at coordinate 4,158,398 of NC_134285.1, read as the reverse complement.
GGGTGGGGAGATGCACAGACAGGTCCTGGCCACGTCCAGCCTTCAGCTGGGAGGATGGAGACAGGAAACTGCCGCTTACTGAAACGGCATCGTTTGGTGAAACATCCCAGCTTCTCCCCAGACACTGCCCTTAGGGACAGACCGCAGGGAAAGGGGTGGGACAGGACCCACAAAACCCACCCAGCGATCGCCTTTCCTGCATCAACCAGCAGCACCCGCCTCGCCCATCCACCCCTGACATAAACCCCTCCACCCTTGGGTTCCCCCCATCGCCCTCATCCTCCAGGACTCTAAAAAGCACCCTTTTCCCTATTACATCCCACATCCTTCACTCCCGCAGTCCCCTCCGGCACCAGCCCTGCAGCGCCTGTTGCCACTGATGCCATCGACGTGTCCCCAGACCCCAGGGGATGCCGACATGCAGCAGCCCCTACGCCGGGGACAGCAAATGGCCCTGTACGGCCCTGGGGACTCCTGCAATGCCCGCTTGCCCACCGTTACATAAACTGCAGGGAGCCGGGACTGTTTTCGTTTGTGTTGCCTACAGCACTGCGCTCTTCAACTTTATTTGCATAACAAATAATTAATAATAATTAATGACTGGGAGAATGGTGTGGATTGCCAGATTTTGCTAATTAGCGAACAAGCGCCATTGCAAAAGCAGAGGCAGGCGTCTCGCGGTCCCGTCTCCCCACCGAGAGCGGGCTGTGGCCTGGGACGTGATGGGGATGGTGGTCCTGTGCGACTCTCGGCCCTTTTGGGGAAAAGGAGGAGGAGGCGGCAGTGCTGTGGGTGGTGGTGGGACGGGGCAATGGTGCTCGCAGGGTTTCGGCTGGTGGTCGCATGCAGGTGCCTCGATGCACAGCACATGGAGCACCCACCCTCCCTACGCAGCCCTGCACGCGTGCCATCGCATGGTGTCCCACGCCCCGCTTTCTCTGCGCCCGTACTGGAGCCTGGGACAACACTGCTTAATTGTCTGATGATGGCACCGCTCCATATAATTAATGGGAGAACAGGCACCAGCTCATTAGAGAAAAGCCTTTGCTCCAGCAGCCCCCCAGCCAAATCGTGCGGGGTATGGTCTTCCTCCAAGGCCCCTTGCAGGTGGCACCCCTTCACCCGGGCGGAGGGGAGGGCTGAAAGCACCAGGGAGACCCCACTGCATCACCCACACCAGAAAATATGGAGGAATGAGGATGTGAGCAACCAGCTCCCCTGTTTGGTGACGTTTGGGGTGTAAGGTGATGTGGCAGCCTCTGCCTGGACCTCACGCACCCACAGCTGCCTGGGGACCTGGGAACACTGACCCTGAGAGGGGGAGGGAGAGGGAAGGGAAAAGAGAATAAAAAGAAAAAGGAGAAGAAAAAGAAAAAGGAGAAGAAAAGGGAGAAGAAAAAGGAGAAGAAAAGGGAGAAGAAGAAGAAAAAAGAGAAAGAGGAAGAGAAGAGAAGAGAAGAGAAAGAAGAGAAGAGAAGAGAAGAGAAGAGAAGAGAAGAGAAGAGAAGAGAAGAGAAGAGAAGAGAAGAGAAGAGAAGAGAAGAGAAAGGATGAAAAAGAAAAAGAAAAAGAGAAAAAAGAAAAAGAAAGAAAAAGAAAAAGAAAAAAGAAAAAGAAAAAAAAGAAAAAGAAAAAGGAGAAGAAGAAGAAAAGGAAAGGAAAGGAAAGGAAAGGAAAGGAAAGGAAAGGAAAGGAAAGGAAAGGAAAGGAAAGGAAAGGAAAGGAAAGGAAAGGAAAGGAAAGGAAAGGAAAGGAAAGGAAAGGAAAGGAAAGGAAAGGAAAGGAAAGGAAAGGAAAGGAAAAAGGAAAAAGGAAAAAGGAAAAAGGAAAGGGAATCAGATACTTTTGTCTTTGGTCTGCTCAGGCACTGACTGCTGTATCGCACACAGGACTGCTGAGAGCAACGGGGGGCTGGGGCGAGCGACGGACAAAGCCCCTGGACCTGGCTGGCTGGAGCCAGCCCGCGGGGAGCCGGCTGCTTTCCTCCCCAGGAGGAGGAGGCATGAAGCAGAGCAAAGCCCCCTCCCTCTGTCCCCCCACGAAGCCCTTCAGGTCCCACTTGCTTTCCTTAACCCTTGCATCATTGCAGACAAGCCCTAGGTGCCGGCACAGCGCTGGTGCTGCTCAGCATCACTCCCACTGCAGCTCCAATTCAGCCCCTCACTTTACACCACCATTAGAGCAGAGCTGTGTGTAATTACGCTTTGCTGGCTCTCCTCTATAATTCCTTTGCTTCGCTGAATTGCTTCCCCTTCAGCACCACACATAATCCATTGCACTGTAATTATACAGGAATTTTAATATCTGATGCATTTATAAGATGCACTTAATTCATCAGCCCCTTTAAGTACGTTGTCATTACAGCATGGTAGGAAGGATGACTCGCTGTCAGATGGAGATTAGCTGGCCCCCGTGTGTAACGAGTTGGAGGGCGTTCTCAGCCCAGCTGAGAACCACACTGCCAGATCCAGCCCTGGGGCATCCAAGGCTGGGGAGCAGGACCCTGCTGCTCCGCGTGTCCTGGCCCCCGGGGGGAATGGCTCCGCTGCTGCAGAGACAAAAGGCAACAGAGTCCAGAGCAGCACCCGACCCACCCTTTCCCCAAACGCCTGAATCACCCAGCAGGGCCGGATTTGGCATTTCAGAAAAGAAGGGCCTGATCCAGTGCTGGCTGCCCAGCATTGGGGAGGTTTATCCCTACAGTCTGAGCATCGAGGGGGGCTCCCCAAGCTGAGCAATCGGCATTTGGATCCCTTCAAACCCACGAAGAAAGTAGCTGCTACTGAAGGCTCATTTTTCCTGGCATTTCTTTTGGTGGCTCCATTCCAGCCGTGTCCTAAAAGGGAACCAAAGGCCTTTGAGCCTCTTGCAGCAAGCACAATGCAATGATTTTTCCCAGCCCAGGCGGGAGGGATGAGCTCACTGGCATCCTTGGTTACTCTGGCTTCAGAGTGTGGGGTCCCTGTGCTGTGTGCCGCAGGTGCTGGGGCTGGCCGGGGTGCCCGTGGGGGGCAGTGGGCTCGGCAGCGTGCTGGGGGGCGGCTGGACTCTGTCCCACCGAGCCCCAGGAGAAACGCCAGCTGAGCCTGGGAAAAAGAAGCAGAGGGGGAGAAGGAGGTAGGGGGTCTCAGGGGCTCAGTCCCTGTGGGGAGTCCTGGCTCTCACCGGTGGGTGACACCATGTTTTTCACGCTGCGGTCATACTGGGTTTCCCCGCAGTGCTGCAGGGATCCCGCACTGCCCTGCCAGGCATCCCTGCGGGCAGGTGGCACCCAGGGGTGGTGGTGCCTGAGGCCACCTTGGCGCAGGCCATGAGGCACCATGAAGGTGTAGCCCAGCTGCCGGTGGCACCCTCAGGGAGGGACAGAGACCTGCCGGGTCCCCACAGTGCCAGGGGACCACTGGGACAGTGCCTCCAGGCACAAACCCTCCTCCTGCCTCCAGGGAGCCATGCCGGAGCAGAGCTGCTGGCATTTTAGCCAGAGGGGGACACTCAGCAAGTACCACCCGAGCATCAGGGCTGCTACCAGCACCCCGAGCCCACCCACAGGCGGCAGGTGCCGGCACTAGGGCAGCTCCCAGGTGCGCCCCAGCATTTGGCAGCCATCAGGTATGGTGGTGCCCTGGACCCCACCAGACTACAGCCTCAGCACAACCTAGCAGTGAGGTCTGTCCCCCAGGCTCCCCACACTGTCACCCTGCGCTCCCCTGGGGTCTCAAGCTGGGGACAGGAAGGGTGCTGTGGCCAGCCTGCTGTCCGCCCCACCCCATGTCACTGGGTCATGGCATGTACAGCAGTGCCCAGAGCTGCACCTCGCTGCGAGGGTGCTGCACCGAGCGCCAGCAGGTCCCTGTGCCTGTGTGCCCGACCCCAGTGAGGACACTGGCTCCAGAGGCAGAGCTCAGCCTGGACCTGGGTATCGGCAGCCCGAGAGTATCTGAGGGGCTTGTAATGTCCCATCTCCTCCTCCCCATCCAGGGGGACCCTGGTACCTGCTCCTTACGGGGAGTCACAGCCCCCTGCCTCAGTTTCCCCATCTGCACAGTGGGTCTGTGGTCTCCGAGAAGGGTAGAGATGGCAGTGTGGTTGACAGAGGATGTCAGCAGGGTCCCCATTCTGACACCCTTCACTTAGGACTGGGGCAGGGCTCTCGGCTCTCCCCCTCCCCAGCCCCTCCTTCCACAGGGTGCTGCCACCCAGGGGGGATTTTGGCTCCCAAGGTCACAGGATGGATGGGGCTGGGGGCAGAAACCCCAGCCCTTGTGCCCCGCCAGCCCTCTCAATAACCCCTCCGGGTCCTGGCCACCCCCTGGGGCTCACCTGCCCTCCAAGTGTCCCCATCCCTCCCTCCTCTCCCCAGAAAGCAAATATCCGGGGAGATGGGCTCTACGCTGCAGCTCTGCCAGTAGTACTGGCGGCTGAGCAGAGCAGACTGCAGCACGGCCGTTACGTAAGCCCGAGCTGGGCTCCAGGGATGTAGGACACCGGGTTATACCCCAGCCCACCTGGGGGCTGCCACCCACACCCCGCCTTGGCCCCAGGGCTTGTGGAGTATAGGGGGAACCCCCCACTGACTCAGCCCGCACTGCAAAGGGGTGCAGGGGGGATTGGAGTGGCCCTAGGGGTTGCTGTGGCCCTGCCATGGGGCACATGGTGGTGGCAGGGGGCAGAAGTGGGGGGACAGATGAGTGCAGGAGGGTTGTGTTGGTGTAGGGCAGGGAGTGGGGCAGGCGATGGGGTGCAACGGGGCTGGGAGGCGCCGGGCGCTGCACCCAGAGCCTACTGAGCCCTTCTGCAGCCCTCAGCCACAGCTTTACCAAGGCTCAACTGTGCAAGTGACAGCACAGGGACCGAGTCAGGTGGCCAGGTTGTGTCTCCCTTGGGGTGGTCCACGGAACAGGTTGAATGCAGCTGGGGCAAAGGATCCCAGCCTGCATCCACCTGCTACGTCTTTATCCCCATATCTCTAGAAGCTCAGCATCCTTAGGGACAGCATCCTTGGGATTAGCATCCCTGAGGCAGCATCCCTGTGGCCAATCTCCTTGGGATCAGCATTCCTGGGAACAGGAGCCTTTGCATTAGCACACCTGGATCAGCATCCCTGAGAAGAGCATCCCTGGTGCCTCCAGCACAAGCTGGGAAGCCAGGATCAGGGTTTTCCAGAGCTAAAAGGGAGATCCTTCTCACACAGGACAGCCCCAGCATCACCTGCCTCACAGCCCTGCGGGGAAGCGGAGGTGAGGGATGGCGGAGCCAGTCTCACCCACCTGCGAAGCACCCGTGCCCTGTGCTGGTGGCACAGCGAGTGGGCAGGCAGCACTGGCAGCACTGGAGCTCCCCCAAGACCAAGCCCTACGCTGGCTTATGGACTGGCAGGGGCCTGGCAGCATCCCCTGTCACGGTGCAGGATGGGGACAGGGATGGGTAGCCCATGGCCCCCCAACCACGTGGCTTCTCTCTGGCTTTCTGCCGGGGGGAGCCTGGATCTGGCCATTTCTGTTTGGGGAAAGGGGGGGCGGGAAGCCCAGGCTAAGGCTCCTGGCAATAGGAGATACCGTAACAGGGAATTAATGTTAATTAATTCATAATGACGCCGAGATAGTGATACCAGATGCTTCAAAAGTCCAACGGGGGAATCTGAAAGAGCTTTGCAAAAAACCATCGCCCACTGGCAGTCCTGCCTCGCTGCAAGCTGGGAACGAGGGAGTGAGCTGGGAACTAGGATCAAGCTGGGACCAGAGCACCGAGCTAGAACAAGGGAACAAGCTAGGAATGAGCCAGGAATGGGCATGTCCCTGCAAGGTGGCAGGCCCACAGTCACCCAGAGCTGTGGAGGCAGCACTGGGACGCCCCCAGTCACCCTATTCCCACGTTTCTCTTCTCCCCAACTCAGAAGCTGGAGTAGGGCCTGGGCAGCAAGGTGCCTGCTGTGCTCCAGGCCCCAGTGCTCAGGGGTTCCCTAAGCCCCCTAATGCTCTTTTTTTTGCTCTCCTTTCCTCCATTTCAGGCACCCTGGGTGCAGGACAGCCAGACAGGTGGGCACTGAGGCAGCCAGGAGCCTGCAGGTGGGATGGAGGGACAGGCTCATGATCTGGGACAGGGACACAGGTCCTTCGCCAGCCAGCGTCCCCACATTCGGAGGACAATTCCCAGCTCCTGCAGCAAGTCGGCAGCATGAGGAACGGGTGCAAGCTGGGCTGGTTTCTCCCTTCTCATCCATAAAAGCCCTGCACTGTCAAATCCAAACCAGACTGGACCTTAGCCAAGGGATGCAGAAGAGCCTAGAAAGGGGCTTGAGTCCGGGCACCACCTTCCTAGGGCTGGGGACCCTGGAGTCAGTGCTGGGCAAGATGCAACCATGAACTCTGCAGATACCATGGACAAACCCTTGGGCTTGGAGCCATTCACTGCCTGCCTGCCCCCCCAACCCAGCAATTACGGGGGAATTATGCTCCTCCCATGGTGATACAGTGCCTGCACCCGGGGGCAACCCCTGAAATGGGGGCTAAGGGAGACGGCCGAGGCCATGCGGGGCCCAGCAGTGGCAGAGCAGGTTGGCCCAGCATGGCCAGGGCCCAGCGCTGCCATCGCTGCTTACATAAGGTGCCCAGTCCGTGGGCCACACACCCAAGTGGCAACAGGAGAGGGGGATGGATCCATCCCTCCAGCAATCCCGCTTAGGTACCGTGCTCCCACTCTTTCTAGAGACAGCATCCCCAAAACTGCCACCCCATCCTCTTTTCCACCCAGCACAGAGGTTGGGTGAGACGCCCGTGTCTCTCAAGCACATTTACACCCTAAAACGTGATGGCAGCTGGGGAGAAAACGCTGGGTTTAAGCTTTCTGGCCAGTTCCCCTGACAGCTCCTCTGAAGTTTATCCACAACAGGGAACAGTTCCCACGGCGCCGCCAGCAAAGCCACCCCTGCAACCTCGGCCAGCCGGCGGGGAGAGGGGGGAACCCATGGTGAGCCGTGGTCATGCCCAGAGCATCACGGAGCACTATGGCACCGTGCCGCATGCCTGGGGGAACACCTCCATTCCCCCTGGCTGGTCCCAGGGGACTCACCGTATCCCCTGGGGTCATTTCAGGGCTCAGGAAAAAAATCATCCACTTGGAATTTGTAGGTAAAGCCTCTCGTTTGGATAAAGGGCAGCAGAGGCCATACAGGGTTTCAAAATGTGTCGCAGAGCAGATATAAAGTGGCCTTTAAGGTGCCTTCCCCAGCAAAGCCAGTGTTTTACTAAGCCCATCCGGCATGGATGGGAACGCGCGCTGTTATTCCAGGCCTGAAAGGGGCAGGCGAGGATTTTAATTTTTTTTTTTTTTTAGTCTTGTTTTCATTATTTTCTGGTGGCTTCTTCGCTTTGTGCTCACACAAAGGGAATTTCACCTGCTGTTCAGAACAAAAGGCCCCGGAAAGTTTTGCAGAGAAGGGGATGAAGGGAAGACGCTTTAATGAAGCAAAATGAGTTGTTGCAGGGTTTGGGTTTTTTCTCAGTGAACTGTAAAACATCCCCGACTCTTTGGTGCCTGCAGGAGACCCGGCACTGGCACATGAGTCTCCTGTCCCACTGATGTCACCCCCAGGCTGGGAGCAGGGAAGTCTCACAGCCCTTTAATGCGGTCAATTTGGGGTGCAGAGGGGTTGTGGGGCAGCAACGGGATCGCTTCCCATCCTTCTCACACACAAGCAAAGTCATCGCCACGCTTTCTAAGAACGGGAAAGAAAAAACCCAGCCCTCGTTTGCCGACACCACTGCAAAACAGGTGGTTCACAATCACAAGTGCGGGGGGGGGGCGGGGGGGGAGTGGAGAAAAACCCCTATTTGGTGATTTTGTGCTCATATCTGCTGCAAAACTGTCCGGGAACGAATGCTGCTAAATACACACTATTTTCCCTCTAACACTCTTTGCTCTATAATTAAGAGAGACTTCTAAAAATACAAATAGCCTCAAGCACCCAGAGAAGGCGTGCAGGTGCTGGTAACTGAAGGCACTTTAGAACAGCTCATTTTCTGGACAATTTTACTAGCCTGGCTCACGCTCAGCGCCGATACTATTACAGTGATGCAATTATGCTGCTGCTGCTGTTGTCGTTGTCGGCTTGCTTCGCTTTTTTCCCTGCGCTTTGCAGTTTGCCTTCGAAGCGCACACACACCCCCCCCAGCTCCCGGGCTCAGCCCAGGCGTGCCCCCCATGCGGGCAGGCAGGTCCAGGCAGCTGGGAATCGGAGGGTCACGCGAGCGTGCCTCGCACACGCGCGTGCATCTACATGTGTGCACACGCATAGGGGCATAACCCCGCATGGGCATCTCCAAAAACAGCCGGTCTGCAAAAGTTTTGGCCGAGAAAGCAAGCCGGCCAGGGGAAGCAAGCAGAAGCGAGCGGGACCCCAGCGAGGCACCCGCACTCCCCGAAAGGCAGCAGCAAACCCTTGCCGCTGGCCGGGGAGGGAGGGGGCCCATGGCATCGGCACCGTGACGGCGGCCAGCTTTGCAAAATTTCCCCCCCCCAGCCTGGCATTTCGGGCACGGGGGTGGGGGGGGGTGAGAACTTCACCCGTGAGGCTGCCACCGCGAAACTTCCCCGTCTTATTTCTCCATTAGGGCTGCAATAGGTGGAAGTGATTGACTCACTATGAGACTGCTGTTTTTGCCTCTGACTTAGGATTAAGACGGAGCTGGAGGAGCGGAGGAGCTGTCGCACCGGCTCTCTGGCAGGCAGATGCCGGAGCCGTCACTTACCTCTCACTGCATCCAGCCCCCCTGGCCGTGGGGCTGCAGGTCCTGGAGAGTTAGCTGGTGAGGGACCCCAGATCCATTCCGGTTTCTCCCAGGACTGACGTTCGGCTGCTGCTTCTTAGGCACAGACCCAACCCCTCCATTCCAACCACAGGAAAAAAAAATATATCTTCTTCCAAAAGAAAAAAAAAATTAAAAAATAAAAGAGGGAGATTTAAAAAGAAAACCACTTTTTTTTCTTGGTTCGGTTTCCCCCAGCCACCCCTTGGAGAAACAAAAAAATAGATAAATCCCAGCGACCAGGAGATCCAGACTCAGGTGAATTTAGCTTCAAACTCCCTCTGTGCTTTCAGAGCCTTCACCCTCAAATGGGCTCTGGAAGATGCTGGGGGACCCATCGTCGCCAAAGTGTCATCAAATATCCTTCGGGCTCAACTCCGCTCCTGCCCGGGGAGGGTGGACTTCTTCCCTGCTTGCTGCGTGCTGTGGAGTTGGCAGGGACCTGCCTGTTTCAGCCTCAGTGTGGAGGGTGGGTGGGTTGGTTGGTTGATGTGGGTTGGTTTTCTTTTTTTTTTTTTTTCTCTCTGCTATTGGTTTTCTTGCTATCTGATCCTGAGCGAGCGCTGCAGCTCGCTGCTTCCCTGCTTTTTTCCCCCAGCTCCCAGCCTTTTGACAGGGAATGAAACACAGACACCCAGTGAGACAGGCTCCGGCTTCTACAAAGCTCCACTCCCTCCTACCGCCTTTGTCCGTGAACAGCAACTACTCCAACTCTGCCCGTAGACACAAGTGAACCTCTGCATCAGCACTTTCCTAATGGCTGCTTCGCCCGAGTCCTTCGGCCCTTCTTCTTCTTCCTCGCTTCCTCTCCTCCACCTTGATGGCTTCCGCTTGCTTTTTCTAGCCCGGCCCTGGCTCCGACAGCCACGACGACGAAGAAACAACCCTTTCCCGACAGATCCATCTCAGCTCCCCCGTGCCGGCTGCTGCGGTCGGGGGGTTGCGGCCCCACGGTCCATCACCATCCTTTCTGGGCGCCTTCCATGAAAAATCGATGGCGGGTACCGCGTCCCCAGAGGCTTCGCTCTGCTTTCGGCTGGTTTAAGGGGCAGGGTCTGTGTGCACGGAGAGGAGCCGGGGCAGAGGGAGGGCTGGGAATTGAAGACACTTCTTTTTATTGCGGGCGGGGATTTTATTTATTTTTTTTTTAAGATTGATTGGAGTCCAAGTTTATTACTTGGTGGTGAGCATTATTTTAAGCTGTTTTGGAGGCTTTGGGTGTCTTCAGGTCACCCTGTCCTTATAACAGCAAGGCCTTTTTAGAGAGGGCCAAAGTGAAACTCTGCTCTGGCAGCCTTTCCCCTCCACCGAGGGGAACGGGTGGCAGAGGGGATGCTGCAGTGGGCTCACAACCCCAGCTGGCTTCCAGCCAGAGAGAGATGCAAACCAGCCACCATCTGTAGACTTCCTCCACACTCGGTCGCCCGCGAGATCCCAGGGCTGCTGCCTGCTCCTTTTTGGGGACTTGCAGGCTTTGTTCAAAAAAAATCACAGCCAGGAGACCTCCAGCCTTGACAGCAATGCTCGACACCACTTGACTTGGCTGTCACGCAGCCAGCAGGTCACGTAACTATAAAGCACCCAGCACATGAAAAAGTTGCCTCCTCACCTGCCCCATCTCCCTTTTGCAGCACCTCCCACCCCTTCCCAGCTTTCTCTTCACTCTTCTTTGTCTCCCACCACAGGTTTGGGACCAGCAATCCCTCCCTCACCTCTTCCCTTCAGCAGTGTCCCAGAGCAGTGACTGTCCTCGTCCCCAGCTCCCATCCTCTCCCCAGCACAGTGATGGAGCATCGTGCCTCCTGTCACTCTTCCCAAACACCCCCGGACTCCAGAGCACCCCAGGGCGATGCTTGCAGCGCTGCCTCCTCTCCCCTCTCCACGCTAGCCACAAATACTGAATTTTAACCAGCACTTTGAAATCTCCAGATGAAAACCCTTGTTCTGGCAACAGTACATCTAAACCCCCATAGATGCCTAGCTAACAGGGGGGATTTAGGGTTTTGCAGATGGGAGGGGACACCAGTCCACACCTGGGCATGGTGGTCATGAGCACAACCACCCAAGGGCCAACCATCAGTATCTAGACCCCAAAACACTGCTCCTTTACGCTCGTCGGGCAGCCCCTCACACCCTGGTTTGCTCCTCTCTGCCAGGCTCCTGTCCTGTCACCCCACTGTGCTCATCACTCATGGAAAGCTTTCTGAATCCTCCCCCCAGCCCGGTACCCAGGCGGCAGTGCCAGCCCCAGGCTCCCTGCACCCAGCCCCCTGGCTCCCTCTGCTCCCTCCAGCAATAAATATAATTAACGCGCTGGGCAGCCCGGAAATTGGCTGCAGGGCTGGAGCGGGCAGCTGGCCACGGGCCAGTCTCCAGCCCTGGCCCCCTCTCGCCTGCCGCTCCCCAGCACGGTGCTCCGCCGGGGCTGCCGGCAGCAATTTCGAGGTGCATGGGCAGGGCGTTTCACCAGCAAAGCAGAGAGCAGGAGATGTTCGGGGCTTGTATGCAGGGTGAGTCATGGGAACCCTGGGAGGCTGCAGCCCTTGGGGCCGGCTGGGACAGCAGAAGGGAGCTGGGCAGCCAGAACTGGCGAGGCTGGTGTTCCCATCACCCTGCCGTGACCCTCCCTCGCTCCCCAGTTTCCTATGGGAAATGCAAAGATATAGCCTAGGTTTTCCAACCTGGCAAGCCCCGGGATTCACCCAACCCACTGGGGGAGCACAGAGGCTCTCCACGCTTTTGCTGTTGGGTCTGGGCACTGCTGCCCCAGGGCTGTGGAGAGCCATAGGGAAGCCCATCACCCCCAGCGTGCCCGTCTGGGGGTGCAGAACTGCAGCCCTGGGGAGCCCTGCGGCCCCCGTAGGCTCTCAGCTGGGGGATAGCTTGGGTCAGGGTATCACCTCACCCTGCAGCCAGGCCGGCTTCAGCCATTTGCTCAGGAGTCGTCGAAGCAAGGAAAGGAGAGCAAGAGGGCAAAGCGAGGGGGGGCACCCAGCAGGGTCTCCAGCGGGCCCCTTCCCGACGCCTGCAGCATGGCTGCACGGGGCTGCGAGCAAGTCAGCACAGAGCCATTAGGGCTAATTTAATCAAGACAGATGGCCCAATTGGAGGGCTGCCGCCCATAAATCCCACGCTCGCACTGTATTAGTGTCAGGCCTCCTGGAGGAAGAGGCTGCGGGGGAAGCGAGGGGGAAGCGGGGATGGGGAAACGTGCTAAGTCACCCATCCTCACGACAGCACAGGGCCGCTCGGTCTGGGTGGCACCACCCAGGCGTGCTCCCCAGCGCAGTGAGCAGCCTGGTCGCAGGGACACGGCCCACCATCCTCCAGCCCCTCCAAAAGCTCAATGGTTGGAGAGGGTGGGATTTTAAGCAACCTAGTTTTGCTGATCCCCAAAAGGTGCACAGAACCCCTGTGCCAAAGCAGAGTTTTGCTCCCATGGGAATCTCCCCTGCTTGCTTAAAGGGGTTTTGCAGCAGGAAGGAGACAAGTGTGCTGGGGAAAACAGGCTTGAAGCCCCATAGGAGATCACAGTGCAATAACTGGGACTCAAAAATACAAACCGATGAAGACCCAGGGTTGATGGGGTCAGCATCCACCCCAGAGCCCAGCTGAGATACCCCAAACTCAAGCCATGCCAGCCCACCACAAGGCTACAGGACACTGCCATGGGGTGCCAGCCTGGCTCTCCCAGCACCCCACACTCCCTTCCCACCTCTGCTCCTAGGAAAGGCCATTTTCAGGCTCTGAGTTGCCAGCTGATGACCCAAACCAGCTGTGTCCCCCCATCCCCATCCTCTGGGTGCGGGCAGCAGGAGACATGTGCCACTGTGCCGCACAAGCAGAGTCAGGAAATAAGCTCTCATCTATCAAAGTTAAAAATAGCCATTATCTGTGCCATTACCACGCCTTGCCCCGACTCTCCGGCCGAGCTGGCTCCCGTCTCCCCGCCCGCCCGCGCACCGTGGCCACCGTGCTCCCGGCCGAAAAACCGGCTGCGGGGAAGGGACCGGACGGCTGCCGCCATCTGCTCCGGGCACTGGCACTGCCGCCGGTGCGGGGTGCCGGCTCTGCCAGGCCGCGCTGTTGGCCGGCGCAGTGGTGCGGAGGGCCAAGTCCTGGCGGGTTTCAGGAAGACAACAGGCCAGGGGATGCGGCGGACGGATGGGAGGACGGCGTGGGTTTGTGGGCATCGCTCTCTCCCCTGGAGCGCTCACGGAGGCTACGCAGTCACGCAGCAAAGGAGAAAACAGGGGTGCTGGCCCAGTGCAGAGGAAGAAATACTTGTGTGATAAGGATGGGGGTTTACCAAGGGGGAATCTCAGCCTGGGAGAGCAGCTGAGGACATCAAGGATCAGTTGGATGATGGAGAGATGGATGCTTAGACCATAGTTAGATGCATAGTTTCTATGTCCAGAGCATCTCGAGGGCTATGCCAGCAGCTGGTTAGCAGGGAGCACAACCAAAACAGCTCAGGGAAGCTGAACTCAGGGCACAAGGAGTGACAAATTGTGGTGCTGCCATAGATTTATCTGGAAAAAGGAGAGCGCGCATCCCTGCGCACCTCTGGCTTCTGGCTGTGCTTCAGCGCGGGCAGGAGGGAGGGAGGGCAGGGAAGGAGGCAGACTGCCGGCAGGAGGAGCACAGCGGCCGAGGTCAGCACTTGTGGTGCTTTTATGAGACCACACACAAGGTCCCAGGGACCAGAAAGTGCTGATGAGGGCAAGAACTGGCCACCACCGTGCAGGGATGCAGAGCAGCTCTCTGCAGGCTGGGTGCGAGCAGCACCGTGCCCAGCGGGTCCAGCTCCCCAGGCTCAGCACCTTTGCCTGGGAAAGAAAAGGAAAGGCAGGATTGGGCCTGAGGAACCATCAGCCAGGAGCAACAATCTGTCTCATGAAAAGCCACGGGGCAGGTGAGCCATTTCTCCCCAAAATGGCCAGCACAGGGGGGGAAAAAAAAAAAAAAAAAAAAAAAGACATTTGTATTTCTGCCAGCTGACAAAATGAGACACCACTTGTGGCCAGTGAAACTCTGCAGATTTTGCTAATAAAGGATTGCTCCGTCCAGCTTCCAGCTGGATTCCAGCCCCAGCCACGACGCTGACACTGGCAGCATCAGCCGTCGCATCCCAGCACTAGCGTCCCTAAGCATGCCGGCCCCCTGCCACGCCGCGGGTTCAGGCTCGCTGCAAACTCAAGTGCTGTCCCACGGCAGGGACACAGCTCCCATGCTGAGGTTTGCTCCCACCCTTTGCATCCCCATGTTTGCTGTGGGGACCATGCTGCTGGGATCACACCGTGTCCCTTGGGAGGCTCTAACACATCTCAGGAAATTTTCCCTTTCTATTCAGCTTAATTTCACCCATTAGAGCTTGTTTCAGCAGCATCTCAAGGGGATATCACTCTCCATCATCCTCCTCTGACTCTTCCTTCGCTTCTCTCCTCCTTCATGCGCATGCTGCTTGCCTCAGGGAGGCTGATCCTTGCTCCATCATGAGCAATGCTGGTCCAAGCAATCAAATGCCTTCATAAAACATGACCCTACACCACCCCAGCTGATGGCATGTACATTTTCCATGTGGTCACAACACTCTTTTTAGGACTTCAAAGGTGCTGACCCTACTTCACTGCATGAAGAGAGGCCCAGGCCGTGTCTGTGGGACAAACACTTGAGGAGACCTTGGCCAGTGCATTGCACCATAGCCAGAGGTGGGAGCCTGCTCCTTATGTGCAGCTGAAGAGCAGAAAAATAGCCAGTTTGGGAAAACTATGTGTCCTCAGCATGCCACCACCCCGAGATCAGGCCAGAGACTACGTCATGCTGGGATCCTGCCCTGAAAATATAGGGCAAAGCAGGAGGCAAGAAGCTTATCTGCTGCTGTCGTGACCTGCAGTGTTTGGGGGGAGGATTTTGGTGCAGCAGATGGGATTTCCTAGACCTCATGCGTAAGCCCAGTGCTAGATCCACATCCCAGGCCAGCCAGGACAAGCACGGCTTTGGCTTTTTCCCATGGGATGCTCCAAAAGGAACAGCAAACAGCAGCTCCCCTGGGCTGCCCATGGTGCTCATAGCATGCAGAAGAAACCATTGATCCCCTTTTTGCTTTCCTTACTCCACCACCAGTGCTCAGCTCCCTTTCCCTCACCCACAGGATGGATTGTTTTAGGATGGGGAGGAGGAAAAAGCAGCAGTGACCAGCCAACCGATGGCTTCTCATAGCAGAGCCCAGGCAGGCTGGACATCCCAGGGGTCAGACAGGCACCTCATATAACCTGGAGGCTTTCCCAAAGGGCTCACTGCAGCCAAAGAGCCCAATTGGCTTCTTACGTAAACGACCTCAGGGCAGCGTCTCCGAGACCACCAGCCCAGGCAGCAGATGCTTCGAGGCAAAATCCACCCCATCATGAGCAGACGTCACCTAATCAGCACGTTGGCTTCTTCCCAAGGCAGTCTTGGGGCACACAGTAAATATCTTATATAAGCACCTCTGGCCTGGGGTCGGATCCAGTTCAGGCTTCTCATAGAGCGATATCCTCCCAGATAGAGGCACAAGAGGTGGCCCGAGGGGCCAGAAGGGGCTTTTACAGGTAGAGCTGTTATATTATTGTAAAATCCCTTGGTGATACATCTCCACAGCTTTGCCAGAGGAGGCTCCAGGAGAAACCCTGGTGTATAAAGAAGAGCCACACATCCCTAATGGCAAAAAAGGACAGACAAAATGACAAGTCACTTCTACACCCAAACTATTTGTCCTCCAGGACTTGGTAGCTGGGTACGCAGCTGGAGAGAGCCTGGAGGGCCCAGCACCCCTCTGTAGCAAGGCCAGTCTTTCCAGCCCAGCCACAGCTGTCTGGCTGGACCTTAAGTACCTTCTGTGATGGAGACATCACACCAAGCCAGACCACCTCTGCCAGCTCTCACTGCTTGGGAAGTTTCAGATCCCAGCCTCCTCTGTTGCAAGTTACCCCCCAAATTTCTCAGCAAGGCCAGAGGCACAACAGCGGTCCTTCCTCTTTGTCCCAAGCAGCCTCCTGGAGTCTGCCAGAACTAGGAGGCTGGAGAGAGCCCCTGGACAGACACAGCCGGGTATAAAAGCAGCTGAGCTGGTGCATTATCCTATGCAGCCTGCTAACTTACAGCACTTAAACTGTCAGTGTTAGCTTCCCCTCCAGGCTGCTCAATGAGGTGAAAACTGAGGCAGGGGCTGCACTGGCAGATGTTAATTCCTCCCTCTGGGCTCTCATCTCCAGGGGATTTAAGCACATGGCTGCACAGGGGCTTTGGTCAGAAAACGTCTAAATAAGTGGTCTTGAGCATCACTGTTGCCTTTACCTGCCAGCACCAGCCTTGGGGGACTTACCCATCCATGGGACATCACTTTTCTGCCAAACCAGACCACACACAAGCACAGCGGGTTCAGAAGACAGCAGGAGGATGCTCAGAGGCACAGGCAGCAAGCGGCTGAGGGAGCAGACAGGACACAACTGCCTGTCCCAGCCTCCCTTTTCCTCTTTGACAGGTTAAACACTGCAGCCACCAACAACCCGTCCCCGTCTTTCACAAAAGGCATTTCACACCGGCCCTTGCTGCTAAATAAAGCAGCCTGAGTGTTAATTGCACCACCCAGGCTGTCCCTGGGGCAGTCCTGGACAAGGAGCAAGGTTAAACTCATCATGCAGAAATGGCACCAGCAGCTTCTCTATCAGCACTGCTGCCCCGGGCTAGGCTGGCCTTACCACCGCCAGCCGCGGGCTCGGGCAGAAAATAGAGTCGGACAGAGAATTTGGGTCTCTGTCACTGCAGCTGGCATGCTGCATCAGCAAATATTTGTGCTCTCCTGTTATCGGCAAGGCCTCTTTGCCCCATCGCTGCCCGCTCACAGGCAGCTCTGAGGGTTTGGGAAAGGGCAAACGGGTCGGTCTGGCAGCTGCCTGTGGCAGCCACAGCCCTCGGACCCAGGGGCACGGCAATAAATATAAAACCTTAACAAATTGCCCAAGTCCTGTCCCCAAGCAAGCAGCGTTAAGTGACACTGAGCAGCTGCAAGCTCCAGAGGCAAGTGCTCCAACTTTGCAAACAGAGTTGAAGAAACGGTCAAAACCGGCACAAAAAAAATCCCAGTTTTCATCCTCCGCCAAAAGCCATGGGCAAGATCTGCACCCGACATCTGGGCTGTGTCAGGGAAGCCAGGACAGCAAGAGGGCAGTCTGAAAGAGAGTGCTGTATTTTGGGAAGATACAATGATCGGCTGCCTGTGACAGGTATTTGGAGGGTTGAGGCTTGGAAAAACAGGAGCTCAGCAGTGCCCGGAGCTTGACAAACGAAGGGTTGAGCTATTCTTTGGCTTGTTGAGCAAATTAAAAAGAAAATTTGTTTCCATCTGAATGTATGCTTTTTTTAATAGAAAGTCAAAATTATGAAGGTTTTTTCCATGAGGCTCAGAACAGTTTGCTCAGTCCAAAATGAACTAGCTTCTCACCAGGCTATTGCACCCATTTGTAAAGTCACAGCTCTCCTCTAGGTTAGTTAAAAGGCATTTTCCAGACCAGAAAAGGTAAAGCCCCATTTGAAAAACAAAAATTCATCTCCAAACAGGGTATTCTGACTATTCTTGAAAGAAAAGCTTCACATTTCCGAAAGCCAAAGTGAAGCACCATGATCTTCTTGGATGTTTCCCTCACCCATTTTGTGCAATCCCATGTATTTTTCAAAACACCGAGTGAGTTTGGGACCAACGCCAGCTTCTGCGGCGCCGGTGCTGAGCACACACAGCTGCCGACACGCACTGGATCAAAGCCGCAGTTCAGCCGTAAGGACAGAGCACCCCAGCAAAGCCGAGGGCAGGGAGCTTGTAAAGGGGTGGGAAAAGGCTCTTCCCCTTTTCCTGGTGTATTCATCCCTCCAGGGTGAATCAGGGAATCCCATTTGGGATGTGGGTTTTGCATGGCAGACCACATCGGGTGCTACCTGCTGCTCCTGGATGCTCCAATGCAATGACTTGTAAAGACCAGGGAGGGGTAATTTCCACACAGAGCTGTTGGGGATCTTCCTACACCCCTCCTTTTCAGAGGGGACTTCACCCTTCTGCCATGCATGGGTGGCACATACACCTCGCATGGGAACAGCAAGCACGTGAAGCAAGGAGCATCACGTAGATGAGGTGCAGTGCTCCAAGGAAGTGTGATCCTGGTCCCTGGGAGAAAAGGAAAGTCCTCCCTCTGCCACAACAGCCTGTGCTTTAAATTCAGCCCTGCTGGGCTGATAATTTGGCTGTCACCAGGTATATATGCACATGTGAGAGGAGAAATGTATATATGTTCTTCCCCAAGGACTGCAGCCAGCACATTGGGGCTGTCTGACACCAGGCACTCTGAGCTTCTCAAAGACACTTCTTTAGAATTTCTTGGGTTGCCACCCCCCCTTCTATTTCCCTCCATTCTGGATGGTGGATAATAAAAGACAAAGCAGCAAAGGGCTTCCCAGAGCCCAGCCCCAAGAGACCAGGACCCCCCAAACCCCCTCATCTCCCTTGATATAAGGGAGATTCCTAGTGTAAATTTTTGGGTCGGTTTATCAGTGATCAAACTGTGCCTCTCCCCAGGGGATTTTCCACTTCTGCTTCATTAAAGGAAAAAAAAGAAGAAAACTTTAAAAACCCCAATGTTTAACAAGACAGCTGCAGGGAGGCTACTTGACTGATTGAGTTTTTACCTGGCCCTTACAGGCAAGCTAAGGTACTTAACATAGAAATGAGGTTTAGTCACAGCGAGGCATTTGGGATTAGAGCTGGCTGCAGAAACTCTGATGGAACCACGTTCTTCCAGAATATGCACTCCTGTCAAAATTGAAATGCTTTGTGAGATTGAATAAGTTTAGCCAGAAGTTCATTTTCTAAAGAAAATCAGGGAGCGGGTGCAGGAAGATATGTTGAGTGAAAAAAAATATGCTGCTTCTTTTGAGCCATGCTGGTGTGTATGTTGGTGAGGAGTTTTGTTTTGGTTTTTTTAAGTGGTGCATTACTCAGGGAGGAACCTGAAGAACTGTTTTCTCCCTAGTGACAAATTTACCCAAACTCAGCAATTCCCCACTCCCTGCTGGCTCACAAGCTGGTAGCCCTGAAGGCATTTATGGCTCTGCAAGAGATGTTTGTCATTGGACTCCAAGGCCAGCGTGACTTGATAAAAACACACTATCAAAACCCACCTGGAGCGAGCCTGGGGAGGCAAGGAAAACCCAGGAGGACCTGAGCAGGCAGCGTAATTGCAAACAGAGCAACAATGTCCTTCACTAAGGCGAGCCCACAGGAGCAGCTAGGAACTTCTCACCCCAACCCCACACCCTTTGGGGAGCATCGTCCCACTGGAAAGCAGCAGAAGGGATGGGGGAGTCCCTCAGCATGGAAAGGATGGGTGAGTGACTCAACTTCCATTCAGGATGACAGAGCCTGGGGTTCCTTCAAGCCCTTTGGTTTCCATTTCCAAATGGTTCCTATGCCAAAACCCAACACCATTCCTGTTGGGTAAACCTCATACCTGAGTCTCTTGGCAAACACTCATGCTCCTGGGTCAGATGGGTAAAACATCAGGATCAGGTATTTATCAAGAGGTTAGGATCTCCACTCGGTCAGACTCGTGCTGGGTTCTTGGGCTCCAGTTTGAGCACTGGTGGGGAGCAATGATGGCCTGGGCTTCTCCTCTAAGATAGCACCCTTGAGCACCTGCCCGCTTACCAGGCAAGGGAAGGAACAGTGGGATTTTGGGGTGTTGGAGCCAGCAGCAACCCCCAGATCAGCCACATGGATTTTGCACAGCCCTTGCCCAGGATCACAGCCCATGGAGGGCTGCAGCCACCTCCATGCTTATTTAGCAGATGCCAACAGCCTCCCTTGCTCACCTCTGGGAAGCAAAGACTCCCAAAATCACCCCTGAAATCATGCTGCCCATCAGGCTGCTGCAGCTCTGTATTTTAGCAGCCCTGCCCAGAACAGGTAGGATCAGAAACACCACCACTTGTCCGATGGCAGGGACCGCAGGCAGAGCTGCTGGACCCAGCCGCAATATGGGACCTCAGCTATAGCACAAACCTCAGCCCATATTACAGCAAAACCCCTTCCCCAGGCCCTGGGGGGGCTGCAAGATATGAGTGGGTTTTGGGAACAACCAACAGCCCAAGGGAGCAAATTCACAGTAATCCTCCAGCCCTGTTAGCCGCTCAGTGCCGTTCAAAACCAAGGAGGGTTTGTGCCAGATCTCGGGCTGGGAGGTGTCCGTGAACCATCTGACTGCTATCCCTGTAACCCCAGCTGGGCACCCAGCCATTCAAAGCAAGCAGTGTTGGGGGGTTTTGTTTTTGTTCCCCCCTCCCCTTGCTTCAGGATGAGAGGACCTTTATAAATTACTTCCGCTTAATCTCATTGCCAAGCAGACATCGCTGGTTTCTGCCATCACATCATGCCCTAAAGACAGATAGAGTTTTCTGCCTGGGCTTAAAAAGAACATTGTTTGCAGAACAGAGCGAACAACATGTGAAAAGAAGGGGGGGGGGGGAGAGATCTGATGTTTGCTGGAAGAAAAACCTGATCGTTTGTTTGGACAAGGATTCTCAGCACGTACAATCTCAGGAACAAAAGGAGATTCTTGTTCTCCACTGTGTTTGTGGGAAAAGTCCTGTAAATATTATGGGGCATTTGTGCTGTAGAGAAGATTGCCTACCTGCCTCCAGAAACTGCTCCAGGCAGCCCCAAAAAAAAATCACTGCTGAGGGGTCCAGCCCTTGCACAGCCCCACAGCACCAAGCTCTGAGTCCTTCTCTTCATATTTGGTAGGAAACAAACAGCTTGCTCAAATAGAAGTAACCACATTAAAAAAAAATTCCTTTGGGCAGAAGTTTTGGAAAGAAACACATCTCCATCTGACCTTGCTGTTACTCAATGAGATGTAGGTCAAATATTTTAATTGCCAAGTCACTAATCCCCCATATGCAGCATTTCAATATTTGTATTGCTGCGGACTTATTGCGTTCTGAAGCCGTGGGGGGAAAGAAATCGCTGCCTGGATTGATGGGCTAGTAATTTCTGCCAAACTACAACGCTGGATACAACTGCTCAGGATGAATGGTTGTGACTGCAGGGAGGAGTGAGCGGAGCAGGGAGGGAGTTGCTGCTCCACCAGCTGCATTTCTGGTTGTATTCAAAGCTTTTGCCACCTTCCCAAAACGCCAGATACATCCTCCAGTATCTGAGCACAACTTCCCCAACCCATGCAGGCGGCACATCCAGCCCAAGTACACCCTTCAAACCTCCCCTCTCCCGTCACCATCCAGAAACTCAGAGCAAAACAGTTGTTTTATTTTGATAAGCAACCAGATGGCAAACCAGCCCCACTAGCACAAGCTCCTGCAAGCATCTCGCAGCCTCAGGCACTTGCTGGGGCTCGAACGCCTGCAATGCGGCCACCTCCAGGTTGTAGCACTTGCTGCAACCCAAGACTCCTTCAGCAGGGAGAAGACTAGCAAATTGCATCAATGGTCCCCAAGGACTATGAAGAGACACAGTGTAATTACCCATGATGGAATTTGGCTCACATAAAAAAAATACTACGGCAGGAGTCACAGCTCCTGGGTCACACAGGGACAGGCAGGAGGGAAGAGGACCCTCAATCATCAACTCTAGACCCTGCCATCACCGGCAGCCATATCATGTAATCCAATTTGGAAATCTATCATGGAATTCTTAAAATCAGCTCATTTTTCTACCCACCATCACTGCTGGCATCCTGCTCTGTAGCTGCCTCCTTCCAACAGTGCTGAGGATGCTCTGCTCCAGGCGTGCCCACCTTGGGGTGGGCTTCCCCACATGTCAGGGCACACAGAGGTCCCACATGGGCACACATCGCCCAGGGGCTGGTTTCCCAGCTGGGCACAGCCAGCATTAACTCAGTGACAGCATCTCCCGAGAAGAAAATTGGGGGGGGGGGGGGGGGGGGGGGCAGAAATGCAGCGTAGAAAGCAACGCATTTTCAGGACAGAATTAAAAGGTCAATTACTTTATAATCTCTCAGTTACAGGAATGGTCTTGCTCATTCAAACATGGCTTAACAAGACAAGGTCCTGGCCCAGAATAGAGACATTGCTGCAGACCTGAGAGCAAATAATAAATTCTGACTAAGAGAGAGGTTGCGTCATTAAAATGGAGTGGGCTGGATTCTGCCCTTATATCTACCCCCGTAAATCCTGGACAAAGGATTTTCTAGATTACATATGCACATTCCTTTCCCCTCTGCTCCATTAAATAACACACAGTGCCCGTTTCCCAGCGTATGCCGCACACTCACCCCAGGCGTGCAACGAGCAGGCAGCCCTCCGGGACAGCCGGTGCTTTGGACCTTGGGGCTATCCAGGGAAAGATGATACCCTGGGGGAATAAAAGTGGGGTCGGGGTTCCCCCCTCTTTCCCAATTGTCAGGGAGGATGTACCTTTGCTTTTTTGTGGTGGATGGAAAGCTCAGGTTGTGACACTGGCAGCCCACAAAGCTCAGTGCAAGGCAAGAGGAGTCAGACAATTCACCTTGGCTGCACCAGACCTGGGACAAGACACTGTCTGCTGGGGCATCACATGGAGATGCATCATTTACAGTCTTGCTTTTGCAAGTCAGAAAACTTTGATTTTCTTTTTCTCCTTAGATTCATTCATGCAAATTTGTTCTTTGGGTGCCTGATAGCAAGGGATGCCCCAGCTTTGGGATGCAGGAAGTTGGAAGAGGCTGCACCTGCTGGGGTACAAGGCTCATAACCCTCCTTTGCTTCGTTTCCCCCATGTCTGGCTGCTGCAAAGGGAGTGGTTTGCGTAACTGCCTAAAGCCCATCCCATGGAGAACACGGAACAGGTTACAACAGAGTATGCTGGCCTCTGGACCTGGCTGGTCCTTCAGTGCATGAAATCTCACTAGTGTCCCACAGGGACAATTATCAAACAGGAGAGTTCATCTTCCAAACCCAAAGCCATTAGTTACAAGACAGGGAAGAAGGCTTAAAGCTCTTACGCTTTAACATGTTAGCCCAGCCCTTTAGGGAACTCCTGATGTGCCAGAGCATCTAATCTCTGCAAATCACTTTTATTCTGCCTTGCTCTGGGTTTTCCTTTTTAATCAACTTAATCTTTATTCATGAGGTGTGCTGCTGCATTACAGAAACGCCCGGATCCTAAGGCTCAGGGAATGGAAACTGAAGAAACTTGGTGTTTGTTCCAGCTAGGGCTTAAGGTCTGGACCAGTTTATCCAGACTCATGGCAGGTCCTAGCACTCCTCCACGTCCTGGCAGAGAAGAGGAGGAGGAGGAGGAGGGAAATAGCCCGAGCACTCAGAGGACAAGGGCTACACCCGAAGGCTGGCATGCTTTGATCAGCACGTCTCATTGCTATATTTAATCAGCAAGGTCCATGCTTACCTAGCCTTGCCAATAGACACTTTTTTTAAAAAGAAGAAAAATTCTTTGAAATAAAAAAAAAGAAATTAAAGGGATCAAAGAAACAAGCGGCCAGCGAGTGACAGCAACACGAAGCAAAGAATAAAGCAAGTGCTAATGGGATTTCAAGGGGAGAAGTGGGGCAGGAAAGAACAAAGAGCCGGGGTGCCAGGACCCCACAGCCTGTCCCACCTGGGCTCAGCCCATTATCCTGATCCATCCCCACCTAAGGCAGAGCTTCATAAGCCACCTCCAAAATGGTATGAAGGCAGAGCATGGCAGGACAGACTGTAGTCTGACACCCAGCACAAGCTCCCGGGACCAGGCTGGGAAATACCAGCACTGGCACTTCTGTTTTGGTAAGACGGCAGCAATTTCCATGCACGCTCCCCTGGAAGCGGAGGGCCATCATTTAGGGGTCCCAAGAGGGCCTGACCGAGCGTGACCCCATCCCCACAATTCAGCCCCAAAGCATTCCCAGTGCAAACAGTGGTGCTCAGCAGTCTGCAACAGACTCGCTTGCATCTTCCAAGGATCAACTTACCCCCCCTCCAACCACAATCCAAAGGTACTAATGGGATTGTAATTCCTCTAATGAGCTGTAATTAATTAATCACCCTGTTAGCACAAGAGTTTTACAGTTTTTGGCAAAGACAGTGCCATTTTGTAGCTAGAGCGAGGCTCTTCCCCAGCACCATCAGGCTCTGAGCACAGCTGCAGGCAAGCCCCATCTCAGCACCAAGAACACTTGCTTTTTGCCCAGGGACCTCATTCCCCTCTGACTAGATCCAACACTGCTTGTACCTTAGAGAAAGGACCCTGGAAATAACCACAGAGCTCATAGATCTCCCCCAGGTTACAGACAACCAAGTCACAGCCATTAATTCAGAGGGTTCGCAGACATCTCTTCCACCAACCCCTTGAGGGCATCAATTCCCTCTGGCAAATTTAACAAGAAAAACACACCACAGGCAGAGAGTAAGCGATACCGGGACCCTCCGTGGTCCCTGCAGGGCAGGAACTCACCAGGGGAAATTCCCAAAAGCACAGAGGATGGAGCCAAAGCAATGTCTGAGCTCTGTGGAGGACCACAGCAGCCCTGGGATGCTCAGGGCCATGCTGCAGCCTCCTGCATGCCCCAGACACACGATTGCACCTGTGCATGGCAGCCGAGCCCAGTCACCTCACCCAGCTCAGCTTCTCCATTACTTCCATGCTTAATAATTGAAGGACCAGTGTAAAGGCATGAAAGTTTCAGGGGCTGACATGTTCAGAGCAAGAGAGCAGGGCTCAGAGGCAGGCAAGGACTGCCTCTGATTAACCCTGCACAGTGCAGATGGTGAGGTGCAGGTCCCTGCCCATCTGCCCCTGTGGACAAACCCTTTCCTCCCTGCAAATTTATGTTTTCCCAGATCTGCTTTGCAAGACCATCCACCCCCCCACTACAGGGGACTTTTGCTCAACATCAGGTGCCTCTAAAAAAATCCTAATAGAGGGAGGGTTCTTCCCAGAGAGCATGGCATTTTATAGAGCACATGGCTTTGCACGGAGCCAACTCTGAGCAAGGGCTATGATTTACCTTCAGCTGGCTGCGGAGGCTGAACAGGAGGGCTCTTCTGCAGGAGCAGATGGAGCTGACGTGCCTGGGAACCAGCCCAGCCCTGCTGCGGTGACAGACTGTCCCACACTGCCTCCCCGGGCAATGCTGTGCTGAGACCCCCATGCAGGAGTTGGGGGTACCCAAGGGGTTGAGCACTGGCACAACTCAGACCACCATCAAACACCAGCCATCCCACCACAAAAGTCCACACCACACAATCCTCCTCCAGCATCCAACTTACCCCCACCTTGTTTCCTCCTATATATAACCCAGCAGGCTGGGGAGGAGGATGCCTCGCCTCTCCTTAGGCTCAGCTGGGCAGAGTACACCATCTTCCCTCAAATACTCACAGCAATTAAGCTAATTACACCTTCCTGGGTAGTTGATGCTGGTTCTCTGATCATGTAGCTTAGGCTGCCTCAGAGTAGACGTTCTGGGTCTCTGCACTTTGAGGGAGAAGAGCCCTTTGCATGCAGGATGGGATCCCCATGACAAAACTCTTTAGACATATTATTTGCTTTTAGAGCCTTCTTGAGTGTGACCACAGCCTGCAGCACCCAGGGTAGGTGCAGGAGTGGAGCCTGTCCCCCCGCGGAGCAGGGGAGGTTTGAGTTTGGCGGAGCATGGCCTGTGGGATAGTGGGACCAGGAGTGCTCAGGCAGCCCCTTTGACTTCCCTTTGCTTGCTGCATCTCCTCCAAAAATGAAACGTTATTTGCATTAAGGAGCACAGATGAGTGGAGCCATCTGAGCCGAGGCTGTTGCTGGAGTCAGGTTTTTGAGGTGCCAGGACTGTGGCTCAGAAATTAATCCTCCCCCATGAAGCTGCCTGGGCGCAGGCGCAAGCGAGCGTTACCTTGATTAAAAGAGATGGGTTAACGCAGCTCTTGGTCCCAGCAGCCTCCCAGGAGAGCAAGACCAGACTGTCCCCTGTTGTTGAGTCCAGCTCCCCAAATTGCAGGTGATGGTAGGGAGCCTCATGGGTCCCCAGGATACCATGGGCCACCTGCTGCCTAGTCCTCCCAGTGACCGTCCCTCCTTACCAGGCAGCCAGAGGATTTTTCCCTCGTTAATCCAGCATTTGCTCCTTTGAGGATGCTCCTGCCTTTTCAAAGCATCTCCTGTTTCATCTCCTGCCTTTTCAGAAACTGCAGACAAAAAAAAAAAGACCCTGTCTCTGTGCAATGCCACCAGCCGGGTGCCTGGCCTGGGTGTGCACCAGCACCCCAGGGTGCAACCCTGGAGCCAAGATAATGATGCTGCCAGTTGCTGCCTTCTTCCACCCCCAGGTCATTTTCCCACTTTCCACCCTTGTTTCACCACTTTCACCTTTCAAAGAGATTTTTTGAGAAGCTTCTTTCATGGCAATATTATAAGCACGATTGTTTGCATTTTGAAGGCCACCTTCTCAGAGCTGCCCAGGCACAGGACTGTCCTGCTGTTATCAGCCCTGTCTTCCAGGCTGGTCCCATTTGGGCTGGTCCCTCTCCTTCCCATCTCTGGAAGCAGTGGCCACCTCCCTCAGGGACCCTTCCCAGGTCCCTTTTTCCCCTTGTGTTGTTCTTGCACCTGCTCTAGTTTGCTTAACGCTACATATTTTATTACCTTTCTGGAAAGTAACTGGGGATATTTCCTAAAATAGGAAATATTCAGAGCTGTGAGCTGCTCCTAGGTGCACCAAGCCCAGGGATGGCAGCAACCACCCTCACCCCACATGGAGGAGCTGGGCAGAGGCCAGCCCTAGCCTTGCCGGCTTGCCCTGGCACCACCGAGCACACTAAATGCGCTTCAAATGGGCTTCTTTATATGATCATCCCGAGTTTTTTTTGGGCCTCTGACCAAGCCATGAACTTGCGCTGCTTCACCAGCGGCTGCCAAGATCTGCTCAGCGTCTGCCGGTGGGGAGGGCAGTGATCTGCTGCGGCTGCTCGGCTGGCGGCCGTCCACCCTTGACACTGCCTCTGGATTTTTGGCAGGGGGATGCTCATCCCCCGAGCATGGCACAGGGTGGCAGGATCCTCTGGATGGCTGAGGACATCCAGCATCATGGATAGTTGCAGGCTGGAGAAGAGGGGCTCAGGCTGGCGGGTGAGCCCAAGCTGGCATCTTGGCCCCATGGGCTCCCCACGACGCCCCAATTCCCTGCGCTGAGTGTCAGGATGATAAAGCTGAGCCAAGCTCGCCAGAGCAGGCGCAGCACCCAGCAGCTCCCATAATTAATGGCACTGCCAGCACTTCCCTGCCAGGCCATGAATAAAACATCCTCTCCAAGTATCCAAACTTTGAAAAATCTCCTTTTTTTTCTGTTAATTAAATCTGTGGGACACTGTGCTTTTATTCTTTTCTCCTCCTAAATAATCAGGGGGGTGAAAGCTAGTTTGGGGCCCCAATTTCCTTCAGACTTGCGCCCAATTTCTTACAGAGATGGTATGACTGCCAGGGAGATTCCCCCCAAAAAAATTCCCTTTCCACCTCTGCAACTTTGAACCTGCTGAATCTCTAGGTTTGCTACAGCCATTGGATTTTTTGGCATTTCTGGGTCCTTCAGCATCCAAAAGCCTCTCCTGGAAACCAGCCTCCCCAGCCCCTTCCATCTTGCAAATGTTTTTGCCGCATACCCAGGTTATGAACATGAAGTTATCAGTATTCTTTATGAAGAAGAAGCTGCACCTTGTCCTTGTTCCCCCTCTAGTCTGGAGAAGGAGGGACAAGAAAGCAGGTAACGTAAGCCAAGGGACCCCAAGCACTTCAGATTAACTCCTGGCATGACTTTCAGCACATCTCGTGCCTCAGTTTCCCCATTTCTCTATAAAATCCACTAAATGCAGCGGAGGTTTTTCCCTACCTGCCTGGTTTTGACCTTTGGCTGAAGCAGCAGATGCTCACAGGGGGCTGGGAACAGCTCGGGGGGGCAAGTGGATGAAAGCTGCTCACGGCTTCAGGTCTCAGATAAGACCCTGTACATTTTCCTTTGCCCGCTCTCCCTGCCATGGCTTATATATGTATTTCTTGATCCAAACCAACAACCCACCGTATTCATTCATGTGGTGCCTGCGGCATGCAGGGGTTTGTGTCCCCGAGTGCTTTGTGGGAGGCTGAGCACTGTGTTTGTGCCACAAGCCAGTCCCACCTGGCGGCTTCTGCCGGGCAAGCAGCTCCCGTTGCCGCTTGGCCTAGGGACTCACAGCAATGTCTGAGCAGAAAAGAGCTGTTGCCTGCACAAATCCAAGTCTCTGAGCATCTCCCTCTGTGGAGAAAGGTGAAATTCCACCCTCCAGCTTCTCTGGCTCTGATCCAGAGGAGCCGCATTAACAGAGCTTTGACAGGCCAGGATCAGACCCAAAACCAGGTCCTGCCATTGCAGAAGTGTCTCGGCCACCCAAAGCGCTGCTGCCTGGCCATGCCAGCTGCCAGCCAGCAAGAGAGGGTGCTGCCCTGCAGGGAGAGCCCACGCGTGCTGGGGCGGAGGCTCTGGGAGCTAAGCTCAGAGCTGTGCCACGCTGGGGCACTGCAGCTCGGTCCCCTTGCAGGTGGCAACAGCCAAGCCTTGCATTTCCCCTGTGTTTTTGAGCTGTGGTTCTGTGGGTTGTGTCGGGTAGCGCTCAGGCCAGGTAACACAGCACTGCCCGTTCCATCCCGGGCCAAGGGGGCACCTTTAGCAGAGACAGAAGCTCTGGGAGACAGAGCAATTTCCTGCCTGAGCAACAAGCGCTTTACTTCTCGCCGGATCATCTGCCAGACAATTTTCTCTCTCTGGGCTCCTTCCAGCTCAGCGGTCCAGCCCCCAGCACGGCACAGGGCTGCCGCCAGCAATCAACAGACCCAACGGTTTGGGATGCTCACTAGCGCCGGCTCAGCCCAGTTCCCCCATCCTGCAAGGTGCCTTCTTTGCTTGCATGCCCCGAGGGGGTTGATGGCATCCTCTGCTTGTCATCCCTTTCTTCTCTCTTCCTGAAGGTCCTGGAAATGTTCAGCTCTCAGCAAGATCTGTGCCATAACTCTCAAAAGCTGGACTTAAGTGCTTGAAGTGCTCTCAAAGGGAAGAACTGGCAACTTTAGCACTAGGAAATATAGTTGCATCCACTCGCACAAGCTAAGGATGCTCCACTTGTTTTTTTAAGAGGGCGACCTGCAGAGGGAAAGGATCTTCTAGTAGCTTTGTCACCGCAGTGAAAGTTTAGAGCTAATAAAGGAAATTGACTCTGCCAAGGTGGAGAGAAACTAAGGAGAGGAAAATGAATGAGTAATCTAAACAGGACCACTAAAAATCCCCCAGTGCTCCTCAATAAAGCAGAGATTAGCGGGAGGCTTTGCAGCCACACTGCAGGCTGGGACTCAGATTTGTCGCTGAAGTTTTGCATGGGCTCGAGTGAACCAGTTCATCTTATCCTGTCCTCCTGTTTCCCCATCTGGGAAGTGGAGACAGTCTTGATTCCCCTTTAAAATCTTAATTTAGTGATGGCTGTGAAACCCTTTGGGATCTCCGGGAGCAGGGGGGAAGTCATAGGGAAGCAGGGTGCAGCACGCCGGGGTGGTGGGGAACAGCAGGTACGATCTGTGCTCCTTTCTGCAAGTGAACTCTTCCCTCAGACACTTTCATCAGCCTCAGCTAATTGGTCATTTGAAGTCACCAGGATCCTGGCACCGCAGATCAGCCCCGGCTCCGTGTTGCACTGCACAGGGAGGCAGTGGGGGCTGCAGCAGCTCCCGGTTTCCCTGGCCCCAAGCCCACTGCAACCAGTGCACGAGGGTGCCGGCCCACTGAGATGACAGTCCCCACCGAACACAGCTTCATGCCATGCTCCAAAGCCAACAGATTCCCTGTTGAGCGGGGGATTTTTATAAAGGCGGTGAGATCAAGACCTCAAAGTAAAGGCAAAGCACACACAGGGCATACAGGAGCTGCGCCTTTGCAAAACTGGACTGCGTGATGGCCGGGTTCTCATCTCCAGTGGTGTCAGGGTGAACCCTTCCCTGCCTGCTTGTCCCAGGGCACCTCCCTTCTTCTCCCCAGGGATGGAAATCAGCATTCCTCATCCTGGAGCCACAGCAGGGACTGGCCTTTTCTGGGCACTGGTACCACGAGGCAGCAAGCTTTCCCAAGCCCTCCTTAATACAAATAATAAAGAGGGATTTGAACTGGCCAACAAAGATGGAACCAAAGCAATCCCAGCGGGAGCATATTTTTATAAGCCACGGCTATAAGAGAAAGGGCAGGAAACCTGCCACATCACAAATCACTCTCCTGTCACTTGCTGTAATCTAGAAATGCTCTATTAAAAATAAGATCAGCCCCGGCTGCCGTCAGCAAAGCAGAATCGAGGCCAGGGTGGAGGGCAGCTCAGGTTCAGGTCTGGCTACTAGGTAGGTTCAAGTCTCTGAGACTGGTAAATGCTGCGCTGCTCTGCTACGATTTATAAATATATAGAGCTGCCCGGCTCAGCGACATCCATCACCCGCAGCCAGCAGACGTAGCTGTGGGTAGATGTCTCCCTCCCTGCTGGTTGGCTGGGCTCAGTTTTGCTGCTCGGTTGAGAAAGGGCTCAGGACAGAGCCCCATATTTCCGGTTTATCCCCAAAAATACACTCCTCGGTTGAGGAAGAGGGAGGCAACGCGCAGGGCTCCTGGGTCCTGCCTGCCTGTGGCGAGCAAAGGGCTCCTGTCCCCTGGGCAGCTGGAGGGGGGCGAGGGGACACCCCCAATCCCTGGACCAGGGCTCAGCACCACCGGGCAGCCCAGCTTGCTGGTCCAGCTGATGGCAAAGCATCAGGCATGCAAGGATAACACACCTTCTCCTCTGGGTGTTCACTCTTAATGAATTGTACTCGGCTCTAATGAGGTCGAAGTCGCCTCCTGTTCCCTCAGCCATGGCCATGGCTGCTGCAAGCCCCCGCAGCCCGCCGCTGAAGTCAGAGCAGGGAAAAACGTCAGCTAACAGTGATTCGCCTGACAAATGAGGTTCTGGGGAAACAGGAGCTCTTTGCCAATTCAGCACAAAGTGAGGCAATAATTACAGGGGGAGCAAAAAAATTCAAGGGTGTTGAAGCGTTTGGAAGCAAAAGAGTGGTTTTGCTTGGGAAATGCAGATGCTTGTTTGCTTTGAGGTTTTCCAGGTAAGACCTTTGACAGCATTTTAACATTTTCCATTTTCAGCAGCTCCGACTGCAGAGGACAGAGTGGCTCAAGAGGAGGCGAGAAGCAATCCAGAAAGGAGCAGGAGCCTCCTCCCTCCCAGCTTCCCCAGTTCCATCGAGGTTTCCACCACCATAAGACCTATTTTCTTGCCTGTCTCCTACAGCAGAACCAAACTCCCTGGACCTCCCCACCTCCAAGTACTGGTCAAGAGGTCTGGGGATCCCAGGCATCCCCTGGCCATGGGAAAAGCCTGACGCAGGGCTGGGTGAGGCACCCCCACCCCAGCACCCTATTGCACCATCCTCTGCAGCTGATGCACTCCAGCTTGTTCAAATAAAGCTCCATCTGCAGATTATTTACAGGAGGATGTTTGCTCTGTTGCAGAAGCTGATTTGGTGATGAAAGTTTAAACAGGATGGAGAAGGTAGAATTGAGCAGGGCGTCCTAGAGACGGGACACAGCCCGGTGGGTCCTTCCCAGGGTCAGATCCTTGCAGCAGCACCCCTCAACCCCAGACCCTCTGAGCACCTCATTGGCACAGACACAGAGGCTGGGATCTAGAGAGCCATCGTCCCCAGGACAACATGCCCTGCAGGTTGTAGGAGACACAAAATGACCGTCCATACACAGAGTGAAAAATCCCTGTTGGTGATCGAAAGCCCAGGGAGTCCCACCAGAGATCACCCTGTGTGCTGTGAACAGCCCCCAGGAATGGGCACGGCAAAGCTATGCTGGTGAGCTGGGAAGGTACAGAGCAAGGGAAACCCTTCACAGAAACAGTTCCTCCAAAAGCAAGTGCCTGCTCTTGCCTTGTTGCCCAGCTGGGAAAGAAAAGCCTTGCTCAGGGGCTGGAGCAGTTGCTGCACCCCAAGGTAGACCAGGAAACCACCCCGAGTCCCTTCAAGCACCGAGATAACCCCTAGGCCACCACATCCATTCTTCCCATTGCCCTTTGGGGCAGATGAGGATCCCAGCCCTGGAGAAAAACACCCAGATTTTCTCCCAACCCTTCTGGGTCCCACAGGAGATGACTGGCTGTCCCCTGGGTCTCTTGTAGGACATGAAGAGCTGCAATGCATCCCTACCCACTGGCAGGCATGGACTGCTGGAAATCACTGCTTTGAAACCCCAAATGCCCCTTCCTGGCAATCAAGAAACCCCCTTGACCATGGCGAGAGGTGAAGCACAGCCAGAGCAGCTGCATGTGCTCACCCATCCCATTCCATCCCAACTCACCCACATGGACTCACACTCACTCAGCTCCTTCTCTCTCAACAACAGCTCCTGGAGCTCTCTTCTTGCTCCTACCTCCAAAGCACTGATGGCAAAAGATCTCGCTTCTTCAGAGGTAGCCCTCACCACACTCCTCTGTTGCCAGAGCCCAGAGACGACCACCACGTGTCCACTCCTCCCGTGGGTGAGGCTGAAGAGCTGGGGAGCATCAGCAGCTTGGAGAAGATGTTTCCCTGTGGATGGATCAAGAGCAGGGAAAGGGCTGGGGCAGTAGGAAAACCTGCATTCGAGCCAGCAATGCTTGCTCAACCGCTGGTTAGTGGCTCCACAGGAAACACCTTCCCATGCTCACCTGGAAAGACATGTTCCTAGCAAGTCAAGGCCATCAGTGGGCAGGGAGTGGACACGCGGCTGCAGGAGGTACACCCCTTGGCAGATACAGCCTCCTCTTCACCACAGTCAGTGAAGGAAAAGAGGCTGCCAGCCAGTCCTTCAGCTCTCAAGATGCTTTTGCTCTCTGCTTTGCAGCATTGGCGTCTACTATGGCCATTCCTTGAGGAAAAAGGTCTTTCTCATCTAGGACTAATCCAGCCTGGGCTTGCTCCTAGGTAGCTCCGGTATTTGGCGTTATAATATGCCTTTGCACTCCGTAGTTTTATTTTAGACTGAAGCTGTGAGGTCGCATGTGAGGCTTTTGGACAAACGCTGCTCTCTGCCCCTTCCTGAGCTGCCCCAGGGCCAAGAAGAGCATAAACAGAGCTCTGCAGGGACACAGCATGCTCCAAGTCCAAGCTATGGTTGGTTAAAACCAGCAACATGGGTGGAAAGTTGGCGGACCATGAAGCTGTGGGCTTTCAGTTCCTGTACAGCTTCTTTGACCCTTACAGCATGGACAAATCCTGGGGGTAAGCATCAGGGGGCTGAAATAAGTGGTGGGAAGGACCCCAGACTTTACCACAAGCTTACCAAGACATCTCAGCATATAGTGATCCCCCTGACAAGGCTGGCTGAAAGCACTCCAAAGGGCTGGGGAGAGCAGAATCTTGGAGACAGAGGTTGGGACAACATCATACCCAAACAGGTCTCACCTGCTTTGTGGAGAACAACCCAAACCTGCCTGTCACACTCATGGCAGAGCTGCTGGGTGACAAGGAGAAGCCACCCAGGCCTGTCCCACCACAGAGCTCCTTTGTGGCCACCCTCCCTCTGTCAGCTCTCATGGATGGGTACTAGACGTGGCTGCCATGCTTTGGGATGCAACACGTGAGGCCCCTGGGAGTGCAGGGTGCAGCAGAAGGCTCCTAACTCTGTCACGAGGTTACTCAGGTCAAAAGCACGTCCTTGTATGTCATAAAACCAGACACTGCTTCCTCCTCCCACCACCCTCACCGCAGAGCTGGGCGGTATCTCCAGTGCTCACCACAGCACTCCAGCCACACGGCCGGTGGCCTTGCCAGCCAGGGGCACCTTTCCCATCACACCCCTCCAAGGTGGCTCCACCACATCCCCTCAGAGCATGGGCTGGAGAAGAGGACACCTGAATGGACGTGACAGGAACAATAACATCCCCGAGGGGTCCAGCAAGGCTCTTGGCTTGCACCCAACCTTACCCTCTGGTATGGGACAGGTCATCCTTTCCCCTCCTCTGCCACAATCGTGGCAGATGCTAAGAACAAAGCAGCGTAGCTCCACTGTCATCAAAGCCGCAACTCATTGCCATCTCCCAAAGGCTGGTCTCATTCCTCCCAGGTGTACTTTCCATGCTTAGGTCCCTCTGCAGATGCTGCTTCAGACAGCTTCTGGATGGCTGAATGAGGCCCGTACCAGCTGCCTTCCCACACCTCGATGAGGCTACACGCCTGTTTTGGTGCAGAGCTGTGGATGCCTGGCATCAGGAAGGCTGGGGCGTTAAGTGGGTAAATGCTGATTTCACAAGGGTTTCCAACAGCATGGGAGAAGCAAATCCATCCTTGGGAGAGCTGCAGATCAAACCAAGCCAGGAAGCATTTCTTGCCAGCCACAAGTGAAGGAAGGAGAGGAGAACCAGCTGAAGCTAGGGACAAAGCACCACCTGCCGTGTGTCTTTGCAGGATGTCAGCCAGAATTCAGAGCCCTGAAATGGAGACCTCTCATTCAGAAATACACTATGATGTCTGGTCAGATCAAAGGGCTATGGGGTCAGGATGAACCACTCCTCCATAGCCATGAGTCAGCCTGTAGCATTGCTGTGGACAGGAAGCCCATGAATCATGGGCTGCAGCTGGGTTGGAGATGACTACTAAGACCATTGTTATTTATAGCCAAGACACTGATACGGGCAGAAAGACCCCGGCAGCTGCCCTGGGGCAGAGGCCACGCAGTGCATTGCCAGCACGTCATGTCCTGGGCACCTGCTGCTCTCATATTCTGCATCCTCATCCTGGATTCCCAACCTGGAGTTGGGTTCCTGGTGTGCTGGATGAGCCCCCTTCATCCAGGTGACACTCTCCATCCAACAGCCAGTCTCGATGCTAAAGCCAACATCACTAGTTGCCTAAATACAGCATTTCCCAAGGCTCTCCCCCTCACGGGTACCACCGTTGGAAAGAAATGCATGAAAGAACAAACAGATTTTGCAGAGGGATTTCGAACATAATTTATCTGTAATTCAAGAGGCACTAAGGAAATACAGGAACTCTTGCATGAAGCCTTTCTTCCACCTTGAAGGTTTGGCGTCTCCAGGTTCTCCAGCCAGGGCCCGCCTCAGTAGCTCAGGACTCTCCTCCCAGCTCTGCAGGCAGCCCTCAGCACAGACTCATCCTCCTCTGCACCTTCATTTTGAGGCATTTGGGTTGCGCCTCACTGACGGTGAAGGAGCAGCTGTGAGCACAGCATGCAGAGCTGCGAGGCCAGGAGCAAACCTTGCCAAGAGATTTGAAGAAGGGCTGGTTATGAGTAGCTGCCCTTTGCTAGCTGGTTTGCTTCACACCTCCCTTCCAACTGCGAGGTGCACTCAGCCAAATATCATTACAGGTTTATCTACACGCTGCTCACCTTATTTGCCTTCAAAGCTGGAGCGAGATCTCTCTCCCCGGGGAGAGGCAGTAGCTGTTGCACCACCTTCAAAGCCAACGGAGGCTGCGCGCACTCGCTCTGAGCTTCGCACGGCTGCAGGAATTGGTCAGGGTACGTTGGAAAGAAGTGGCTGATGCCTTCAAAGCGGAGTACAGGTTGATAAGCAGAGAGAGACATTTTAGCTCCTGCTGGGTAATTATCACCTACGGAAGGCTGAGGAGTTAGCTGGTGGGAGGGAAATTATAACCTAGCGTAAAACCAATCTCTCTCCCAAATCCAGTCTCTTTAGTGTTCAGGAGTGTTTGGTCTGGTTCCAAGGCTCAGCTTCTGGAGGAGTTTGGAGAGGTCCCTCGACAGATCTCCAACACGGCTGCAAAGCCGGGTCCACATCCCTTTTGTTCAGAGGTGTACAAAAACGGGTGAGGCTTCACAGTGAGAGGCTGAAGCGAAATAGATGGCTTCGTTCAGGAGAACCAGTTGTGGTGAGATGAGAACTGACTTAATTACAATAAGTCCCTTTGCAGCAAAACTACCAGGTGCTAAAAGACTTTTTAATTTAGCAGAGAAAGGCAGATCAACACCAAGCATCTGGAAGCTGAACCCAGAGAAAATCCAATTAAAAATCAGGCAACGCTGCAAGTGGAACAAGCTACGAAGTGATGGATTATTCATTGCAGAATGTCTTGAATTCAAGGGAGGGGGAATCTAATAGATCCTTCTAGCATTATATCTGTTGATGATGAACACTCCCACCCAACTTCTGGGAGCATGCTCACTTCATTGCAAAAGCAAAGCCAGGAGTTCAGCTAAATGCGAAGTTCCCATGCATGTGAGGGAGGACGACCCACAAGTCCTACTAGGTAAGTCGCACTGTTTTGTGCTTGGAGGCATTAATAACCCAGAACTAGCAGCCAACTCCATGGAAACCAACTGGTACTCAGTGACAAGTTCTCCTGTTGCTATAGGAACAGGGCCCAAACAAATAAAAATTACCTATAATTTTTCCTTCCTGAAGTTCTCCCACATTGCATTTCCATAGCAACTAATTAGCTCATTAGTGATCTGAACCAAACCAGTGGACTGGTGGAAGTGCCCGGCTGCCATGCCCGGCTCTGTCCCCTCTCGTGGTTGGCTGAGAAGAGCCGTTAAGGTAGTTGATGTCAGGTTTAAGGGGAAAGGCTTGAGCACGAGGAGCTGGGTATCTCAGGGCTGGATTTCTTCATGCCTTCCCCATGATACCTCTGACAGAAATAGCACTTGGTCCCTTCTATTTCTAGCTGTCACCTTACACTTCAGTTCCTTGACCTCGTCGTTTCCTTTCCGGACTCCCCATGTCTCCTCCAGGCTCAGCATTGGTGTCTTTGACAGCTGCATGGCTTGACAATGTTCTCTTGTGCTTCTGCCCATGATATTCAGGTCTCTTGGCTTGTTGCTATCTTCTGTACCAAGCTAACACACTTCTTCCGGAGGGTTCTTGCAGGGTCTCTTTTCTCATTTACACTCTACAACTACGATGCTCCATCCTCCCCTGGCAGTTTACCATCATGGGTCTCTTCCATCTCCAAGCCATGCCAGAGCATTGTTCGGCCCCTTCCACCTAAGTCGCACCAGTCTGAGCCCTGGGGAAGCCACTGCTCAACTCTGCTTGGCCAAACCAGAACCAACCACTTAGGTCTGAAGAGACCCACCACTGCCTTGTTTAAAATAGCGATGGATGCCATTGTCACCTTCACGGCCAAGGAAAGACCGTAGCTTTGCAGATGCAGGGCTAGAAGGATGCATTGGATCATCCTCTCTTGATTTCAAGACATCCTGGACATCACATGATCCTCCCCTGAGGACGCATTTACACTCCACATACTGCCTGTTTGGCAGAGTTCAGGCTGAGCAGCTGGAGCCAGACTGGATGGCATAAGTGCACGGGTGCTGTATGTCCTGCCTGAGCTCAGCCGTCACAGGAGATGGCTGGAGACAGAGCAATCAGGTGTTAAAAATGGACCAGGAAAAAAAAGTTAAAAAAAAAAGAATGAAGTGGCAGAATTGCTGTTGACAAGTGTTGACGTAATAAACCCAAGTGCATCCAAGGAGATTAGATGCATTAAACCACAGTTGCGTGCCCACAGAGAGGAGATGTTATCTTCAGTTAGTGTCAGAAACTTCGGAAAACAGAGATCAAGTCTGATTTCCTTCACTGGAGTAGAAATCCGCTGAAAATCCCCAGAAATCTGCTGACTTGCAGCCACAGGGAAATATAGCCCAGGTCTTCCTGGTTTTGTTTCCTATGATTTGAATATTTTGGCACCTCTCAAAGAGTAAGTTATGAAAATAAGATATAAAAGGGGGGGGGAAACAATCAGCAATGAAAGGCAAGCAACTGAGAGTTGTTGAAACTAACAATCTTGAGTCTTAGTCTAGGACCTTAAATACAAAATGAGAACAAACATCTCCAAAGAAGTCGGGGCATTCAGGGGAGAACAGCTTTTCTCCCCTGAATTTGCCCAGCCTTCATTTTTTTCTGAGCCTTTCGGATGGACAGACCTACTCCTGGCCACCACAGGTCCATGCTGAGCTACAGGAGGGGAGAGAGTGCCTTGGGGATTCAATGCCCTGCAGAAATGCAGTTTCCTTCTCCTGTGTCCTTTGTTTTTTCCATTCCGGCTTTCCTGGGAATCTGGATTATTCACAGAGAGAATAGCAGAGTATTCGTCTCTCCAGAGAGCCATGTCTTCAACCCTCCCTGGGAATCATGCAAAGCTGCCATGCCTTCACCTTTCCCTCCGGCACGATGATTAGCCAACTGCTCCCAAGAATAATATAAGTAAGTGTCCTTTGGGACAACCTGAATGTTCAGGACCCGGGGGCTTCAGTTAAAATCCTTTCATGGGACTTGTGGTAGAGTTGGCTGTGCTGAACGTTTCTCCTGAGCCCCTCATATAAATTGTTGATGAGTCGGGAAAGAATGTTGGTTTCATCATGGCAAGAAATTACCCTAATTTTCATGGATTGGGTATCACCAGATGGGAGGTGTCTCTGTTGCGGAGACCACTGATACCCTCTGGAAACCTGCCCGCCCTTTGCATCCTCCGCTCATGACGCTTTCTGGTACAACCTCTGCCCCACAGGCTGTCTAAATACAGCAAACCTTCTCCATCCCATCCTCCTCACCAGGCTGCAGGGGTGCATCCCCCACGCCAGCGCAGGTGGCCAGAATGGCCCTTCCCTCCCACCTCCACAGCTGCCCCCCAGCCAGGGCAGAGATGGCAGCAGGGGGGGAGCGGGAGTGGTCAGCATCTGGAGTCTTCAGCGGGAAGAATATAATGCTCCTGTTGAGGGTTTCTTCTTCCCCACTGTAGAATCTACTTAGGGTCTTTTTCAGATGTTCACTAATATTTTCACACCTTGCGTTTTCTCCACTGGTCTGCAGCTCCATGTTAAATCCGAATTTACTATATACCGTGCCATTTACATATGTTAAATACTATTTCTTTGTTCTCCTTGTTACCCCTAAAACCTGTTTTGTTTAGCGCTAGCTCTGCGTGTCCTTCACTGACCATTGGTGAGTTGTTTCTAGCTATGGGGTCTCCACTGCTAACCCTGGACGCCATGTCCCACCATCCCATGTCTGTACTCCTCTATATTGCACCCCGCGTCTCCACTTTTCACGCGTTTGCCTTCATACCAGGCCTATATTTCTCTATCCCACATCATTATATTAGTAAAAAAAAAAATAATCTCATTCTACATGGAATAACTGCTTGCTTACTGTCATCTGTTTAAAACTAGGGCTGTACCACACAAACAGAAGTAAAATAAATTAGCCATTGCTACTTGCTCAATTAGAAAAACTGCTTTTACAGCTAAACCAAGTGAAACAAAGCTGTGGGAGGTCAAGAAAAGGTCAGGCAGAGCAAGTCCACCAAGCCTCAGTCCTGAGGCCTTGCAAACTCAGTGCAAGGCTTATGGCCTCATGCAATGGCAGCACCATATTACAGGGTTGCAGGTACCAGGGGTTGCATTGGGGAGTCCCATCTTCTCACCTCCAAATACCCTGGGGGAGCAGCACTGGCACCCTGGGGTGGGGACAGATGTGTCCCTCTGATGGCTCGTTGAAGACGCTGAGGTCAGGATGGAGGATTATTTTTCTCCCCCCGACCTGGGGGATAAATGCCCAGTATCTCAGGCAAGAGACCCACTCGGGATCTCCAGCACTCTCACTGCTGCATCCAAGCCACTGCTGAGGACCGGGGAGGGAGGACAGGCTGCCAACTCGCTCTTCCCCGCCTGCTTCATTGCCTCCAAAATTACACACACAATAAACGCCCAATTAAACACTTGCTGACAGAAAAGCATCTGGAGCAGGGGGCAGCACGGCTCTACCAGGAATATTCCCTCCAGGGCTGCGCTTCCAGGTGAATTCATGTAAATCACATGTGAATTCCCATAATTAATCACTGCTGTCCCCAGCTACACACGTGCTGGTGCGAGCGATAGCAGACAGGGCGGGTGCGTAGGGGAGGCAGAGAGCTGAGCACACATCCACACGCCAGCCAGGTCAGGATATGGCCAAGCTGGGTCCCACGTGTGCTGGAGCAGCAGCGGGGGGGGATGCTGGAGGTGCTCCCCAGCAGCCCCTGGCTGCAGCGAGATGGGACCACCTCAGGGCTTTGCCAAGAGAATTGGCTTTTTTTAACCAGAAACAACACAGCCTGCTTGGTTAAGCCCCAATTGAGACATGCAGTAAATTCACCTAGCCCCAAAACGTGATCTGATCCCAGGACGGATGGAGCTTGGCTTCTGTGTAGCTTCTCTGGTGTCTCATAAGGACCAAGTGGCATCAGCACAGGCACACAAGCCCCCATCTCCACGTTACCCATGGGAATATAATTATCGGCAAGATCTCTGCTGCCGTCAGATGTGATCAAAACCACAACTCAATTAAATTTGATTGGATTGAAAACTGAGGTTTTTGAAGAGACAGGCACGTACGCCCGGAGCGGGACGCCACTCCCCAGGAAAGCAGGCTGAGATCTGCGGGATAGTCACCCCTAGGTGAAGGAAAAGCTGGGATGTGGCTCCGGCCCCAGGATGAACTCTATCCCTTGGGGCCAGGAGCCTTTGCCAGTTCACACATCCGCCTTCTGGAGGATCCCGGATAGAGTAAGGTGAGCCCAGCCTCCCGGAGATGCTTGTAATTCTTTCTCATCTTTTGAAATCAAATAAAAAAAAGTTTGTCATCTGAGCAATGCGGGGGGCGAGAGGGGGACAACATGCCTGGAGATGAAAGGGAATTCTAGATGGGTATTTCATCTCTTGCTCTTGTAATGAACGTGAAAACAAAAAAAGAAAGAAACAAACAAAAAATCCCAGACACAGTTAATGAGCTTTGCATTTAAATGTGGCATCAATGTCACCGCGCAGACTGTTCCCTCAAGGTCCCGCGTACCTGCTCACACCAGGCGACGGGCACGGAACAGCCCGTCGGAGCAAATATTGGATGAGATTAAATTTCACTAGTGTTTACTAAATAAAACATGCATTTCCAGAAATCAAGAAAAAAGTTTGTTAAATATTTTAGTACATCTGGTCTCCTCTTCCCCACCCATATACAGACTTACAAAATGCTTTGCATATTTATTTTAGCATGCACTAGATTTATTTAAAAATAGCATCACCAGCACTGGAAACAGCCCACTTGCTTTTCATCTAGATCTTTGCATTGAATCAATGAATCCAAAATTAAACAAGGTTGGGTGAACTAAATCTATACAAGGACCTATTTGCTGATCAATACAGAAATGGATGCCTGGAATCTCTTTACTGTGTGAAATATGAGGACTTATGAGAGAGAAATTGGTTTTGTTATTATATTAAAAAAAATCAGATTTAATTTCCCCACATAAAAATATTATTTATCAGAGAGATGCTTTGTCCTAAATAATTCATGCTGGTTGTATAGTACCCAGAAGAGAAAAGACTCCCTTCTTCCATTTCTAATGAGGGGGCAAAAAGACCTCAAATATTTTTCTTGGATTCAGTTTCATCAGCGCAAGGAGATGAAACTCTACTTGGCTTCTAGAGGGTGTCCTACTCCACCACCGTGGGGGAGGTGACTCCCCCAAAACACAAAGAGAAACCACAACACGCTGCATATGGAGGGAGGAGAGCTTTAGACACCTCTGGAGGCCAAACTCAGATCACCAGGAAGAAGCACCTGGCTTTGGCGTTGAGGTTCAAGGGATGATGATGGGGACCAAGTAGCCAGAACTCATCTCACAGAGGAAAGAAGGGTCTCCTGAAGAAGCCACCTCAGTATGGCCATAATATAAATCCAGCCTCCACTGTCTGTGGCTGGATGTGTTCCTCCGAAACGGGGTGGAGGTGAAGCCATCCTGGGCTGCACCGAGCACTGGCTGCCCCAGCAAAGCGGGGCTGGAAGGCAAGCGAAAGTCAGCCCAGGACACTGCGTGTGAAGTACATGGGAGACACGAAGCACAAAGGTCAGTGGAAGTCTCTCTTGGCCCAAAATGGGAATAGAACTGGGGCTGAAGAACATAGATTTGGATAAAAAAATGATTGGCCTTTTAAAGCCCATCTTGGGCAGAAAATTTGGGGCTGGCTTTGGGAACTGCCTTGCACGGCCATGTGCTCAGCCAGGTCCCTTTCTCCTAAGTGGGCTGCAAGAATTGATCCATCAAGAGCTGTACCTGCTCCGCTCTGAGTACATCTGCATATCTGTCACTTCCATGAATGAAAAATGCATGTGCCAGTAAATTGGAGGTGAAATAATACATCTGTTGTCAGCACTCTTTTTTTTTTCCTTTCTCTTCCACGAGTTTCATTAAGAAGAGACATATCTTTGATAAAGTTAACACCATCAGTTCACTAATTGTTCCTGACACTTCCCTGTTGTTTTGATGATGGATCACTGCAGAAACACCAGTCCCAGGCAGGCAGGGAGGGATAAGTCACCTCTTCAGGCTATTTCTGGAAGAAAACACAACAAAGCTGCAGAGACCATGCCAGGGAATGGCCCCGAGCCGTGACGAGGCTGGGGACACATGGGTGGCAGGGGTGTCCCAGGAGCCCTGTGAGGTGCTAGCGCTGGATTCAGATCATGCAGTGCTGCAGCTGGCTCCTGGTGAGCTTCCTCTGAACATACAAGTGCATGAATGAAAGGAGGAATGAGAAATAGCTGACCCTGGCCAGACACATGATGGGTCCTGGGGGCAAACAGGGCTCAAGGGACAATCCCAGTCCCAGCTTCCCCAATCACCTTCATCCACCTGCATCTTTCAGCCTTTTTCCAGACCAGGAGCTGGGCAAACCCAAAGTGACTGGGTTTGGGTCTGGTGCCCTCTCCTCAGGGTGCTGGCACTCAGGCCATTTGCACCCCCATGGGAAGGGACTCCATGGTGTAAAGGATGTGGAGGGACCAGGTGCTCAGTTCCCCCTCATACCTCAGATGATTTCAGCTCTCCCGTGGGCAAGGCATGGGTGGTCATAGCAGCCAGCTCCACTCAGCATCACCTCAGGATGCTTGGAGAAGCCAGGTGGGGTGGTGACGACACCAGTGCCCCCCACCTCTGCATGAGCCCCTTCCCACCCCCATGCTGTCCCTGTCCTATCCCTGCGTGGCCAGCTATCGGGTTAGTAGCTTGCAACACACCCAAGCACCCAGCAAAGAGGCAACAGATGCTTCCCTCTGGCCCAGATCAAGGATTTTTATTAAGAGGAAGATTTGGGGGAATGAAGGTGAAGATCCCTCCCAGAGCTCTAATTAAAGAAACTCAGGGCGAGGCGGGACAATGAGGAAGGATGCATCCTGCTGCCAATGGGGCTTAGCTCAGGAGGGCAGTGCAAGGGGAGCGGAGACCCCCACCATGGCCCCATGGTGCTGGCGCAGGCCCCTCCCCGAGGGGAGGTACACACACACACACAGATCACAGAGGCTGCTTTGCACCCACAAAAACAACCTTTCAATCTCCCCTAGACCTCCAGCAAGGTTCACAAAACACGGAGTGAGTGAGGAGGCACTCCAGACTAGTTAAAAACACATCAAACCCAAATTCCTGCCAATTTGACTCTGAGTTATGGCAAAGGTTTGCCAGGCTGGTGAAGCAGGAGGGTCCTCATAGGGTTCAATCCCAGCCCTGGCCCACTCCCTCCAAGCCAAAAGGGGCCAGGTCAGAGCCAGGGAGGCCATTCTGGCTTTTGGGAGGTGGGCGCCACCACTTCCAGAACCTGCAGAGCCCTTCTGAGCTATTTGGAGAGGTGCCACAGTCCAGGACAGCCTGCTCCACAGGCTGGCCACCTTCCTGAGAAGCGGCACGGCTTGCCACTCGACGCGCACCAGCGCTCCAGGAAAAACGCTGTTTCAATCAGCGCTGCATCGCCAGCCGGGATGGGTGACTAGGGGCGCTGACCTCCTGCCCTGCCTCCAGCAAAACGAGGATGCCTAGCTGGGGAGGGTACGAGAGCTGTGCCAGCTCCTGGTGTCGCTCCATCAGCTGCCGAGCCAGGCACAGCCCGTGCCACCAGCCCACTCAGAGTTGGTGCTGGAAACAGGCCATTTTCCCACTTTTTTAGCTCTTTGCGTGTC
Source organism: Phalacrocorax aristotelis (assembly GCF_949628215.1). Classification (NCBI taxonomy): domain Eukaryota; kingdom Metazoa; phylum Chordata; class Aves; order Suliformes; family Phalacrocoracidae; genus Phalacrocorax; species Phalacrocorax aristotelis. The sequence goes on along the minus strand of NC_134285.1, from coordinate 4,114,509 downwards.
TCTCCAGCCCAAGAGGAGCAGTTCAACCCTGTGGGCAACATCGGCTCCCCAAACCCCCCTGTCCTGGGAGGAGAGGCTGCGTGGCATCTTCCAACACCTCAAAATCCTCCAAACTTCAGCAAGAAGGCACAAAGCCAGCCCCAGACAGGGCAGCAGCATCTGTCCTGGCCTCACCTGCTGCTCAGGGCACAGCCTCCAGCCCCATATCTGCACGTGGGTCACACTTCAGACATGGCTGTCCTAGCTCAGGCAACCCCAAACCTGCTCCCATCGCAACATGGGACCTCAGGGACAGTCCCTCCTGGCACCAGGAAGGAGAAAGAAACGATGGGGGTTCAAAAGCTGCAATGCTGCACATCCCTACATGGCTGTTCAGTGCAAGCCAGCCCCTTTCCCAGCCCCCCATGACTGCTCCCTTATGGCACCTTGGAAACCTCTTGCCTCTAGTCTCTTTTAATCCAAGCTTCTGCTTCTCTTCTGTTATAGCTGGGAAAGGGAAGAGTGCAGCCAACCGCCGTGCCAGCCAGCAGTGAGCCAGGTATATGCCACAAAACACATCTTGCACCAGATGACAACTGCCTGCAGAGGTGGGGGCTCAGCGCAAGGCAGCGAGCAGGGAGGGGAGCTGGGGTGAGACTGATAGCAGGAAGAGCCCATGAAACATCTTTCTAAACAACAAGACCCAACCCTTTACTAGTGGTGATGGCCACAGGAGTCAGGACCCCTGTCCCAGGACCCAGAGGCACTGCAGGAACCAGGTTTGCATCCTTGGATGTGCGATTAGATGTGGCTCTGCCAGGACCCAGGGCTGCGTGTCTCCCATCACGTTAGGAGCCAGGAAATTAGATTTTTGAGGAGAAAGGTGTAGCAATGGTCCTTGTAAGGGGGAAGAACCCCTGGATGAGGCATGGAGCGAGGTGACAGACTCCGACACATGATAGCCACAGCATAAATCTCCAGAAAAACCCAACAGCCCTAAAAAAACCCAATGGGGTGGGAAGCCAAATTGGAGGTATCGCTTTCTGAGAAGCGCTGCTGCCACCCTGACACCTCGCGCTGGCAGAGCCCTAGGAGCCACCAGCACTTCTTCATCCTCCTGACTTAGCCCGGGCTCCCAAAATCGCACCCAACAACATTGTCTATTGCTCCAGCCCAGCTTTGCCAGGTCGTTCGCTGTTCCCCGGGGCTGTGTTGCATGAGCCCATATTGATATGGGTGAGCAAGTGGCAGATTCGCACGGCAGCTGCTGTGTATTTACACAGTGATTACAAGCCCTGCAAGGAGGGGAGGCAAAGAGCATCCCTAGGGCTCCTGTTCCCAGGGCTGGGGGCAGCTGCACACGAGCTAGGCCTGCCACCAGCAAGGGCTCACCAGGCACAGTTTCCATTGCACGGGCACATCTTGGGCTACCCTCAAGATTATTCAACAACTTCTCATTGCTGACACCGAACAGGACCTGTTGCAAGCACTGATATTCTGCAGGGCCTTTGCAGAGGGTCGAGATGACCTAGGAAATAATTAATTGCCTCACTGAGCCAAAGGAGCAATGCTCGGAGAAGCCACACGCGCAATGCACACTCCATGGCATTTGGGGCAGCTTCAGACTGAAGCTGGAGCTTTTGTCTGAAACCTTGGATTTTATTTATGAAATCTCAGCTTCCATAAGAAGAAAAGAGCGTATCACTCTAGAAGAGACATAAGTGGCCCTGAGCAGGGAATGACACCAAGGAAAACACAGCCAATATCGAGGTAACCGCTTTTGTTCATCAAGGTTCCAGTCTCCTCCACTCCGAGCGTCTCCAAGATGTAAATCAAGTGCAAAAGCCACCCTGGCTCGCCAGGCTTCTCCGCAGCCCTCTGCCCACGTGCCTGCAGCACTCGCCGCTGCTCCTGGCGTCTGGAAATAAACAGCCTGTTCCAGCACCGCTTGGTATTTTGAGAAAGGTTAACGCAGCATGTGAAGGGCCACAGCTACCGCTCACGGGGGCTGCAAAGCCTCCAGGCAAAGCTGCCAGAGGACCGGGGCTCCCTGTGTAGGAGGTGACCTCCTCAGCCCCCCCCCAAACTGTTCGCTTCAACCTTCGATATTTTCAGGCTTTGTACTGCTAAAGGCTTCCTTCTCCCACCCCCACGTTTCCCCACTAGCATTTCCACCTCTGAAAAATCACCAGGAATTTCAAGCCGAGAGGGAAGCCAGGAGGTCCGCATTCGCTGGGCAAGGCGGGAGTTTTCCCCCTGCTCTGTGGCTCCTGCTGAAGGCAGCAGGTAATCACCCCCATTTTCCAGCACCCCATCAATGGGGAGTTGCCATCAGCCCTGGAGCAAGTCCCAGGGGAATGCAGCAGCAAAGCAGCTATACCGGGACCAGTCCCATGGCTGGCTCCATAAATAAGCGCACGCTGAGGCTGGATTTGCAAACCAGGCTGCTCGGACAGACAGAAAAGGCTTGGAGATGCTTTATTCAAGCTAGTGGTGAAAACAGAGTAAATCATAGAAATTCATATCCAGGGTTGACCAGTTATCAGGGGGAAAAGGGTGGGCACCAAAGCACCTGGATACCCATGGTTAAACCAGCGCTTGAGCTCTCCTCACACCAAAACAAGCCACCTACTCTCTATTTGGAGAGAAGAGCCAGGAGACAACCACAGCAGCTCATCATGGGCAGCAAAGACCTCCTCCACCCAAGCGTACCTCACTCAACCCCTTCCCTCTCTGAGGGGCTGTACTAGTCCCTCCAGGCACCAGCTGAAATGATTTTAAAGCCTCTGGCTAGTCTGGCTGAGCCTGGAAAGGCTGATCCATATTCCTGAGGTCTCATTGGTATTCTGCAGCTTCAGCTCATTAGCACTTAGGTGCTACAGGAGCAGGAGCGTTGGAAGTTTCTGGGTGAGACAGCTATTAGGGGAGGATTGAATGCATCTCGTACAAACCAATGGCCTGCATGAACTCTCTAATTTACGCTATTGATCTAGAAGGTGCCCACAGGCCACCTGAACCAATAAAAAGAAAAAAAAAACCTGCCCTAGATACGGTCTCAGCCACCTTCAGAAAAAGAAGAAAAATTAAGCAAAATAAATAACCCGCAGCCCCAGAAAACTGGCTGCCTCATCACACCCCCCACTAATGCTATTAGCCAGCCCTCCTCCACAGACGGCTCTTCAGGCACGGCGTGAGCTCCATCTCAGCAGCTGCTGGAGAGACCCACCGGCCCAGCAAAGGCCCAGTATGACCAGTACAAACACCCACGCTGTACTGGGAGAGTGCATTTGGGAGGTCTGCCCTCCGAGACACTGTCCTCCCAACCCATGCTGCTCAGCCAAGGGCAGGGAAAGCTGCTGGCACCTAAATTCTGGAGGGCTGAGCTGCTGCAGCCCTGACGATCCAATGTCCTCTCCCGGTGTTGGATGTGCTGAGTTTTCCCTTCTCTGCAGCGAGGGCTGTGTCCTCCTCACCCTGATTTGGGCACTGCCTGTTTACACCTCGTGATAGACCCATGGGGAAGTCACTGGGCAGAAATAACCTCTTTTTGCTGGTATTTGAGGCAAGTAGGGGGAAAACACCACCATTTCTCCTAATAAGCGAACTCAAAGTGATGAATTTTCCGCTTGTCCTGAAGTTCTTTCCTTGGAGGCGCTGATGCATTTTTAATGGGTCTCAATGTAGCTATTAAGCTGGTAATTGAAACGGAGAGCCCTCCAGCTCAGCCCCGGCCCCGCAGCAGGTCTGGCTCCCTCCGAGTGTGTTCCCCATGCCATGCGAGTGGGTCGGTGGGTTCTCCTGAGCTCCCTGCTCCCCCATGGCATCGCCGACACCCCTCGGTCCCATCTCTGGGCCGAGCATCGCCACCGAGTTCCCGGTGCTTGAGGGACCCGGTGCCCCCGGTCTGATCCTGTCTGGCGTGGGGCTGACAGGGGAAAATTGAGGAGGGAGCCATTCCCCTACTCCCTGTCCCATTGCATGGGGGGGTGAAATAACACACACGCACACACACCCCTAAACCTGCAGCTCCAGAGACCGTGGGGACGATGCCCAGGCCGTCGCGGACCGCCCCCGGCCCTAATCCCGGCCACGCACCCCCGAGAGACGGCTGGAGGGTGCTCGGGGATGGGGGTGACACACACACCCAGCAGGGTTAGGGGGTGCGCGGGGAGGGGGCGAACCCCGGCGGGTCCCGGCGGCGGCGCATCCCCGCGGGGCCGCGCATCCCCGCGGGGCCGCGCCGGGCGCTGCCTCCCCCTCGCGGCCGCGGGCAGCCCCTGCCGCCCCCGGGACGGGGACCCTCCTGCTCCCCCGCCCCAGGCAGCCAGGCCTCAGCCCCCTCCCGGGGCAGCACCCCTTACCCCCGGCAGCCAGACCCTGGCACCCCCCCGGGGCAGGGACCCCCGCAAGGTGTGCACCCCCCCGCCCCAAGCAGCCAGACCTCAGCCCCTCCAGCCCTGCAAACAGCACCCACCCTCCTGCCCGGCCCAGGGGGGTAGCAGAGCCCTGTGGGGGACCAGGGGGTGCAGCTCCTGGGGCGCTGCTCTGTGAGTCCCATCTCATACAACCCCCGGATCGGGACCAGCACTACCCCATGGTACAAGGAGAAAGGACACTGGTGGCAGGACCCCAATGCAGGCTGCCACCCACCCACGCCTGGTGTGCTCAGCAGCATGACCAGACCAACGCTGATGCCCAAACAGCAACAGAAAAGGCGACAAGAAGTGGTTTTGAGGGTGAATTTTATTGAAAACAATGACTGGGTTTAATGGGTACAGGCCGTTCTCAAAAAATAAAAGGCTAGAGGGGCTTCCGCTGCGAGTCAAAAGCCTCGTCCACCTTAAAGCCAAGCTGGTTCCCCCCAGGGCTGCCGTTCCCCCCTGCCACGGCAGAGGGGACAGTGGGGCAGGAAAGCGTCGTGAAGAGGGACAGGCAAGACCTGTGGTGGAAGGAAGCAGAGCAGATGGCACACAGAGGTGGTGTGTTTGCCTCTTCAGCAAAGCCTCGCTTCACCCACAGGGTCCCAAACCCACCAGAGGCATCTCCCCCGTGTTTGAAAGGGCAGATGCTCCCTTTCCCCAAAGTACAGGAATTGGGACTTTCTCCAGGAGGAGAAACACAGGGGGGAAAACAACAACAACAAAAAGTCATACACACACAAAACAAAAATCACCATTCCCCAAAGCACCAAAAACAGGGTGAGAAAAAGGGGAAAGGGGTCAAAACAAAGGGAGAAGGGGAGAAAAAAAAAAAGCTCAACATCAAAACAAAAAACAATCCAAAGTAACCAACTATGGGAGGAAAAAAAATTACAATTGTACATCTCAGCTGCAAAGCTGTCAAACCAAGCGGGTAAGGGTGCTCCCGGAGAGCGCTGGGTGGTTCGCAGAGCGGGACCGAGGAGGGCGACGTGGAGAACCTCAATCACCTTCTTATTTTACTTGAAGAGGTGGGGTGGGGGGTCAGGGTCAAACCAAAGGGTTTCTCCAGCTCAGCCTGGGCTGGTTTTTTGGGTGTTTGTCAACTCTGGGAAGGGGATCAGAGCAGTCATGGTGGGGGCGGGGAAGCGCTGCCACATGATGCCCCAGCACAGCATCCCCTAGGAGCAGCTCACAGGAATAGATGGTGTCGAGCAACGCTGGAGCAGCCCCGTTCCCAGGCAGAGGGTCCCCAGCACCGCTTCAAACCCCGGGCTGCAGGAATGGGGAGCAATGAATTTAAAGGGACACCATTTTTCTTTGGGACACTGGAAACGCACCCTGAAATCCAGACCTCCAGGGCATGAACTTCAGGAAAAACGTTTTTAAAAGATTCAGTTAGAAAATAGATGCTTTTTTTTTTAAAAAAAAAAAAGTTTTAGGCCAGGGTGTCTTCTAGTGACCCCCTCCCCTACCACCCCAAATTTAGCCAGAAAAATGCTAGTCATTTCACCAAATCTGCTGGCCACAGAGACATTCACACATTCATCAATTTAAAAATATATATATATATATATTGCGCACACATGTACACACACACAAATATATATTAGAAAAGAAAAAAAATCCCTCTGAAAACTCAATCTATTAAAAAAACCCCAACAAAATCCACAGCCGGTGCGTTTATCCCGTGATCATATACAGTAGAAGACAGAAATCCCTTTTGCTCCCGTAGCTCCTTGCAGAGTGCTCAGTCTGGGAGAGTGGGGAAACACATCAGGTTTTCACAGTGGATTTGTTAGCGGAGAAGGAACTGCTCCTCCCTCCTCCCACACAAAAGGGCTTTAATTTATAGCAAGTTAGATTAAAACTAGGAAACATGTTACAAAGTCCATTATATATAGACATAAAATGTACAACTGTCGGCAGCCCCTGTGCGAGTCACTGGGGTTTCGATCTCGGCTGACACCTCGGCGGGCAGCTGGAGGGTTTCGAAGGCAGTTTAGGACACAAGGGGTGCAAGTACGCGCCTCCGAAACAAGCGGGTGTCACAGTGCGAGGTCTTACATGAGCTCCAGGTTGGAAGGGAGATGGAGCAACGTCTTCTCCAGGAGCCAGGAAAGGCGGAGGCAGGAGCTATGAAAGGCGTGAGGTGCCCGGAGGGGGGATGCATCCCCCCAGCCCAGGGCTGGAGGGGAGAGGGAGGCAGCGCCCGGGGACCTGCTTGTCCCTCCATCACTTTGTGCCCGCGTGGGGAAGGGAGCACTGTGTGCTGGATGAAGTCCCGTGGGCAGCCGTGGGGAGAGTGGGTCGCAGCTTGCGTCAAGGTGGGCTCACCAAAAAATGCCTTTTTTTTCCCCCCCCCCAAGGGAGCAGCATATGGATTCAGGGAGGGGGACACCCAGTCTGGTGCTGCCTCAAACGGTCATTAAGATGCCAAGCCAGGCATTAAAACAGCCTCTGGTGTGAACAGCAGCATGCCCAGGGAGCCCCACAGCCCCCTAAAAAGCTGCGTTGGCTCCTGGGGTCAGAGAACTAGGCACAAAGGGAAGGCGAGCAAGACCAGACTTCAGGGAAGGGGCTTTGGGCGGGCAGGGGAGAAAGGTGGGGCAAGCGCAGCAGCATTTTTTCTCTCTGCCTTCCCCAGGCAGCAAAGAAACACAAGCCCTGTGCTGTGCACCAGGCTGCTGGGGAGGGGAGATGCCCGCTGGCACCCTGTGCCCTGGCCCCACTCAGGCGCCACGGGCATAGTCCTCTCCCCGGGAGGGATACGCTGGCATCAGCGGGGAACTCCCAAGCCTTCTGTCTCGGTGGCTTAGTTGGAAAGGTGTTCGCTTCAAAAGGCTTGTCCTGGGGATTTCATTTACAGGGCAAAGAGAAAAGAGACTGCAAGGCCGGATGGGGCAGAGATGCCCATGGCTTGGGGAAGTGCGATTTGTGCAAACCACCATTAACTCCAGTCCTCACTCGCTCTTCTGTGGGGAAGCCAGGATGGAGGGGACTGCACGAAGCCGTGAGGTTTGAGTTAGGAGTCTTCCCCAAGGATCTCTGTGACGAAGGAGGCCATGTCAGTCTCTTTGGTGTCGTGCAAGGTAAAGAAAGGGTGTTCCTGCCAACAAGACCAAAGACAACATCAGTTGACACCCAAGGACAGACAAGCCCAAAAGCGGTCCCTGCGGGATGTCACACAGCTGGTGAGGTGCTGGGGGAGAGGTGGACACCAATCTCCTCCCCTGGCTCTCATGGACACCATCCTTCAGCTTAAGGATTAACTAATGCTTTCAGGTTTGGCGTTTCCTAGTTCAACCCCAGTGGGACAGTCCACCTTGGCACTGTACTACCATCATTTGAGATCTAAACTTGCCAAGACCAGGTAGGACAGAGGGGAAAAAACACCTAGAAACCCAAACCTTAACATCCATGAAATCAACACACTACACCCATCCCGCTCCGTGCCTGAAAAGTCACCCACACGTCCTGTTGTCCCATTTCCCTCAGACCTGCTGGACCATTCATTTGACTTTTGAAACGCGTTGTGATAAAGACCAGCAGAAACGGCACTTACCATAAGTTCTAAATAGTTCATTCGCTCAGCAGGGTTCTTCCTTAAGCTGGAAGACAAAATATGGGAGAGAAAGGCTGTAGGATCTTTTTTTTTTTTTTTTTTGCTGTATGTGGTCTATCACAAGGCATCTCCCCTTGCCAACCCATATGACACCCTTCTCACGGGCAACACCCATTCCTCTCCCTCCTTGGCCAAGCAGGTTTGAACCACCAGCAAAGCGGCCGGGCAGGTAACTGGGAAAGGCCAACTCATGGTGTTTTGCCACAAAAAGCACAAGCCAAGCAGCTCTCTGCGGTCTGCCTCGCACAGCCTCGCTTGTCTGCGCAGACCGGAACAAATGGGGAGGAGAGGAGATGGTTTCCCACCATCTGCAGGTGGGCAGATCGTCTCAAGGCTCGTTCGAGCCTTGTCTCGGCAGGCTCACCCCTGCCTGGCAGCTCCAAGCAGCACGCAGGGAGCGGAGGGACACCCCGAGGGGAGCAGCTACTGTATGTAGTACCCACAAAACCACAAACCAGCTTTCACCCAAAGGCACCCAGACGCTGCCAGGGGTTCGTTCTCGTTTCATTGCCACTTTGCCAGAAACCACCAAAATTTCAGCAGCAACGACGGCAAAAGGGGAAGAGAAACCTCTGCACGTTCCAACCGGCCTGGGTGAGTCAGGCTGAGAGCAAAACCAGTCTGGGCAGCGCTTCCTGCCGTGGCCGAGCAGCAGCCTTCGTACAGCGAGGTGGGGAGAAACGGGCTCCGAAAGGATGACAAACCCAGCCCCGTGCTTTGCTCCAACCCCCACAGGTCAGGGCTCCCCTTCAGCCAGGTTGGGAGAAGCCACCAGTCCCTGCCAGAGACTCACCACTGCGCTGTGAAGTCCACAAACTCCTTGGAGAAGCGATCAGTGGGCAGCTGAGGCGAAGGCTCCTCCACCACTTGCTTGAGCTGTTGGAAGGGGGTCCCCCAGGACTCGTACGGGAAGCGAAGAATGGCCAGTTCGATCTGAGGATGGAGACAGGCTGACATGAGACACCAGAACGAGCGCAACCCCACGCAGCCTGCCTACCTCAGCCTCTGCAGCCAGCTCCGATTCAAAATGAAAAACCTCTTTCTTTGCAAACCAATTTCAATTTGGGTCATACCACTTTTTAATTTTTTTTTTTTAAATACAAAGACCCAGAGGCCAAAAATACTTCCTTTTGAGGCTGGCTCAGCATATTAATGCATTTACAGGAAGCCACCAAAGATATGTAAAATGGGATTATTTGAAAAGATAATAAGAACAGCACACCATTTCTGCACCAGCTTCCAAAGTGCTTTGCTCTCCACATAAGCCAGCCCCTGGGCTGCAGACTAGTACTGTATGCGCTAGACACACGCAAAAAAAAAATCCACCAAGCCAAGAAAAACTAAGTGCTAGAACATCACTTAAGACCTTTGCCAAACCACCTCCGTTACCAGGTTGTTCCTACAAGTCACCTCTGGTCTGTCACCCATTTAAGCAGAAAAAAAGCCTGTGACAGCTCTTGAGCAGTCACCTCGTGCCAAGGGTCGGCTCCCTTCTCAAGACAGGCAGCAGAACCTCCAGACCTACCTGGCAGGGTGGGATGGGACGGGAGGAATGAGAAATCTGAAGGACACAGGGCAGAGCCAAGCACCCCCACCTGCCTCTGGCTCAGGCCTGGCGAGCTCAGCTTCTGCTGCTGGAAAACTGAATGGAGCCACCAGCCCAGAAAGGCCTGGATTAGCCCTGCAGCTCAGTGGCCCTAAAACCGGTCAGTCTCAAATCAAACCCTTTCAGAAATTAAAAAAACCACACCAAACAGGAAGCCAGCCCAGGAGGAAGCCATTAGAGGGAGTCAGGCAGGTTGGGGCTCTGTTCGGCTGCAGGCTGGCAGGCTTTCAGCGAGGTCCCCTCTCCCATCCAACTTTGGGAAGGTTGAGAGATTTCGTCATTCATGCAACCTCCCATCCCACAGCTTCCTGCACCTCGGGAGGAAAGCTGGAGCCAACTACATTTCCAGCCAGCCAGCCCAGCTCTGCTCTGCACTGGCATAGGGACCCCAAGGAATGGGGCTTGGGTTTGGTACTGCAGACAGAACTAGCCGGAGAAGAGGGAATATTTGCCAAGAGGTCTGTGCAGCACACAAATGCAGGGATATAGCACCCAAAACAAGTCACAGCTAACAGGGCGCAGGAAAAATTCCTGAAAATAATCTACCCGCAGAGAGAGAGTCTCCTGGAAAGCGAGAGATGCGTTCCCAGGCGGCATCCCTTTCGAGCCAACAGCTGGGATTTCCTTTGTCCTCTGGCGCCAGAAGATTTCAGCTGCTTTCTGCAAGATCCGTTTCTTGCAGGAGGTAGATAAACCATCCTGAGCAGCTGCAATTTTGGAACTGAAAGTATTTCCCCTTCCTGTTGGCTGCTCTGAGCTACCCTGCAGGCAGGACTTGCTGCAAACCAAACACGGCACCCCTCGCTGCAGCAGGGCAGGCTAACTCACCACAATCCTCCTACGAGGCTTTGCTAACACAGGAGGGGGCTGAACGCAGGAAGGCTGTGACCCAGCTGCAGCAAACCCTGCTCCACTGACCACCTCTCCAGCCACTGCATGGGGAACTGCAGAGCAATTAAAAGCCAGACTCTTGGATGCCAAGCTAAGCCCACTGTCATCCAGATATTGCCCCCTGGGAGTCTGCCATCCACACCAACAGAGTTCAGAGCTAATTGAAGCTATTTGGAGCTGGTGTCGTGCACAAGTAGCTCTGTGAAACGAAGCACAGGGGTACAAGGGAACCACGTGGGGATAACAGGCCTTTATGTATCCCCCAGGATCCAGCAGGAACATGCAAGAAGGGAGGGGGGGAAAGAGAAGGGGTAGAAGATGGATTATCTCCTGGAAAGCTTGCCAGGCAACTCAGCAAGAGCTGCAGCAGCGATGGCAATACGAGCTGCATGCCCTGGCTCACAGCTACCTTGCCCCAGGGTGAGGCACCCCTGGGTGCACAGGGCAGCAGCACCACCCTGTGCCCTGGAGAGTTCATCTAACACCCTGAGCTATCATGCTCAAAATTTAGCCCCATTTGTTGGGCATCCACCCAGGGGTGAAGCCACCAGACACCACCGCTCATGGCAGGGTTAGAGCCCTGCCAGTAGAGAGCCCATCCCAACCCCAGGGCTGCAGGGTGCTGGTCCAAGCCCTTGGTGTTACCATTGTGATCCCCAGACTCCAGACATCCGACTTCACGTTGTAGCCCTTCTGGTTCAGCTCAGGGTTTATTCTTTCTGGCTGTATGGAAAAATGGAAGCAAAACGGAAGATATTACAACTCTATCTCGTTTTCCCAGTTTGCGCCCCACAGAGCAAATCTCTGGCTCACAACCCAGGTTGGGTGGATTCCCCTGGCTCATGTCCTGATGGAGGCAGGGTCTGAGGTTAAACCTAGCATTGATCATTCCATACAACCAACAAACTCTCCCCTCCTGCTCCTGAGACTTGTACTACCCCTGCAGCATGATCCGGCCCCAGGAACACAAGCTACCCACACAGATGCCATGGATGGCAAATGGAAATTCCTACTGACTTGAGAGGATGCAACTAAACGATCCTGCCAAGAGAAGCTTCAGCATTTTCTAGCCAACAAGTAGCAGCCCTTCCAACCACCACCAGCAAGTCTTTTACCCTCCTGCAAATGAAAAGTGGCAGAGGAAGAGTCTGCTGCAGGGCTTACAGGGAGGGTAATCCCACACTTGAAGGGCTCTGCTACGGCAGGAAGCCCAGAGCACTCTTAAGTGGTTTCTATCTCAGGGAAGAGGTGAACCAAGACTGATTTCTAAGCAGCAGCCTTTTCGAGTAAAGGCTGAAGGCAGCTGAAGGCTGCCAGCTCTGGCCCCACACAAGCACACTTACAGCCATGTACGGTTTGCAGCCGGCATCCATGGTCTTTGCAACCGAGTCCACCAAGTAGCCGCTGATCCCAAAATCGCACATTTTCACATGTCCCTCTTTGTTGATCAGCACATTGGAAGGTTTCACATCTAAGAGAGAGAACATGAGAGGGCAGATTGGGCCTTTGCTGAGGTACCGCAGAGCCTGAGGCAAGATATGAAACTCCCCACTGACCTGGGAGGGGAGCAGGTAGGCCCTAACACAAGGCAAGGGAGACGAAAGCCCACCAGTCTTATTTCAATAAAAGTCATTCACAAGTAAAGCTATAACCATGCCCCTCCAGGCAGAACAGGCCTCCACTCTAACAAGGCAGGTCAAAAGGTTGAAATAAAATGTTGAGTAGTTATTGCTCAGCTTCTTCGAAGATATTTATGTGCCCAACACAACCTTAAAAGCTCAACTCCACCAAGGTCTCACCACAGCTTGTCTCATGCCCATCATGATCTGTCCACAACTACATAAGGAACTATACCCAGAAAAGGAACAGGACTTGAATGCTACAATTCCCATCTGTGATTTGCAAGGTCTCCCTCAGCCCTCACCTTGCTAGATCTACCCAGCCAGGCAGGCTGGGGGATTTTGACCCTAAGAGCCAATTTTGATGCATCTCCATACTCAAAGAAAGCTAGAGGTGCCCCTAAAAATACAGGCAGTGAGGAAGTCAGTTATTATATTTAACACTTCATCTGGAAAGGAGGATGAGAACAACATCGAGCAAGCAGATGCATAAAGGACATCTCAGGAATAGGCCTTAGGCATCTAGATCTGTCCATGATAGTCCCAAGTACCACCAGACCCCACTGTAGGCATCCCAGAGGCACACACCATGCACCTCCTGGGAAGGAGCCCTCACATAACTTATTTCAAGGCTAGATCTCCAGCCAGCCACGTCACACCATCTCCCTCCACCACTTACCTCTATGGATTACGGACAGTTTACTGTGCAGATGCTCCAGAGCTCGTACAATCTGGGAACAAACACAGCGAAAGGGAATCCATTAATCACACCCAGCACCAGCCCTCCACTGCAACCACAACCACCCATTTCCACATGCCATGGCTTGAACAGAGACCTCCAATGGGCTCAGAGGATGCACAAAACCACGTAAGAACCCAAAAGGCACTACTCACAGACACAGCCATTTTCCCCAAAATGTCTTCAGGGATGGTTTTCTTCTTCTCCAGTACTTTCTTGTAAAATTTATCTAGGGAGGTGTCCATGAGCTCCATGCAGATCCACACGTCACCCTGCAGACAAAGAAAGCTGTTGAGAGGGAATTCCCTGGAAATCCCCAGGAGGTGAATGAAGAGATGCGGACGGATGGACAAACAGACACTGCCCCTTCCGCACAGGGCAAGCCAAGGTCCCTGCCACCACAGCGCTGTTGGCCACACCACCAGCACACGGGTTCTTCACTGGATGGTGATGGGCACAGATGTCCAGGTACCACCAAAACTACCTGCGGTGGTGCCCTTTGAGGGTCTACCCCAAAGCCGGTCCGGGCCACGGACAACGTGCTTGGGCACTTGCCATGGAAGTGAGGAACGGCACCTCCTCAATGCTGCCTAACCTTTGTCTTTAAGCCATGGCACCCTCCCAAACAGCCCAGCTGGGACAGTTTAGAGCCTTCAGTGCAATCACAGGGGCCCCAGGTGCCGCACAGCCCACCAGCCACCCACCAGCTCAGTACCTCACGGAAGAGGGCTCCGTAGAAGGTGACGGTGTAGAAGCAGTCAACTGTCCTCATGGAGATGTCCAAGTCCATCAATAACCTCTTCTGCTCCTGAGTGTTCACAGTCGCTCGAATCCTCTGAGACAAATATGAAGGAAGAGGTTTTTGGTGTGGGTGGGGTAACACCATTATCCCTTGGGCTGACTCAGAGCACCTGTGGTTCTGAGGCCAGGACAAGTGTTTTGAGCTTATTTTGCAGCTAGAAACACCCCGGGAAATGCCCAGATTCCCTCTTCCAGACAGCACCTTTATAACCCTTGGCCAAGCTCTTCAGTGGATGTAGGATCAGGCCAGCAGACTGGACAGGCACTCTGACATCCAAACCTTGCACTATCTAACTGCAGGCACCACACCTGGCTTCCAGAGCCTGCTGATCAACTCCACAGCGTCCAGCTGGTATCAGCACAGACCCTCCAACAGCCAAGCCACACTGGGGGTACCACAGGCTGCCAAACCAAGTCTGTCCCCATTTTGCTGTGACTGATAGAGTTCAGCAGAGTCCCTCTGCTTCCTTGGAGCTGCACGTCCCAACCTCCATCTCTCTTAGCAAGCAGCTGTCCTCACCTTCACGGCCATGATGGTGCCACTCTGCGCATGCCGGACTTTCTCCACCACGCCATAGGCCCCACGACCTAGCTCTGAAATTGCCACCAGGTCATCAGCTTCCACCTCGAAGTTCTTAAAGAAGAGAGACAAAAATCAGACACAGGCATGCTTATCACCAAGGACATCAGCAGAGGTCCAATGCTTACAGCTTGTTCATGCAGAGCACTTCCAAACAAGGGTATCTACAGGACCCCACCAGCTCCTATACGTACCAAAGGCACCACGCTTAGAGAAGATGGGTATATTTTTTGCTCTGTTGAACCAGAGCCCAAACCCTCTCACTCTGTACTCACCAGGGCTCATTTTATTCCCCCTCTGCAGCTAGAGATCAGGACTTTCATCCTTTAAGCCAGGGCACGCTGCCACTGGAAAGGGCACCAAAGGTACTTCTCTGCTTCCTCAGGATTACCCACACAAGGGTATTTCTGCAGTTGCTGAACTACTTGCAGGATTTTAACAGCTCCCGTGCCAGCACAGGCAGCAGTCAGGAGCCTCTGCCTCAGCTCCAAATCCCTGCACGCAGCCAGTGATCCCCCCACCTTGCACCACGTCCCAAGAGATCATCGGTCACAAGCACGCCTACATGTCCTCTCTTAGATGGGATGGTGCATGCAGCAACCCAGCAACTCAATTCCTAATTATTGGGGAGTTTTACATGCTTTGATACTTTCTCCCACCATCAGAAAGCAGCCAGCAAGGTAAAACGTGAGTTAGCACCAACAGAGGAGCTCAGGTGAGTGCAACTACCTAAGTCTCAGGTCAAGCTGGAAAAAACCCATCGCCAGTGCTCAGACAAGTGAGTGCCCCGTGCAGCAGGGAGCCAGCGAGCTCCTGTGCAACCCACGAACAAGTTTGCCTAAAGACGGGTTACCCTGTAATTGCCTGCTCTGCTGGGCAGGGCACAAACTGTTTGAGTGAGACAGGGGCTATTTTTAGACGCTGCATTCATTGCTCCTAATAAGTCACAGGCCTTCTTTCAGCCAGGCTTTATCCATGCTCCAGTTTTCCTCCAGTCTCAGGGAACAAAAATATAATACCAGGATGCCAAATTGCCCCAGTAGCCACAAAGGCAGCGAGGGTGGGAAACATCCACGGCACAGTGCCGGATACTGTGCCTGTGAGCTACGCCCAGAGCAGAGAGGAAACAGCCTTTGGCATTAAGGAGCCAAGCTGGGAGATGTGGCTGCCGGGCTCCTGGCCAGCAAGCTCCCCCCCGGCGCTGGTTACGGCATGGCCAGCAGCGACCACGTCCACCGGACCTTCCTGCCAGCCCCGGCTCCGTTTATTTGAGCCAGATGTGCCTGGCAGGTGGCCGAGGCAGGGAGCAAGAGAGGTCTGTGCTTGAGCTCAGCACTGAGCAATGCACTGCCCAGCACAGGAAGGTGCCGGCCCTTTCCTGGGCAGGATGGTGGATCCAGAAATGAGGAGAGCGGGGCTAATGGGGACACATCCAACACCCCACCCTGCCGCCCCGGGCAGCTGGCAGAGGAGCAGTGCAGGCTCACGGCTCCTGCAGGGGTCTCCAGGAAGGATCTGGTGGTGCTTTTCAGGACACGTGTTCTGCAGTTGTTCCAGGTTATTGTTGGGTTTTTTGGGTTTTTTGTTGTTTGTTTTTTTTTTTTTCCTGGCATTTACCCTAAGGCTTCCCCAGAAGCTGGCGGTTCCCAGCACAGTCTAGGAATCATCATTGCCCTGCCCAGCAACAGAGGCAATGCACCGATGGACCCAGCGCTCCCCTCCCCGGCATCGCTCACCCCGTGCCCTGGGGGGTTTGAGCTGGTAGTGGGGACGCAGGGCATCACCTGCACAGACCCGATGGACCCAAGGTCATCATCCACCCCCATGGCCCAAACCTGGCCTTCTGCCCAAGCCCTCTTCTACCATCCCACACTGCATCGCTCCAAAAGCACCTGGACCAGACCCCTCCTGCACACAGCAGTGCAGGCAGAGCAGGGAAGGAAGCGAGTCTAGAGAGCTCACCCAAGCTACAGCACTCTCCCATTGCACACGCCATGCCCAGGCGGTTACAGAGAGCATCTCTCCGCGAGCTATTAATACACACAACACAATGGCCAGAAAAATGACACGGGCAGCAGGGGTGTTTCCCTGGACCCAGCCAAAGCTTCCTCTCCTCTCCCCTCCCTCCCCGCCTATCTGTCCCCTAACCCTAAAACCTTGCAACCGAGGCCAAGGGGCCCAGATCCCATCAGCCAAACCACCTCCCAGCCTGGGAGGTAAGCAGCTAGATATAGGGCTGATCCAATGCATGGTATTTTTAGGTCATTTGCAAACAGCCTTCTGCAGCCCCAGGAGAGCCCGTAACAACAGAATGAAATAAAAGAGAGACAGTGGCTATTTCTAGCAGTGTTTTTCATCAAGTCACTAGGAAATGCTTTGGAGAGGCGGAGAGAAGCTTTGTGCCTGGCTTCTCCTGGGCCACGGGCAGTAATGCAGCCCTGCGGGTCAGCAGGACAAAGGGGCTTTGTTTGGGGCAGCCAGAGAGCATGGTGAGGCCACGCTGATTTAGGGTGAATGGGCTGGCTCCACACATTCACACCGAGGTGGCCTGTGGGGCTGTCAAGGGACCACTGTGATCTCCCACTATGTGCCAAACTGCACACCCAGCCTTTGACACCCACCTGCTTTGCAGGGACTGCCCGCAGGCAGGAGAGACCAGCCAGCGAGCACGCAGGCTCAGAGACGAGCCGCAACATGTTCAGCTTCCCAACAATCACCTCTCTAAATACACACAGACACCCCATTGCTCCACAGGGGGAAAGGTCCCGCTGTGGGATGTCTCATCCCTGCAAAGATGCATCCCATGAGGCTGCAGCAGGATGGCCTTGTCCTTCTTGTGGGGTGCTCTGAAATCTCAAGGTCTGATTTACAGGCTGTCAGACATGATCCATAAAACTCCCCACATAAGGGCCAAACAAAATTGGAAGCAAGCAAAAAATAAACCACATTGGCACGTACTTTATCTCCGATGGTAATGAACGCTCTGGAATCCAAGTTCCTCGGGGGCCTGCAAGAAGAGAGAGGGAGTCAGGAGAAAGCCCAGCTTTGTTAACCCTCTTGGCCAGAGCCAGGTTTCATGTTCCTTCGAGCACTTTCAGCCGCTGCTTTCCACATGCCTTGTCGTGGGTTTAAACCAGCCCCTTCCAAACACTCATAAATGCTTTAATCGTACCAGTACCACCTCAGCCCACACCCACGAGGCACTCGCTGCATGCAGCCAGCAAGAACCCCAAAGAGTCAGCTAGGTGAGACATGCATCAAACCAACAGGCTACGAAACCATCCCGGCTCAGGAGCCTGAAGAACCGAGACCGAGGGGATGAGACGTTTCTGTGGCAGAGCAGCTCAGGTGTCATGTTTTGACAGGCAGGTGTTGTAACAGGACAGCCACGTAGCCCGAAACGCACGCTGAGGGAGCAACAGGTAATTCCTCACCCGTGAGTCACTTGTGTACACTCGCAGGCTTGTTTCAGGCAGCGTGGCAGGCAGAGCAGGCAGCACTTCAGCGTCACGCTTTGCACAACACCACGCAGGTGAAAGTCTTCCTTTATGGCTTTTTTCCTCATCGCTGCCCACTTCCCATTATGGGCAGCACGGTACTTTTAGAGCCAACATGAGCGTTTTGTCCCTTGTGCCTCGCTTCTCTGTTCTCCCCATCCCCTGGGACCTTCCTAAAAGCGGAGACTGCCCAACTGGTTTAGCCTCCCAATTCCCATCAGAGCAATGTGGCAACCTCTGGCTTCAAGGAAGTACTTCAGGCTCACAGCAAAAGCCTTGCACTGCGCAAATATTTGCACTGCAGCTTGAAAAGCACAGAGAAAAGGAGTTGTGGATAGCTCACGCCAGCTTTTACATGAGTTCTCTGGGCACGCAAACACTCTGCAAACTCCAGCGTAACACCTTCTCCAGGGGAAATTCAAACACTGATAGAAGCAGAGACAGATGCACCCGTGGGGGAAGGAGGTGGCTGTTGTATGCAGGGCTCAGCATGTGCATGCTAGGCTGCACGGCGTTAATCAGGGAGTTTCCCTGGCTCCCCCTCCGGCAGATCTGCCCTATCTACCTGGGGGTTTCGGTAGTGGTATTTCCCCTTCGGGGATTTCACTGCTCTCCTAGAGCTGGGAGGGTCTCTAGAAAGGGTTTCTGAAGCAAACAAGGCTCAGCAGTGGAGACACAGCCCAAGGTGTTTTGGAAGAGCACCATGGAAGAGGAATTTTAGCCGTCTGCTGTTTGTCAAACTAAATGCTGCTATCCTGGGCTCTCCCCCACAGCATAACAAGCATCAGCTGCATGAAGCAAACAGGGCAGAGAGAAATTCCAGGGGCCTGATATACGGCTGGGCACCGGTCCCCGGCACAAAGCAGCAAAACAGCGTAAGATGTCTGTGTCCTCCTCACACCAAGGCAAGAAGCTGCAAACCACTCAAACTAGCCCTGATGCACAGGTCAGGTCAGGGGGAGGATGTCCTCCCATGCAGAGCATCTCCCAACCCTCACCCCCCTGCTCCTGCTATGGTCCAGCTGCCACCACCTCTTCTCTTCCCCTGCACTAAAAACCTTCCCCGCTTCTTCCCTTGGGCAGATTTGCTCTCTCCACCATGTCTTTGCCCTTTGGCATCGGCACAGCCATGGCAGAAAAGCTGAAGAGAATCTCCCAGCAGTCTCCTAGCCTTTGCTTTTCGGCTATTTCAAATCAGACACCTCCCAGAGAGACGCACACTGTGCGTGTGTCTGCACACACAGGTGCACACGTGTGTAATTCCTTCTCATCACCCACAAGCCAGAGCTTAAGAGAAAGAAAAAAATTAACTATTCTGATTTTGTGAAGTCTTCACAGGCCATTCCCCTTGAGGCGGCGCTGAATCCAGCTCCGGAGAACTGCCGGCTGGCTTTAAGCAGCAGAGACACTTACGTTGTGTTGGCAACGGGCTGTTTGATGGGGACACATGTTATCCTCAGTTCCCGTTTCTTCTTGCTTTTCACTGGAAGAGAAGATGCACACGTGAGCAACTGGCATTCGTACTTTTCTTCCTTCAAGCATCCGCCTGCCTGCAGCCACCAGGCAGGGCCGGGATCCCCTACGCTGTGCAGCTACGGCAAGATGACAAGAAGGTCACAGTGCTCACAATCATTTGCCCAAAATTTCAGGCAAGAGCCAGAAGCACAAGTGGGTCTCAACGTCCCTGTCGAGCACTTGCCTGCAGAAGTACCATGGGGTGCACCGGCAAAGACCATTTTCTAAGTCTCGCAGCCAAGCACTGCCTTGCAGTGCTCCTCAAGACACCCCAAAAGTGCTCTTTACCCTTCACGGCCATCAACAGTCCCGTCTTTGGGGATTTTAATTACCGATGTTCAGGAGATGGGTTAAAGCTGTAATTTCTGCTGGGCACTTACCCGGTTTGTGCGGCTCCAAGGATCCTTTGGAATCTGAAAGAGAGAAGGGGGACGCCAGCTCAGCCTTCACGCTCCAGACCCACCGGGTACCAACCCTGTATCCCGCAGGGTCCCACGCACGGCCCAAGCAGAGCCCTCCCGGCTGTGCTGCAGGCAGAGGGAGGCAGACGGGCTGCCGGAGCCCAGCCCAGCCAAGCCTGGCCCGATCCCCATTTCTCCAGCCACAAGAGGTCCCCACGCCATTAGTGATGCACAGGGCTCCCAAAATCACTCCCTGTCCGGCTCCTCCTTGCCCCACAGCCCCCCGGCCCCCACCCAGGCCTTCTCGGGAAGAGCCAGACCCGTTCTGCGGCACAGGTGGCATCTGGCACGGAGGGCGACGGCCATCAGACCTCAAGCCAAACCAAGGAGTTAGTCCCAGCGGGAGAGGGGACACCCCACACACAACGAAGGGAAACCAAGGCAAAACCGGACAGGAGCTGACTGTAAGAGCCAGTAGCAAACGGGCCACAAACCCGGGCTTGCAGAGGCTGAGATCCCGCCAGACAAGACATGACCCCAGCCGGAGTGACTGGCAAGGAGAGGATGCTCTCTTCCCGCTCCTCCCCAACTCCAAAGAGCACTGAGGTAACAGAACCCACTGTGAGAACAGGGTTCCAACACGTCCGGGGCAGGCCAAACGCTTGCAGATGAAACTTCAGGGACAAGCGATAACCAGCACGGGGGAGCAGTGGGCAGCAACGGGCAGAGGAGACCTGTGCAGGGCTGAGAGTGAGCTCTGCGCAGTGCCACGGACCCCAGGCTGCTCACCAACGTCCCAGCCCTTCCTCCATCAGCAAACAGCTCACCCACCTACCCCAGCTCACTGGGAAAATAAGCAGACCATGAAGGGCTGGGATGGGGGCTGAAGCAATACAGCTGAGAGTGTCAAAGTCCTGATCCCTCCAAGAGAGACAAGGGGGCAGCTGCGCTTTGCAGCTAAAGGCGCTTCTGGCTGCAGAGACCTGGAAGATGCATTAAAAAGCACAAACAGCAAGGTGTGCTCCAGGGACCAGGCTGGGAGCGGACAGCTCGGTGTGGCCTTGGACAGCCCTTCAAAACGGCTCGTACCTGCCTGGCTCCCAGGAACAGGCATGCGGACAAAGTCCAGCACTCCAAAGGCTGCCAGAGAAGGGAGGGGAGAGGCGAGGCGCTGGGATTTCAGCAGGAGACACAGCACCATGCAAGAGCTCCTGCAGCAGCAGGAGCAAGACAGAAGGACAATACATGTCGAGCATGTTCCCAGCACATCCCTGTCCCCTGCCAGCTCCGGACGCCTCAGCTATGATGGGCGCCTGAAACCCACTTGTCCAGTCCTGTCCAAATGCAAACCTTGCTGAGGCTGCAGGTGAAAGCTGGTCTGCAAGATACTGCAAAGGTCCCACCTGCAGGACCAGCAGCATCCCTCCCTGCTGAGGGAATCAGCACAGATCACTCCATAGCCCCATCTTATCTGCCACCTTTCCTGCATCAGAGCTGGCCCATAAGGTCTGGGACCAGCACAGTTCCCGTGAGCTACAGGAGCAATGTGAACTTCCAGCTCAATGAAAGCAGCCCAGCAAGCTGCTCCACCCCAGACCGATCCCACTTGGCTGGAAACCATCTCTGGAGAGCTGACCATGTCACAGCAATCACGGCTTCTAATTCGTGAGCCTGCAAAGTTTCCCTTCCCCATCACCCACCCAGCAGGGCTGGAAGGGGGACTATCCATAGCCCAGCATGCCCACTGATGACACTTCACAAAATACCTGGTTAAGCAACAACGGGAGCAAATGCAAGACAGAGCCAAAGGAAAGATGCCATCTGCGGATTCAGAAATGCCTCCCCTTCCCGCACCCAGCCTCTCACTACTCAGCGGGGGGTGGGGGGGGCAGACCACAGAAGCTAAAAACTGGGATCCCCAGAGTCCTTCTGCACCCAGGCAAGTTGGGGAGCTCACCGTGGGCACACATCCCATCCCATTCAGGGGGATGGATTTAGTTCGCTGCTGACCGGGAGCCTTGCACTGAGCATTTCTCCCCCATGACCTGCTCCGAAATGCAGACAGCGGTTTGCACACAGTCCCCCACAGGCTCCCCACCAGCCAGACCTCTTCACGAAGCCCTGAAATGCCCCCCATCCCGGATGGTCTTTTGCTTAATCTGTTTGCTCTCCCTCTCCCCAATTGCCATAGTAATCCCGCAGCCAGCACAAAGCGCCTTCTGTGCCGCCGGCTCCCCTGGCAGCGCCGGCCGCAGCACGGTGACTCACGCGGCAGGAGCAGGGTCCACATGCTCCCTGAGCCAGGCGTCTTGGAGCCTGCAGCGTCAGCCCTTCCTTAGCCCTGGCTGCGAGAGCCAGGCCAGAGGGAGCTGGGAGCACCCAGCCCGGGGTTGGGAATCAATGGGGTGCATTGTTCGGTGGAGCCCAAGCTCACAGGCAGGAGGATTTGCAAGTGCAGGTTAAAGGGGCAGTGAGGGATGGGGAGAGTCCCCATTACAGCCTCCCTGCCCCATATAGGAGTGTCATTTAACATCTCTATGCATTGGTCACCCTCCATGAACTCTGCTATAATGACAGTGTTGCACATCAGCCCGCTTTCCTGTACCCCCAAACTGCTGCCCTTCACTTCCCAATATCATACTGCCAGGGTCAGTGACAATCCCCTTCCTACGCCTAGCCCCAAAATGCATTTCCTAGCTCCAACCTGAAAAAGCAGCAGTTAAACCAGAGGTATTCTGCCACCACCCCCAGGCTCTAGCTGGGCCACCTATGCTGGTGGAAAACCCAGCCCAGCCCATGCCTGCAGGAATAAAATCAGCCATGCTGCTGCCCTGCAGCTGGGGAGCCGTGGTGGAGATGGGGAGAGCCCTAACAGGCAAATCCAGAGTTTGCCATGAATTTTCCAGCACCCTGCAGGCTGGTCTGAACTCTTGTTTCTTGTTGCAAGCTTCTCCTGCTGCTTGCAGCGGCAGCGCAGGTCCAGCCGGATAGAGGTTGAGTGGGCAGGCACCACTTCCCCTTGAGCACAGCCCGGGGAAAAAAAGAAAATAAGAAAAAAAACCAGAAGAAAACAAACAAACAAACAAAAAAAAGAGACCAGCATTCCTGCCCTGAAGCTCTGCAGAGCCTGCTCAGGGCAGGCAGAGCCCCGATGCAGGAGGTGGGGGCACAGCCCAGCCATCGCCCCCCACGCGCGCGGAGGCTGCCGCGCTGCCTGCTGCAAGCCCCAGAGATGGATGCATCACCCTCTGGGATGTGGCTTGGCTCCTGAGCCGCTGCAGCCCCCCAGGGAAAGCCCATGCACTGTTTTGAGGGTGAATGAGGGTGGAGGAAGGACTGTGCAGGGGGAAGAAAAATAAAACAGGAGGAACAAAAAGGCAGTGGGATGGGCATGACAAGACCTTGCAACTCAAGCCCTTCTGTCCTGAGTACATCCCATGGCAGCATTTGCTTTTAGCCCCCGCAGGCAGCGGCTGTCAACTCCTCCTCACCAGCACCGTCTCTCCCACATTTGGGATCCTAGTAGGGTCGGTGCAGGAGGAATTGCTATACCATGAAGAACAGTTTATGTCACCTGAAAATCCTGGAAGCACATTAGTTTCCCAGGCACTGGGCTCTTGCAAGGGGGGTGGCTGCAAGCACAGAGAAACACAGCTCCCCTCTAGAGATGCTTCCACGCGGGCAAAAAGGCAGCAGCAGGACAAGGCGATGTGGGGACATGTCCCGGTTACCCCTGCAAGCCCCAGGGCTCTGCTGCCAGCCCTGAGCACGGGGACCAGCTGGGTGCTGCAGCGGAAGGGGCTGCCAGTCGTGGGGGTATGGGGCACGGCGCCTTGCACCCAGGCAGGGGAAAATTAGCTGACAGAAGTTCCTGGTGCGGACGAGACTGTAACCCACGTGATGCTGCAGGCACATAACTGCATCCTTTATGCTAAGAAAGGAACCATTTCCTCCTAAAGAAAAAAAAAAGTGCCTAACAATTTTTTTTCTCATGCTATAACCTCCACCAGCTAAGAACTGACACAGACTTTTCCTGGAACGGCTTAATTCAACATCTGAATCTTTGTCTTCACCACCAACTTCAGTCCTGTTAAGCTGCACCTCTCCCCAAGAGGTTTATCCTTCCCATTCTGCTGGCGTGGGCAGAGAGAAACAGGACAATCTAAAGAACTGTAAATAAAACTATTTGCCCGAGCCGACCTTTGAAATTAAACTTCTCTACTGCCTCCCCAGGGCTCCGGTTCCAGCCCCAGGTGAAGTACTGGGGATGGCTGCAGCACGGGAGGCTGCTTCCAGAGCTGCTCCGCTTTGTTCATGCCGGGGAAAAGTGTTTCAGATGCATCCCGGTTTTCCTCAATCTGAGGAGGAGAGTCAAATGCCACGGATGGGGCAGAAAGCTGGAAGGTGGATCCCAGCTCCGCTGCAAAGAAAGAGCTGGAACAAAAAAGCACCAAGAAAAAAGCATGAAAGAAATTAGAGGCAGGGTGCAAAGCAGAGAGGGGAATTTGGTTGCTTTGGTCATGGGAGCCAGCTCCTCACAGGCACACTTTGTGCTAGTTTCCGCTGTTGAGAGTGGAAAAAGCTATCTGTGGAAGTGGAAAAAGGGCGCTCAACCTGCCGAAAGCCATCACTCATCGGCCCGCTGAGGTCCCGCTGCAGAGAGGGGCTCCTGCGGGTCATCGCTGCCCCGCGCTTGCCACTTCTGCAAAAAGAAAAAAGCGAGCGAGGAGGAAAAAAACACGCTTCAGAAAAAGCCCCTCGCAGCCCCAAAACAACCTGTCAGTCTGCGCTGAATCAGAGCTCCTGACTGCCGGGGCCACCGTGGGCGCCCGCCTTTCCAATGCAACAGGCTTTTTAGCAGGGGACGACCACACAAGAGCTGCTGGAAAACCCTGCGTCCTAGGAATGCAATGAAAACCGGAGCCAGGCGCAAGCTTTACCCTCCAAATATTTTCCTTTAGCCACGCTAGATTTTATTTTTTCTTTTTTTTTTTTCCTTTTGCAATTAAGATGCCACTGTTGCAACCCCACACAAACATGCAAGTTCCCAGTACTTTAAAAATAGATCCCCAGCTGCAAACACCGACCCCCCGCCCAAGCACGAAGAAAGAAGTAAAACCACATGGATTGACCCAAAAAAGTTACACAGCCCCTTTTAGCATTGGAACCAGCCCTTTGCTCTCACCCACCACGTGTTTTGGAAATTGCAACATCTACCTTGCTTCTTGTCCATGGTTTCCCAGAAATGAAGAACAACGTGGGCACGCCTGGCAGAAGAGAGGGATGGGGGCGGGCTGGAGGAGGGACGGGAAAAAAAAAAAATCCCGCAGGATCCAGCACACTGCACTTCTTGCAAGCACCGATGATTATTTTCAGTGGGAATGCATGGCCCAAAGCACTCGCCGGCTTCACGCAGCTCTCCTCGCCCGGCGTCCCCGGCTCCCAGGGGTCCGCAAGGCTGGCAGCAGCAGCGAAGGCAAGCGTGGGCAGGCGGTGAAGGTAGAGCCGCGTTCCCTCATCAGCAGCTGCTGAGGTTGGCCGGTCTCGGCTCCGATTACCCTTGAAAGCTCAACAGTTGTAAAAACTGCAGCAGCAAAAGAGCAGATGACGTCAACAGGAAACTGGGGGGGAGCCAGCTCCAGCTCCGGGAGCCATTGAAGCACTGGATTGCTACAGTGCATCCTGGTGGGACGCGTTTTCTTCCGACAAATTAAATCAATCAAACCCAGCCTGCAGGCAGAGAGGCAGAGCCTGCTCCTGCCTCCTCCATCCCCCTCCCCAGGCATCCCACCGGAGCGACCCTTGCTCGAGGATGGCCCTGCTGCCACCCAGCACCAGCCAGTCATCAGAGCAGAGGGAAGCCCACACCCGCTGGTTCGGGCACGGAGGGGGTGCCGGGGTAGAAAGAGGTCACATTTCTGCATGCTGCAGGTGACACGCTAATTGCTTTGCCACTAACAACTATTACCACAACAAATAGTAGAAATATTGTTCCATGACAATACCGGCACAGAGCTTAGCAGCTATTCCAGGGTGACAACTGAGACAGCATCTCTGGTGGCAAAATATAAATTGCTGCATGGGTTTGGCTGGTAAATAGCAAGGGAGAGAGACGAAGGCGTGGAAAAATCATTCATTTCTCTGCAAACACATGCAAGAAAAGCTGTGGCAAAGTCTTGCTGCTCTTCCCCTTTCCCTCAAAACCAGCCCGGCAGAAGCCAGCACTGACGTTTCTGATCAAAGCCAGACTCAGCTTTGACGGGCTGCAGTTTTGTTTTTGATTTCCCTGTCAGCCTGGAGGGGAGACACTGTACCAGCTTCTTTACCTTAAGCTAATTACATGAAACATGCCCCCGGTTCGCTCCTGAGCTATTCCCTAACTTGTAGGCTGTGCCAGGCCATACACATTTGCAGGCAGAAAAGTCAGAGGTCAAGGTAAATGTACATACCAACATAATGAGTGACTCTAATTTTAAATAGTGTTTATATAAGCCCCAGAAGGACTGCAGAAGATATTTTCTCAGGCATGTTTCCACTCCCAGGGTATAGTTTCAGGCACAGATCATCAGCACATAAAGGGTGCTGACGCAGGAGCTGCTATCGCAGACGGCACCGAGAGCCACTGGCACCCATCCCCAGCACTCCTGGGGAGAACGATGCCGCGCTGTCCTCCCGTCACTAACTCTCTGGCTTGACAGCTAATTCCCTGACCCAGGCATAAGACGCTCCAAGGATCTTTACAGACACCCACAAAGTCAGTGCTGCTCTGGAGCAGAAAGTCCCTAATGTAACAGGCGGGATGGGAAACAGTGCCCAAGGAGCAGGGGTGGTGTAAAGCAGAGCTTCCTGACATCTCAAAAGCATCTTGAAAAAAAAAAAAAAAAAGAGAGAGAGAGAAAGAGAGAAAAAACAAAACGAACAAAAAAACCCAAAACCAAACCAAACCCAAGCATCCTTTCAAGTCTCATCATTCGCAGCTCTTTCAGAAGTTTGCCGACACGGGAGGAATTGCCCGGCCTCGCGAGACGCATGCCATTTGACATTAATCATCCAGCCCTTTGTACACTACAGGTAATCCCGGAGGAACAAAAGGCATCGGGTCTTTCACTGGCGTTAACGAAGCCTCCCCACGCCTCTGGGCTGGGACATCACCCCATTACTGGTGAGGGAAGCTCGGGGAGCAAATCCTGTGATGGGGAGAAGTGAAGGCACTTGCTGCAGGTCCAACTATGCCAGTGCAGAGGCAGGGGCAAGGCGAGGGTCCGGTGGGACGGCAGCCACACTCCCATCACACCCAGCAGCCTCCTGCCAGCGGGCTGGCTTGAGTAAGTGGAAGAGCACAGCCTTTAAAACAGCAATGAGCTCAAACAGCTCCCTGCCAATGCTGGACCCCTCTCCCTACCCTTCCCCTGCGGAGAGGCAGCATCTCCTGAGGCCGGTTTGGTTCCAGCTGGGTCACCATCGCAGCCAGGGACCGGGAAAGAGACGCTTTGCCACGAGTGGCAAAAAATGAATGCCCTGTTTAGGGTCAGCAAGGAGCTTTTTATAAGTGTGCGTTTGGAGTGCAGCAAAAAATTAATGGTTTCAGCTGCCCTGAAAGAAGAATCACTGCCTAACCAGGGCAGGGGGTGATTCTCACGGGACGCACCTTTCTCTCTGATGAGAGGAAAGTCCACACACCAGCTGGCCACGCAGTCCCAGTGCCGTGTTGCCCGATGCCCGCTGCACCTCGCTGCCCGACTGGGAATTGCTGGAGTTTCCCTGGCCAAGGCTGTAACGTAGCCGCTGCCCCAAACGTACTCGCCTTTCCACATATGAGGCGCACATCCCATGGGAAAGCCCCGTCTGCCCGAGCCATGCACAGGACCTGCAGCCTGGAAACTCCGTGGCAGCCCTATTTTTAAACAAAGCCTTTGAACCGAATCCAATCGGAACAGGGTCATTGTTCCCATCCCCTCGGATGGTGCTCGGGGACAATCAATCACCGATACCGTGCCGGGCTCTCGCCTCCTCCAGCGGAGCGGGGCGTCACACCGACGGTGCCACGGGGCTGGGTGAGGGGGAGAGCGATGCAAGGGGGAAGGGTGCGACCTCCTGGTACCCAGCGAGGGATCTGGGGACAGGCACATCAGCCAAAGCTGCCGGCATTCGTGTTGCCACCTCCAGGGCTCGGAGCCACACCCGGCCTCCGTGCACCAGCCAGATAACGCCGCCACGAGCCGCGCCGGCTCTGCCGGCAGCTCCGGGAGGATGTCACCGCCCAGTTACATTCCAGCTGTATTTTTAGGTTACCTGCATAACCCCGAGGGCTGGAAAAAAACGTTTGATTTTGTGTTTTGTTCCCAGGTGGCAGCTTGCTATCCTGCAGCCCCGTGACGATGGAGCACACAGGCTCCCCTCTGAGAAACCCCCAAGAGCAGAGACCAGACTGTCTTCAGGAAGCTTAAAAGCACCAGCTAGCTGGCGTTTGCTCTATGCCATTATAGGACACACTACACGCATGCCAAGAGTTGGGCTGCTTTGCACCAGAGCTCATGCAAAGCCCCGACATGAAGGTGGTTACAGTCACAGGGGCACCTCTTTGGAGCAGGCACCGAACCGGGGTGCGGGCAAAGCATCCTCCGCAGGGCTGGAGACTGCCTCCTTTGCATCCATTGCTCCGACTGGGTTTTCTCACCAAAAAAAGCAGTAGCAGAAGCCGCACCTCCTCAGAGCTCAGCTTCAGTGCAATGCCAACATGGACCCACCCAGGGTGGCCTGGGGGGCGGTGGGAAAACGCTTGGGATGGGTAATTAACCCAACACGCAGCTCTGCCAGGGACCACAGAGCTGGACGGCACACGGGCCCGGCCAGCCCGCAGCGTGCACGGCCAGCGTGAAACCCACGGCTACGAGCCATCCCGTGGGACCGGCACGGGCTGCACCGACTCGACTCGGCTGCAGACCCTGGCGCGTCGCCATGAGACAAAGGTCTGGAAGCAATCCCAGCCCCAACGCCTTAATTGTTAGGAGAAGGCAAAGGAGACGGTGCTTAGAGAGAAACAATGAGCATGCTACAAAAACCACCCAAAAACAGAGAACAAGGAAAAGGCAGAACCACCATCACCTGTGCCCATCTCCCTGCCAGGCCAGCAGGTACCCGGCCCTCCCCAGAGCAACGCTCCCCCCTTTCATTTCTCAGCCCACAGGTGAAGCCATGAAAAAATAAAACCTGGAATTGATGTGACCAGCTGCTGAGAGTTTCCTGATGGGAGAGAAAACTCATACTGTTTTTGGAATAGATCAGCTTGACAGGAGGCACATGGTTAGTTATTTTTTCTTTCTGGGAAAGGAAAGAATCATTTGACTTTTTAATTGTCAGCTGTAGCTCAACTCCAGGGTCAGACACTCGTTTTCTATCTGAACTGGTGCAATTCAAATACTTCCAGGTGTCCCCAAAACTCTGTAAACTTGGCAAGAGAGCAAAGTATTTCCTCACTGCTTCTAATGCAGTTCTTTAAAAAAATAAAATTAAATTAAATTAGCTTTCTACCATCCTCCCTCCAATTTATTTTGGGCAGGGCAGAGTGATTTCATCTCTGCAAATGATGTAAGATAGAGCAGGCACCTGCTCCGAAAACTAAATTTATGGAAGGGAAAACAACCAAGGAAGGCTTCCATGTCCGCAGCCGCCTGCTCCGGGAGAGGGGCAGAAACAAGAGACCAACCCAGGTGCTTCCCTGGCCCAGGGACTTCAGGCAGCATTTCCTTGAGACCAGCATCCACGCTGGAGAATGGGGCAGGCAGCTGCTCCGATGGCTCGCAGTGACGTTACCCCCTGGGACTTGGACAGTGACATCCTGCAGCCTGGTGTTTCTTGCTTCCCAGTGACTCGAGACCAAGCGTGCACTGTTCACACGCTTTAGGTCTGTAATCTCACCGCAGATGTTGCAAACTCAGCTGGGGGGGATCCGGGGGTGAGAACGGGTCTGTCCATCATCACCTGCCACAGCACAGGCAGGACCGACTCCGCGCTCTGCCTGCCTGAACCAAGATGCACATTTATGTCTGACAGACCCAACAAGCTCATCTTGCTATTTTTACCATCTTTTTCCCAACTGCATCCATGCCAAAGCACTGTCCCCAGCTGAGACAGAGGAACCCTGGGGGTGCCCAGGCATGGCTCAGGAGAGAGGAGCTTCACCACCACACCAGGCTGCCCCAGGGATGCTGCCGTGGCTCAGGTAGACGAAGCCTGCACATCTTCAGAGGAAAACCTCCAATCCCCGGCAGTGACCCAGCACCAAGTCTCCGGGGTGGAGGAGCAGGGAAAACCTTCAATCATTTCTTTCGGAGCAGGGTGCTGATCTGGCGGCTTATGGAAAGCAGCAGGCGAACGCTGTGGTACACTCCCCTACTCCTCCTGCTGTCCCACACCAATTCTTTGCTCTTTTTGGTGCATTTTTGGTGCCATCCCTTCTCCCTGCCTCTCTCACCCTGTCCCCTCCCCACTCTGGGGAACCAAAGACACAAAATGCAAAGGGCTCATCACACCCAAGAGCTGGTGCAGAGCCAACACAGCCAGTAAGAGCCCCCAGTTTCTCCAATGAGTTTTTCTGAGAGAAAATTCCACCCCATCACAAGGTGAAGGGAGAGCCAGGAGGCCTCCCCAGGCTTGGATGAGACAAAGGAAAACTGCAGGCTGAGAGCAGCCAGGGAATATGGAGACTGTCCAGTTCCCCTCAGGCCACCGCTCGTCCTTATCTCCATGTAAGCCTGTTACCAGACTCAAACCTCCCTGCCCAGCTGAAAAGCTTTGGTCTTAACCACTAGCAATGCTCCCAAGTCAAGAGAGGCAGCAGGTGATCCATTTGGTCCCCATGACCTGCTTTCAACAGGGGCTGGGAGAAAGGGCTGATGTAGCAAGGGGAGAGGTGGCTCCTGAAACCCCCAGGAACGCTCAGCCGCAGCGAGCCGGACCTGCAGCCTCTTTTCCTGGCATTAACCGCGCCATCCCTCTGTCCTGCACCGTGTACCTCCTGCTCTCCATTGCTGCCCCTCTGCCCCAGAGGGCACATTATGTCCATGTTCCCACAACACATCCCACATCCAGCTGGTCCACGAGATCAGCTCCTGCTGCTCATGAGTTTAGGAAGTTAAAGATATATCTATATATCTATCTTTGAAAGATAGAGAGATATATATCTGCACATTAAAAGAAGCATACTTGTTAAGCTCCACATTTTGCAGGAGTCACCTGCAAACATTTCTCCTTTGTTCCTCCAAACTCCCTGCTGCAAAGCTTAAAAATCGCTGCCCCCCCCATTAAAGACGGGACCATCAGCACACCGAAAACCACTGCCAGCCCCATTGCCCAGCATTGCCCTCCACTGTCCCCTCCCGCCTCCACCGCACGGGCTCTTATCTGAGGCAGTAACAGCTCTGCACGGGGAAAACACCTATTTTGCAGCGGATTTGCCCGGTACCCACAGGGCAGTTTTGATTCATGCCCGGAAAGGGCAGGCGCTCGGCAGGCGATGTGCCTGCAGTCCAGCGGCGTTTCACCACCGCATTTCCACTTGGCCACCGGCAGGAAGGGCACAGCCTCGCTCCGCTGCTTCCCTTTGGGTGGGCTTTATTTCCACCCCTTTTTTGACTCCTCGCCTACCTCTCTCAAATCCACCTATTGCACTGCAATTTTTCCAAAGTTCAGGGGAAGCGAGCGTTGCAGGCTTTTCCTAGCAAAGCCAGATTAAAGAGCTGTCACCCCGTCCCAGGAAGCCAGGCTCGCGTCCCGGCTCATGAGCTCGCAGGCTGTGACTCAGTGCCGTTCAGCCTGCAGCTTCTCATGGGGCACGCTTAGGGCTTCCAAGAACCATTTCCATTTAAACAAGAAATAATATATCTTTTAAAAAAATCCCCTTTACCCCTGAAGAGCAAGCCTCACATCAGCGTTTTGGGGAAAGGAGCAGTGCTCTGCAGGGCAGCGTGCGAAACGGCAAGGAGAGGGGCTGGAAGGAGACGTGTGAAATGTCAAACCTGTTCAAGATCAAGGGAAACACACGCTGGCTCCCTTCCCTGCGACGTTACACACGGTTTCCCTCACTGAGCTGTGACTGTAAAACCCCACGGGGAAATCCACAGTTACCAAACAAGAAATTCTTTGTGGATCCAAAATTAAGGGTAAACTCTTGCAGCAACCTGGAATGTACACAGAAAAGGAAACCACGCGTACAGGAGAGCAGCTGGAGGAAAAGCTGAGTCGTTTTCTAGCAGCTTAGCAAAGCACACGCAAGGCTGATAAGAGTTTCAATTATTATTCACCCACTATTTCTGCATGGCGATTTCTAGAGGCACCTCCTCCAGCCTCCGCTTTACTCTCATCACCCAGACATCCTTCAACAAACCAGGCATGGGCAGGTGTAATTAATACCTGCAAATAGCTTCTCTTGGGTAAGAGAGCAACACCTGCAGAGCACAAGAGCACAAGAGGCAGCCCGGCCACGGCTCAGCCCCGCAGGTATCCTCGGCTCAGAGGACAACCCCAGCCATCGCCAGTGCCGGCCATCCTCTGGTACCCAGTGCTCACCACTGATGCTCAAGGCAAGCGATGCTCACAGCCAAGCAACCGCAAGGATCAACTGAAAACCTGGAGGAAACGGGCTGCAAATGCTAATGAAGAGTTAACACACAGGGCTGTAGAAGCAGCAGATTGAAAACACCCACCACCTCCTCCTTTTTTGGCAGCCTGAAGGCAGCGGGCGGCTGCTTCCAGCCTTAAGGAAAACGGGTGCTGCCAAAGAGGGAAAGCCAGAGCACAGAACAGAGGCTGGTACAGGTCTGTGCCTGTCCCCTGGCAGCATCGCCACCCACCTCCCACTCCCCCAGCACCCACATCCTCCTTTCTGCACCATTACATCATTTGTGTCCTCTGACCACCGAGCTCTCACCGACGGGAACTGTGGTTGGCAGGGAGCATCGCGGGCAAGCCGGGTACGGATTCAGCACAGGGTGGATGATCTTAGTTGTGGGGAGACCAAGGAAAACCTCGAAAGCCAGCTAAGCACACATGCACACGCATGAAAACACCTTGCGCTGCCTGCCCTGTGCCAGCAGGGATTTTCTGGGTGCAAGCACGGGGGTTTTACAAACAGGCACATGGATGCTGGGTCTGCCACGTACCCCCAAGCACCTTTTAAAGGTGCTTGGACGATGACAAAGAACCGCCAAAGCAACGTATCAGCACAAGATCGTTTCATC
The DNA here is from genome assembly GCF_949628215.1 of Phalacrocorax aristotelis. Classification (NCBI taxonomy): domain Eukaryota; kingdom Metazoa; phylum Chordata; class Aves; order Suliformes; family Phalacrocoracidae; genus Phalacrocorax; species Phalacrocorax aristotelis. Next base: position 4,081,600 of record NC_134285.1, on the reverse strand, counting down.
TTTGGCTGAGGTGCAACTTGGCAGCGCATCAGGAGAAAAGCCAAGCGGGCGGCGGCGGCAGGGGATTTTTAACTATGCAGAGCATCGTTCTTAAAAAGCCTTGACGGTGAGCACATCTGGCTCTCAGAAAAGCCACGTCATTTTTAGTGACGAGCCACAAAGACGTCCTTCAGGACAACACACTCCCCTGCACCATGGGGCACACGTTCAGGACTGACTCAGAGGGACCATCCACCCTCGCCGCTCCTCAGAGCTGCACGCTCTGCTGCTCCATCATCTCCCTCTCGAGCCTCAGCTTTGTCCCTCTGACACCAAGTAAACCAAGATCTCCATCCTACAACAAAAAATACCTCCACCACGCAGTGTATTTGCCCTTCATTACCTTTAATAGGGAACAGTCTCCTGTAGGGAGAGGTGCATGCAGCAGGAGGGAACATCTGCTCCAGCTGCTTTGGGATGGGTGGCCCTCCAGCAAGCCAGGTCAGGATGCTGCCATCAACACCCATGAAGGTGGCCAGTGCTGCACGGCACCCAAACCACCATTGCCAGCTTCTGCAGTGCAGGCAGGCTGCTTCACCAGCCATCCCTCTGAGCGTCGGGCTAGGAGGGAATTTATATACACGCACCACAAAGCAGTATCTAACCGGCCAGCCCAGACAAGCTGGCACTCCCTAGATAACCCCGTCATCCTGCCCTAAATCACCCCCGGCCCATTCACGTAACCAGCCCTGCGTGTTTATGATCTGTCAGACACATGACTGTCACCTGCCAAGCCCTGCAGACGAGCTTCTTCCCCTCCTGTCCCTCTGCCCCGCACCAGGTCATTGCACTGTCAGTCCCACCTGCACCCACCACCAGCAGACAGTAAGGGGGGGCACCACCGAAGAGATGCCGGCATGACCCCATCCCGGCTGCAGGGTTTTATGCATTCCATACCAGAAATCTGAGACCTTTACAAGAATGAAATAGAATCATTAAAAGCTGCTTTTAAGTTTCCCAAAAGGTACAACAGGCACTCTCAAGGCAAGAGATGAGACAGGCAAGATACAAACACGCCGCAACGAGGGACGCTTGGTGCCCAACAGGCAGCTCCAAGGGAGGAGAGGGTCCAAGCACCACCGTCATCCTCAGAGAAGTTCATCAGATACAAGCAGTTAGGCTGATGCCAGTGCCAAACCACAGCTAAGGTTAGCAGCCTCTGATAGGAAATTACTTGTATCGAGCACTCTGGAGGTTTCTTCCTTTCCAAAACTAGATTTTTCTTTGGTGGTGGTGGTGGTGTGGGGGGAGGAAGGGTGGATGCTCTACAAACAACTTCTGGTAAGTTTTGTCTCCTCCTCATCCTGCCTCCTCTTCCACTCAAGTTATGTTTTTAACGGAAATTTATCTTTTTTTTAAAAAGAAAAAAGGCATTTCACTTGAAAAGATGAAATTAAGGCTTGGAGCATGGGACAGACCTAGTTCAGCAGCGACCTCCCAGAGCACAGTGCAGCTCCCCAGCCTCCCTCCCCAGCCCCTCGTGCACCCTGCCAGCTCCCAGCAGAGGAGGTAAGAGCCAGGCCATCACCCTCCTCCTTCCTTCGCTTCCTGGCGAGGGGGGCCATAAAGCCATTGCTCCCAGGGACATGAGGGAGCCAGGGGCAGGGCAGAGACATCCCACTGCACCACACCCCAGCGCACCGAACAACTCCCCGAGGTCACACTCACATTTCAGAAACACTCACATTTCGGAGAAACCAAACTCCAGCACTGGATGTCTTTAAAAACAAGATCGGGTGTCTTTTACAGTCTGGCTTAATTCGCCCAAAAGCTGTTGGACCAGCTGCAGTAATTCCTGGAAGCAGTGTCCTGACCTCCAGCCGAGCACGATGCTCGCCATCGTCCCTTCTGACCTTAAAGCCCATGATTCAAGCCCACTTCCCCCTGCGGTAGATGCAGCAGCAGACAAGGGCAATCATGCCACGCAGAAAAGCTCCCCGGCCTCCAGGCCCTGAAAGGGATGTGCTCTCCACCATCTCCTGCAACAGGTCGATGGAGCAGGCAGTGCATGAAGGAGCCCTGTGGTGTTGCACCCGTGGATTAATTAAGCCACTTGCACAATGCGGCACAAGACTGTGAGGGGAAAGGATGCTGGAAAGGGTCCACCTTCACGCCACCTTCATTGCACTGCAGGTCCAGAACCTCGCCCAGTGTTACGCAGTGATTCCTCCCTCCCTCTCCTACCTGCTGGGACCACGAGACTCCCAAATCCTGCCCTTCCCCTTAGCCACACCATAGCGCACTGCATCCCGCATGGGCAGCAAAGCAGATAAAAGAGAAAGGTGCAGGCAGGGAGCCCCGTCCCAGCTCCAGAGAATGGAGCAAAGGCCTGGATCCACTGCAAACCGAGGCCAGCTGGGGCCACAAGACGCTAACGTGGTATCTGAGATAGCTACAGTTCTGCCCAGTAATTACAGTATTCCTCGGGGTGACAAACATTTAGACTCACAGTGCTTCCACGAAATCAGTGGAGCATCATCCCCACACAGATAAGGGGCTGTGGGAAGATGGAGTATCTCCCAGGCTGAAAAGAAAACAGGAACTTCCAGTTTCTACCATAAAAAGCCCTCTCAGCCCTATCCCCCATTCAAAATCCCTGGCTAACACTTGACCTGCGCTACAGAGTTTTGTCAGCAAAAGAGGCGGTAGGTAGATCTAGTTCCATACATACCCACAAGCAGTCCTGAGTCACGCCAGTAAAACCCCAAACTTTTTGTTGGTAGAGTAAAATCACCTCCCAGCCAACGCAAGTTCCTCTCCCCACTCTCTCCCCAGCAAACAGCCTGCCCGGGCAGCACCTTATGAAGACCAGTGAAAACCATCTTCCGTCCAAAAACCCACAGAGCCCCAAGTCCACAGCAGTGGCTTCCTGGGTTGCAAAAATCACCAGGACCAGAAACCCGCACCCATTTTCAGGCGCCCAAAGAGAAGCCCTACAAAGCACAGAGGAGTTTCCTGCAGCAACGAGCACCTTTGCAAACAACGGCAGGCAAAGCAAACTCCGGCTCAGCCCTGGACTGCAGCCCAGAGCCGGGAAACAAAAGCAGCAGCCTTCAGGGAGAAGCATTACCCACTGAAAAAAAAAAACAGGGGAGCATCCCTTCGGGGAGGGGAACACGTTGTTGAAGCATGGCTAAATATTTATGACACCCAACATGATATTTTCCAGGTGCCCACCTTTATGCTGGCAGAAAGCAGCACGAGGAGGAGGAGGGCAGGAGCAAAGCGCCGTGCTCTCTCTATGACTGTTACAATTAATCGGATGCAAGCTCTGTGATGCTTCAACTAGAATTAAAATAAACACCTGGCTCTGTGGGTTCAGAGCTCCCAGCCCTGCCACCCTCCTGCCCACACACACCCAGGGGACACCAGGCTGGCGGCGGCTCTGCCCAGAGGCGATGGGAGCCCAAAGCCAAAGCCCCACAGGTATTTTCAGCAGAACTACCTTTTTTTTGGGGGGGTGGCAGCAGGAAAAGTGTGAATGGCAAACGAGACAGTACAGGATTCACAGCTGATTGAATAGCCTAACGGTGGTGTGCTCCTGCGGAGGGCACGGCCGGGGCACGGGAGGGAGCCCTCCCCAACGCTTATTTACCTACCCAGAATAGACCTGCCACCAGAACAAGTACCAGTTCATCCCCGGGTTCTGGCATTTCTCATCACTGATTTTTCCAAGCCTCGGTGTCAAAGGAGGGCAGCCTCCCCAGAAACACAGCCTGGCTCCAGCCAGATCCTGCCCCCTCTCCCCAGGAGCACCTACCTTCCCGCAGGAAGAGCCCCCCCTAAAGCAAAGGGTTTGCTTTTTGAATTACTCAGGCATCGGTGCTGGGTGAGGCCAGGGGAAGCCAAGCAGGTGGTCTTCTCCCTCCAGACCCCATCTGCATCTTCCCTCCCCGCAGCTGCATGGCTGCTTCCTCCAGCAAACTCCCCATTTTTGGGAGACACGCGCCCCCCGCCAGCACGCTGCTGCCTGTCCCGCCACGAGGGGCTTCCCGGGCACCGGCGGCCACCCGAGTCACAGCCAACAGCCACGGCGATGGGCGCAGGGCCCTTCACACGGGCTGCATGTGCAGGCAGCAGAACGCCTCAAGCCCCAGCGGAGAGGCAGCAGCCTGGATTTGTGCATGCCGAGTTTAACACAGACCCTGCACCCAAACCACGGGTGCAAACCAAACCAGACCACGTCTGTGCATGCACCCAAAGGCTGCGAATTCCCCAAAGCTTCCTCCCCTTCTGCTTTAACCTCTCAGACACAACACCCCTCCCTTCACAGCAGCCATTTCACCGAAAAAGGTGCAGACTTGGTTGGAAAATCAGGACCAGCCACATGTTGCAACCTGCGGCTAGAGGCTGCGGTCCCTTGCAAAGCTCTGCAAGGACACGCGGGCAGCTCCGGAGCTTTGCATGTGATTCCCTCCATCAGCACCACGGCTCGAGGGAGCTTTGCTGACCTGAGACAAGGGGGAGCTATTGAATATTTTAGTAAACTTGACAGTGCAAGATAACATGGAAACCAAATGATGTTTTCCCACACACCTGATCCCACAAGATAATTTGGATCAAGCAGATACGAGCAATGGGAAGAGGAAGAAAGCCAAAATCCTTCCTAAGCTTTGCGTAATCCCCAGAAGGTATTTATCTCACAAGCTATGTTTAGCGCAGAGCGAGGCAAAGCTCTCGCCCAGCACCATTCCTATCGCGCGTGTCACGGCCAGCCACGCGCATCCCCAAAAACTCCTGAGGCAGGATACAACCCCGTGACTAAGCCAAAATGATGGCAGGCGAGTTTTGGTACACATCTGTCATGGGAACAGCCAACCCAAGAGCTTCAATGCAGCACCCTCCATTTACTGCCATGATCCATTCAAGCCCAAGAAAAGAAAGCAACCCGAGACCGCTCACTGAATTTCCCTAAGGAAAATTAGGGAAGTTTAGCTTAAATCCAGGCTGCCTAAAAGGAGAGGCGGAAGGAGCTGCCGCAAGCGCTGCCAGCGGCGTCCGCAGTCCTAGCAGCAGGTGTACACACTCAGACCTACGAGCAACCCTACGCGGCAGCGTGCAGCCGGCAAACCCGCTCGGAGGGCCGGCACTGCTAAGGCAGATGCAAAACCAAGGAAAGGCACAGTGGATGGCTAGCACGACAAGAGGAGAGGGTTTTGAAGAGAGAGATGCATTACACTCGCTCAGGATCTATCCCCGTGCCGAATGCTGCCCCAACGGAGGCAAAGGAGCTCAGGTCATTTGGGGACCTGGAGCTGCTGCTGCCAGCAGAGACCGGGCGCACTCGGCACATGCATGACACCTTCAGCAACAGATATTAGGTGTAATTGTATGAATGAACCAGTTCATCACAACCACCAGCCCTGTGCAACCAGAAACCTGCAGACACAGAAGGGTTCCAAACTTCCTCCGAGGTAAGCGCCACGCTGCCAGGTGCTCCCACAGGTATCACCTTCCGCTGACAGCCAGACTGCTTCCCCCCAAACCGTCCCGGGCCCAGCTTGGGCCTCATTTCCCACAGGGCAGGAGCAGTCCCTCAGCCAGGCTCACCTCTTCCCTCCATCCACACATCCACACACCGCCCACGAGCCGAGCAAGAGGTCTGGGCTCAGGTGTCCCAGCGAGAGCCTTTTTAAGAAGCCCAGTTGATCTCTTTCAACGGGGGCCGGCTGCTGGAGGCATGTGCTCCTACCTGTGAGTCAGCAGCTCCGCTCAGCAGCACCGTAAATCACTGCTGATTCACACCCTGCTTACACAGCAAACAGGAAACTCAGGTCCACATTCCCTCCGGTTAAGACATGGATCATTTAAAATGGAGGGGGAAAAAAAAAGTCACGCCGAGGTGCGTTCATCTGCTCACATGGCTCCTGACTTCAAGTTTCCAGTGCATCACCCCCGCACCAGGAATATCCCTCAAATTTTATTCCGGTGATAAGAGAGAGGCAGCAACTGTACTCCGTGTGCTCCCTCCTCCGTCCAGCCTGAGCTCTCAGCGCTGATGCAACCGGCTCCTGGGAGCACCGAGACACCAGCGAAGCCATTTCCCCATCTTCCGCAACCCCGGCACGCCAGCGGTGTCATCCCAGGCCGATGCCTGCCAGCCGGTGCTCACCTTGGGCCAGCGACCAGGCGGCCACCTTAGTCACGGCCAATGGTCTATAAATAACACCCGTGACACACGGTCACGTTTGCCAGCCGCGTACGGCCAAGACAATGGGAAACTCCTCTGTGGCGCTCCGGGCACACACCGACACCGAGTTGCATCGCAGCCATTCCTCGACCACCAAAACAAACCACGAGGGGACCCCGGGACCCTCGCCTCCACCCTTCCCACCTCGTTAGGCTGAGCCTAGGGCTTTGCTCGACGAGCGCTGCTCCGTGCTCGGCCACGACACTTGCTGCGCCGCCACGGGTGGGTTTCTTTGACAGGGAAGACCCCACGGCAGCAAAGGATGAAACTTGAGTGTTTTTATCGTTCCCCACGCCAAGAGAGCATCGCCGCGCCCGCGTTGCTCCCTGTCCCCCCTCCCGCAGCACACGCACCCCGCACCTCGGGGGGAGGCGGGAGGCCGGCCCCGGTCGGCGGTGCGGGGCTGCAGCGGGGAGCAGCGCGGCCCTCGGCCGAGCCCAGCCCGGGGGAAGCACTCGGTGCCGAGGCAGAGGAAGCCCCGACCGGCGGGCAGCGGGGAGCCCACGCCCGGCCTCTTGGGCAACAACCCCGTCCCCGCGGGTTACGCCAGACCCGACGGCGCGGCTTAAACCCGGCCGCAAACCCGCTTCCCCCGCACACGACCCGGAACACCCGACCCGGAGCATCGCCCCACGCCCGTCCCCGACCCCGACCCCGACCCCGACCCCGACCCCGTCCCCGACCCCGACCCCGGTCCTACCTCTGGGCTGGGACATGGCTGGCAGCGGCCCCGCTGCGCCCGGGCAGAGCACGGCGCCCGGCGGACTCCGGCCCAGTGCGGCGGCCGCCGGGGAACAGCCACCGGGCGGGGCGATCGACGATCTGCTCCGCCCCCCCACTCCGCGCGGTGTGATTGGTCAGCGGCGGGGAGGAGGCGTGGTTACTACCCTCCTCCGCGGGAATGGATTCGCGGTTCTCGGGCATGGCTGTGAGGGTGAAGTGAGTCGGGGGGGAGGAGGAGAGAGGCGTTGTCCTGCAACTGGGGTGTCCCCGTCACCCGTGTGACCTCGCCGGGGCACCCGCAAGGCAGAGGTGGCGTTTGGGGCGCGGAGCCCTGCTCCTGTCCTGCCCCACACACCTGGCAGGGGGGCAAGGGTGGTGCTGGACTGAGAGTCTGGTGCTGTGCAGCTGAGACCAGCCAAGCTCATTGCATCTTCCGTGTGCCCCTGCTCCTGCACACTGGATCCCACCAGTAGGTCTGGCTGAAAAATCGATGGCGATTTATTCCTTTCTGAGTCACTGAGGAACCGATTCCTCCTAGCCCGGCAATGTGGCACATCCCAGGGCAAGGATGCTCCCCCAAACACCTGAGCCGGGCTGTGGGACATAGCAGCTGAAGAGGACGTGAGTTGATGTAGTTGGACAAGCAAAAGGGATATTACGAGTGCCATTTTCTGGCTGAAAATCCTAGCGTGATCCATACAGATAGAAAGGAGGGGTCAGAGGGGTGGCAACTGCAGCCAGCCCTGGTGAAATCACAGCTGGTCCGTCACAGCCTGTTCTCAGCTTCGCGGTTTGCAGAGCATTTTGGATCAGTCCGAGGGCTGGAAAACCTGCCTCAAAACCAGACAGCTCAAGGGAATTGCTGCAGGAGGGAAGGAGCTGGAAGGACTGGGGTCTGTGTCTGTGTGATGACAGTGCATCAAATGGACAGGGAATCCAGCAGCGATGGCATAAGATCTGGCAGCTGGAAATTGAGGTTAGAAAAGTTCAAATGGGAAATAAATTACAGGTTTTTAATAGGGAGAGCAATTACCTTCCCAAGAGACGTAGTAGATTCACCACCTTTCAAGTCTTTCAACACAGGCAAGGAGTCTTTCTAAAAAAACTCCGCTCCAGTTCAACCGCAGGGTTATTAGCTCTGACGCAAGAGCTGCAGATGTCACTGCCTGGGCTGGGCATGCAGGAGATGGGAGCAGAGTGGACCTTTCTGGCATTTAGCCGTACGAATCTCTGAATCCACAACAGGGTTTGAACTCCAGCCCAGCTGATCCAAGCATGTTTGGGCTGGGCCAGTGTTTGGGTGTGAGACTTGGGGGGTGCCACTGTAGGGCAGAGCATCATTAGCACCTTTGCAAACGTGCAGCTGGACGTGGACCTGCAAGGACCGGTGGGACCGGCTTCGACACCTGCCCGCGGGGCTGGTGGCACCTGGGGTGTCGTTGCAAGCACAGGGCACGACCCTGCTGTCCCCAAGCACATTGCATGCTACGCCATTCCTCCGCCTGCAACCCCAGGCACGGCTGGAGATCACTGCTGGCCCCGGCTGCAATTACAGGGGTGGATGAAACAGCCGCCCAGCTTTTATTCACCCATCGAGTTGCCAGGCACTTCACAAGCAGGGTTTGTTGCCTGCTCTGAGGCCTTCCAGTGCAGGAGCGCTGCAGAAGCACGGAAGAAAATTTGGGTACACTCAGCATCAAAATCCGACAGGGTGGGAAGGCGTGGGACTGGGGAGGGCGCACACAGGCCTCCACAGGCCGCGAGAAAGGGTCAAGAGGCAGCATATGGTCACCTTCTCTTCAGAGTCAGGGCATGGGGACCTCTTGGGAGCACCTTTCATCTTCTGCAACCTCTCAGTGCCAGCCAGCATGGTTCCTTTTGCCTGCATCTCCTGAGTCTGCCTGAGCTGCGGTTGTTGGACCCAGCAGACTCTTTGCTGGAGAAGTGTATCTGAAAGATCAGAAGCGGCTGTAATTGCTGGCCCAAGGCAGAAGGAATCATCACAGGCAAAGGCGGAGCAAAGCATCCCAGTGGAGCCTGAGTGCTCCCAGAAATTTCAACAAGGGTGCTGGATTTTTGGCACCCCTGGAAAGCCTCTCTGTGTTTCCAGGGTGCTGTAGGCAAATGTGCAGGTTTGCAGGCTCTGGAAGGAAAGCCTAGTGGAGAGAGATGGAGGGAGGGAGGCGCGGGTGCGTCCCGGAGCCAGACCTCACCAGACACGCTGGGCCCTTTGCTGCTGGCGCTTGACACTCGACTCTTTGGCGCTGGCCCCTCGCTGCAGGGCTGCGCCAGGCTCAGTTTGGAAATCCACCTGCAGCAGGACCAGGTGTCCCCGGAGTCCCCGGCACAGCAATCAGGGGGATCTCTGAGAAAGCCAGCAGGGAGCTCCTCGCCTTTGTCCGTGCAAAACCTGCTTCTCCTTTCCCCTCTTTCCTAAGGCTTCCCAGCAAAGTGACTGACTTTTCCTTGAGCATCAGTGTGCTGAAGGGCATCAGCGCTGCCTCACACCTCCAAGCCAGGTGCAGGATTGGGCTCCTCTCTCCACCTGCCCCAAGCTCCCCCTTGTCCTTGGGCTTGTGCCACTCATTTTCCTCCCTGCAAAATTGCAGCTGTGTGTGGCTTGACTGTTTGTACCATGTTTGCCTCTCCCTACATTCCCCTGCTCTGGGTGTTTTGCTGTCTTTATCTTCCCGCACTGCCATACAGCGTGGGAGCACAGGCAGAGAGAAGGCTGTCAGGGAGGGGATGAGGGCAAGGACAGCATCTCACCACCAACATTTTCTAGCCTTTCATGAAGGAGGAGAGTAACGAAGGCCTCTCCCATAGCAGACAACTACTTCTGCAGGTGCTTGTGCTCGACGGGAGCAGGAGAGCGTGACCCCGACAGGCACAACACCAGCGCCTGGCACCAGCTGATGGAGCAGCACAAACCAAACAAATCGAGTGGCCTGATGAATTAATCAGCTGATGGACTCTAACTCAGGGAGCAAGAGCCAAAGGGATGAGTAAACAAAGGCCAAGCTACACGAGACGGTATTTAGGTGCAGAGTAGCTGCCAGTGAACTATTACAAGTTCCAGATTAATTCTAGGTGTTGCTGCTTTTCCTGTTGCACAGGCAGCCACCAGCTCGCCTCGCTGTACAGGTGGCTCGCAGATGCCTCGGACAGGCTCAGCTCCTACCCCTGAGAGCTTTCAGTTCAAATACATCAATGTGTTGCTGCTACAGCTCCATGGGCATGGAGAAACACCCCCACATTTCCTCCCCCAGTTTTGCACATGGTGGGTACAGCAAGGTTATTGAGTAGACCCTGATGTACACGACATGGTGTGTGGAAGCTCAAGTGCTTTTGTTTTTGATGGTGCGCTTAGTGCAACTGCCCCACAAACAGTGATTATGGCATGTACCCCCCAGGCATCTGTGGTATCCTGTGACAGCTGATGCTCAAGGTCTCCTTTGCTTTTGGGTCCAGTGGATGAGCATCTTGAAGCTGGCTGTTCACACACCAGCGTGGCCACCGTGAGAAGCCTCCCGGTGCTTTCCAGGGTTTCCTGTGTCACAGCTTGATGGGACGTGGCATGGCCCTGCCGTGGGGCACTGCCAGAACCCCCTGCCCTGGGAAAGGGCCTGCTCCAGGTGGGGCAGAGCATCACATGGGGGCTGTGACCTGGGGTTTCCATCACACACCACGGTGCCTGTGCAGGCCACAAGCACAGCACCCATGCACCGCTCCCATGCGCTGATTCAGTACCAGTACACCGGGTCAGAGAACCCAGTATATGGGCAGGGTACTCAGTACAGTAAGTCCTGTAGGGCAGGTGGCACAGTGGGGCAGTACCAGTGGCCCAGCGCTGGGCCCCAGTGGGGTACCAGTAAGCCAGCAGACAGTACCCAGTCTTAGGACCAGTACGCCATTGAAGCAGAGGTACATAGCGCTAGGGTTGCACTGGCAGGGTCCGGGTCCGGGTCCGGGTCCGGGTCCGGGTCCGGGTCCGGGTCCGGGTCCGGGTCCGGGTCCGGGTCCGGGTCCGGGTCCGGGTCCGGGTCCGGGTCCGGGTCCGGGTCCGGGTCCGGGTCCGGGTCCGGGTCCGGGTCCGGGTCCGCTGAGGTCGGCGGTGCGCTGCCCCTTTAAGAGCCGGACGCCCGTACCAAAACAAAACGGCGGCGCGGCCATTGGCTGGGGCGCGGGCACGTGGCGCACAGCTGGTTTCCTGCGGCCGCGCGCCGGTGGCAGCCCCGCGGCGTCCGCCACGGCCCGGCCCCGCCGATCGCGATCGCGATCCTCCGTCGCGATCCCGCTCCCCCCGCGCCGCCCTCGGCGTTTCGGGGCGGGACCCGGCACTGCCGGGGATCCCTGTCTCGCCCGGGCCGGCCATGGCGCACTCGGCGCCGCTCGGCCTCCTGGAGCAGGGCTGCCCCATCCAGGTGGAGCACGATCGGAAGCGGCGGCAGTTCACCGTGCGGCTGAACGGTAAGGGACGGGGCTCCCCGGTGCCTTCCCTGCTCCCTCTGCCCCCGCTTCCACCCCCCTGGGACACCCAGTACCTACACCCCCCCCTTCCCCCCCTCTTTTCCCCCATTTTCTCCCCACTTCTCCCCCCTTTCCCCCCCATTATCCCTCCATTTCCCCCCTCTCCTTGTCCCCCCAGTGCTGCCGTGTCCCACAGCACCTTCCCTTGTACACTCCACCTTGCCACCGTGTCCCCCCCACCCCAGTGCCCCCCTGGACATGCGTCTGAGCACATCCCGCCCCGTACCTTTCCCAGTGTCCCTGATTCCTACTGGTGCCTCCATCCTCCCTGCCTGTGTGTCCTGTCCCATCCCATCCCGTCCCGTCCCCGTCCCCCCCCCCCCCCAAAAAAAATAACCTTGGCCCAGCAGATCTGGGGGTTCTTTTGTCTCCCTTGGTTGGTGTTGGGGTGTGGAGTCCCATGCTGGTCTGGGCAGGTCTTGGGGGGTCAGGTCACACACCCCCCTCCAGGAGTAGGTGCCTTTGGGTGGTGTGGAGGCCCCACACCAGGCTGGGGTGGGGGGACGTTCCTCAGTGTGTGAGCTGCTTAGAGGCTTTTCTGGTGGGATTCCCGCCGGGAAGCCCCTCAGGGGTGTGAGCAGCCCGTGGGGCCCCGGTGCTGTGGGATCCTACACAGTTTGGTAGGATCCACAGCATGGAGCCAAGCTGCCACAAGCATCTGTGGGGCTGGGGCCGCAGAGACCTGGTGACGCGGTGACCCCCCAACAGGTCTGTCACCTATCAGGCAGAGTGAACAGAAAAGTAGGTGCCACTGATGTTTCTTTATGGCATGCCGATTCCTTTCCAGCCATCCTCTTAATGGTTAATCCCAAATATTCGATGATCCCAATGACTCTTCCCTGTCCGTTTGTGATGCCGAGAACTACTCTGGGGAAAACAGGCCATCTTGCTGCCCTACAGAAATTGCAGGGTAGTCGCCTTTTCCAATAAAGAAATAAAATGAGTAGTTCAGAAATTATACAGACTGTAGGAGGCATTCTCAATAAAACAACAGGAATAGCCTGGATTTTATTTTAGACTCTTTCCCCCCACCACCCCATTTTCATTTCAACCACTAATTACAAAGTGCAGGCTGGAGGCTCAGCAGTGGTGGAGCAAGGAAGGAGGAGACGTGTGTGCTGGGTGTGGAGAAAACAATTTCACCAACTGCTTATTTCAAACAGAGGGAGATCAAACGAGGTCCCAGGTGACAGATCCCCACTGCCATCACGAGAGCTGTAACACGTTGTCGCTGTTGGTGAAGTTGATATGTGAATGAAAGAGAGGGGAGAGCTAAGGACCAGAAGTTATTAGGGAAATGTAATCTTTTTATCGTGGTTTGCCGAATAAAACTTCTGCCATCCACACCGTGGGCCACATAGCGTTTGGTGGCTGAGTGGGGGTGAGTCGGGTCTGGAGAGGTTGAACCTTGAGAGCGAGAGAATCGACTTTGGGACCCATGCTGGGAGTCGTGCGTAAATCAGCACAAACCCCCCCTGCTTCTGGAGGGGAGCACCACAGCTCGGGGAAGCCACCACCCTCCCCAGGGTTGTAGGTGGATTCCTGTGATCAGGGTTGGGTTTTTTCTGAATGTTCAGGAAGGCTGGGCCTTTTTTTTTGTGAGTTTGGCACCAGCCACATAAGGAAGCCAAGCTGAGCAGCGTCCTGGCGTGACAGTATTCCTGCTGCTGGGCTGACTAACGTCCACGCGGGATGGGTGATCTCTCCTTTGTGTTGGGCATTTGCTGATAACAGCCAAGCCTTGGAAGGTGGTCAGAAGATGACCATCACCATGGGAGTGCATGGCGGGGTGTTTATTTCCTTCATCACTCCCGCTTCTGGTGCGATGAGCATCAGTGATGCTGAATGCTCTGGCAGGTTTTCCCTGCTGCACGCAGGGGAATGACAAGAAAAGGGACAGGCACAGATTTTAGCTTCAGTGTGAGCCTCGTGTCCCTCTGAGAGCACTTTCGTCCTGTGTTACTGCACTGTGACAGAGGTGAACAGCAGCCCGAGGGGCAAACCTGCAGCTTGCCAGTGAGCTCCAGGGTCAGCTTGTCTCTGGTGTCTCGGCCCTAATTTCAGCTAGATGTCGAGTGTGGGTGATGCTCTGGGAAAACACAGGTGTGTTGGGCTCGTGGACCAAGGAGCCAGGCTTTGCTTCTCTCCAGTAATAGCTAGCCTCTGAGCTGATGGCTCGGTGTTTTACGGTAGCGTGATGTTGGGTAGAAAACTTTCTACAGTGATACTCGTATGGAAATCCCCATAGCAAGAGGCCTCAGACACTGTGAAAGTTGTGAACTAGTTGTGAAAGTGTTTGTTTTCAGCACTGTCCTGTGTTTGCCTCTGCACCCACACGTAACCTCATGTCGGGACTCCCTCCTTGCGTGCAAGAAAGATGAATCGTGTTTGGTGTTTTCTGGGTTGCTCTGTGTTTCCCTTCTCTGACCCCTCATTGCTGCACATGGCTCCTAAAACTCTGACAGAAACAGCTGCTTCACTTTAACACATTCCCTTTTTCCTTGCATTTCAAATGCAGAAGCACTGAAAAGCTGAAAGTAAAGCTGATTATAACCAGACCTCACCGAGCTTCATTAACCCTCTGGGAGGAGGGTAGAAAGATGCCCAACTGGATTTGTAATCGGTGAAGATGTGACTAACAGCATGAGTTGGCCAGAAACCTCCTGATGCAGCGACTGTGTTAGAAAACATCAATTTGTCAAAGCTAAAAACTTCCGTGGGAATCACATAGGCCGGTTTTGTCAGGAATAGTTGGGTTGGTTGGTTTTTTTTTTTTATTAGAGATAAAATTTCTGGTCAAAACAAGAAACGCAAAGAACCCCCCCACCCCAAAGTAGCTGGCTGGTCAGTCCAGCTGCTGGCACAGCTGCTTGGGGCAGGGGAACAGCACTTTTAGAGGTGGCCTCTTTGATTTCTTGATGCCCATCAAACCCATCAGGCTCTCCGATGGGGAGATGGGCTTACCGCACTGAGCGGCTCTGGTTCCTCAGGGATGTGCGGGCTTCTTGCACACCCACGTGCGCATTCACTCAATGTGTGGGTGCAGCACGCCACACTTCCCAAACCTCCCGCTCCTCCCCAGCTGGCTTTGGGCAGGATCCAGTGGCTGGAAGCTCCTGCTTTGCCTGCTGCTGATTGGAGTCTCGGGAGCTCCTTGTCAGGACTCCAGGCTCAGGTGTATTAGGAAAACCGAGCAGGTCCTGCCTTACTGCTTCTCTCCCTGCCAGGGCAGGTGCCCTCTAGGTGGGGAAAGCTGCCACATTTGCAGCGGGGACGAAAGGATCTGGCCACCAGACACTGCATCAAGATGTCCTCGCTCTTCTCTGGTGCCGCAGTTGCCTCAAGAGAGCTCCTAAACAGGAAACTGCTTCAAACCGGAGTGCCCCCCCACTGCCACTCTGGCGAGCGAGGCCCCTCGGTGACGGCTGCACAGTCTCTGCTTGGCCTTGTCTGTTGTGTCTTCTCTCCATAGTGACATGCCAGTGGCTCCCTGGGGAGCAAGGCCAGCCCACGGCATGCACCGAGCACTGGCCTGGGATGCACATGCCCCTCGGGACATCTTGTCCTCTCAGCTCACCCCACACGCAGCTTTCAGCAGCCACCTTTCGGTTCAGCAGCCAGAACAGCCGAGCTGCCGCCTGCCTCTGGGCTTTCCTGGGTCTGAGAGAGGGAAATGGGGCTGGTGTCTGCTCTTCCCCACTTACTCTGAGGAATGGCTTTGCAGCAGTGCCTCAAGGATGGAGCTCAGGGGCTGCCTCCAAAGGCTGGTGAGCACAGAAATTGGCCCGCAGGCAGCAGCCAGCCCTCGCCAGGCCCCTGCCCTGCTCCGGTCCCGGGCACACAATGGTGTATTGTAGGCTGGGGCTGGAACAGAGGGACAGGGAGAAGGCCTCAGGCTGGGGGGACGGGCCCTGCCGTGCTGCCAGTGCTGCAGCACCCCCTCACTGGGCAGGCCCCGTGCACACCCCGGGAGAGGGGAGCGGCAAAGGCTGGGCTGGAGCCTGTGTCTTCCCGGACACCTGCCACGTCCCTTCCCCAGCTCGGGGCTGGGGCTGGGCTCACTGCTTAATTCCTCCGAGGCTCACGAGCCACCCGGCCTGGGGACTCACATCTGGTGGTGCGGCTGAGCCGGTGGTGCAGGAGCCTCGTCTGCTGCCCAAAGCTGTCTGCCCTGCTTGGGTGGAAGTTCTGTGCCACTGGTCCTGCTGGAAACCCTCCATGGAGAGCAAGTTTAGACCTGGTCTCTCTCCCACCTCCTGGAAAAGCATCCCCTTCCCTGTGTACCCTGTGGTTGGAGGGAGGGAGGGCTGGGGACCAGCTGTGCTGCCATTGCTGCCATTTTCATCAGGCAGCCTCCTCTTGCTCCTGTTTCTTGCTGTGCTGATTTGCATTGACTCAGACTTCCTCGCTCATGGTGGCCTCGAAGCCGAGGCGCTGCACAGGGGAGTATCTGCAAGTCAAACACCACGATCAGGCTCACGGGGCATTGCTCAGCCGGCTGAGACCTGAGCCTGTTTTGCCAGGCTTTGTCTGCGCAGGCTGATAAAATCCCTGCCCCAAAGTCTAGAGGGGCGAGACAGATAGGTGGGAGGCTGGCTTGTGGCATCCCCCTTATGCCATGTTTTATTGTGTTTTCTGCTTGTGTGCCCTCTCTTCAGCAGGGATTGAGATAAGCTGGGGCTGGGCTGCTCCTGCAATGGGTCAGGGCTGATTCCAGCTCCCCCAGTTTTGCAATGTTCTATTTGCTGGGGCAGCCCCCCATGCATGCCTGAGGTATGTAGCAGCAAGGCTTCTTCCAGCATTGTCCTTGCAGCAAAGTGCCTGTTCCCTCATCTCCTCCCTCTGGCCCTGGGGAAGCTTTTTGGTGGGAAAACAAGGGTTATGCCAGAGCTGCTCATGGGGAGCCCAGGAACAGTCCTGGTTTGGGGGTACAGCCTGCTTCACCCTGCTTTTCCTGGAGGCTCTGGGCCATGGTGAGGGCAGCGTGGGGACGATGTGCAGAGCAGCTGTTTTTGAAGGAAACAGGCTTCCGCTGGCCAGTCCTTCCCCGCCCTTCATAAGCAGTTGGCCACCTTCAGGCTCGCTCAGCAGAGGAAGAGGGATCTTGATCTCCAGGAGAGGCTGTTCCTGCAGGACCTGTGCCTTTTGGATCCCAGCTTGTTTCTCCTTTGTTGATCAGGGCTTTTTCCCACCTCCAGCCCCTGTGGTGGTGCCGTCCTGTGCATCCAGCTGTGCCCCGCTTATGGCTTTGGCTTGGCATGTTCTTGCCTGGGGGAGCTGCAGGGTATTTGCAGTGAACTTTAAGCATAGCCCCTCGCCTCTGGCTGTCCGCCTCCATCAGCTCCTCTTGCAGCCTGGGTGCTCCGTTTGTGGCTTTGCATCACCCACCATACTGCAGCGGGGAGCTGGAGACAAGGGACTGGGAGGTGGCCGGCGTAGCCCAGCCCCGGGGCTGCATGGGAGTGGGGATGCAGCAGTGATCTCCTCCCAAGCCGTCGGTGTCACCTGCAGGGCCCATACCAAACCCTACGGCACGAGTGTCCCTGATTTCATGTGCTGGGTGCCTTGAGGTCCCGTCACTGAGGTGAGCACGTACAGATGCATTTATGTACTTGGCTGAATCCGGATGTTTTTCTGAACTGGGACCAGTTTCCCCCAGTGGCGGCACCAGCTTTCTCTGCAGAGCCGGTTGTAAAATGCTTTGGGCTCTGCGTGTGTTCATCTGTATGCTAGTGGCACCCTGCAGCTCCCGTCCTGGCTGGGGTTTTGTGGTGCTGCTGTGAAACAGCGAATATCGAGGGAAAGTCTGTCCAGGGCAGATCTGAGATTCTTCAAACACTGCATCATCTTCTGCTTTAAAATGCATTTTTGTGTGTGATACATCTATACAGATCATATACATATATTTATAAATGTATAAAAGTATATATTTTTTAAAAATCCAGTGATCTTTTGCTGTGTCATCACTTAGAGAAGGATTTATTTTTGAACTTACAAAAGCTTCGGGCAGAGCCTATGGAAAGTTTTGGCCTGGGAGGAGAGCAGTGTGGAAGGTCTGGAGCACGTGAAAGCCGCTGTCACACGAGCGTTTTACAGCCTGTGGTGCTGTAAGCTCTGCCAATAGCTCCTCGAAGAGACCTGCTGCCGATTGTGTCACTTCTGATGCAAGGGCACCTGGCTTTGCCTGTGCCCTGACCTGGGCAGGCTTTCTCTTGAGTGAGACAGGTCTGTGCTGCTGGGGAAGAGCTCAGCAGCTCCCTTGGCTCTTGACTTTGTTTGGGTGCCTGGATCCACAGGAGGAAATGCTGCAGTTCTTCCTTTTTCCCTGCAAAGGTTTGCAGCTGTAAAATGGGGATATAGGATTTCATTTGCACTGGTCTTGCTAATGGGGAAGAGGCGAGCACCCCTTCAGCCCCTTCCCCACCCCATTACCTCTCCCCATCCCAGCGGTTCACCCAGACCCTCCATCCCAAGACGGAGAGGGGAGTCTGGGATCTGTAGGGAGACTAAAAGAGCTTGGCTTTTTGGTGAACTAGAGGCTGAGAGGGGCAGGACTGGTGCCTGTAAATACTTGGTGGGGATGGCAGAGAGGGAACTTACTCATGTCCACCCAGGAACGATGTTGGCACCAGAATGACCAGGCAGAAACCAGCAGAAATAAAATCAGGCTGGAAATGCAAAGGTTTCAATCCAGTGCAGGAGGATTGAGTCTCTGCCTAAAAGGAGCAGCAACAAAAACTTGAGCTCCTCTTGAAACACAATTCAAATGGTCTCATTTCTAGTGTCTCTTAAATACCAGGATCAGGGGAACCGGGCTAGGGTTGTCAGCTGAAACACAATAAAACAAAGTGTATTGAGCTCAGCTAAAGCATACAGTAAATCCAGGTGAATCTTGCAGCCCTTCACCCTCCAATAACCATTGGAGGGAAAGGCAAGGTTTCCATTATTTTAACTGAGGTTGTGACTTTGATTGGAAGCTTGCATTTCTGAAACTCACTTTTAAATACAGAAACCCTCTAGAAATAAAATGGCTGCTTCTGCGTGGAAGGCAGGACACTAGCTCTCCTCCAGTTTACACGTGCTGAAACTTCTTTTTTCCGGTACTGAACTGCTGTGAGAAAGCTCAGGGTGTTGCAACAGGAAGCCTCTGTGTCTGCGTGCATGTAAATGTGTGTGCACAAACCCCCTTGCACGCCTGTGTGCGCTTTCCTGTGTGTTTGTGGGATTCATCTCTCCCAGCGTCTTCGCCAAAATGTGTCTGTCCAAATGCTGCAATACCAGGCCAAGAAGTCTTGTCCTGTTTTACATTCCATGACAAAAGAACTCTGCTGTAGAGAGTAAGGAACTGGCTGTACCTGGGTCAGATTTGTCCTGTTCTCCCCCTCCTCCCCCCATCAACACATCCCACCCCTCCCCGCCAGATGCTTTCCTACCCTAAATGTGTTGTGTTGGCATGTTGATCCTTGATACAGAGTTGTGTAGAAAAGGTCCAGGGGCTTGGAAAAGCCAAGCAGATCCACCTCTGCTCGCATCCTGGGGGGGGACCAGCAGGGATGTCCAAGTGTCACAGAAAGCAAAATCTCTGCTGAGACTTTCCACCGCATGAGAGCACCCAGGGCCACAGCTGTTCCTGTGGGTGCAAGGAGCTGTGCGAGGCCTGTTGCAGCAGCTCCAATGCTGTCTGTCCCCAGTGTGGGCTCCCCAGTGAACAGCTCCATCCGACGGCAGAGCCCAGGGCTCCCCGGGGAGATCCTGAGCCTCGCTCCCTCTCTTGCATCCCCCAGGTTGCCACGACAAGGCGGTGCTGCTCTATGAATATGTGGGGAAGCGGATCGTGGACTTGCAGCACACGGAAGTACCGGACGCCTATCGAGGGAGAGGAATAGCTAAGCACCTTGCAAAGGTACGGCCCCAGCCACCCCCTCTACCCTGGGCAGAAGTGTTGCTGTCCCAGCTGCGGTTAGGGTCCCTGGCTGAAGCAAGGCCCCATTGCATTGGCATTGCACGTGTGTCCCATGGGAACCATCCCCGCTCTGGTGGGAGATTGGGGCAGATGGAAATCCGTGGTCAGATATTCCTGTTTCTGGTGGCAGGAGGGGCTGCGTGTGTGCAGGCACATCCAGCCCCTCGCCTGGGCTCGGCCCTTTCCTCCTCGCAGCAAACAGCCCTCGCACCCACCTTGCAGGGGCTGATGCGGTACCTCTCATGGGGCTGGACCCCCTCACCTCAAAGCTTCAAGGTCCTCGTGAGCCCTTTTCCTGCCGTGGGCCCTGCTTTTGAGGCCTGCAGACATGCAGGGAGAGCTGAGGAGCTGTGAGCACAGTGGTGGGGAGGACTGCAGCGTGATGCTTTGGGGTTACAGCTACTCCCTGGCTCTCTGAGCCAGGGCAAATGGGTGACAAAGGTGGCCTTCACATGATGTGGCTGGGTCACCTACAGTGCAGCATCTGCCAGGCTGGATGCGTTAAGGGTTACCCGGGGGGTCCCCACACACCTCTGGCTAAACTGAGGACCTTGTGGCACTGTGGGGGCTGTGACAGGATGGCTGTGCTCTCCCTCCACCTGCTTTGTGCAGGGGGTATGCAATGGCAACCTACTGCTTCCCTTGACTGCACGTGGGGAGTCCGGCGCCCAGGGACATTTCAGAGGAGAGCATAGGCTGGGTGTGCTGGTTGTAACCCATCTGTCCTCTCCGGTTGGTTGCAGGCAGCCCTGGACTTCGTGGTGGAGGAGGACCTGAAAGCTCACCTGACGTGCTGGTACATTCAGAAATACGTCAAGGAGAACCCGCTGCCGCAGTACCTGGAACACTTGCAGCCTTAAGGCAGGACAGCTCTGACACCAGCGCACCTGTCCCTGACTGTTTGACGCGGCCTTTGCTTCTCTGCAGTCTCAGGAAACCCCTCTCCCACGCTCACAATTCCCACATTTTTTAAGCACGTCCATGTGGTGCATGAGTGTGGGCACGACCTCCTCCTCTCTGCCCACGTGAGCATGGCTACAGCCACTGGGCCAGGCTGGCTCCAGGCACACACTGTGCTCCCCGGTGCTCTTCTTCCCAAGCCAGGGGGTGGATGAGGATGATTTTTCCACCAAATTCCATGAGAAGACCAGGGGGTATCCTGCTCTGCACCCCATCCTCTTCCCTCTGCTTGGCGACAGCAGTGAACTGGCTGAGGGATGTTGGTTAGGGATGGTCACGGGGTACCAGCCCCCCTTTCCTCCCGCCAGTTGGGGGAGATGCTGTGGATTAAGCCTTGTGGGACAGGGAGGTGCTGGACAAGGCCCAGCCCCGTGGCAGATTCATCCCCTGCGGCATCTGCTGGGCTCTGAGCCTGGCCCAAGCCCACATGAGGCACAGGTGAGAACATGTGGGCCATGGTGGTGCCTCAGGGGCTTTGCTGCCCCGGCTGTGGAGATGCTGGGACAGTGACACCTTCGAGCCCAGAGACGGGAGCCGTGTGAGTAGCAGGCTTTGGCTGCAGGGGCTGTGGCAAAGTATATGCTGCATGAGTGCAGAGGAAGAAAGGTGGCTGAGTTTGCAGACGCTGCTCCCTGGAGATGCCAGCTCCTGCACAGCGTCTGTACATAGCCCTGGCGTGGCACCCCGGCAGGGTTGCAAGCCATTGTTCCTGTCTCTGCTCCCTGCTATCATTGTGCTGGTATGGACACAGCCTGCTCAGAAAAGCACCAGCCCCAACGGCCAGACTGGCCTAAGCAATGAAGGGATATCCCATGCTTTTGCAGGCACTAGTGTGGTTTCCTGCAGGTGAAGAGGAAGGCTCCCCTCATCTCCCTTGACTCCAGCTCTGCACCCCTGTCCGTGCTCCAGATCATAAGGCCTGAGCCATCATTGTATCCTGAGAGCATCAGGGTAAGGCCTCTGGAACCTAGTCCTGGCCCATCTCCAGGGCTCGACGCTAGAGCTGCCTGCCTCTGCCTGGATGCTGGTCACTTCTCCTTACAGCCTTTGGAAAGAAGCCCTGGCTCAGGGCATTACCTCTCTGCTCACTGGCCTCCTCACAGCTCCAAGCCCAGGGTGCTGGCAGTATTGTGGGGTCCTTGGCCAGCAGCAGGAACACCCTCGTGTCGTGCTGTTACCTCTATGATGACGACCTTGTAGCGCAGCTCAGTGTTGCCTCAGTTGGATGTAGAGGTAACACAGCAGGGCACTGCCTGGCTCCAGCTTGCTGCCTGTCCTGCCTTGCCCAGGCTTTCCAGGGCCTGAGCTAGATCCCAGAGCATCTTCCCCTGAGCTCTTGGGTGTTTGTGGTGTCCCAGGCTGGGCTGCAGTGGGGGAGATGGTGCTGCCAGCATGCCAGCCCTGGGCAGCTGCAGCCAGGCAGGATGAAAGGAGCCAGCCTTTCACCTGAAGGCTAAAACCAGATCCAGCTTATCTCTCAGCAGGGACTAAAGTTTACAATCTGTGCCACTGACCGAATGAAGCCCCGGCTAACAGGCAGCTCAGTCTTCTCTCGGAGCCCAGTGCAAAGTCCATGGCAGCAAAGGCAAAAGTTCCTACAGTCTTCTCTCCTGGCTGGTTTGGTTGGAGATGGAGACCCTGTGCCTGATCTCAGCAGGGAGGCCCTGAGCTGTTACTCCCGGCCACTGGCTCGAGGCGAAGACCTGCCACCTACTTGTGCTAGTGGGCTGCCTGCCGCCAACATAATGCAGCCCTTTGCCCGCAGGCTTGAGTAAAAGCTCCCCAACTCCATCCCTGCCCTGCCACACCACAGGCTGAGAGACCCCTCCCTGTGTCCACCACCTGCCTGGGGAGGGACCAGTGCCTGGCGGCAGGCCCATCTCTGTCTTGTGCTGCTCAGGAAAGGCATCAGGCTCAGCCCTGCCGCTGCCTCGTGCTTCTGCCCTCTTGCTGCCTATTTCATCCTGGCTGCAACTTTCAGGGTGGCTTAGAGGGACTGGGAAAGGCTCACAGGTAATGAACGAAAGAAAAAGGGCTAGAAGAAAGCTGGGCTGCTAAATGTTCACTCTTTAACATGCAAAACACACTTCAACATCTAGTTACAGGAGCAAGGCTGGCTCTGTTACAGCCAAGTGATGACAGAACCGTCCCTGCCCTTGATCCCAAGGTGAAGCTGAACCATCTCCTCTCCTGCAAGCCAAGATAAGACACTGTCGTATCTATGTTGCAGTGGGGCTGGGTGCTTGGAAGAGATGTGTGCCTGGTTGCCTCGTGGGAGCAATAGCATCAGCCCAGCGCTGCAAGCCTCTGCCCTGGTTTTGTGCTCATTTCCACTGTATGACAGTTCCCACAAATACCCCATCGTGTCTGCCGCATGAGAGTGGCTCGCCAGAGGGTATGCTGTGGTCACTGCACCGGCAGGGTCCCAGCATTCAAGCCCTTCATGCTGCTCTGGCAGGAACCTCGTGCTTCCTGGTGCTGGATCACAAGTGGCGATCGCTGCCTTAAATCAGGCACCGCAAACAGTTTTGCTGCTGCTTCCCTTCGAGGTGCTACAATCCCTCCGGTGTCTGACCTGACGGAGATGTGTGCCAGTGTCCGTGCCAACTGTTTCACTGCTGTACCCATCTTCTGCCCTGGCCTTCCCTTCTCCGTGGTCTTTGATGTCGGCAAATAGCAATACCCACAGGTCACCAGTGATGCCACGGTCCACAGTGCTCCTGTGATCTGGCACTGCTGGGCGGGAGGCGGCTCAGTATTCCTTGGCGTTGGGCAGCTCTCCCTCCCACCTCCCTGCCAGCTGCCCTTTCCCAGCTTATCTCTGCAGGATGGAGCTTGGAGTCCTGCGCGGCCCCTTGGTGCTGACTAAGCATGGAGGAGTTGGGGATCCTGGACTCTCTCCGGCAACGGGAGTGTGGAAGTGGTTTGGTTGAATATTGAGGTCCTCAAACCCATTTGAACTACAGACCTTGGTGGGTGGGGAAATGCAGATTGGTGTCAAACCTGCTTCCGCCTCACCCAACCTGAAACACCCCCTCCCTCGTCCACTTCCCAGCGTTGTCTTCCTCTGTCCAAGGTTTCCATTCTGTTGAATTCGGTGGTTACAATGTGCCTTTCCTTCTCAGGACCTGTTACAAATGACCTTTCTGCTTTTGTTTATGTCTAACATTTATCTTTATCCCTCCCTCTGTCATACTATAAAACATGAACATATTGCATGGAGTACAATACAATAAAAAGTGTGGCTTAACTGACCCACAGTGGTTCACTGTGCTGCGCTTGGTGGGAGGCAGGAGGAGGTGCCCACAGAACCAGGGGACCTCGGGCAGCCCCAGCTCTGTCACTGCTGGGCTGGGTCGCTTCAGCAGAGACCCTGTTCCACAGGTCCTGTCAAACAACTCTGCTCTCCAGTCCGTGTCTGGCATATGATTTTTTGCTGTCTTGTTGCTGCGTACTCATTTTCTACATAAATGTAAACAATCTTTTTCTCATCTCCCAAAAATACATCCTCTAACATCTAACGCCAAGTCTCTTAGACAGTAACTACAGTGCATCTGTCAGTGTCTTGAAAGGTGAGAGGAAAAGGCAGAAGTTGGCAGATCTGCACATTGGGGTACTCAGCAGCTACTCTCCTACTGCCTAACCTTCCCCTCCAAAAAATGGACAAAAATGCTACTTGTCTCCCTCATGAGGAAGAGAACCCCAGCCAGGCAGTGAGGATGATGGAGGGCCCGTAAGACCCTCCCTAAGTTCAGGACAAAAGAGTCTTTGTCCAAGGCCTGGTGATGGCCACAGCTCCCTGCGACTTGCAGACAGCTGCTTGTGTCTTTTCCTCACCTAACCTGGATGTTACCTGCATCACCCTTCTCCCCTCACGGAGCACCTCAGAGCCAGATGCCAGATGAGTCCAGCGGTCTCCCATTGCAAATGAACAGGGAGGCATGGGCTGAAGCTACTGAATTTTGTATCTGGTCATAGGGCTGGCTGACCTCGTGATGACGGCGTAGAGCTTGGGGTGAGTGGGATCACAACTGGTTCCTCTCCTTTGCTGGCTGATCCGCCCTGCTTACGCTCACCAGTCCTGCCTTGAGATTTCAAGCAAATGGTCTTCAGGAGTTGTCCTGCAAATGCAGTTTCTTGTGAGCAGGCACTCAAGGTTTGTGTTCATCAGTTTAACGTGTTTGAAAACATTAAGGCATGAAAACATTTAACTAGCCAGCTGGTGGAGTTGTTCCCTGCTGTCTTGTCCAGAGCAAGGTGGACGGGCAGGTGACTCAGGAACACAAGGTGCGTCCCTCCTGGGGCCAGCACTCCTCAGCCCTGGGACCACTCAGGCTCCCAGCACAACATGTTTACATCACTTCCTAAAGCTGGGTGCAAGCTACGGAGGCTGAGGCTGGAGTTTCAATAGCTGAAAATGCCAGGGCTGGGGGAGGGGGGGGAAAGGGGCACAGCTTATCTAGTTATCATTTGATCCAATGTGACAAGTGACAAGTGGCCCTGGGCTGCAATTTGAGCAGGCAGGAGCGTGGGTTTTGCTCCTCCCAAGAGACAACAGGGTAGGTTTGGGTTATAGCACAAAGCTGGGCTGTTGCTGGTAACACGCTCTGTTTACATTCCACATTCCAGACAGTCCGATGCTCTGGCCTGCCCCAGCAATGCTGCCGCATGGCCATGCACTCTGCTAGGCTGGGCACGCTTCCCAAACACCTCTTGTTTGTGCAAATGCACCATTTACCTCCACCGAAACAGCTGACTCCCAAATTATGGTTGAGAAAGTAGGGGTGCGGGAGGGTGCCACAGTCTCGCAATGCCTGGGAAGGTAGAATCATAGAATCATTAAGGTTGGAAAAGACCTCTAGGATCATTGAGTCCAACCATCAACCCAACACCACCATATCTCCTAAACCATGCCCTGAAGTGCCACGTCTACACGTCTTTAAAATACCTCCAGGGATGGCGACTCCATCGCCATTCTGGGCAGCCTGTTCCAATGCCTGACCGCTCTTTCAGTGAAGACATTTTTCCTAATATCCAATCTAAACCTCCCCTGACACAGCTTGAGGCCATTTCGTCTCATCCCATCACCAGTGACCTGGGAGAAAAGACCAACCCCCACCTCACTACAACCTTCTTTCAGGTAGTTTTAGAGAGCAATAAAGTCATCCCTCAGCCTCCTCTTCTCCGGACTAAACAACCCCAGTTCCCTCAACCTCTCCTCATAAGACTTGCTCTCGAGACCCTTCACCAGCTTTGTTGCTCTTCTTTGGACAAGCTCCAGCAACTCGATGTCCTTCTCACACTGAAAGGTGGAGGAAGCCATGGGTTTGTCCTCTTTAGTCACATCACTTGGAAATAATGTTGTCAAAAAGAGGCATTTCCTAAGAAGGGGAGCTGCAAAGACAGCACTGCTCTCTTCTGAAACGCATGTCAGGCCAGTTATGCTCTCTGACATGTGCTGGGAGCCGAGGATGGCTCCAGTACCTCTGGAAGAAGACATGCAGCAGAGCAGGGAGCTGCTGTTAAAGGAAAAATAATTCCTGAGAAAAAGGCTCCTCTCCTGGGAGAAGTCAGAGCAGGGAGCTAGAACAGAACTCAGGCCCTGGAGAGGCAGAAGGTTGCCCAAGATACACCACCCAAGCATACTGACACGGGTCCCCTCATGTGACCCGACTGTGCTGGGGGGTGGCCCCCGGGGCTGAGGACAGGGTGGGGCCTGGGACACCCC
Organism: Phalacrocorax aristotelis; assembly: GCF_949628215.1. Taxonomy (NCBI): domain Eukaryota; kingdom Metazoa; phylum Chordata; class Aves; order Suliformes; family Phalacrocoracidae; genus Phalacrocorax; species Phalacrocorax aristotelis. The sequence continues at coordinate 4,055,467 of NC_134285.1, read as the reverse complement.
CGCAAAACCTCCACCATCGCCTGCTGCTGGATCAACAGGGACAGTGAAACTTGTGACAGCGGCAAAGCCGCATTTAGTTTTCTAGTGAAGCATTTGGCTATGAACTGTTATTCCTCCTCAGAGATGCAGCAGTGATGGAGCCTACCCATCCCCTGCTCCTCTTTCAGACTTGATTAAAGGGGTTAAATTTACCCCAGCGAATAGCAGTCTCTCCTCCCGAGGGAGGTGCTGCTCTGAGGAGGTCCTCCGTTCCTCCTGCCTGCGAACAGAAAAGATGTATTTCTTTTCGAGCAGGACAACAAGGCAGGGCTGGGGCTCCGGAGGGCTGCTGGCCCTCAGCGAGAGCTGGCCCCGCTCCCGCCCACGCCGCTTCCCCGACCGGGCCCGGGCGCCTCGCCCGCTGCGGAGGCCGCACCCCCGCTGCAGCCCCCTCATGGCGGGGCAGGCCGGGGCCCGCCGCGGCGCTCCTCCCGTGGCCGGTGCCGGTGCCACTCCCTGAGGAGTCCGGGAGCCGGGGACGAGCCGCGGGGGCCGCTCCGCCCGCCAGTGACCGGGGGGGGGGGGGGGGGGCGACGATCCGGCCTCCCCCTGCCCCGGTCCCCCGTCCGGCCGCGCCACCTCCATCACCCGCCGAGAGCACTACGCCTCCCAGGGGCTCCCGCGGGCGGGCGTGGCGCGGGGCACTGTGGGACTTGTAGTCCGCGCCTGGGCCCTGCCCCCCGCCCGCCGAGTGGTTCCGGCGGGGCCCCGCGAACTACATTTCCCGTCGGGCGGCGCGGTGGGCCCGGGGTCTGCTGGCGGAGACATTTGCGAGGCGAGTGTCTCCAAGATGGCGGCGTGGGGAAGGAGGCGCGCTGGCCCCGGCAGCACCAACAGCGGCGGCGGCCGGGAGAGGTGAGCTGCGGCCGGGGCGGAGGGTGCGGGGCTGCTGAGGCGGCGCGGGCGGGTGGGGAGCGGGAGGAGGTGGGCTGTAGGCGCGCCCGGGGCTCCCCGCGACACCCCCACGGGGGGCAAGGGCGGGGGCCGCGCTGAGGGGAGCGTGGGCAGGCGGCGCGGGTGGGGGCCGCGCTCCCGCTGCTGCGGGGCTGGAGCGGAGGGGCTCGACGGAGCCGGCCGTCTCCCTTTGCGGGCGGGCCCGGGGTCGCGGCCGGGGAAGAGGAAGGAAGGGGAAGGTCAGTGCGGCCCCGCGGGGTGGTGGCGGCCGCGGCCCTTCCCGCCGCGGGGATGCGGCGCTGGGGGCCGGAGTGGAGGAGGGCCAGCCCCGGGGAGGCTCCTTCCACGGCTATTTTTAAAAAGCGGTAAGGGCAGCGACGAGTCCTCCAGGGTGACCTCCTTCGGCGGGCGGCCGCCGCCGTCCCCCGACCCGCGGGGACGGCCCGGGGCGGGCTGGGGTCGCCGCCTCGGCGCTCAGAGAGCTCGGTAACGCTCCCTCTCTGCCTCTCTCGGGACGGAGGAGCAGTAGGACGTGCTGGAACTGCCCCTGGAGTAGCTGTAGAAGTTTGGGAATCGTAACTTCAAAACGGGAAAAAGAGACGGAGGCAAATCTAGTTGAGCTACTTTAAAATCTGTATGCACAGTTCTTTACCTACTTAAAACGTCTGGTTAAATCCTGTATTTCCTTACGTTGGCATTTTCCCTTTTTTGCCCTAGGGCTGACTGATGTAACCAGCAGCTGCTGAAAGTTGCTGCGTTTTTATTGTGAGGAGTTTTCTTTTGCCCTGCTGCCATACCTAGAGACTCCGAGATCTCTCTTAATTTTTGCTGTGGCTTTTGCTTCATTTTGTTCCTTTGCTGTAATTCAACGGTTTTCTTTTTGATGGTCTTGAATCTACGTAGCCAAGGAGAGCCACAAGTAGCCCGTAAAATTCTGGCGCTAATGTGAATTGCAGGAATGCTGTCTGTGTTCAGGGAATTTGAAAGTAATTGAACTGGAAGAGCCAATGGAATTACTGCATCAGTGTAGTTTATATAAACAACTAAGAATACCACAGAGCTCAGTGGCGGAGCGGTAAAGCTGTCTGCACCCGGTGCTGGCATCTGCCCCAGCGCTGAGCACATGAGGTGTGGGCTTTTCTTGTGGTAGACCTGTTCTCCCAGTAGAAGTGAAGAAAGAATAATTTTCATTGAAGTTATTAAGTGCTTTTTTTTTTTCCATATTTTCTACCAGGGTGAAAATTGATGCAGACTTAAAAGTGAGTTGTTACCTTGTAACTTAATCCGTGAGCTATACAATAATGTAATTGTAGTTTGAGGTGATTTTTTTTTCAAGCTATGATTAATCTTGATCTTATGATCAAACAATACTTATTCATAAACATAAGTTACTTTGTGATCCTCATGCATGTGTTGTTTTTCCTTTGGCAATGAGAAGCATGTAGCTAAGTACAAGAAAGCACAGAAGCGACAAAGCAGAACAGATAAGCCATTGACCAGTGTTTCACAATCCCTATGAAAAGACGGTGGTTCTTTTAGGTGTCATCCTGTATGAACGTGACGGAAGATCGTACTTCTAATAGGTGTCGGGTGATGTCAGCTAGGTACTACTTCTTCCTTGCAATTGCAGAGCTGGAGATACGCATGACCAGGCCTCTGCCTCTCTCCATCGGTGGCTAATCCTGAATCACACCTACCGATCTCATTTGACTGCTGTCAACGTGAACTGTGTAAAAGGCAGTGTTGACAGACCTGATGTCATCAATGATGACACACACTTTTTATATGGTGAATACAGTTTTCTTAACACTGGGCAGGATTCTTGTCCAAAAACACATTCCTTTGAACTGAATACGGTAATCCAGCTTTCCTCATAAATGAGCTGCTTCAAGGAGTTTTTATAGTTGTCAGCCAGCTAGTCTAAAAGGCATCTGTGTGTTGGGAGGTGGTGTGAGGAGACTCAGTAGTGAATAAAATACTGTCTGCTATTAGACTAGACCAGCTTTCATTTAAAAAAAAAAGTCCAGCAACTCTATGGAGACTGTATCTCTTCATAAGTGACGTTATTGACAGAAAGAAGTCTGCAATTGGTCAAAAAGTACTTTCCTCAATAGGACTAATGTAAAGACATTAATTTTGAAGGATGTTGGCTGTGAACTCCAGCTGATGCTCTAGTGGTGAAATAATGAGGTTAAACAAAATAACCCAAAACACTGAGGAGAACCAACTAAATATTTGCTTTTCTTCATTTTGGATAGACTCTTTAATGGAGACTGTCTGAAGGGAATTGTTAGTCTGTAGACCAAAACAATTTTTTTTATGCAGAACAGACACAGAATTGTACTTTGTGTTTTTGTATAAAATTCAGCACGATGGCCGCCAGAACACAAGACAGAATGCCATTTGTTCCCCTGGAAGATGTTCTAACAAACTCCAGAAAGAACAGCTTTAATGTTATCTCCGCTGCTTGTATTGGCTTCTCTGTGCCCTTAAAGAGGTCTCTCCTCTCACTACCTGCACTGCTCAGATTTCTGGGACTCTATTTGCTTACAGCAATGATTGACCTATTTCCATTAGCCTGGCTAATCATTAGTTGGCTTAAAATTGACACCTCTTTTTGCTCTGTGGCTGGAGTTTTTTGTTATGGTCTGGTGATGTTTTCCTTACCGTTGTCTTCCCTTGCCAAGGCTCCTTGAAGATTTCACCTATGCTTTCCTGTTCTCCTTCCTACTTGTAATTAAGGTATATCTTTTGAACAGAAGTCTTGCTTTATTGCTACTATTTCCCATTCTTCCTCTGCTTGAATGTCTGCATCAACAACCTGTTGAGGACGGCCTTTAAGAAGCCATGGGCCTGACGGCTGTGGCTAATGGCCTGGGACTGGTAGATTGTGTGGACATTCAGCAGAGAAACAATTCTTCAGCTGCTAAAGCTGGGATGCGTTAGTACTTTCTGTATGCCATGCCCTGGAGCTCTCCTGAGTAGGAAAATACACTGTTGAATATGACTTTGAGGTGGAGTATTTCCACTGAGAATTAAAGCCAGACCACAGCTCATTCCTTGAAATTTCATTTCAAGATTAAGGAGGATTTATGCAGGGGAAGGGAAGTTTAGTTTATGAATTCATCGTGACTTTATTGACTTACTCAAGCTTGGCTGAGATGCTAATAATGACCCCAGATGCTGTGCTTTGGCCATCAGTAATGTCCTTTTTCTGCAGTTTACTTGCACAGCCAGCACAAAGTCCCTCTGTTGTATTGCTAAACTAGATTTGTGTGTGTGTGCTGCTCGTGACAAGCGTTATCACACTGCTGCAAGCCTCTCCTTTCTTATTTTTTTGACTACTAATCAGACCAGTCTTCATTTACAGTTAATCTGAACGGATGTTTGGTGCTCTGAGGGATACTGTTGTCCAGGAACATTCTTCTTTAAAAAAAAAAAAAAAAAAAAAAAAAAACCAACAAACAAAGCTTGAGCTATGTGTTATGGGAGGAGTTTAAAAAGAACTTTTTTTTTGCACAGAACTGTGCTTGTGCTTTGTGCAGATCGAGATTGTTTCTAATTGTGATTCTGAACATCTTACGGAACTGAGATAGTTGGATGACTTGAAAGCCTTGCCAAAAGTGTATCTGGCAGATCAAGGAACACAGGCTGCAAGCAACAAACTCGTGAGGCTCAGTCATTGTCCCCTGCAAGTGGACAGTAGTAGGAGGATGCTGGGGTTTCTTCCAGGATGTTGTCATCTGTCCTGTTCTCAGCACCGTGTCCATTTGTTTCTCTTTTTGCTCGTTGGCACTTGGCAAAACTTAAGGTCTCTTCACGTTGAGTGGCATTGTGCCTCCTCCTTAGAAGGGTATTTATTTCTTCATCCATAAAGACTATCCGATTGCAACTTGTATTTGACTTACATTTGACAGACAGGCTGCCATTTTCAGGAGGTGGCTAGGAGACTGCTTCCGAGCTGGAGGCAGAGAAATGGAGCTGCTTTGAGGACCGTGACTGGGAAACTGCTGGAGTTGCTATTGTTCAGCCAGCTGCAGCACCCCTCTCATGGTGCTCTCTGATATTCCCATGTTAGGAAGGTAATCCAAATGTAATTTGAAGCTTGCCCTATAGCTCAGACAGTCACTTCTGCCCCTCCTGCTGGTGCTAGCTCTGTTAACAACTGATTCCATATTTATAACTTGGGCAATACCAAAATTTTACATCAGTGATTTTAAATTATTTTCAACTTTCTGTGCTGAGTAGTTGAGTGTTCTCCTGTTCCCCCATCTATGCATGCAGCTGGCACCAGGAGTGAGACATTTAAAATTTCTCAAGGATAGAATGTGTAAAGCTGCAATAGAATCAATTGTTTGGATATAAGGTCCAGAACTATTCTTATAGAACAGCTGTACAACTTTTTAATGCAGCCTTCTTTTATGGGGTGGGGAGGCAGGTCCTGGAAGAGCATTGGAGTGAATAATATTCACAGCTGCTTTCAGGTTCTGGTCTATCTAGTAAATAGCATGCTGGGCTTCTGAACATGTGGTGGCATTTTATGATTTCTGGACTTCTCTGACACTGGTTACTTACTATTCTTTTAAGTAAAATGGAATTTATATAAAATCACCAGACCTCATAACCAGTGGATGCCAGCTTGGAGTTGATTGCATAGCTCTGCATTTTTGTTTCATTGCTGGGGGCTGGAGGACAAGCTCCAAAAGGCCAACTCCAGCCCCAAGTGCCTGAGCAAACCCAATTGCTTCGACTGTGTTTGTTCGTGTGCAGCTGCTGGGTTCAATTGAAAGGCTGTGTCAGGAGAGATTGCCTCTGTGGATTGAGGTCCTCAGTCCTGCTCTGCCTGCCAACAAGCTCTACAACCTTCTCAAGCCCACGTATCTTATCTGAGTCTATCATCTGAAAACAAACCAACTTTCAGCTTTCCATCCTCCAGGGGCAGCCAGTTCTTGTGTGAAAATAATACGCTATAAACCCCACTTTCTCATTACAGAAGTGGAGACTTTCTGCTTGCGTTCCTGACTCTTCATGCATCCTATTGTTTAAGCAGCTAATTTTTTATTCTTTGTCCTTTGTTTTTGGATTGCCTATTTTGCCATTTGTAGCTTCAGCACCGTGATAAGAGATTTATTCCCATATTAGAGGACTAATTTAGAGAAACAGCATAGTTCAGGGGCCCGGCTCTGTCAGGGGTGAATCCTTTGTGCAGTTTATTTCCCAGTGATTTTTTTCAACAGAACATATTTTAAGATCTGCTTGTTTTGGCTTAAGAGGATTGTGCTTCTCTTGATTTCATTGTTATAACGCCCCAGAGCCTGGCAAGCCAAAAGATTCCAGAAGAGATGGACGGTGCTGCCTCTGGCCAAAATCTGCTGGGTTCCTGCTCTTTGACAGGTGGCTGTTGCTCGTGGTATGGCTCTGTTTGTGTACACTACAGTGAGAGGAAAGAAGGGATATTCAGAGGGAAGAACAGGCAAGACCGGAGCGAGGAGAAGTGGGGCTGATAGGCTAGTGCCACCCATCCTGATGCTGAGCCTGGAGAAATCCCACGTAATGTAGTTACTTAATTCCTAGAGTGAGAAGTCCAGTTCCCCATGGCTCTTGTACAAGCAGAGAAGAAATGGGCTTGCTTTACCCTTGTTTTCCTAGTGATGGCAGGGAGATCCTGGGATGACTAGACTATTGGGCTGTTCCTATGCCTCTGCAGAGTTGTTCATTGAATTTGGATTCTACTTCTCTGGTGTTTAGTTGCTGACTGGGGTTAAACCACGGCAGTTTTGCAGACCCACGCTGCGTGTTCCTAGGTGTTACAAAACACTGCAAATGCTCCTTGGTAGGAAATACTAATTTTATCTGGAGGGTTGTGCTAGCGCTGGGTCAGCTTCCAGCTTGAGAATGCCTTTCAGCAATAGCTTTTCCCTGAAGTCATTAGGCTTTAGCAAGTGGTTTCACATAGTCATTGGTGGTGTTTTATAGAGTTACCTGAAGTCTCAGCAAGTCTTTTGTAATGAAAGTGGAATTTTTGATTTGGAAGAAGCTGTGCTTGTAACAGTTGTCATCCAGGAAAAAAATCCATGGCAGAAACCATTACCAGCTGTGCACTTAATGTATGAGAGTAGCACCTGGTTAACTAGTCCTTTGTTAGAAACCCCTCAATGTTAGCTGATATGCTTAGTTATATTAGAGATGTAGTACTCTTAACATTTTTTTTATATAGGTGCTATCCTTGGAATTTTTTCTTTAAATCCTTGCCAATTCACTACAGAACATTGGAACCCACAGTGTCCTGTGCTGAAAGGGTTAATAATTTTCCAAACAATGTCTGACAAGATGTGTACGCCATGGGCTTACACAGCATTCAGGTGGATTTTTATTTTTCTTTCTACCTGTGAACAGGCCAAGGGGGAAATGCACTGCAGAGAACTCAGTAACTAGCTGTAAGTTTGAGTTTTCTTTGTAGTTTATATAAATTTCAGCCAGACTTTTAATGAAAGTGCTTATTACTCTGCTTTGAGAGAGGCTGGTGCATCTTGGGTCCTGCTGTTTGATATGTTTGCCGCTGTTCGCAAAAGCGGCTACTTCTGGCAGCAGCTTGTAATGTAACAATATTCTTGATTACAGGTGGCCACTGCATGATACCCTTTGCAGCATGAATGGAGCTGCACATTAAGGGTAATGTCTGGAAATGCAGCAGCTTATGAATGTGTATTTTTCTCCCTTATTTTCCAGTGCGTGCACATAAGTACCATTGTACTAATGGAGTAAAAAGTGCTAGTTTCATTCCCCATCCCAGCAGTGCCTTGCCTCCTGGTATTGGGAGGGTCTAAATGCTGTTGGGATGAGGTTGTTTTGTCTGCTGTGATTAGGTCAAATACGTGTGCAAATTTTTTTCCTTCTGCCAAAGGAATCTGCTAGATATTTTTATCCTCAAGAGGCCACGTGTTCAGTTTTGCTCTGCTTAAGCACAAGTATGTCAGAAATAGTTAGTTCTTCTGCTTAGAAGGGAGGATTTTGCCTTGTTCTAATGGATAGGTTTTTACCCTTTCTCAGCACAGGTAAAAAGTCATAATCCTGTTTCGTAGCAGTCTATTACATTAATGTAGCTGCAGCTAAGGTGATGCGTGTGAAGACGGCAGAGGGAAGGTGGAAGTTGATGTTACTTCAGGTAGCTAAAAGCAGCTACTCAAATGGGGGATGTACAAGTCTTGTGAATCCCCTGTCAGCAGGGAGCCTGATCCAAGGTGAAGCGAGCCGCTTTCTTCATGGTTAAAGCTGCCCTGGGTTAAACAAAATGTTCCTTTCTTGCTTTGCTGTGTCCTGTTTCTGCAGAGGGAGCGAACCGTTCTGTAACAGAGTGCTCTGCTACCTTTTTCACCTTCACTTCCAGCGATGTTTCTTGGCCACCCTTGTTGGATTCGCTATGGGGGACTAAATAGCAAGCTGCATCAGTTGCAAGGAGGTAGTTACTGTGGGGAGAAAGCAAATACATTCATCTAAAGATGCTTCCTCTCTTAAAACCTTCCAGTGCAGCTTGCCCTCTTGACGGATGAGTGGCTAGTCTTATTGTCCGTCTTGATGTGGTGTGGTCACTAAGGTGTGACACTTGAAGTATCTCTGGAGAACCTGCTCGGGTGTCTGTGAGGAACCATTTCAGCGTTGTTAACAAGATCCTATTTTCTCAAAATGCTCTAGCTCCTCCAGGTTAGGAAGAGGTAAGGAAAAATATGTTGCCTTATTTTGGGATGACTTCGTGTACAGCAGGCGTAATTAGCTGATGTGAAATGAATCTTGATTTGAAAAAGCTGCTTGTTGTTGAAGAGAGGCTGTGACTGACCTTGAGGGGCCGCCCTCACTTCAGGCATTTTTCTCTTCTGTTCTCACAGCTGGGTGGGTGAAAAGTCTGCCTTTAACCTCTGTGGTTTTAACTCTGTGTTTCCTGTTAACAGGGTCACCTTGTCCTCCACGGACTGTTACATCGTGCATGAGATCTACAATGGTGAGAATGCTCAGGACCAGTTTGAGTATGAGCTGGAGCAGGCGCTGGAAGCGCAGTACAAGTACATAGTGATAGAGCCCACTCGCATTGGGGATGAGACGGCCCGCTGGATCACCGTCGGGAACTGCCTGCACAAGACGGCCGTGTTAGCGGGCACCACTTGTCTCTTCACCCCTCTGGCACTTCCAGTAGATTATTCTCACTACATCTCCCTGCCTGCTGGTGTGCTGAGCGTGGCTTGCTGCACCCTTTATGGTATCTCCTGGCAATTTGATCCCTGCTGCAAGTACCAAGTAGAGTACGATGCCTATAAACTTTCCCGCCTGCCCCTGCATACGCTCACCTCCTCCACTCCGGTGGTGCTGGTGAGGAAGGACGACCTGCACAGAAAGAGACTGCATAACACGATAGCACTCGCTGCCCTGGTGTACTGTGTAAAGAAGATCTATGAACTCTATGCTGTATGACTGGAGCAGGGAAGAGAGAAACCCACAAAGACAAGCGTATTAAGACTCCCACAGTAACATTTTGTTTTTCCTCTTTGAGAAGCAGTGGAGACTGGGAAGGATTTGGTTTAATAGAGCTGTTATTTTTAAAATAACACATCACTGGTGCACCAAGGTTTTTCAGTTCTTCGTTACACTTAAGATGTGGATGTGTGGTGACTTGAGAGCTGTATGTTAGGCCATGGGAGTCCAAGCCAGCAGCGGAATGTCGATGAAAGCAAGCTATAGAAAGAGGGGGTGTGAGAGCTGCTTTTTTTTTTTTTCTGAGACCTTTAAGTATATTGTTTAATTGTATTACACAGAACCAGCCAGAAGTTATCATTGACCATTAAAGGATGAGAATTTCAAATGCTTTTGCTCTCTTGTTACTGTTATCATAGTTCCCTTTTATAGTGTCCTTCCAGGGGACGGAGGCTTTGCTATGAGAACTGCAGTGGGGACAATTATTTATGAATGCTCACACGCAGATCTGATACTCCTCTTGCCCATTGCACGTGGCAGCAACTTCCGTGTTACTTCACAGCAACCATCTGTTGAAGGAATAGCTGTAGAGTGTCGCTTTCCCTCTTGCTTGACTAGTTTTGTTTCTTGGAAGAGGGCTTATGTGTTATCCCAGTGTTAATATCGTTTTGGTAATTACTTAGTCATTGATGATCGGGACTAAAGGTGTCCCAATCCTCTGCTGCCCTGCCACCTCCAGCTATTATTTCTCTGAACAATGGAGATAACCCTGTAAGTTTCCAGCTACAGACACATTCTGCTGGGTTCTTGAACAAGTTCTGTCTAATGTGGATACATCTCCACTGAAATGCATTGTACCACATGCAGCTGAGGACTGCCGAGGTGGGAGCCCAGCTCTCACCTCAGTGCTCTGTTACTGCTGCTGGCACTCGGATGGCCCTGCCCTGACGACACAGTTCCACTGCTCTTGCTTGGAACACGCTTCTGGAGCTGCCTGCAACCGCTGCAAGGCATCCACATGATTGTGTCTTGTATCTGTGTTATCTGAAGCTTTAGAATTCGGTCTTGTGCATTAATTCATCTTTTTGCTCAAAACTGTCAAAATCTTTTTCTTAGAATGGGAAGTATTTACTGTCACAAGATCTGCCAGTTATTGTTAAAAATAAGGGCTTGCTGTCTTTAATCTCCTCCTACCAGATGGAAAATAGGCGTGGCTTGCATCTACAAGGCTACCTTGGCACAGCTTCAAGTGTTATGATCTGAAGCCCTGCAATAACTGCCTGCCCACAGGTGTACTGCTCGCAGCCTGACCTCCACAGCTGAAGCGCTGACCTTGGAAGGGAGTCTCTTGAGGTCAGAAACCAAATTCCGTAGTTCTATCTTTATCTTTCCAAACTGCAACAGCAGGCACCAAGAACTCCCCCTCGCCTCCAGACTGCAGCAGGCTTTTCTGGCCACGGTTCCAACTTGTGCTTTTCTGCTGATGCCGCTCTGCGTTGGCAGGGCATGCGCCCCAGCTGCCCGTGCGATGGGCAGACGGGGTTTGCTGGGAGTTCTGAGCGAGTACTTTTACCGCAGGCGCAGGCAGCCGTACCTGAGCAGGCACGTGGGCTGGAGGAAACTCCTGTGGCATTGAGACATTTCTCGGTGGCAGCAGCCCTTTGCCTCTTCTGCCGGTACAGTGGCTGAGTTGTCTCCCTCCAAGGTTAAAAGCTGGGATCCAGAGCGTCTCTATTTATAGCAACAATGTACAGTTGCCTTGGCAGAGAGGAGGGGAAGAAATGCAACTACTTCATCTTTCTGCGGTTAGCCCAAGACTGCTGGCCAGGCTGCCTTTCAAGTCCTGACGTTGTTTGTTCCTCAAGTCCCGTCTACCAGATGAATTTTAAACTGGTGGCAGATATGCCATAGTTTAATATGTGCTTTATTGCTGCAGAATGACCTGAAATATCCTTATGCTAGCCACACAAGAGACATTCCTGCTCTTTTTCTAATCTGCAGAATAATTGTCAGGGCTATTAGTTCCTTTTCTTCACCAAACCTCTGTGGCTCTGGGCACTTTTTTTGTGTTAAGCTTTCTCTCGCCTAGAATGACGACTGTGGCAGAAGGACTAACCCTTTGTAGGCTCCCTAAATGCAGGGTTTGCATCAGACTCTGGAGTTAAAAATGAACAAGTTTCCTGTGGTCTCTTATGGCAGGAGGATAAATGAAAAGTCAGCTTAGCTGTCACAACAGCTAGGTCTGTTTTAAAAATGCACCCTTCATTCTGAGGTGGAGAGGACGTGGTGGGGGCGGGGGGGGAGTCAGTGCTGTAACTATGCAAGGTGACCTGCAAGAATGAGAGGGGTCTTGAGAGTTGTGTGTTTCACGTTTCTGCCTTCTCCCATGCCGGTAGCTGTGGGTTACTATGGCTGGGGTCAAGCCTCCCTTTCAAAAGCCCTGCATGCTTTGCTGCCCATCCTGAGCGTTGCAGAGGTGGAAATGGAGTGTGCTGCATTCCCCTCGTCACAGAGAGGGAATTTCCCTTCAAAGGGGACCGTGCACGCTCTCAGTAACCTCTGACTTGGTCAAACAGTAACTCCCCACACGTAATTTTTTTTCCTCAGGGCTGATGTGTTACACTGCTCAGTACCCTGGAAGATGATAACACTGAAATTCAAAACGGCCCCTCGGCCCTTTCTGAGTAGCCATGACCTGAAACACCAGAAGACGGAGCAGCTGGACAAGACTGGCAGGAGTACTGTATTTTGCCAAGAAGTGGATGACCTGAACATGTAAAACCTGAAAGGAAAAGCACAACTAACGCTCACAGAAACCCCTCGTGGAGAGGGAGAGAAGGTAATGCCTTGGTTTCCTATCTTAACAGGAAAACAGATGCATACACCTGAAAGCTTCAACTTGACTTCAACTCTAGGCCTTTCTGTAACAAATCTGCAACCTCAGCCACAGTGAAAATGGTAGAGGATGCCCTAACTGAGCAGCAGCATTGTGATTGTTTAAATGCATCGTGGTCACCACCTGGGATGGATCCTCGGAGATAGTTTATAAACCTGTAGTGGTCAAGAAAAGCCTTTTTGAAGGAGAAGGTACTGCAGGGCCTGCACACCTGTATCAGCATTTTAGTGTGACTAATCCTATGTGTGGATTCACACTATGTCTACTGTAAGCTAGCAAATGATGTAAAGAGAGCCAGGATGAACTATGTTGTTCTGTACCTACTACGGGTGCAATAGCACCTTGCAGGGATGTAAGAGAAGAAAACCAAAGCCCTCCTGCTTTCCCTTCCTCTAACGTTACCTGCTGTGAGGAGCTGAAGTAGAACAAAAGATTAATTTCAGAGCAATGTAATTTATTTGTCATCAGAGATGCACTCACAGGCAGGACATACAAGGCAGTACATACAGAGAATGCTGGTAGGTGCATAGAGGTGGCAGCAGGGGTCTGGGCCTTGGTTCCTACTAGTAGGCTTTATTTCAATTAAAAGTTAAAAAAATATTATTTCTGGCCTTCCTGAACTATCTCTGTGCAGCCACTCCTTTGCCCTAGTGGTGCGGGTATCCCTCATGTGAGAAGAGGTGAAGAGCAGGCTATGGCACTCCCTCAGGCCTGTGACATGTGGACAGGCATGTGTTGTTCCCTCACTGGATGTGATCCCAATTAACATCCGTGATTGCTTTAAAACAGATGCGAACTAAGGGTCTGTCTCCTGCACTGTCTGCCCTACGCAGATTCTCTTGCTTGCCAGGAGACGGTGTGCCTGGCATCTGCAGACTCGCACCTGCCCTGTGCACCAGGCCTGCAGGTGAACCAGCTGTGCTGCTGGCAGCTGCGCAGTATTTACACGCAACAGCACACCTTGCTGTGCGATTTTTCGACCCATTCAGCACTTCCCCCACATTAACCTGTGCTGGCGTTAGTACTGTACTGTCAGGTAGTGCAGAGTTAAATGTCCCTGTACGTTGGTACAGCATGACTGAGTCAGATAAAATAATTGCCAAATAAAACTTAAATTTTTACATCTGTTACTACTTTAAAGGTGGCACTGGACTTGGGTTCAACTTAACATGCCAGATGTTTTGGCACATTAACAAGCAGAGGCTCTGTGAAGTGTCCCACTTCAAGCAACATGTTCTACATCAGATTGGAAGGAGTGGGAAGGAGACACTGATCATGAGAGCTCCCAGCTGAGGACTGTATTTCACAGGGGTCATGGGGTGGGGAAAGCTTGTGTGAAGGCAAAACAGGTAGGTTTTATTTGCAGCAGGCCAGTAAAGCTGAGCACGCCTGGAGTGAGGTGAGGTAAGGTGCTGTCTCCTAGCACGTGGGCCCCACACGCAGCCTCAGCTCCCCCTTTGTCCAAACACCCTTCTTCAGGTGAGATTTAGGTGCTGTCCTCCAGCAAGTGGGCCTGCTCTGATGTGGGGGAAGCCGCTTCCCACTCTCCATGCAATGGTAAATTGCAGCATTTTGAGAAAGGTTTTTCCTGCAGGAGCACCTCCACTGATGTCCCAGCCAAACTGCAGGGGGTTGGCCTCTCCCTACAGTTACTGCTCGAATGAGCTGAGCTCTAAGAGTCCTTTGCTTTTCTCTCCTTTTTTGCTCTAGTTGCCATTAAGGTGAAGAAGAGCCTGGGGCAGAGGTTTCGCAGGTAGACAGCCAGGGAGGGTGTTAGGCCAGCTACAAGTACTTCCTTCTTCTTCTGTCCCACTGCATTGAGAACCACCTGAGCAACCTCTGCGGCTGTCTGTCCTTCCGCGGTGTTCTTGTCCATAACTGCCAAAGGAAAGCAAAGTAAGCACCAACACCAGCAGGTAAGCCCATGCTTAAGTACCTTTCCTAGGAATGCTCTGTTCTAACTGTTCACGGCTGCTTGTATGGTTTTGGTTTTTACACCGGTTGTGTATGGGAGCACAGGCAGCTGTAATTCACGGTTGGGCTAGAAGTCAGTAGTTGCTGTCTAGGAAGGATAAGTTTTGGGACTTACTGTTCCTACCCTGTATCCAAAGGTGTCTGTTGATACTTCAGAGCTAACCTGTGTCCCCACCAGAGGCCGTAGGCTGCAAGCACACTTTGGAGTAACTCAGTGAGGTGGAGATGCTTTAGATACAGGGCACAAAGTCATATCTCACCTCCGTAGCGAGATCCATCTGCTGTTACAGCATTGAGAGAGAGGTTTGTCTGAATGTATCCGGGGCTTACAACTGTCACATCAATGTCATACTGCTCTACCTCTGCTCGTAGACAATCAAAGAAGGCCTGGGTAGCATGCTTAGAGGCAGCATCTGAAAAACAGGAGAAGGACTATGCACTAAGGAGAAGGAGCAAGGCTGAAGGTAGATCCATCTGCCTGAATGGGTTTTTCACTGAAATGCAGTCACTTCTCAGCACAAACCCAGCAGCTGTTCTCCAGCTTCTAGAGTTTGGTTGTTTTTTTTTTTAGTGAATGGCAGCAACAGGTAGTGGGAGTGAGAGGCAATTCAGGAGGCAAAATGTAAATACTCAAGTTGGAAGCTGGCTAGGATCCTGAGCTTAATATCACAGCCATGCCAAAGCACTACAGAGTGAGCCCAAGCTGCCTCCCACTTGCGATAAAGGAGGCACAGAGCCTGGCTTGGGAAGCATTTGATGAGACAGGCTGGGGCCGGGGGAATGCGGTGCCAGTGCAGGAGGGCAGAGCTGACACTCGCTGCCAAGCACCCTGCTGGCCTACATGCGCTGAGTGTTAGGGCTTGCAGAGCAGGTTCAGAGCTTGGCTGCACACAAGTCAAAACCTGATCACATAAGCAGACAGGAGTAGAGGAGCGTGGCCTAGGGTAGGATTTCCCCATTAAATGGCTGAGCAACTCCTTCTGCTCGCTCCTTTTCCACATACAGTTGGTCAGTACCGCTGTGACTGCCACCCCCCTGACACGGCTGCAGGGGTGACACAAGCAGCACAGAGCTTAACGCAGGCTGCACACCCGGTCTGAGGGCCTAGGCAAGCGCTGAGCTCTGTGCTGCCAGGCCCATGTGGCTCTGATCCCTGCGCAAGCGCTCTGGAAGCTCTTCTGAACACACTGACTTCTTGGTGCAATCGTACCCAACGTCACCTGCAAAGACCAGATAGCCCAGACCTTCACTCAGCATCACGCCCTACCACTCTTATGCCATCACCACTGTACTTCTCCATTTTTATGTTTATTGTCAGTGATTTACAGATGCTTGCATGCCAAACACTCTCCTTCTGGTTCATCCAGCTTTTATAAGGCTTTTTCCAGTGATCTCACCAATATAATTTCTTGTCATAACTGATTCAGGACAAAGAGTTCGCTGGATCAAGATAACTGTTTAAGCTCTTATTTTGGCATCCGTTGTACTGTGGCACTTCATAACTTACTAAAACAAGAAGTTCCTACCTTCTTGTAGGAGATTAACCTGGCAAACAAGAAGGATAAAATGCAATAAAATTATGGAATTAATCAGAAAGTTTATAGGGATGCTCAAGTGTTAAGATAGGAATATCAAACTGTTTTCAAGACACTGAAAATATTTTCTCCTTTTCCACCCCGTAACAACTTTAGGACAGGGCTAAGATCTTGTATTTGAGAGTGCCTACCTCAACAGCTGTCAGTGATTTGTGACCACACTAAGAATGATGCAAAGCTCTGCCTTCCCTGCATGCAGCCAGCTCTACAGAGAGCTAAATGTGGAAGCAGTAGCCAAGTATTCATTCAGTCTGGTGCCCCAAATATGTCTTCCCCATCTTCTGTGGAGGTACTTACATGCGGATCTGAAAGGAATGCTTATTTTGCCTTGAACACTGCTGATGGCCACAATGTGGCCTTGTCTCCTCTTGATCATGGAGGGGAGAAGTGCTAGCAAAAGACAGAAAAGACCCATTCAGAATAACAGTCCTGCCATCACTGCTGTCAAGAATCAATGCTTTCTCAACATTCAAAGACGCCTAAGTGAATTACAAGATCCTCATTCAGCATAGGGCAAGGGACAGTGCTTAGAATGCCTCTAACTGAAGCTGCAGTCTGGCTGGGATGTTCACCTGTGAGGAGACTCCTTGTGCCTGCAAGGCTGCACAAAGGCTGTTAGAGTTGCTGTGATCTCCCACAGGCGTGGTCAGCAGGACTTGCTCTTTTCTGCCACCAGCACATCTTCCCATTTGCTGCAGCTGATACCCTCCAGGCTGAACTTCCTGTGTAATCGAAGAAGCGTCCTAGGAAAACTACAGCTTCACCTAGAACCCATCCTGCGTTCTCTAGGGTTTTATCAGTGCAGACAGGCTGACTGTATCTCTCTTCATAAGCTCCTGCCAGACTAGTGTCAGGAGGTGTTTTAAACAAGGTGGTATCTCTAATCGGGTGCTTGCCATGCAGCCGTGCCCAAGCATCTCCTTTAGGCCTGCCCATAAAACAGAACATTCCTCCCCTCTTACACTGTACTGTGCCAAATACAACTACAAACAGAAGCTAAGCTGTGCTTAGTTGTGTTGGCCTGCAGAAGGTATCGGCCAAATCCACTGTCCCCCTGTAATCTGGATCATGGGTACCTTTGGTGAGGGCTACCGGACCAAAATAATTTGTTTCCATCACTTTCTTGTCCACATCCAGTCCGGTGTCCACAATTGTGCCTCGGAAGCTAATTCCCGCATTGTTGATCAGTATGTCCACATGACTCAAGTACTTCAGGATCTCTTCAGCAGCATTTAGGACAGTTTTAGTGTCCGAGAGGTCAAATACCACAGTGTGAGGTTTGTGTGTCTGCAAATAAACAAAAGTTGGCAAAAGACCAGTTCAGGCCGTGCCAAATGTGCTGTAGGTTCATGCTCCCAACTTAAAGGATTCATGGGATTTCCCGACTCTGGAAGCACAGAAGCAGGACCAGCCAAACCTTGTGCACTTAGAGAGCAGCAGTTCCACTTGGTAGGAATACATGACAAAAGCAGGTTGTGCTCTTGTTTTTACTGTTACTTATACCAGAGCCTAGGAAAGGGGCAAGTGAGATCTTCCTCAAGTACTAAAGTTTGCTATTGTCTTATTAAAGAAAATGCATCTGAAATAGTAAAAAATGTAATCAATGTGTCATCTTCAGAAGCCAACAATGCCTTTCTTAGCCACTGTCAGCAGAACTAGGCATCAAAAATAAAAGCCAACACAACAAAAGTCACTTTTCCGCATTCGCTATATGACACAGAGATGCAAGGGGCCTGGGCACTCTGCACTCTCATTCTCTCACTTCCATTACAAGGCAAGGAGCCTTTCAGCTGGCTTATTTTTGTAGAATTTTTACAAGATATGACATGTCAGCTCAGTGTACTCCTATAGCAACATCTATCCCCAACCACAGAGTTGCATTTTTCCTATTGCTCAATGGAACAACCCACAAGCAGTTCTGTAACTTCTGTAATAACATGAACAGAAATCCCAGCCACACGAGACAACAAGCCTCTCCTTCTCCCACACTTACATTCTTTCGGTGGTTGGTCATGGTAGAAAGCTCCTGTACCAGGTCTTTGAGTTTCTCGCTGTCTCTGCCACAGAGCACCAGCTTGGAGCCAGCTGCATGGAAGGCTTTTGCACATTCTTTGGAAGAAGCAAGGGAGAGAGAAAAGTAGACATTTGAAAGCCAGAGACGAACAGCAGATCCACATCATACGTGGTGACAGGCTAAAACTTCCTTTAGCTGGCGAGGATCTAAGGTGGCTTTATTACTCCTGGGCCATAGGCTGATTTACAGTGAAGTCACAGCAAGATGCCATTTTCCTGTGACTTTGGCAGACACACTACAGCGGTGAGGCAGCCGCTGTGTTCACAGTTTCGGTGCTGCTTATGCAGTTATCGGGCTGTTTACGCATCCTCCCCCACCAGCTGGTCAAAATTGCCTGTGCTTCTCAATTTTTGACTCATGCCCTTCTTAAGATGGATGACAGTTACTTTGTGTATGTCATCTAATGCAGCGGGGCCTGGTCTTAGAAGTTCAGTTTTAGTGGATGCCTTCCAAAGGTTTTGGAAGCCTTGGAGATAATGGCTTCTTCAAAGTGATCCTCTTCATCAAGAAAAGGCTGAAGAAGGGATGCCATGCTGTTGTCCTCCTTTCAGTGCTACCAGCTGCTGAGGCAACCGCATGCTTTTCTACCCCACCCCTCTGTGATCCAGTGAGACAAATCGCTTATTTGTGCAAGAGAATACAGTGGGTGGTAAGGCAGGGTGTTTAAGAGCACACAGTAATTAGAGGTGGTCTAGTGTATTAACAGCCAGGAGCGAGGGCAGTAGTGTAAGATCTTGCCAATAAGGCATCGAGGGGGGAAACTTCACTGCATAGTGGTGGAAATCTATACGCCCAGCACCATGCAGTGCTTTATCTGCCCAGCCTACCACAGCTGGAAGGTCTCTCCTGAGATACTAGCTCTGTCTCTTCTTGATGTGAAGTGCAAATTCTTTTACCACTCCCAGCTCTTTGGTTCTGACAGGCAGAGAACTTCATTTCATGGCTGTTTCATCTCCTTTGGTCATTGTTCAGTGACTGAACACCCTTATCCTTAAGGACAAACTCACATGCAAAGACAGCATCAATTTAAGCTTGACTTGTTCTATAAAAGTACTTATCCTAATGAAACGCCTTGACAGCAAAGAGTGCCTTGTCTTCTCCTCAAGAAGCTTTTAAAGCAAGTATAGAAAGCAGAATTAGATAACGTATCCACTCAAAGAATAAGTTTTATTTGGGGAAAAAAAAACCAAAACAAAAAACTGTGTTTTCATTTAGAAAAAAAAATACTCACTGGTGTTAATATTGCCAAGAGCTTGAATTTAGAATAGATGGATTTGTATGGCAAGATAAAAGGTACCTTAACTTGGGGGAGAGAGGCAGGGAGAAGGAGTAGAAAGTATAGCAGGGTATCTGGAAATAAAACAAACATGAATGCATTCTGGGAAGTTTTGGAGAAACAATTTGGCTTCCTGGCTTTTTCAGGTTTTAGAGAAAATAGCCCCGACAGCACAAGAACAGCATAACGTGTTCCTTGTTTTGTTGCTCTGCAGTTTATACAGCATGAGTAAAATTTTCCTCAACAATTTTGAGACTCTCTTGAATCAAAATTTGCGCTGGCTACAGTTATAACCAATATGGCTGTGCAAGCTACGTCTCTCAAAATTCAGAGCAGTACGAACTTTCTGCTCATTACTGCCTTATTCCCATAGGTGCCCCTTCCACAACCCTCTGCTTGTCCTGCCTTTGGTGCCCTTCTTTCGGTACCTACCTTTCCCCAGGCCAGAGGTAGCCCCTGTGATCACGACCACTGCCTCCTGGAGGTAAGCTCGCATCCGCATCCACTGCAGCAGCCGGAAAAGGGCGAAGATTCCCAAGCTGCCAAAAAGCAGTGGGATGATGACTGTGCTTGTGAGATCCATGAGTTTTCCTTTCTGAACAGTCTTCCTAGAGCCACAAGATGAAAGGAAACAGACCATTTCACCATGAAGAAAATTAGCAGAGGCTTGAAAACTAGGGAAATCCTTTTTCTTAACCTTGCCTCAGACCACCAATAAACCAAATCCCATGCAGATGTATCTTCAGCAGATTTCCTCATCCCTTTAGAGTTTCAAAAGTACCCAATTTTAAGCATTTAAATGTGAATCTGAACATCCCAGCAGGACACTTGATGTTGGATCTCGCCAGCTGCCATGTAACAAACTTGGGCTCAGAGATACCGTTCCCACATGCTTTTCCATTTTGCTCTAGATTCACTCTCTTATACAAAGTGTATTTAGAGTGGAATCTCCTCAGGGCTGGGATATGTATCTGCATTCTTCTGATTGTAATAAAACCTCTTAGATTTCTCCAGAGCAGCCAGTACCACAGTATCCATGTGCCAGAGACCAGTTACTGTGTATTATCCCAGATGGGTATAAGCCAGTCTATCTTCTGGAGACACAGAGTAAGTTTTCTCTTCAAGCACGTTATTTGCTTAATGCACTGAAATCTGTGCTTCTGTCTCTAGAGTCTCCCACCAGCCGTTAGTAGAGACAAGTTACCTGATTTAAATGAACCACATGTCCAATCTAGCAGGCTAAAGCCTACAATCATGCTTTTTACTTTTATGTCTACATTAACTGTGCAGTTTAACAGCATGAACCTGTGTTCTAATACACTGAAATTAAACCTGACCATGAAACCCAAGCTAAAGGGATCTATGAGAGCGAGCTCATCCTGGAATTGGATTCTGATACCAATGCGTAGCTCTAATCTCCTTGCTAAGCCATTGCCTTTAAGAGAGTAGTTTATGTTACAGCTTACTACATGGCCAAAGAGTAAGTGATACTTCTGCTGTAAAAAAGGTCACTAATTTTCCCACCATATATACCCCCAAGCTTTTATGCTCAATGTTGCAGTAAAGTCAGTTACCACCCCTTCCTGGAATCCATACAACTTTTGGGACACGCATAAAGTCAAAACCAAGTTTTAATGTACCTTCCCTGTTGTGCAGGTAGAGTTTGAACTCTTGCAGTTTGACCTGCAAGATAGGCCTTTACCAGGAAGATACTGGAAAGGTCTGGGCACACAACTCCCAGACTACTTCAAACAAAAGGACAGCATGAGTAGCAGAAAACAAGAGGTAACTTATAATGCTAAGCCAGAATTCACTGTCATTAAGTAGGGCTGAGCTTGTATGGAGCTGATGGGATGACTGACAGAGGCTCTACATGCCATGGAACAGAGCTAGTGTGGAAAATGTCAGGCTCTTCCAGACTTCCATCAGGGGCTTGGACAGAATTCCTCAAGTAGCTGGTCCATGAACAGACTAGCGTGCTGAACCAGTAGTGAACTGTATAAAACAAGTATTTCTGGAGGTATAGCTAGAATACAATAAAATAACACATAAAGATAGCTGAGCTAGCTCTAAATAAGCTTGACAAGGTCTAAGAATAAAGCTTTCAAGTTACTACACAGCTCTTCTCAAGGTGCTGTGGAGCTTCCCATTCATGAGCTAACTTGTGTATCTGCAAAGTACCTCATCGTGTAATACACTGCGCACAATGCGGGCAGCGACCCAGGCCCCAAGCTTCCCCGGGGCTAGGGAGCGTGCCCGAAGTGGGAAATCAGGAACCCAAACAGAAGATTAAACTCATTCCATTGCAAAGCAGTGCCTGAGCACAGCACCCAGCTGCTCAGAACAGCATCTTGTTCTTCCACCTTTGTGCTGAGTGCGCTTAAAGAGTGTGTATTTTGTACTGATTTACAGCAGAGGACTGGCAGAGCTGATGTAACGTAAGAGTGTGTACCGGCCCTAATATAATTCCTGGGAAAGAGCTGTTTAGATAACAGAAGGCCACTGGCCTTCTTTAGGCTGGATAAGCAGGAGGTTCTCCTTACTGGTTCATGTTCAGCTAGTCATTTAAAGCAGCTGCCCTCTTTATGTGGTCCCTTTTTTTTTGTGCTCTCAAAGGTCTCTTGAGATTAAGAAGACAAGATGTGGGCAGGGACGACAGGCGCTGTGCTGGCATTGAGCAGCATGGCTTACAGGACATTTTGGAATCAAAACTCTTCAGCTCCCATTTAGGACCTTTTGTTATTTCCAAGTGGGAGCTGACAGGTGGAGTGGCACTTCCTTTACGAGCCCAGGTGGAAGCTGAGGCATTTTAAAAAGCTGGCCCTGCCCAGCTTTGCTTCTGATTTCAGTGAAATGCAGATGAGTGTAAAGCAGATGAAAAGGTAACTGGGAGGGATGGGGCTTTTCTTACACCTTTTCTAACTAAACCACACTAGGAGATGGGAGGGAGTCCCATGTTTGATTACAGCGCAGTTCTTTCACATTCTTTGGCAAAAATAAAGGTTGAGTTTGCAAAGACTCAGCTCTTTGCCACAAGGGCTGGTGCAAAAGAGCCCCCATCTTACCAACTGAAAGCTAAGCGTGTTTTGGTCAGGTAGCGTCCATTGCTCATCAATATGAACGAGTTACGCCAGCTTAATTTATTCCTTAATCATATCACTTATTCATCTACTTTCTAAACAAAGAAGGTCTGCCTTTAATCCTTTTTCAAATGAAAAATCTTTCCCAGCCTTTTATGGCTTCTCTTTCTCCTCCCTGCCCCCCCATATTATATACAGGAACTGCGCAAATTACCCAATCTCTGCCCGAAGGCTGCAGCAGGCTGTGAACCCAGACAGCAGCAACAGCCCGCTTCTGCAGCTTCCAGGATAGAGTTTGAACCAAGAGTTAACCCCCCCAGTATACGGGGAGGGGAAATACAGGATGGGGAAGAGAAAGACTTAATGAAGGAGGGGGAGCGAGAGAGAGAAGGACTAGCCGATCAGAGATGTGGATCCTTTTTCATTAGGGCATAGAGTTGCAGTACCTTCTTCCAAGGAAGGTACTTAAATGGCCCCTTAAAAAGAGCCCAGAACAAAGAAAATCTCAGTTCAGTCAGACTTGAGAAAGGGGACAACCTAGCTGAACTAAATTAGTTTGGAAAGAAGAAAGAATTTCTTTAGCACCTTAGACCTACAGCAACAGGTTTTGATTTGATTTCATAGACGAGCTTGTATGACAAACCTTATTTCAGCTTGTCATATTGAACGTGCCAAAAAAAATCATTGATAAAATAAATATCAATGGAACAAGAGAACATGGAAATCAGCTCAAGCCATAGAGCCCCACTGCAGTACATTTAACAATATCCATCTTATGGAGCCCAGAGCCAGGCTACCGACACAACAGGGTGGCAGTTGCATTCTGTTCGGTTTTCAGGGTTATTCGGTGGAAAGACCACAGGAAAGAATTGCTGCAACTTCAAGAAGTTATATTCTATTCAGTATTAGGGTTATTTTCTTCAAAAGCCAGCAAATGAATGAAAATGAAAAAAACTGCTTCAATCTGAAGGAGAATGAGATAGATAATAGATAAAAAGAGACTTGATTTGCATCCACAAAAATGCTAAGTTGCAAGACAAAGGCTGAGAGAAGATAAAAAGCAGAAAACCCAACTTAAGATAGATAACACTTTGAAGGAGCTAAAGACATCCCAAGGAAGATAGTACCATGTCATATTAAAAACATGGGGAGGGGTGGGGAACACATGGGTTTCCACACCTAATTCAAGATGAACTGGATCTCCTCAGACCCCCTGCTCAAAGGTTCCAGACCCCACTGCCACCTTTCTTTGAAAATTTGGGTATTCACACTGAAAAAAATTGGTATTAATTCTTAACAGATCGCACTTATGACACCAGGTTACCAGCAGGAGGGAAGCCATTGCTCATAATTGGTTCAAATAAAGTCCTGTAATTCTCAGTTCTCCATCCCAAAAGGCAGGATTGGAACACGTAGGTTATCAGAGAGCAGAAATAAGGACACCAATAATGTAAGCAGATACAGGTGATTAGAAACATTGAAAGGCTTACCATAAAATAAATCACATATAACCAGTTAAAAAAAACCCTTTCCCTTAAAACAAAAACTGGATGTTATCCCATAAAAGCCAAGATGATGACTTCCAAAGGAAAAGGATCTTAGTTAATAAGGTCAAGAGCGCACTAAAGGCAGCAGAGATGAGATGAAGTCCTAAAAGAAACCAAAACCACAACAGTTTCCCTAAACAACACCTATTCCTTAGCTTCAGCCACCTAGAATCGCATTGTCCTTTACATGACAAATGGCAGCAACTGGGAGGCTATTTTCAGAAATCAAAAGGTGTCATTTAAAAGGTGGGGGGATAAAAGGAAGGGAAAAAAAATATTTTCCTAAGGAAGCCCTTGTCCAGAAGCAGAGCAGCTCTAAGCTTCATCAGCTACTGACTTTAGTCTGGAGAAAGCACAATATCCTACCTTTGCAAAGAACTCACTTGCCAGTAACTCTGTGAGACGGTGTCTCCCTCCGGTCTTTTAACAGGACAGACCTGACTTAAATTTGGAAATGGCAGCAGTCCGAGCAGACGCGCTCTGTCCAATGCTAGCACGGCCAAGAGCTGCCTCTAAAAACAAGCCTTAGGAGTACGGTCTGTGACCTTTGAAATGTGGGGGTAATTTAACGCCTAGATTGAAGAGACAGAGGTCAATTCCAAACTTATGATAACCCTCTGATTATTTCTAGTACTAAATAAATAATTCCTAGTACTGAATCCAGAGCATCCATTAAAGATAAATACTAGAAAAAAGGCAACTTCTGAATCAGTTGCAATTCTCTATTACTGTAATTAGTTTTGGGGCATACGCTGATTTTATAGTGCACATTCTAAAATGGGTACCACGCTAATTAAAACAAAAAGGACTTTTTTTTCTGTCTTTCCTTAGGATTCTTGAGAACTTTGAGCGCAACTGAACGGACAGATGAGCTTCTCATCATACTCTGCATCAAACCTCAATATTTACTGGGGGAATGGGCATTCCCCCCAGCAGACCAAATGCACTAAGTCCCTGGTAAGCCATGTATGACAGGGAGAAAAGTGAGCATCACTTCCATTTTATATCAGCTAAACTGTTTTACTGACCCAACTGCTTTGGAAAGAAACGGAAATCAAAATTACAAAAATCTAAGCCAGAAAAGCAAAAGTCATACAGCATCGGCTGTCAAATCAGTAGTTTAATATAAGCCAATGGGAATTTGCTGACAATTTCTCTGATGCATAAGGTCCCCATAAACGGTAAGTTAAACTTTAAACACCTCATTCAAAACCCAATGAGAAAAAAACATGATTACATTAATTCAAACAACTGAATTACTGAAATGTCAGTCTGCGCTTAACATGCTGACATAATCAGCTTTCATTCCAAACTTTACAAGGAGAAAGTAACACAAAAAAATACACTGAGTAAACAACCAGTAAAACTCCTAGGAAGGAACGCAGGACCTGGACAGAGCTCCTCACCACAACACACCCAGTTCAAACAGCAAACAGGAGGGGATCAGGAGAAGGAATACAAAACGCCAAGCGTAATTCTCAAAAGAAATGATGGCACCTGGTGTTACAGAGAGCACCACAGAAGTGTGTGTGCTGGTACCTGGTAGGTCTCGTTATAAGTAGCTGGTAACAACAAATGAGTGTTTGAGGTTTGCCAGGGAGTGGGTAAGTATCAGCTGTAAAAAGTCAGCTGAAATTAACTTTTTCTAGTGCTATTTGAACAAGCCACCATCTGACAGGAATTGCTTGAAGTAACACCTAGGAAAAGCACCTGATATATTTCAGTACTCATTCAACAGCATCCCGCTTATGTTTTTACATAATTGTTATGCAAAACAACCACCTCACTCCGTGGTAAAGGGAGGGGGGAAAAAATGTTCCTAGCACCCAAAAAACCAAATTGGACTTGAGAAATCTTCTTCTCATAAATCTTCCTGCCACTTTTATTCAGTTACCAGCTTCATTTCCAACCCTCCCTCTCGAAAACCCTCTGTTGGTGTCTGGGACGCAAAGGTAAATCAAAGTGGCACGGTTAGAAAATGAAAGCATTTGCTGTGCCAGAGAGAGTATTTTGCAGACATTTACCAAATCAAGAATCACCTAAAACACAGTGAGAAAAGGAGAGTTGGCTTAACGTCTTCCCCCGCCCTGATTTATATATAAATATTCAACAGCCGTAGCGGGGGTGAATTATTACATGAGGGCCCAGGGCCTCCCTGCGGGTAGACCGGGGCGCTCCCACCCAACCTCTCTCACCTCCAGCCCTCCGCCCCTCAGGGACCCCACCCGCGGATTCTCCCGGAGGTTCACCGGCAGGCAGAGGCAGAGAGGGGCCGGGGCCGGGGCCGGGGGGAGCCGGGGGGCGGTGGGGAGGGCCTACCTGGCTACCGCCGTCACCATGGCCACCACAGACAGTCTGCGCATGCGCCCGAGGCGCCGCCGCAGGAGAAGAGGCGGGCTTTCCGGCAGAACGTCCAATGGCAGGTCGCTCCTCCGCGCTGCGCGCGGCTGGAGGGACGTCCCGCCCTTCCCTGGTCCGCCTGCAGGTGCCGCCCGGCCGGGGAGCGGTGCTCCCGTCCCCGGGTTCCACGCGGCGGGTCTGCCCGCGCCGCTAATGTCACATCCGTGTCACCGTGACCTCGCGTGGACGCTGCTTGTCCCGTGTCCTCTTCCAGGGTCGCCGCAGGCCGAGCTGCCGGGCGGGGCTTGCGGCAGCGGGTGCCCAGGCCGCCACCCCGGGGCGTGGGAAGGCCGGGCGGGGGCCGAGGCGAGGGGATGGGTAAGGGGCGCAGTTTGGCTTCACCAGGCACCCACAGCTGGGGCTAATTCCTACCGTCCCGTTCCAGACATGAAATCTGGCTGTTCCTAAGTAGTTTTGCTGGGCGGGATGTGCATGTAGCTTGTTTTAGGTCTTCTGTAATTACCAATGTGACCGGCAAACGGGATCCCTGACAAGCTTGGAAGACTTCCCCTTTGCAATGGTCGCTATTTTATGTGCACATTGCTGATTATGCTGACCTAAATTATCTTCTTTGATACCTTCAGTACTTAAGTCCCTTCCAGTACTTAAAGCAGGACCATAGGAAGGATGGGGCAACCTCTTTAGCAAGGCCTGTTGTGACAGGACAAGGGGTGATGGTTTTAAACTAAAGGAGGGGAGATTTAGACTGGATATAAGGGAGACATTTTTTACAATCAGGGTGGTGAAGCGCCGGCCCAGGTTGCCCAGAGAGGTGGTCGATGCCCCATCCCTGGAAACATCCAGGCCAGGCTGGACGGGGCTCTGAGCGACCTGGTCTGGTTGAAGATGTCCCTGCTCACTGCAGGGGGGTCGGACTGGATGGCCTCTAAAGGTCCCTTCAACCCAAACCGTTCTGTGATTCTATGATATCCCCGCATGAAAAGTGAAGATGGAGGAACTGCCTGTGCCCGGACGGCGTGCAATACGTGGCTATGAGGAACAACAGATGAAATGTTCCTGTAGAAGGAGAAAAAGAGGCATTTCTGCAGAGTCCATTTTGGAGCTGTGATCAGGGGGAAATCTGATTTCTCAGGTTTTTAAATGAGCTCTGTGCAGCGATGCTCACAGACTGCAGCGGTTGTATTGAAACATTTCAGCTTGTCTGTGAGGAAACAGGGCCCAAAGGTGCTACAGGTTCTGTAGCTTTAAGTCTCCCCATCGAGGGAACGGCACTGATAACAGGCAATAGAGCCTTGCCAGGCTGCAGCACAGATCAGAGCAGGCCTTTAGAAGTCCAAGGCCCCAGTGACCCCAAAAGCCCAAAGTCCAAATAGCATAAGGAGCTTTTGCCCTGAGGAAGAAAAGGGTGCATGGATTCATCCCAGCACAGGGAGCTTTTCCACCTATTAGTTACAGTGTGCGTGAGCAGAAGATATATTTACAGAGGCAGTGGGAAATACTTCAGCATTATCCAGAGACAAAGGCAGTTAATCCCAGATGTCTTTCCCTGTGAACAGCAGCAAGATAAGGGATAGCTTTTTACGACAGCTATTTGAAAGACAGTTTTAACAGAAGTTTTTATGATAACAGTTTTCTGCACCTCTCTTCTGATAAGGAAAATACATTGAAGCTGTGAAATCATTTCAGTAAGTTTGCCATTAGGATCAATATTTCAGGCAAAGGGAGAAAATAATTCAAGATCTTCCTAAAAAATGGCATTCTGAAAGGTCTGATGGTAATGCACTTCTCTGGCTTCAGAACCACTGTAAAAGGAAAGAATCAATTTACAGAAGTTACATGACAACCTTACTGGAAGCTGTAGTTAGTTCAGTCTTCTGAAAATCTGAGCTGGAAAAATCCATTTCAGATCATCATTCCCAGCAGATCAGGACAGGAGGCACTGTAGTCTCTTTCTTACAGGACAGTAGTTGCCCAAGAGCTCTCTCCAAGTTGCTGGGTCATTAATCTGCCAGCCTATTTATTTTAACAGGGAATAGTCTGCCACCAGACTGGCAGGTGCTGGCAAAGCTGATTGAAACACAGTGACTGCGTGAGTAGCGGGTCATACAGCAAAGGGTTAGACTGGAGTTGCAATTCGAGAAGGAAATTGAATTAAGCCTTGACTTTGTTGCTTTGACTGGAATTCTGTTTTCTTAGGTTAACCTAGTGTAATTAGCAACAAATTCACCTTTGATTTAAACCTGCTGATTCACACATCACACATTGGATGGCAATTAGGTGACTGACTTATGTCAACACGCCTTTGTTGGCAGGATCATTAGCGGGGAGCCTGCCCTGAATCTAGGACTTTTGTTTTGGAGACCATACAGGCCTGACTGGTAACTGTTGGTATAGTCTTCTAAAACTAGGCCTGTTGTTTTTATTAGGACTCAGTCTCCTCTTGTCATTCTCACTGTGTCAGGCCAGAACTGTAAAGGGCTGGAATCCGCTTAGCATTTTCACGCTTCCTTGACAAACATCCTGCTGTTTAATTGCTGCCCTCCTGAAGTTTTTTGAGGGGGGGAAAAAAAATCTCCAAACTCAAGGAACTATTTGCACTTGTGTTTGGTGACATCTGCTTTACTGCAAGCATCACTGAATGCAGATCTACAGCCTTTTAACCCTATTCTCTAGGGCAACAATTTTGTGCTCTAGTTCTTCCAGGCTCTTATTTGCCACCTTTTCTCAAGGAGTGTGAGATGTAGCTTCTCTCTTAAGAAAAGCTTTAGTTGCTTACCCTAAGCACAAAGATCTGTGCAGAAATCCCCACAGGGTAACAAAAACCTTCCCCAGGGAAAACATCCTTGAACTAGTTTGAACTGAAAGCTCCCAACTTCACAGCACCTTTGGCTGGAAAATATAAATGTTCAAAGGGTTGTGGCATGATTAAAGATTTTCTTTTCTCAGCCCCTGGCACAGGAGTGCAGACTCTCCTCCTCCCCTCCCAGCTTGCACAGATTGGGTTTGTAGGAGTGAATGAAAACAGACTAGGGTTTTAGGGGAAGCAACTGAGACCTAAGGTAGAAAACAGAGAAAGAAGGGCTTCTTGGGGCTTTTCCCTTCTTTACCCCTGCAGCTGTGCGCAGAGCAGTCGCCTGTGTCCCTTCCAGGCCGTGGACCGAGAAAGATGATCTTGATTTTTGCACCAGTTATAGTTCTGGTTTGAAACTGGGCTCTGACTCAGGGATATCAAACACCTTTCAGAGAACTCTTGCTGGACACCTGGTCACAAATCTCGCAGCTCTTCTCTCTGGGAGAATTTTGCTCTAGCTTCAGCCGACTGCACTCTCAGGTTTTTGCACCACCTGAGTCTTTTTTTTTTTTTTTAAAGTTAGTTTCTATGAGGTTTGGCTCGAGTTGTTTATAATTACTGTCTTCTCCAGGCTCTGCACTGCAGCATTTCCAAGCTCAGTACGAAGCAGTGTAGACTTAGTGAGACTGCATTTCTGATGTATTATTGTGCTGCAAATCCCTGATCTTTGCAGCTAATCCAAAAGCCGGGGAAGAGGGAGCAATATCCTCTCCTGCAGCTAAAGATCCTCAAACGTACACCACAGCCATTTTAACCGAGTTGAACGCCTCTAGGGGAGATAGCGATGTTTTGTCACGCACAGAAACAGAGACACGGCAAAGCTGAGTTACCATTTCCATTGCTTTAACTGCTGAGTGGATAGCTCAGGCCGGTCTATGGAAATATCTCCTACCTGCAGCTTTGCTGATCTCAGGATATCCAACCCCACCTTTCTCTGCTGCCTTCCCTCTTTGTTTTAGAGCAGTAGAAGCAGGTGAGGTCTGCGGGCTGGGCCCCTGAGAGCTGTAAGGCAGCAGGCACATATGCAGAGAAGTGTATAGCTTACCCCTCTTCTGCTTTTTGGTGGGTTAGGAAGGAGTTAAATGACAACAGAGGGAGAGGCTGTGCTATTGTTCAGGCATCCCTGGGTCCAGGGTGGCTGATCTCTATTCCCGGATCTGCCTCTGGCTTCCTGCATGACCTTGGACCGGTCACTTACCTTTTCTTTTCCTTAACTCCCAAATTATAACATGGAAATCGTTCTCTTCCTGTGGTGCCTCGTTCCCTGCGGCTTTCAGGGTGGCTGAGATTCTCTGGTGGGAGGTGACGGGAGGAGGACAACACATTTCCAATGGAGAAATATTTACACAGAGGGTAGCAATTTTTGGACGTGTTCTTGTTCCCTCAGATACAGCGCGGGCTGTGCATATGGAGATATTTGGTTTTTTTAGTAGGCAAACCTGTGGTGAAAGTCAAATTCCATTTGTCGTTGATGCAGCTGCCCGACAGCAATGCCAGCTGCAGTGATCCTTTTCTTCACTAGATGGTGCTTTTGATCAAAGATTTGAATAACGGCAGTTTTCTGCACAGAATTTCCTACTTTTCCTTCCCCAGTCTCCATTCCTTCCTTCTTCTTTCTGTGCTTTAACACTACGGAGGACAGTTAATGATGCTGGATATTGAGCAAGGCTAACCTGGTGGTAATACACGCTGCGAGCCACCCGCGCCCACCGGCCGGCTTGTCTTCTGGGCTTTGGGTTTTGAAGCGTGTATCAGTGCTGCTGGGCTGTGGCAGAGAATTGAATTCTTTCCGTGTTTTCTATTCCCATAAGGAAAAGGCTTCAAAGAGCAGGTCCCCTCCCCCTCTCTGCTGGTGAAGGGCATTTAGGGAAGCTGGGAAAAGAAATCCAGCTCTGACAGACGCATTTATTTAACAAACCACTGCCTTTCCCTACCTTAGCAGAAGATTGGTTGATTTTATTTTTTTTTTTCCAAAAGGGAATTGCTGCATTTATACCCATCTTTGTATTCAGGAGATGGTTACCTAGCCAAGGTCATTGCTGCTGCATGCCAGTATCAAGCAGCGAGTCAGCCTCCTCTTCCTTGAATGAGCACTGCTCTCAGTGAGACTTCCCCAGGTAAGGAACGGGAACGGGCTCGAATCTGCCAGCACAAGGTCCCAGGCTGCTGCTGGGTAGAGAACACTGCAAGAACAGCCTTAGAGGAGATGAATGAAATTGTAATCAAACATTTCCTGTGCAGACATGCACGGGGATCAGTTATGAGCTCGTACAGTGTGAGGCACAGCAGGGTGTGTGGTGGCGGGCTGTCATCATCCGTGGCAGCGTGTGCAGGGCAAAGCAGGCTGCCTGCCCCCAGCACTCTGATCTAGCACACGCAGACTATAACCGATAACCGCCCTTCTGGGTCCGCCTTGAGGCTCTCGCCCCTCTGGCACTTGCCCGCAGCGATGACGTTTGTTCACATCCATGTGCTTGCAGGGCTACCTGCAGCCTGCTGTGCCCGCGCCTCGGTGCCAGGCTGACTCGCGCGCCGCAAACGTGTGCCCGGACACTCCCGTTGGGGAGGCTGCGAGGTTACATCACTTACAGCTCCCTCCCCGTGGAATTTTACAAACATTAATGAATGGGGCTGGATCGCTGCTCTGATGCCAATTGGCCATGCACAGATTTATAGTCTGAGGCCAGGAGAGATTATGCTTCTGCCTCTGGCACTGCACCAACGACAGCGATTTCATGTGTGTGCTGACAAGCCCACAAGGCCAGTGCCCGCAGCAGCCCTGTCCTCACGTGCTGGATGTTGTGCTTATGGCAGTGACGTCCCCACGCAGGGACATGAGCTATGCTAAACTGTGCTCCTCGCGGGACTGGGAGCTGACAGTGATTTCTTTGTCGTTCCCCTGTTGTCATCTTCCCCCTGCACATAGATTTGTTCATCATTAGTAGGATATTGCTGATGACTAAACCCTGGGTTTGCATCACAGAGAAAGCGCTTGAAGGAGCAGCCCAGAACTGCGGGGTTCAAACTCGTAAGAAGAGTGAGAAGTGGGGACAGTGCATTTCCTCACATCTATTAAATCTGGAGGGCAAACCACTCTCCCAGTCCTTCCTGGCTGGAGGGAGTTGCATCGCTGGCACGTGCAGATATTTTCCCTGAAATCTGCTTGTTTTATTTTTTTGCTCTGATGGAATTTGCCAGCGTGTCCCAAATTATGTGGTTCTGAAATGTAAAAGCAACATACCTGTGTGGGGGAGAGAATGAGTGGTTTTCACTTTGCAGATCTGGCTCTTCCCTCCCTCCTCTCTTTTCCCCACATCCCCGTGCGTTATGGAGCCAGCTGCTCCCGGAATAGTTTGGGAATGAAATGTCACCGTTTGAAATTGGTGAGTCACACTTTTTGAAGGCGGGGGGGGGGGGAAGAATATGAAATCTTGCAGTGTGGCAGAGCGTCTCCTGGTGAGTACAGAGAGATTTTTAAAACCACAGACTCCCTGATGATGGAGTTGAGGGGCTTTGAATAAAGGCTGCTGGGTGTGTCCATGCTGCTTTTTGCAGGAGGATCTCAAAACCCGCTGCAAACTTTGATTGTCTTCCTTAACATGCCCACTGTAGCTGGATCCTAGTGCCTCCTCCAGCAGGACTAGGTTGTATCTGTCTGACAACACACCTACGGTGACTCTCTTAATTAAGTCTCCCCGCACTGCTGTGAGGTATGTAATTACAGTGAGCCCTGACTTAAGCAACCACTCAAGGGACTAACAAAAAAAATATCTTTACCAGAGCAGGGAGGAACAGAATTTTACTGAATAAATTTTTGGGCATCTTTTAGGGAAAGTTTACTAAACAAAGTGAATTAATGATGCTGGTTTCTTCTCAGTGTATCCCAATATAAGGATGATGCTTTTAATATACTGTGTGTTAACATAATCGGTGGGTTTTTTCCTTCTAAAAGGTATTTGAGGTATTTTGTCTTTTAACAGAGATTGCTATAAAAAGATGTGTCTATTAGCGCAAATGGTGGTGATGGTCTTGTGAAATGAACTCCTGTTTATCAGCAGCTGAGTAGTAGTCCCTCCCTGCCCAAACCCTGTCCAGTGGTAAAACTATTTAGTCAAAGGGCAACATTCAGGATTCCTGCTCTAGGGTATGATAATCACCCACTGTCAGGACTCTACATGGCAGCTCTGCCTAGTAGGTACTAGGAATCCCATATCTTGAAGTACCACAGTAGCTGCGCTACTAATGGTGTCTCCCAAAGAGCTCTGGCAGTTCCAGGTGGACCGATTTTTGATGTCGCTGCCCCAGCCCACTGTTGGAGGTCTCTGTCCAGTACACGAAGCGGCAGGCTGGACTGTGCGTCACCACTACCCAGCCCAGTGTATTAACTAAACTGCCAACTATTTCAGGTTGCATTGCTATTACGAGTGCTGAACGGAGCCATGGAGATGTGCCACCCGTTTTGCAGCCTCTGCTTCAATGGTAATGATCTCCAGCTGAAGGACAGGAGGAAGCTGTAAATAGTAATATCATAGTCTCAGTATGGGCTGGCAGCCCTCCCTTTGAGTCCCACCTTCGGTGGCATTCTGAATACATGCCATGAGTAAAACTCCTAAATTGCAAGCCAAGCTATGCAGCTAACTTGGTGGGGATTTTGCAAGCATAAGCCCTGGGGGGTCTGATGCCACCTCTGTTTTATTTGGGAGGCTGAGCTAGTAGCAAGGTTTTATGAAGTGTGCATTTCTATCTCAGATTTTAGATAGTGTTAACTAGAAACCCACATACTCTATTGTCACTGGATTTGACAAAAATCTCTGGCTGCAGAAGTCTGCTGCAGAGCCAAAGATTTTGTTTAATACAAAATAAAACCACCTCACAGACAACCTTGAGAAGGCAAATCTGGACACCATTGCACGTGGCTTTTCCTCAGCAGCAAAGCCTATTTATCCGCCCCACTCTTTTCGTTTTTGTGTATCATTGTTGCCCTTTTTTTCTTAACTCAGACTGTTTCAGTGATTTGGCTTACACTGCGGGTCTCCAAAGAGTTGAACCAGCAACACTGCAGGAGCTGGAAGTTGTGGCAGCAGCGTAGGAGTGAGCTGAGGAACCAGGTATGAACAGGGTGCCCCTGCGGGTACCTGCTACGCCACCAAGTTGGAACTTTCAGATATTCCAAACCCGTAGCTCTGAGATGTGAACGCCAGCAGGTCGTTGGTTCTTAGCACTTGATGTTGTCTCCTCAGCCTGTTTCTTCTGGCATAGGTGTCTGCCCAGTGTGTTTACCTCCCCAGATCCATAATGGAGATTTCCTTTAGAATCATAGAATCACAGAATGGTTTGGGTTGAAGGGACCTTTAGAGGCCATCCAGTCCGACCCCCCTGCAGTGAGCAGGGACATCTTCAACCAGACCAGGTCGCTCAGAGCCCTGTCGAGCCTGGCCTTGGATGTTTCCAGGGATGGGGCATCGACCACCTCTCTGGGCAACCTGGGCCGGCGCTTCACCACCCTGATTGTAAAAAATGTCTCCCTTATATCCAGTCTAAATCTCCCCTCCTTTAGTTTAAAACCATCACCCCTTGTCCTGTCACAACAGGCCTTGCTAAAGAGGTTGCCCCCATCCTTCCTATGGTCCTGCTTTAAGTACTGGAAGACTGCAATCATGTCTCCCCGCAGCCTTCTCTTCCCCAGGCTGAACAACTGCAAGTCTCTCAGCCTGTCCTGATACGAGAGGTGCCTTTGGATCATTTTTGTGGTCTTATTTAGCTTGCAGTTTCCTGCAGATAACTCCCAAGATAATGCTCAGTGTGATCAGTACAAATACTCCCTATTGAAAAATAGCTCATTTCTTAGAATGAGGTTAGTGTTGTTTCAAATTGAGTAACACAAGATGAATTTACCAAGTATGCAACTCACTGAAGTACTGAATTCAGTAAGAGTTTGAAGGTTCAAAGATAGGTAATGATTTCTTTAAAACTTAATGGATTTTTGCCCAAATCAAAGGATTTTGCGTCATCACCTGGAGTGGGATTTCCCAGAGTGCCCGAGACCATGCATCCTCAGCCTCTTCACCTTGGCAAAACTGATACATAATGCGTGGAAGACTTTCTAACAAGAACAAGCATTTCAGTTCTTTCTGAAAGGCCAAGACTACTACTGATTTGGTTTGGGGGTGCGGGAGGGGGGAAAGGACAACCAAAATGACGTTGGACACTCATTAGCACAGCATTGTCAGAACACAATAGAAGAACAGACAAAAGCCAGTCCAGATTCTGTGGTATTTCCTAAAGGGCTCCCTCTGGCACATGGCTATTCCCTGCCAATCCTTTTGTATTGTTTTTGATAATGAATAGAAGCTGAACAGATGATTGTTGCATTGTCCACTAAGTGATTCATTTACATTAAATAGTGCTCCAAAGTAGGCTTTGGGTGGACTTTTTTAGTCACTTCAGTTATTTGTACAGTTTAATTACTGTCTTTTAACTCTCCACTGTACATAATTATTTCCTGATTGCTTTGGCTAAATTACACGGGGTGTAACTCCTCTGAAGTCAGTGGTCCGACAAGCCCTCACATAAGAAGCAGCATCTCTGCATTTTCAAAGCAGCTTAATTCTGAATAGCCACCCCTAGGAAACTGCTCCTGGTTTGGGAAGGTGCTGAGGTCCTTAAGCATCTGCAGGTCCCCAGTGTCCTTGGTCCCCGTCTCTGGAACTTGGGCTACAAAGCACAAACTTTGCTACATAAACCATCCCAGTCCCATTGATGTCCTTGTTAATCTCTCAACTCCTGCTGCATGTCTGCACCGAGGTTTCTTTATTAACCCAGGGCTTCCATTACAATTACAGGCTTTTCTTACAGAGGTCAAAAGTTTTGTTTTGTTGCATTTTGCAGCGTGTGACAGATGTTATGTGCTTGAGGACACATTGATAGTACTGGAGTTAGAAGACCTTCAGTGTAAGAAGCTATTTAGTCCCAAATCCACATCCAGAACTGCAGCTCCGCTAGTTTGGATGTACTAATGGGTGGTGGAGAATGACACCTACTGAAGGGAATTTTGATAGTTCAAGAACTTAAGGAAATTAACACTTTAGGCCTTTCCATCTTCCGGTGTCTGAGAAGTTGCATGACTTAGCATTTGTTGAATAGCTGTAGTTACATCTCAAAAGCCCTGATTCCTAGTTATTCTCTGTTTCCCATTCCACGTACCACATAGAGAGGTTCGGTGTGGGCTTCTGGTTCTGCCTGTGTGAAACAGTAGAGTCTGGGGCAAGGCAGCAAAACAGTGAGGCAGAGAGGGGAAGGGAACAGCCCTAATACTGTTGAGTTGTTAATGTAATATGTCCTAGGTTTAAATCTCCCAGGACAGAGCAAAGCAGCCTTTGCAGTCTTTTCTAGCGTTTTCTCAGTCCCGTCTCCATCCAGTTAGGAAAAATGAAATCACCAGTCCTGCGCCTGGATATAAAAGAAAGAAGTTTGTTTTGAAGCGTTTATATGCCTGTACCTGCCAAGAAGAGGCAAGGAAAGGACTGACCCTTTGCAACCAGTTTCCTATCAACTCATGAGCCAAATGAGCCGGGAGGACAAGTACGTGGCCTTCCGATTATGAAAGACCTCGCGCTATAGCTCGTTGCCATTCACCGCTGCTCTAGCTACAGAACCTGGGCAGAAGCTGCTGCACGGCTGCCTAAGGTTTAGGCTTCTGTGTGTGTTGCATTTCTGCACTCTGCTTCAGAAACTGCCTTTGCCTGGTCTGTGATTAAAGCAAACTCTCCACCCCTTAGGACCTCCCTGAGTTTTAGCCTCCTTTTGGGTTATATGGCATCTTTATGAACCCAGATGAAACTCAGCAGACATACAAATAAAACCAGGCCTCCCTCTGCATAAAACCGCAAAGTATTGCTAGGGTCTCCCCCACTGCCTTCCACTTTAACCCTCCAGCATTGCTCTCCTTGTATTCTTGCTCTCCCAGGAGCCCACATTGCTCTGTGTTTAGTGGCAGGCGATGAAATCAAACTGGGCATTAGCAGCTCCATAATGGCTTTGCTCAGTGGAACCCAGCTTCCTTCATTAATCCAGAAAATGAGAGTTGTTTTCGTATATTTGAGCAGTTAATTATTTAAGTGCTGGGAATTAAGGCTCATCAGATACTGGAGCCTGATTTTGGTTTTGCTTCCCAGGGGATGGAGCAAGATGGAAGGAAGCTGGTTTTGCACAGGTGTGCAGTATGGTAACTCCCCAGTACTTACAGCAGGGAACAACAGTGTGCAGGTCCTTGTCTACCTTAAGCATAAAAGCCCCTCTCTTTGTCCGTCCCTTTTCTTCCAGCCAGATGATTCTTCCCATTCAAATAGATCCTTTAAGTCACCACTGATCAAATAACTCTATAGCTTTATTTTTTTCTGACATGAAAAGTTCTACCCCACTTTGTGGCTGACCTAGCCTGGATATTTTGCAATAAGACAATAATGACTTGTCTGAGCTGAGGTTTTAAGGGAGGGAAACGAGCTCACGTCAGTTGTCCTTCTAGAATCGGTTACCCTTCAGCCTTACCTTCGGTCACCATACTTGGGGAGGGGTTTAGATAGAGCAGCTGCTACCTAACCTAACACGGGACCTTCCAGTGGCTTGGGAAACAGAAGACGAATTGGGTGAAAACCCCCCTTGTCTGTGGGAAACCACAGATGAGGACAGATCTGTTGTTCTGAGCAACGTTTTTACAACAGAACGACTTTCAACAGTAGATGGGTGCTTTTGACATTCTTCCCAGAAAATGACAGAGAATCTATTGATGCTACCGCCAATAACTGTATGCTAAAAAATGGGAATTTGGTTCCGATAGTGTCACTGGATGGATCCGCTCTTTATTACAAGCAGCCTGCCAAGAAAAAATTTTTCATTTTTATTAAGATAACCAATGTCCTGTGTTGTCTTCAGAGACTAAGGGAGTGAACTTTTCTGTGTGTTCAGTTGAAGCCAGATGTTGAAGTATTGTCTGGATGTAATTGACTTGACAAATAGCAGGAGTGACATTTTAGCTCCATTTAAGTCAGTGGCAAAATTCCTGTTGAGTTCAACTGGGGCTAAGATTTCATCCTATGACAGTGCTGATGGGAAATCTAACAAATTATCCTCAGTAAAATAAGCGCAGGCATTCTGTTTTTCTAGGACTCTTTTCAACCTATGGGCCACGAATCCTTGGAATTCTGTGCAATACTTTGAAGAGGTCTGCAAAAGTCACAAAGACAAGGAAGGTTATTGTCACTAGGTTTAAATTAGCTATACCAGGGTCCATGATTCTGAGGGAAAACTTCAGGAGTTGATTACAAAGTTCTAAGTCAGCTCGATCCATTGAAATCCACCTATCTGTGTACTCCTTTGGACCAGATGATCTCCAGAGGTCCCTTCCAACCCCTACCATTCTGTGATCCTTGGACTAAAACAAGCATCCTTCTGGCAGGACCTGTGCAGCTGGACTAACCCTTTGTCACTGAGTATCATGGACTCAAGAAGCCGCTCTGTCCCCTGTACTAGGACTGAGCCACCTCTAATCTGGCACCTCGCAGGTGCTGTTACCAATGGATTGGGCTGAAAACAAACAACTTTGTTTTAGAGAAGCTGGTGTAGCTGGGACTATACAACCAAATTCAGTTTTGTAGCAAGGTCAGTACTTTGTCCCCGAGATAAATGAGCAGGTACACAGTGTTCTCCCTACAGACTGTGAGGTGTCTGAAATATCTCAGGTGAACTTTATTGGGAACTAAACCAGCTTCAGGCAGAATCATGCAATGGATTCTACCTGTGATACCTCCAGAAGCTTAAGCCCTGAGGTCAGACAATCAACCTGATGTGCTTTAAGGGCTTTGGATTAAGTAACGGTAGGACTGCTTGGGTGGAAGTTCATAATGCTTAGATGAAAAAAGGCTTGAGCTAGGAAAAAGAAAATCACTAAAGATTTAAAAATAGAGTAATTTTAAAATGTTAGAAGTGTTCTGTTTAGGGTTTTGACATTTTTTCCGCGTAGGTTTTGGTAAGCAGAGTTGTTCTGTAAATTCTTTCCTGTTAGGTTGTGGGAGCATTGGTCTTTTTTAGAGTGCCTGA
Organism: Phalacrocorax aristotelis; assembly: GCF_949628215.1. Taxonomy (NCBI): domain Eukaryota; kingdom Metazoa; phylum Chordata; class Aves; order Suliformes; family Phalacrocoracidae; genus Phalacrocorax; species Phalacrocorax aristotelis. The sequence continues at coordinate 4,016,322 of NC_134285.1, read as the reverse complement.
AAAAAATGCAGCAGAGGTAATGAGGAAACTTCATGTATTATGTATTGGTTATTAGCACGGAGAGTCCTTGTGCTTGCAGGAGCAAATAGACTCTTTGTGACGAGAACAAGATGCCACAACTGAATCCAGCATTTTAGCCGTACGCACACAGGCAAACTTCTCTGTGTCTTTTACTAGAAGATGAAATGGGTTCATATCTGTAGACCTGGGTCCAGAGGATGCCAAAAAGGAGTGGGTGCTAAAGTCCAGCATCTACCACAGAATACCCAAGCTGTGCTTCTCTCACCTTTATATGGAGGAGTGCCTACTTGGGAGTGTGCTTTGATTGCTCTGCCAGAAGCAGGATGACACTGAAGGAGTACTACTTTATGGCACCATATTCCTGAGTCCTTTTCTCAATTCTACCAAGCATGTGCAGAATTAAGAACTCTGCAGGCTATTCAGTCCTTGAGTTTCAAACCAGCAAGCAATGCAAGCTCCTGAATAACCCTCTTCAAATCCACTTTTGGAGCCAGGGTCTTCAGCCTCTTGTAGGTTCAAACTTAAGACAGCCTCGCCTGTAATCCAAGTTTATGTGAGGAATCCTAGCAAAATCCTTCCGTTGCTCATACATCTGACCTAAGGGAAAGGTTCACATTTTCCTGAGAACTAAATTGGACATTTTAATGCATGCCCAAGTGATAAAGTACCAACAGATTCATGGCTATCCAGCAAAGTCCAGAAGTGCCACCTTGGGATGACATGGATCGAGGATACAGTTACTTTGCTTTTCCATGTGAAGACTGCCGCTTCTTCCCGGCTAAGCTATCATGTACCATTGATGACTCTCTGGAGGAAGCATTTGCTGAACATTTGCAGTATGTTTTAGCTACTATCAACATTTATATTCTATTGTTGTTTGGGGGCAAGCACTACTTAGCATAATCATCAATGCTTTAAAATTAAAAATTCCTCCAAGAGACGCAGGAGGGATTGAAACTGCTTCCCATTCCCAGAGGCAAATCCCTTCCCAAGCTATCTGCTGCACCAAAAGGTTTTAGTCTAGAAACATTCCCAAGCTACGCCCAAGAGTAAATTAAACCACAGCAAAATTGTAAACTCTCATGTGTGTGCGTGTGTGGCAAGCGGGCCCTGATTTGACAATTACTACATGACAAAATGTTGCCACTATTTTCCACTCCTATTTTGTTTTGACTGCTGCTCTGTGCCGCTGTGTCACCTTTGCTGTGTGGGCTGGAACAATCAAGAAGTATTTGTAGAGTATGAAGTTTTTATACCTCACAGGAAAGATTCTGGTGTTTTCACAAGATGGAAAGCAAAGGGTTTAATGACAGTGTCCCCCTTCGAGAGCTTGCCTCAAGCTCCCCAAGTCAGGAGCTGGCCAGAAAAACTCAAGACCCATTCTTTTCTAGACTATTGTAGAGTGGATTTTTTACTCTGGTTCCAAAATGATTAATTGACAACAAGAACCTTAGTCTTGATTTCTGGCTTAAAGAGACTCCTCTTCGTGGAGAAAAAATGCCAGGAAAACCTTGGAGCAACTTTAAGTTTGAAAGGTTAATGTTCAGACCTGGAAATGTCCCCTAAGAGTTGATCTTTAAATTTCTACTTTCCTGCCTTTGGGAGATGACAGCAGGCCTCAGCTCCTGTTGACAGCAGGTGTGCTCAAGGACGGGAGCCCTGGCTGTGGGTTCATTGTGTCCCAAAGAATGCTTCTCACATCCTCGGCAGGTCTTCAAGTGGTGGACCCTGAAACCTCAGGGAGCAGGAATGTTGTAATTGCTCTTGAAATGGCCAGAGAGAGAAAAATTTCTAAAGAAAATATTTATTTGAGAGGGAAACATTAACAAATGCAGGTGTTTCTTAAAAGAAAACAATGTGTTTATAAACTCACAATTCTTGTTATTTCTGTGTAAGACAAACACCGCCACACCCTACGGTGAGTAAACATGAGCCTCTGCAAGAAAGAGAGGCACAGAAATCTCCGTGACAATTTCAGAATCTGCAGGGCACTGAATGTATGTATTGTCTTTTTGGTATCCTATTTTTCCAGAGAGATGGACTTAAATTTCAGTGGCAGAAATTCTCTCTTTTATCTTTATCTCCTGTTTTGATGTGGTAGCCATGGAGAAAAGCCCAAGATTAGTAACAGTAGGTTCTTGCAGAATAAGAATAACTCTCTACTTGGACTTAGGCTGTAGTAATATCGGGAGTTTAGTTTAACTAGAAATACTCAGATTGCATAGAATAAATACTAGATGCTGTTAGGACATTAATCACCCCTCGCATTACATTCTACCCACCATGAACTAAATGCTGGTAATCTTTAACTTCCATCTGTTCTGAGGGACGTTCAGGAGGCTTTCTCCTTTCTCAGGGCGGACGGTGGCTCTCCATGCCTACTGCTTCTGGAAACAATGGTTAGTCCTCCTGAAGGGAAAAGTGTTTATACTTTTGTCCTGCTACAGACATCAGGGCACCCGTCCCATTGGAACTTGACTCCATTTGGCTAATAGTGAATGAAATGGGCCATATTCTGAAGCTGAGATGCCTCGAGCGCCACAAGAAAGCCAAATTCAAAAATACAACTGTAACAGCAGTGTCTAGCTATAAATTTCCAGGCTCCCTCTGGAAGCCTGTAGTGAGAAACTTTAGAGAAAGGAAGGAGAATCTTTTCCCAGAGGACTGAGGAAGAGACTGAATGCCTTAGGCGGTGACGTGGGCTGAGAAAGAGGGACAATGGGAGGAACAAAGACACCACACCTTGCTCTGGTTTGCTCTCAGCCAAGGAGGCTACGGGTAGGATTAGTGAATGCTTGACCGTAAAGTTTTAGTTTCCCAAACACAGCTGATATCCATGCTGGCACGTATGTTACTTCTCAGCTTCTCAGCACGTAGCCTCGTGCACGTTTTGCAACATTTCTTTAGAAAACTATTTTGCATTTTACAGCAACGCACAAACCAGAGCTCTTGCAGTGTATTTAGGAAGGAAGGAATTTACACAGCTTTTGTTGGGATGACATTGTAGGATGACAGAGACACACAGTGACCCACAGAGATAATATCACATATGGTTAAGTTCTACCAGCCAATGTGCTTTTACAACACATAACTTGCTTCCAAATTCCAAACAGCTAATGTCCTGGTTTGAGGCACAGTGATGGAAACTAGGCGCAGATGACTAGGTAATTTTAAGGCTACAGAGAAAAGGCAGATTGTCAGAGAGACCAGGGTCTGCTTGAAGACTGGCTCCTGAATTAAAACTGATTGGTAGCTTCCTTTGATGGCCCTTTTTTATCTGGATGAGAAAGATATGAGAGAACTCATTTTTATTACCTCTTAATTTTAGAAGATGATGTCAGACATATGCATTTATTTTGAGAAGATAAAAAGAGTTGTTTGATTAGTAAATGTACAAGATCTATATTTTCCTGCTAGTTTGTCATCACTAAAGATCTGGTAGATGTTAAGATCAAGGTTATTAAAAACAGTTTACATTTCTTCGGTGAGACACTCTTTTGAATGTGTCTGCTGTGGATTTGCTGTTAAAATCAGAGTGATATTAAAGCGTAGGGCCGATCGTGGCATGAAGAAGTTTCTTTGGTACTGCCCTTGTGAAGACAGGACAAGTGTGCAGCATTTAGAGAACAATTCTGTTAAAGCTGAAGTCAATAAGGAATATTAAAATTGAAGTAGTGGAAGCAGAAAAGGATCATCACCAAACCTGTGAGGCTGTTTTGGAACATTGGGAGAGCCTTCCCAGATCCAGAAAGGTTTTGTTTTAGCTCAGTTATTACCATTTATTATAATAACTCATAACCCCCACCAATCCTCACTGGACAAATACAAAAACAAACCCAAAAAAACACCAAACCCAAAAAAACAAGTCTCTGCTCCAAACAGCTTAGGAGCTAGGACAAGGGAAGGAGGAGATTTTGAGAGCAGCAGAGTTCAGGGAAACAACCTGCCAATCATCAGGCAGACACTGATATTGATATGCAAGCGGTTTAGGGAGCCTCAGCTGCTTTGTGCGCACTGCAAGCAAAGCCTTCTAATCGGGGGTTTGATGGAAGGAAAGAGGAAGCTACATAGGCATCATCTGGGAGTCTGTCCAGTATAGCTTATATAGATGGTATGGCTTAGCGGGTTCGTACTGTTTCTTACATTTACAGAAGAGCCATTCGGACTGCAGGGAATGACCATCGTAGCAAGACATCCAGCCATTCCTTGATGTGGGAAATGCTCAATACTGGGGTCACGAAACTGTAGTCATTGGCATCAGGAAGGTGGCACGCATGTGCAGGGATCTTCTCACACAGAAAGGACGAGGACTTAGAAGTCCTGTTATGGCTCAGAGCGTCTCGGATGCATTAGGGTGAGTAGGTGGTATCAGAGCTGCAACGCTCAAGTGACTGTGGTTGGGAGCGTTATGCTGTGCAGTCCTGGGTAAAGATGTCTCTGACGGTGATGGGTTAATGTGGGAAGTATATACGGCAACAGTTCTTGTCACCTTTTCAAGAAGAGGTGTAGGCTGAGACTCACTGTGATGACTTAATAGGTCGAATTATTATCTAGGGTCAAAGAGGGTATAGCCTTACTCCAGATTTCACATGTAATCTTCCGAAACTGCTTCTCTAGCAGTGCAAGTAGCAACCTCTACCAGCTTGTGTACGCAGCGGGATAATCAGGCCCTTCCCTGTCGAATGCAAAGGTCTCTTGGTATTCTTTTCTGTCCTGTGGGGCAATTCTAGTTTTACTGCTGGGGCCGTAATTCCCAAAATGCATGGAAGAGGGATTTCAGAGAAAGGCTAACAAGCAGGGTGAGCCAGGCAGACTGAACGATCCATGTTACCATTATAGGAGGTCGCCCATATAGCACACAGCTACGCCAGCAGGACAGCGTGGCCCAACACTGCTTCACGGTCTGAAGGTATAAACTGAGGTCTTCCATTACCCCTATATTCCCTACTTGCTTTGCCATCAAGCCTTATGGTTATATGCGAATCATGAAAAAACATCCCTTATGCTACCAGATACACTGCTTTCTTCCTAAAATGGCAGCAAGTCTAAAGAAACAGAAAGCGATCCTGTCCTCAGGCGATAGTTGCAATTCTCTTTGGTTTCTGCAAGTTGCGGCAGTAGAGCAGGGAACCAGAGAGGGCCTTATAAAAACACGCCAGGTAAAGACTTAAAGCTCCCAAAAAAGAATGTAAACAGCACGTATTGAAAAACAGATTGGTGAAATAATGCAGCGGTGCTTAACCACTGTTTGCCTTGTTGCGCAGTCCTTCCAGGGCTTGTGCGAGAGAGCCTAGCCTCTGCAAAGCCTCCTGCCTCTCTTTTCACAAATCTCGGCAAAATTCCCGTCCTTCTCCTCCCGCCTCACTCCACCGTTACGTAACCCTGCAGCGCCTGTGGCATACGAGCTCGGAACTACAGACAGGTTCAAAATTTTTTTACCATCTTCTCACTTCCTTGTATAGTCACTTATAGGAAAAAGCTGAAATAATACCCGTTCTGGCTTTTGTTTCTTCCCTGTGGAAAACACCAGGAGAGCAGGATGGAAGTATAGAGGGACCATATATGGTGCTCAGGGCGAGCGGGAGAACTGCACAGACCTCTCCAGGCCCCGACGACCTCGGCGAGGCCTTTCACACCCAGACCCGCCCCCACAAAGCCGCACTCGGCTTTTTGAACCTGCGAACGGGAAGGAGGGGGCAGGGCACGCCTGGTCCCGCAATACCGGCCGGTCTAACGGGAGCCCGCTGTGGCGTTACCGGGCGGAAGCCCGGAGCCTGTTAACAGTCCTCGGCACCGCCGCCCGGCGGGGAGGCCGAGTGCACCGAGGCACGGGCCGGGAGGCAGCCCTGCCCTGCCCTGCCCTGCCCCGAGAGCGGCCCGCTCGCCGCCGCCGCCGCCCCTCTCCCCTCAGGAAATCACTGAGGGAGCAGCGAAACAGCCGGGACCAGCGGATGTGACAGCAGCGCTGCCCCCACAGCGCAGGCTGCTGCTGGGGGGACACCGCCCCCTTAGCCGGCCGCCGCCAATCCCCTCACGCCTTGGAGTGTGACTGACGGCCGTACTGGCCAATCACGCCGCTACACTCGCCACACAGGCCCCTCCCCCTCTCTCCGTTGGTTGGATGTCCTGTCAATCGGCCGAGTCCTTCCCGCCCCTTTCCGGCAGGGGGAAATTCTAGGTAGGAAGGGTGGCGGGGGGAGAAGAAAGGGAAAGAAACCAATGAGACGTTAGAGAAGGACACCTCCGCGGCGGAGTGACAGGCTGCGGGACCAATTGCCACGCTCCTTCCCGCTCCGGCTCCCTCCCTCTAGGGCGGCGGGGCAGAGGGGCTCACCTACCGCCCCTTCCCCGTTGGTCTGTCCCACTCCGGGCCTGGCGGGCTAGGTTGAGTTAGCGGCTCGGACCATTGCACACGGCGGGCGGAGGGGGGTGCGGGCGAGGAGGAGGAGGAGGAAGGAGACGACTAAGGAGGCGGGGGGGCGGTTTAAAGAGACAAGAGCCATAGCGGGCGGCCGGCTGGGGGAGCAGGAGCGGCGGCGGGCGGAGACTCGCCCCCTTCCCCACACACGCTCGCTCACACCGCGGCCGGGGTCGCCGCCGCCAGCGCCCCCCCCCCCCCCCCCCTTCCCTTCCCCTCCGCCCGCCGCTTCCACAGCGGCCTCTATGAGGTAGAAGGGAGCGGCGGCCACTCCGGGGGCGGCAGCGGCCGCTACAGCCGCCTCCTCCTCCTCCTCCTCGCCTCAGAGAGCCCCATCTTTGTGTGTGAGGGAGAGGGCGGGCGAGAGGGAGTGCGCGCTGCCCGCCCGTCGCCTCGCTTTGTTCGGAGCCGGGGGGCCGTGGCGGCGCGGAGCCCCGGCTCTATGTGCCAGCCGCTCCCCGCGCCCCCACAGCAGCCGGCGGGGGCGGCGGAGGCCGCGGGGCAGGCGGCGGCGTGAGGGGCCGGAGCCCCTGAGGGCGGGCGGCGGCGGCGGCGGGAGGGCGGGGGGGGGGCGTGCGGCCGCCCCGGCCCGCGCCCGCGTCCGCGTCCGTGTCCGTGCGGTTGCTGCTGCGGAGGGGGGGAAGGGGCCGGCTCGCTGCCCGCCGGCCCGGCCCGTCTGCGGGCGGATTGATGTGGGGGGGTCTGACATGAGTCCGCCGGCGGCCGGGTGCTGCCATGTGACCGGCTTCAAGGTGGAGAACTGGAAGCAGAACCTGCGGGCGATCTACCAGTGCTTCGTGTGGAGCGGCTCGGCCGAGACCAGGAAGCGCAAGGTACCGGGGGCGGCTCGCATCCACCCCCCCCCTTCCCTTCCCCACGCGCGGCTCCCGTCCCTTCCCCTCCCTCCGCCGACCGACCCACCCGCCCGCCTTCCCTCCCTCCGCCGCTCACACGCACTCCGCCGCCTCGGCCTGCCCCGCGGGTGCGGGGAGGGGACGGCACGGCTCGGGTCTCCCGCCCTTCCTTCCTCCCTCCCTCCCTCCCTCCCTCCCTCCCCACGGGGCAGGTGGGCCCGGGCCTCCCCCAGCCCCGTCCCCGCCCCGCCGGCAGGGCAGGGGCCCGGGCTCCGGCATGCGGCCGTGGGGGGAGGGAGGAGGAAGCGGTCGGTGTCCCGGGTGGGGGTGGTGGTGGGGGGGTGCAGCGGGGCCGGTCACCGGGACGGCAGAGGCAGCCAGCCCCGGTGCCCACCGGCGCGGCCTCCCCTCCCCGCCACCTGCCCCGGCGGCGGGGCCGGTCTCTCCGCATCGGGGTTGTTCCGCAGCGCCGCCGCTGCCGCCTCCTCCTCCTCCTCCTCCCGGAGGTGCGGGGAGGCAGAGAGGGTTTCCCGGAATACGGCGGGGGAGGGGAGGCCCCGGGGCAACGGGCACGTCCGGCCTGCGGCGGAGCTTTGTGCCGCCGGGGCGCGGCGGAGGAGCCCCCCGAGGGGGGCGAGACCCGGCCCGGGGGGCGGCCGGAGCGGGGCGGCCTGTGCCGGGGGGAGCGGGCGGGTACAATGGCTGGGAGCCTGTCAGCCGGCCCTGGAGCCGGGGGGGACACGGGCACACACCCACCGGGTTATTATTATATTTTCCCTTTAAAGAAAAAAAATATGTTTGCTTGTTCTGACAATCCCCTTGGAAAGGGGGTTCCTGCTGTAGTGGGGTGGGGGAAGGAACTGAGCCAGCCCGGAGTACACGGAAGGGGAGAGGGGAGTTTGCTCTGGGAGTGTGTTGGTGCTTGGGGCAGGCACTGCGCAGGCAAACACCAGGGGGAGAAGAAAAAAAGAGAAAAAAAATCCCTGTTAATGAGGCAAAAAAAGAGAGGAAGAGTACTTTTTCCCACGTATCTTCTAAAATGACATCCCTATCCGCATGCGTGTTCGTGGAGGGCTTCTCTCTTAACTGTGTAACTAATTACTGTTTTCCCTAGAATCAACTAGTTTTTACTTCAAAGTGACTTGGCAGATTTCTATCAGTCGTCATATTCGTGTCGGAGGAGGGGAGCGCAACAGCTACACGTAGCAAAACCTGTTTTTTGGGACAGCGGGTTTTGTTTGTGTTGAGGCAACCCATTGCAAACTTTCTGATCTCAGTTGCTTTGCATTAAGCTGCTGAGCTAATTATTCATTATAGAGCTAGAGTGCGAAAGATGTACTTCAGGGCTGGGGTGGCTGACTTTTTCTGTGTTCTGTTTATGTTCTCAGGACAATCCAGTTTTCCAGTTTTTTTTACTTACAGAGGGAAAAATGGAATCTGAGAAGAAACATGCTTTAAACTTCCTTAGTTACGTGATAACCCTGCAAAATATAGTCAAACTTGTTTTCAGTATTTATAATCCCCTACAAGTCAATATTATGACGTGCATTAGTCAAAATCTTGTTTTATTTAGCCTTTAGCGTGTCAAAATACAAATTGGTATCTAATACGTGGTACTTATAGCTTAAATGGAGGAAAAAATTATACATGGGCTGTGGAAGAAAAAAAATTGCAAGTGAGGTAAGAAGGTGTCCCGGACAAATATAAATCAAGTGTTATGAGGAAGAATGAAAATAAAATCTCATTAGCAAAATTACCACTTTAGCTAATTTTTTTTTAATATGGAGCATCCTTTGTAACCTGCACACCATCTGTGTGCTGCAGCGGTTTGGGTGTTTTATTCTGAAATCTAATGGTAGTGATGTGTTCATCATGGCTTGAAAAAACAGCCGGAAATAAATAATATTCCATTGTAATCAATCTCTTCTCACTTCCTCCTTTCACAGCCCAGGCTCATAAAGCAGAACAGGATTGTTTCAAAATTATCTGTCGTCTCACAGAAAACATCAGTTTTTCCAAATACATGCTAAAAATGCTCTCCCCCCCTTTTTTTTTTTTCTTAAGCAGGTTACCAGTCTGAAAATAGTTGGATTCCTGAATTCGGCCAACCTGAAATATGTGGGAGCACATGATTGCATATAGGGAAACATTTTGGCTGGCTGAATTTGGTCTTCAATTCCCAGTTGTATATTCATAAAGATTGAAGAAAGTGTATAAACAACAGTTACAGTACTTACCTCTCCTGCATATGGACATGAGACCACCTTTGATGGAATTTTTCTTTACTGAATTCTCTGTCCATATGTATGCCTTACAGTTTTGCACGTAAAATTTGATAAACAGCATTTTCTGTTTGGAGGCATGTTTATAGACTGATAACTAGGAAACAGTCCTTTGATATTTTACATACACATATAATATATGTGTAGATATATATATTTTAGGAGCATAGCTCTGACTGCTTAGGAGTAGCTGTTTATTGGTGGTGAGGGTTCTTGTTCGTAATCCTAATCAAAATGATGAGGTCAAATTTATGGTTTGGTAAAGGGTGATTTTTCTGATGCAAAACCAGGGACAATCGCATTGCTCATGTATCACAGGAAACATTCGGCATATGTAGTTGCTTGGTAATGGGAAGCGTTGGTCGATTTAGCTGTTAGTCAGATGAACCTAGCTGTAAAAAACGCCTTGGGTGTCTGGTGATAGCCAGATGTCAATTGTTAGGCTTCTGGAATGGTAATATACTATCCCTCCTAAGGCTTTCTTAAAAATCTAGATAGCGATGGAAACTGCAGGGGGCAGAAAGTGTCCATTCCTCCTGCTTTACTTACACTGCTGCATTATGCTTTGGAAGACCATTTTAACGCTGCTTGCTGTTTGCTGTTCCTTTTTAATACGTACCTTTTCTGCAAATAAGCTTTTATGAGCTCCGGCTCTCGGTTCAGTACGCTTTACACCCAGAGTTTTGATAGAATGGCTGTGAAGCACATTTTATAGTTGGATAGCTGTCTCCTGAACGTGTATTTGAATTCTCAGTCAGAAGTGAGAGGTAATTGTGTATGTACCTTTGTAGGTGCTGGAATTCTGGTGAAGGTTTTAGAAGTACGTTCGCTTCTGAAGCGGCGTACACCGGCATTTGAGCTGTCGTCATGGTGCATCTTTGTACCTACAGGAAGGAGCAAGGCCGTGGCTGGCCTTACCTCGCTGCGTCTTGGCCAAAGTAGTAAAGTGAAGGAGTCGTAGTATGTGCTGTTCTAGGCAAAGGCTCTGCCGTGGTGTAAACATGTTGCTGATGGTAAAGCCTAAGTGAAGGCAAAACCTGTCTGTCACCTTGTTTGAAGAGTGGAACAGGAAAAGGGGTAGAAGGAGAAGTCTGAAAAATGGCTCTTGAAATTGTAATAATTGTGATTAAAAGTTGGAACTAGATTTTGGGGCTTAAGATGTATGTGAAGTGGCTTAAAATTAAGGTTGACCGTCTTGGATTAGGACCGTGATCTGTAACTCTTGATTTTTAATTTGTGACAGTTAGAATCTGTTTAATAAGCTGATGACAAAGCTTGTGTTTCTGTAGGTCATGGACTTTACCTTAAATATTTTGATGTGGAAATTACCTCACACTTAATTAAGCAACACTGTATGAGAGGTCCTTAAAATCAACATGGCTACCTCCCATTCAGGAATTACAGAACAGATAAAAAGTCCCACTGCCGGCCCTTCGTGTCAGCTTTTTCCATTTTTCTGTAGGCTCGCGCTTGAAACACTTTGCTTATTCCTTCAGAGCTACAGATGGGAAAAATCTGTTTTGCAGTGCTGAATGTAGTTTTTGGTCCCCGTCCGTGAGCAATTAAACACGTAGATGCATCTTTGCGTCTGGGAGTTGGTAAGTAACGGTTTCGGTGCTTGAAGGGCAACTGAATTTACAATTAAATTCTGTCTTACTGGACTATACGCCTCGGAGGAAGACTGCCTTTCTCATTCTGAATGGTTCTTATTATCACTGCTCTGAAAAGGTTCTCGATGATAAAAGTAAACTGCTCATCATGACCACAGTCATGATATGCACAAGGTCCTATCTGGAATTTCAGAATGTTTGTTCTGTACTTCTGCCAATAGATCAAAGAATAATTGTCGGTCAGGGGTTGTACGCTGTCACTGATGGCGGGTGCGTTCTAGCATATTTCTTCCTGTCGGAGAGCTGCTGTTGTTTCTTCCATTATTCTCTCTTTACATGGACCCTCCAGACTGATTGATGCTTTCAGATATGAAGAGCATTTTCTTCTGTAGGTGATGACCTCTCCACAGGTATCCTCCTCCCCACGTACTTCTGACTTCAGTCCTTTGCGCCTTCTAATATTTGACAGATAATTGAATCCTAGATGCTTAAAACTGAAAGTACCTTGGTTCATTTCCTAACTTGCAAAGTAGAAAAAGCTTAATATCTTGGCAAATAAATGCCATGTCGTGTTTTCAGTAGCAAGTATAGTGGTTCACAGTGTAAATCAACGTGTTAAGTTGTTGCTAAAATGACCTTGCAGTCACAGGGTGAGCTAATGGAGGAACTTCTCATCAAATGCCTGTTGAGGCATGCTTGCTCGCTTGCTTTCTCCCTTACAGCCTTGCCTGTATACCTGTCCAGGATCAGGGAGGTGTTGCTTAGGCAATTTGCTTTGAACCATAACAGATGAGCAAGGAACCTTACCGGGCTGTGCCGCCTTCTCAGGCTCAGTGTTTTGATTGCTTAAGTTAATAAGAAAATCTTAGCTTGTTTTTCTTTAACATTTTTAGCATATGCACCAAGCTTCTGGATTACAAATCCTGTGGAGAATTTGAAAGAGGAGTCCAGGATTCAAGAAGCATGTCTCTTTTTCAGCTGCATACTCTGCCTTGCCTATCTGAACTGTCTGATTCACTCAGGAAGGATGTTGTTCTTTGCCGTGCGTTATGGGGACTGCCTTTTTCCTGAATGCCCATAAGAAGTGTCAAAATCAACTGCAAGCTTCGTTGTTCAGGAGGTCTTCAGTTTCATAACTGAACAATCTTCCTTAGCTCTTAACCTCTATGGAGTAGAAAGGTCCTTAGACCCACAGAAGGTAATGTTCTGTTTCCTCTTCGTGTGAAGACATGATCTTGGTGTGAGAGAGAGCCAGGCATGACATTTTAACTCCATGCACAGCAGAGCCTTGCGTATGTGGGAGAAGCCAGATGAAAAATGCTCCACTGAGCTTACGTCGCCTTTGCCGAAGAAGAATATGGTACAAGGCCTTCCTCTTCCTAGTGGTGTTAATCCCTGTTTTGTATCCTCTGCCATGTTTTTTTTAAATGGTTGGTTTCTAGGCCAAAGGTTAGGAATTAGTCTTGTGCCATGAACTCTATGGTGGTGAACAGCAATTCTTGAGTTGTGGGATCTGAACCATGAGGACTTACCCGAACACTTGCTCGTGTCTCTCAAGTCAACACTTACAGTCTGATTTAACAGTTGCACGGATCTCTGTCACTGAGGCTGACTCACAAATAGTAGTTGTATTGGAGCAGTTTCCTTCTTTTTTTTTTAATATGGATGGAGGGAGAAATGAGCACAATAAATGCAGTTTCCTCCATGCTTTTGTTTGTTCCCTGTTGCAGAGAAAGAAGATGGATCTGCCTGAGCTGACAAAGGAAAAAAATAGGGATATGCTCAACAAGAAGGCTTCTTTTTTTCTGTAGTGTTACCAGCAGTCAAGGCGGTCAAGCCAGGCTGTTGTCAGTAGTTGTAGCATCTCTTAAATTTTGTCTGCAGTCAACAACCTTATTTGCTTAATGTCGAAAATGTTGAAAGCTTCCAACATAGAACGACAGCTAGTAGTGTGAAGGTGAGCAGCATAGAATGGCTTTGTTTGATTTGTTGGGCTATCTGTTGAGCTTTATTTTAAGCCAGCAAAGCTTTAAACCCCAAACAAAGGCTAGCTGATATCCTCATTTTTGTTTCAGGCCTTAATCTGTAGTGTTAACATGAAACTGGAGCTGCAAATCAGTTTCAAACCTTCCACTCTCCTTCTTTCATTTGAGGATTTTCTGTCTTAGTAACTGGAGTAACAAATCAGCAGGTAAATGCTACTGACTGATAGTGGAAGTCGCCTGCTGGTGAATTGCTGACTCCCCTTCTCCTGACTTAATACAACTTGAGTCTGGGGAAAAAAAGTATGTTTTCCTTCGGGACATACTCCATACTCTGGGGATCCTGCATCATAACAAATGCTGTTGCAAACATTAGTTTGATTCCCCACGGTGGCTGTGGTGGCTGGTTTGTTTTAAACCAGAAAAAGATTAACTCTGTTTAAAAGCTCGTGTTTCTCACCTTAAACCTAGCACACATGTGTTTTCCTGTTTATGTGCGATTGACTTGGAACTATGGTTTCTTGGTGGCTTTTCCCTGGTAGGTGTAGGGCTTTTCTATCAGCATACCTTTCCCTTTCCTTTGGCTGATAAATCCAACACTTTCAAGTAGCTGGGTTCTTTTAATTCTTGTATTCCCGTGGCTCTCCAAGTACTTATAAGGTGTCTGTAGCACGTGGCAGCATCTAAGGTGAGGAGATACGTAGGTACTCCTCCTTCTGTGTCAACTGCAGTGGCATCACAAGAAAGGCAATCTGAAGGGGACCTGCATGCATTTTTCTGGATTTATTGGAACTGTCTTTTAAAAATGTACTATTTTTTCTTTTTTAACTATGCAAAGAGTCATCGTGTTACGGCCCTTCTAGACTCAGACAGAAAGAGCGGCCTAGAGCAGCTATCTCCAGCCTCTGGTTAACCTATGGGCAACGGAGCTGAGTGAGTGAAATGCTACGGTGACATTACAGTTTATTATGTTATCCTGGACTGTGTTGTCAGCAAGCAGTGCTGAAGTGTAGGGAGAGCCATATGTTATCCCAGAGGCCTGAGTTGGGAACCATTTCTTAGCAGAAGCAGTTCTAGAAGCTGATAGATCTGTTCTGACTTGGATGCGAGCTCTGTCTTGGTAGTTGTATTCTTTTACATATTGATTTGGCAGTCCTTTATACACACTTTGCTTAATTCAAGATCAGAACTTTGCTGCATTGCCTAGTGATACAATCAATGTTGTAAAGAGTTACTCATTGCAAAATTAACCTGCCTTCTGTTTCCTTCAAAACATATGCAACTTGCATAGCAACTCCGAAATGATCTGTGGTTTACTTCAGTGCTAGGACAGCTTCTACCATGTCAATACCTTTCATTTAAGAAAAATTATAACTTTATCTATTTTAAGACCTATTTGATGATCAGTAAAGTGGACTGTTACCAGACAGCGGTTGACTCAAAGCAACCTGAGATTCACTTCATCGGTGGGTAACTGATTAGCAGTGTCTGACTTGTCACATTCTTTTGTGTGTGAAATACAGCAAATACTCGACTTTTTTTTCAGTTCTCTACTTAGATAGAATGTTACTCAAGGTGGGTTTTTTTTATTTTAAAACTTCCCAGTTATATGTAACACTCATTCAAATTTTTTTCTGTCTCTGCTGCTTTTCCAAGTTGGTAAAGATTACTTTTTCCCCTTCTCCTTCCTTTCCTGTGTTTAATGGAGCTTGAAATTAACATGGCTCTTCTGGTCTACCTTTTGCATAGGATCACTGTGATGTCAGCATATCCCTGGGAAATATTTCTGTGAAGGTCTACAGTGTGTTAAATTTGTCATTGAATTAAAAAATTGGGAGTTAGACAAGGTGAAACTCAAAAAAAAAAAAAGTAGATGTGGTAACGAAAGTTGTTTTCAACACACTTAAAGAATGTAGTGTCTTTTCAGCATAAATATCGGGGCCAGTGTAAGTTCTGATGCCCAGGAACAAATTCTGACATTAAGCATGTCAAATATATTAAAAAGCCTTGTATTAAAAGGAGTAGTGAGAAGCAGCTCGCTAAATGTGACACCGCCTGAGTAGTAACTCTGAAAAGAGAACCTAGGTTTAGCTACGCTTACACGGTCTTGTTCTTATATCAGGCTGTTTTTGCAGTGTGACGGTTTGCATGCGCAGCCGAGCTCTTCTGCACATACATGTGAGATATAAAAATATAACTATTCATAAATTCAGGGAGTTGTATTTATGTAGAATTAAATTGTAGAGATGATTGATCTACATATCAGTTAGAATATCTCTTTTTCATTAGAGTCTTAATCTGGCGTTCTGTGGTGCAACCCTTACCCTAGTATATTAAACCAAGTTGTTTTCATCTGTGTGTGTGTATATATATACACACACATATATATCTGTGTGTGTTAATCCGCAGCTTAAGTAGTGTGTCTAAATCTGAAAAAGTTACTACTAATTTTGTAATTTTTACTTATTTTTGTCTAAACACATGAAGGACCAAAGGACCCTGTAGTACTTGAATATAGGTAAGTGATGGGGATGATGGAGTATCAAACAGGGATGTGACACTGAGTTCCATTTGTGGTGATAGCTTTGCTCGTCACTTGTTCATGCACCTAAGTAGCACTCTTTAAATAGGATTTGACTTTGGATTCATCTTACTGAATTGACTGCCAGGGCTTTTTTATGTATGTTTTGCTTCTGGTTTTAAAGGACTTTTGCTTTGCATAAAGTACAGACTTGAATTCTGTTACTTCAGTGTGTATTACCACAAAGAGAGAAAACAGCAGCTATAAACTTTATTCCCACCCCTCATTGGTCTTTTGGTGGTGGGTTTTTTTCCTTGGCGATTAATCTTCCCCTCCTTGTGTCTTTGAACCATCTAATGTTATTTTACAAAGTTTGTCTGATTATAATTTGGGCTTCTGTCCTGTGCATTCAGGCTTGTTATTGCATGCAAGTCAGACTTTAAAGAGACATTCTTTAGAATATACTTGGTAAATAAAGGGAAGATTTATTGCACAGCAGATGTATGATGACTTCATAAGTGAAGACAGCTGGGATAGCTGTCTGATTTCAGTACCTCATTTATGTTAGGTGAGGTTTTGTGACCCTGTGCCCTCCAGTGACAAATGCAAAATTTGTCTTAAGGTTTTATGTTTTTCTTTGCTGCGCTTTGTTATCTTCATATTACTGCCCAGTTTTCTTCTTAAACTGGTTCACTGCCCTGCTTGGCAGCTGGTAACCAGAGTGAAATTCTCATATAATCTTGTTTTCTGTACATGGCTGACTTTTGTTGTGCTCTCTTAGCAAGCATCCTCTCCCAAAAGCTAATTAATGGCTATGTTTATCTGAACAGTTTACACACAATTCTTTGGTCATTTGTGACTACCTTTGTGGCTTTGGTTGTGGGACGATCTTAATGATGTGGAGAACAGAATGAGGAAGGCAGTGAAAACAGTTTCAGGAGTTATTGCAATTATGTGCATAAAGAGGAGCAAGGCTCTCCTCTCATTATGAGGCTGTTCCCTGGTGAAATTGATCTCACACTTTGTCCAGTGTAACTTTAGCTGACTGCCCTTAGTGGTGTGTTTCCTTGTCATATAGTAATTCTGCTTCTTATAACTTTTCTTGACATTTAAGTTCCAGTGTTGCCTAAATAAATTTCTTCTCTGCATCTCTTCATAATTATTCTGCATTGAATCGGTTACCAGAATTGATTCAGAGTTGCACTTGTAAAAGAGATGCTGTCAACCGCTTGTTTGCTGACTGAAGGGATCTCAGTCAAAGTGCAATGGAATCGTCCCAAAGTTCATAATTACATGGAGTATATCACTGTGTATCTGTGAAGTAGTGCCAAGTTTAAAAATGAAAAATATACATGGAGCATTAGAGAAATTGCTTTATAATGCTGAGTAAATCTTTTGTTCATCCATGCGGTTAAGTATTTCACGAGAAGGAGACTTGAGGGGAGAGATCTTGGTATATCTGGGGTCACAGGGACATCTTGTAATTGGAATGCAAGTTTTCAGGCCCTTATTGAAAGATTTTGGGCAGTAGGGGGTGGAGGTTTTTTTGTCTTAGACGGCGCATTGCAAAAGTCTGACTGTAGAATAATAGAACTCCAGTTTAGTGGCAACCTACTTTATTAGAGCAATTCTCTATAAAACAAGCAATTTGATTCTGTAAGCACGTTGTACCTGTAGGTTGAAGCTGTTTTGCAGATGAGTTGCTTTAAGCAATGGAAAAAAAGAACACAAAATTACTTTAAGGAGGAAAAGGCAAGTTAGCAAATCTGTCAAATTTTAAAAGCTTGAATTAAAATTTTTAAACTAGCTATGTATGTGGGTACTAGTGAGACACAAGTATATGATGGAACTGGCAAACTGTGTATGACAGAGATGCCATGCAGACACAGGACAGGGCGATATTTGGCTTACTAGAGGAGAGCAAGGCATGTGAAATGTGGACCTTTCTGTGCATTAGTGCTGAAGACTAGTGAGTGGGGAACATGAAATCCAGCCTTTCGGCTCTGGGTGTATGCATATCTTTCCTTAATGGTCTAAGGAATTACCAGCTCTTGGCTGCATGTTCTTGCTGTTGTACCATTTGCTGCATTGTGTTGGAGTGATTGTGCTGTGAACCAGAAAGAACAGATAAGGATGAAAAAGCTTTTTGTCTCCTCTTAATAATATTTCACCTGAACTGGCTCTATGTTATGTGTCAACGGAGGGTTAACAAACAGCTGTAGCATTGGTAGCTTGAGGGAAGGAGTGCCTGGGTGATGGCAGAGGACCTGAGTGGTGATGCTTGGAGGCTGTGTAAGGCAGTTTGAGTAACAACTGCTGCCAGCGTGCAACGGCTGCCTTCCTCCGGACTTTGCCGCTGACAGATTGACTGTGTTTGAACATTCTCCATGTACTAATGGCTTCTTCTGTAAAGTGTGGCTAATGCTAATTTCATGTGAAAGGTTCTTTGAAGGTAGACCTCTGTTCCTGCTGCAGTTGTGTGATTGTACCTGCTATTGCAAGTGTTGCATACTTTCGCAGAAGTACTAGTGCGTGCTGAGCCTGATATGTGAAACTCGTCTTGTGTTTGCAGTCATTAGAACTTGTTCCTCTATGCAAATAATTTGCTTCTATTCCAGTTTCCTTGTGAAAAATAAATGAACCAGGCAGTGTAGAATGCCTGTAATCTGTGATCAGGTATTACAGAAAATCCACTTTTCACATTACATTTAATTTAATGAATAGTGTTTTTCTAAGTAATCACGTTACGAGCCAGTTGTTTCCCCTCTTTAAACAGGCCTGTCTCTAAGTTAAGATTTCTGTCTGCTATAATGAAACTCTGTTAAGATGTTTTAACTTTTTTTGTTGTTGTTGGTTTAAAGCATCTGGTCACGGAGCATGTGCCTAGATCATTCTCATGCTGCATATAGTCGAGGATGATGGGATAATGGGATTGTAAATTAGCTATTTATGGTATTGGTTTTCCTCTGGCCTGCTTCCTTGTGTAGTCTAGAGCAGCCCCAAGGCTGTTCTGAGCTGTGCCAGCTGGCTGTAGCCCTGCGGGACTGGTGTGCCAGATGGAGACAGCCGGAGAATTGCAGCACTCCAGTAAAACCCTAACATGCTTCCTAGGGTCGAGAAGAGGTGCTAGTTCTGCAACCGTATCGGGTGTCCTTGGGCAAGTGGTTGTGCTGGTACTCGGTTACTCTTGTACTGGTGCGGCCATGGAAAGGACTGGAGTAGGGCATGTGAGGGTGATCTGTTTTTATTTTTGAGGCAATGCATAATACAGGATTCAGCTTTTAAAACACTTTGTGTGTTGTTAGCATCTCCTTTTTCCTAGCTTTTTGCTTCCGTACTGTATCTATGAAATGTTAAATTCCATAGCTTTTACAGATAATCAAATAGGAAAAAAAAATCTATCTTAATATTACGTGTGCTGTTTCCTGATGTGTTGTCGTGTTTTTTTGCTGACTACTCAAAAATGCTGTTATTTATAAGATATCCAGACAAGAAAAAGCTTGTCAATGCTGATGGTTTTTTGTTTTTTTATTATTAAAATGAAACAAACCCTCAAACCCTTCGTTTTATTATCTGAGCATATTTAAAGTTGTCATTCTCAAAATGAAAGATAACAGAAGTTTTAATCTGCTGGGTGAGCTGGCTTTATAGTTTTTACTGAAAGAAATTTATTTCTGAGAATACCAGTGAAATCTGTTGTTGGTATTACTGCATTATAGTCAGGTAGGCCTGCTGGTCCACCTCAACCCTGTGGCCTTCTTTGTATTCAAGAACAAGCTTAATCAAGGTAGTCTTCCAGCAGCAGCAGAACAGCCTCATCTGCAAAAGAGGTACCTCGCAAAAACCGTGCATTTGAAAATCTCCATTTTATGGAGATGAGGGCAGTAAATGGGTGAAACTCCTTGAAGAATTGTATTACCTGATGGCTGCTCAAACAGTAGATGTTTTCTAGAGGAGCTGAGATACACCAACTTACCTGGTGTTTCATCACTCTCTTGCCACAGAAGCCTTTGTTTTCATTGCCCCATTAATGCAGCTAACACTTCTAATCCAGCAGCCCAAAATAGCTGCCAAGCCTGGATTTTACTCTGGTGGCATTTGCTACACAGAGAGTTGATATAACCCAATGTGCTGAACTGTAGCTGGGGAAAAAAAAAAAACCCAACTGAGGCGCATAAGCCTATTTTGGTCAGATATTTCAAGTGTCTTATTTAAATAACCTAATAAACTTAACATGATATTATGTAAAAAGGCCCCTCTCCTTGGAAGAACAATTTACTTTCTTTGAGACAAACACCCGCCCCCATCGCCTTCCAGAACTGAATGGATGCCAGTGGGAATAAGCAAGGAAGGATGTACCCTGTAGCCTTCTTGCTCCATGGTTATCTGTGCTGAAGGAGTGAACTAGGAGGATGGACCACAGAAAGCGGTGGCATTCATATTCCAACCTAAATAGTATCCATCTCTGCTCTTGAAGACAGAATGTGGTGGTTTTGTGATCCTGTAGGACATTATGTAGATTTGGGAGTCATCATTTTGTCTTTACTAACAAAGATTAGTGACTAAGGCTGTCTATCATGAAAGATAGGCTAACTTGGGGTAACGAAGTACTGGGAAGAAAAGTATGGTGAGAAATTACAAGCTGCTCTGGGGGAATGAAAACCAGAATTTTTTACTACATCCCCCTTGTAGTTTCATGGGAGTTGGGGGGTAATGTATTTTTGTTAGGATTGATTTGGTTTGGTTTTTGTTTTCCTGAGTGATCAACCATAGATGGCAGCAGTAAGTGCAATCTCTATGAATAGTATGAATTAATTAGTGTTTCAGAGCAGTCCAGTGGAGCTTAAGTGATAGGACTCTGTCCCGGAAGACTGGAGTCAGGCCTCAGGACACTTCGCGCTAAACTATGCCCCTTGAATGATGGTTGATCTTCCCAGCCAATACAGCATTCATTTCACCATTACAAGCCAGTATTAAAGAGCTTTAGATGTGCTTCCTGTAACTTAAGTCAGTTTGGAAAAAACTACTTTGTAAAGAAATCAGGGATCTGCTTCAACACAGTGTTTACTCCTCTTTCTAGGCAACGTTTTTGTTACCTTTTTACTTCCAGAGAAGCTTCTAATCTCAGGGAGTTGGAGCCAGTTTCCTAGCAAGACAGTAGATGAACTGTAATCACTTCCTTACAAAATTCTCAACTCATATTGTTCTTTTAATTCTGTCTCATGCTGTCATATTTGAGAGTTTGGAGGTATGTTATATCTACTTAAAGTTGTGTTTGAAATAAGGCTTTTCAAGGAAATTGTAAAATTTTCCTTTTGTCACGCAGAAAGCTATGTTCTATGTAAAACCGAGCTGATTGTGGTGCTCACTAGACTGTTCCTGTCACTTTAACATACTTTTATATCCAGCCACTATGGTTCATGATTTAGATGTCTTTTTTTTTTGAGATGAAATCCTTTTGTCCTGGTTTTCCTCAGTGCTGAATCCCTAAGCCACGCGTATTCATACGCTTCAACTCAGCCTGCTTAACTTCTTAAAGTCCTCTCGAGTTAAGATCTTAAAAGTAGAACACATAATCTGTGAAATCAATTCTATCAGCATTAATATTATACATTTCTTCTGGTTCATGAAGCAAAGTATAGTTGCATTAGAGGTGAAGCTGATGATTGGTGGAATCTCCTAATTGCGTTTATAGAAAAATTTCTAGCAAAACAGATTGAAGAGCAGAAGTCATGCTTTACAGTCCTATCCTGCAAAGCAAAAGAAGGGCCGAGTATGTTGAGTGTTCAAGCAGGAAGGAGATTCCACCATGTTTTCTTCAGCTTCATGGCTTTCTTCACTTCCCCCTGCAGTTTTTTGTTTTGAGAAACTTGTGGTAAGGAGCTTTGTTTTCAGGTTTCTTCTTTTTGTGGTCAGTTAGCTGGAAAAGTGGAACGGATGACCATAAATCTGCCAGGCAGATCTCCTTGTAAAGTTGGTTTTGATGTAATGTCATCTCTGACCTTCCCATGAGGCCAAAGCTGGTTTTGAATCTGCACTTCACTCACAGGTAATGGCATGTACTGTCATAGAACACAAGAGATTTGACAAACTCTGTAACTTGGCGTGAGTAACGTCCTAAGCTGGACTGAGTGGTGGATTTTTTTTTCTACACCCAGTTTTCAGAGTAGCTTATTTCATGTCAGGTTGATTTGACTGGATACTTTAATTTTTTTTGTGTTAAACAGGAGAAATCTGGTGGGCTGTCTTCTAATTTTTGGTTTTGTTCTGTAACTGTTGTTTGGAGCATGTTGTCTTTCATAAGCCATACCTTGTTTCCAATGGCTGCTTTTCTTTTTTCTCTTCCATACCTCAAGCCTCCCTTGGTGTTCCCACTTCTTTGGCTGTACACTGCCTTTTTCCCCTAGCAATTATCTGTTTGTTTACAGTTTAGGCAAATGTCTGCATTTCTGTGCTCTTAATTTCTTAATGTGAGCCCACCCTTTCGAGTCTGATGATGGAGCACTACTCCTGACACACTATCTGAGCAGACTGCTCTTCATGCCAAGGTTGTAAGTGTTAATCTTGCTGCAGACCCGGGTGATAATTCATTGCTGTCACAGCAACACATGCTTAAAGTTGCTTCTTGCCAGATTTGTTGGCTATATGCTACACTAGAGAAAATTATTTCAAGAGTCTTATTGCATAGCCAGATGCTGTAGAACTAGTGCAATCAACCTCCCCTCCCCCCTTTTTTATGACTGTTCTGACTTGAGGGAGGAAAAACTTATATAGTGAAACACATTCCTGTGGAGCACTAGTGAAGAGGTAGATGAACTTCTGATCATGGCTAATTTTTCTGGTTTTGCTTGTAGGGAAGTTCTATTTTGTGTTCTGGTTAGAAAGGAAGGAAGGCTTTTAAAGTAGGGTGAGGGGAATTTAAAAGAATTAAACGGTGTCCCCTTGCTGTTGTAGTTGTGCTCTGCAGTAGTTGGGTGCTGTGGAAGTGTTACATTTTCTTTAAGAATATGCGTGAATGACTAGATCAGCTTGATTCTGGAGAACCGTAACTTCTGCCGTCTGTGTCCTTATGATCCTTCAAAAGGAGGAGAAACTTTGTGAACTTTTGTTTGCTAAAGGCCAGTATACCTAGGCACTAGCCTGTAGGATGCTGTTTGTTTAGTTACAACTACATTACCTAGCTTAGGTGGTTAGACTTTTCTCTCACTTGGAATTTTTGTTCTATGCTGCTCTAAATGCCCAAGGATACATATGCTGTTCCTGGAATTTATGGCTGTAACTTACAAACTCCTTGTTATTTGGGCTCACTGGAAGCTGATACTGTAAGCCAGATCACAGAGAACAGGTCACCACTTTTAGTTGGTCACATCTGTCCCGTGTAAGGCTTCTCCAAGCCCTTACATCAGTAGCTGTTCTGCCTCTGAGACCTTGCAGAGCTCTGAAGAGGAAAACTGGTGGCTTTTTGGTACAGGATCTGAGGTCCCCCAGAACAACACAATGTTTGCCCTCATATGCTGTAGAAAAAAATGCAAGTTATTTAATGGATAGCTTCTGAAAAAACTGCAGTTTGTATATGGTGGTGTTTGAATACCAGCGAAGTGAGATTTACTGATTGTTTAGGCAGAAATAAACTTGCTAGTACACTCTTCCCAGTGTATTTCCAGCGTAAATCTCCGAACGTCCAGGGCTAGGCATTGTGTCACCAGTAACTTTACCTATAACTCTCCTATATTTTAAGAGAAGTTGTTGTACAAGTTACATTATTATGAATGTGTTCCCATAGGTTAAGATCCAGGCAAAAATGTGGTGTCAGAAAGCTTGCTCTAATATCACCCAAATTGTGCGTCATGCAGCCTTCCCTACTCTTCGTTCTTTGTGCCTCAACTATTTATGCTACCAGATCATAGGAAATGCTATCTGGAAAGTCAGAACTAGGAAGGACTTCTTTTAGACCTGAGTAAACCACCTCTTTACTTGGCAGCGGTAGCTTTTAAGCAACTTGATATTCTCAAGAAGGTCTGAAGCGGTACTCTCAAATTCTTTTTTAATCACACTGTAAAGCATAAACTGTGTATTTGTTCAGAAAACAATGCACATGTTTATAATCATAGAAACAAAGCAGGAGATCAGAACTAGAAATCTGTATGGGATCTCATGTAGTACTTCTGCCTTGTTCTGTGAGAGGCTACTGGTGATTTGCAACTGTCATATTTTCCTCAAGAACCCCCTGGTTTTGCTTCAAGCTCTTAACTGGTTTTTCAAGTGAGGTATGTCAAGGCAGTTCTGGTTTTTGCTCAGGTAAAAGAGTTACTAATTTACTTTCTCCCTCACTGCCATATTTTCCCTTGTCACCCCCATCCCAATGCTGTGGTTTGTGCATATATATTAGCCTTTCATTTTTCAGTGTACAGGGGCTTTAAGAGCCTGGACGACTTTATCCTGCTGCTGGGGTAGCCTGCACAGCAATTTGGAGCTTACTAGAGAAAGGTTCTGTGTCGTATTTCTGGCCTCCACTGACACGTCTGAGTTAATGATAGATTGAGGCTGAATCTGTCTTGCCGTATGCGTTATAAATGTTGAATTTATTACTGGTACCATTTCTGTGAATGCAGAAACAGGGATTTGTTTAGAACAAATTGCAAGATGAGTTCTCTGTTCCTACCAAAATGCAAATTGCAGTGTGGTTATTTTTAATAGCAAATACAACTTTACTCTTTGTGTGTTTGTTTGTGTTTTTAAACAATGCAAAGCATGTGCAAACTTCTGCTATTGTGTTAACTTTGGTAAGGGGTCTGGCTCTTTAATCAGCTGTTATTATACCCAATAATCACTAACCAGCAGAAAGTGTTGGTAAGTCTGTCTTAGTTTTGGAAACACGGATGAGCTAGATCAACGGAAGAGCTTACTAAAAAGTATGCCTCATTAAGAAATATGCTTTGGCAAGTATGTTGGGAAAAATAAATAAGTAAGAGTTTCTGAAAACTGTTCATGTTCCTGTAGTATGAGGAAGAACAAGGAAAGCAAATAATGATGAATACCCTAGTTCTCTTTTTTTCCCCAGTGAGACTGCAGTTTCAGATCTTCCAAGTCCAAAGCAGCTGTTCCCCCCTCTCAAATTCAGTTATTCAGCTGGGAGACGAGAAGTATTAATCTTATCTATTTGCTTGAACTGATTGATTTCAGACCTCAGTCATTTGCAGCTTTGGGGCAGAGCTTGTGGAGTCCTACCTTTTGATGATGTTTCCCTCTTGGAATGCAATGTGGTAACTTCTGAGATTGTATCAGATTCCCTGCTTAAGGGGAAGCTGTGGATACCAGCAGGCCATCCGTGTTGATTTGAGGAGGGAACTGAAATTCAGAAGGGAAGGCAGGACACGCAGAACCCGTGCCGTCTGTCCTTTGGCTCGTTCAGGCTTCTCTGCAATTCAGTCTTCTGCTTATATCCACTTGATATAAATATCACCTTCTAGCACAACAAAAAAACCTTTTGGTTTCTGTGTGGGAAGTAAGTAAACACAAAATATTGAGAGATGGAAGCTCATGCAACATCTAATACAAAGTGAGGGAAGGTAGAGGAGTTGGAAGCAAAGCCTCTTGTTTTGGGTAGGGAGATGATGGGGGAAGAGACTGTCGTAGTATGGATGGTTCAGGAAACCCCTGGTGTAAGCAGTGAGGATACACCAGGGAAGTAACTCCAGTGACTAGCTACTGGAGCAGCGTAGAACAAGCCAGAGTGCTGTTTGGATGTAACTGTCCCTCTGTATCTCCAAGGTGAAATATGATTTTGGCTTGATTCTGTGAGGGTGGGTTTTGGTGGTATAGCTGATTTTTGTCCATCCCAGCAATGTGTTCTCTCATACAAGATTGCTAACGTGAGGCCTTGGAGCAGACCCTGTTGGCCAACTTTCATTCCCTGAAGGATGTTACAATGTCAGCAGAAATTATCGTGTAGACTTAACCTCCCTGTTTGCATGAACACAGCTTTTTTGAATGGATGGGCCTTCTCATTTTTTTTATATCTTTTAAATGCTTAAATTCTGTGCAAAGTCTGTGTAGTTGCATGTTAAACATAACTGATAACTTTCTCTGCATGCGTGAGTTGAAATTCAAATTTAAAACCACTCAGGAAAAGAGAATTTTCCTATCAGTCTGAAAAACAAGAACCTGTCACTTTTGTGCTGTGGTAGCATATAAGATTTTGTGCTTCTACCACCATTCCTTGTTTTGCAAGAGACACTTGCAGTACCATTTTACTGGCTGCTGAGAAGCCAGTTGGAAATAGTATCTTTTTTTTTTTTAATTGGAAAACCAAATGAGTATACTCTTGCATCCCTCAAAAGCACTGCTCATGGTATCAAATGTCTGTTAATAATTTCTTTGGAGAAATTATGGAAATACTACTCGATGTACTAATTTTCTACAGCTTTTCTAATTACCCCGTTGGTTTTTGAAGCATAGATTTGTGCCAGGGTACACTGGGGTATATTTGAACAAAAGACAGAACAATAAAACTGTAATTGTAATTCATGTGTGATCAGGAAACAAAGCATTAATTTTATTAGTTTTGCTAGCAGCCTCAGTTTGAAGTGTGTGGTTAGTTCTTTCTTAAGCCTGTGCTTCATTAAACTTTTTGCACCGTTCTGTCTTGTCCATCAGGAGTGTCTCGCATTGAATTGGTGTTTTGTATGTAGATGTATATGTATCTGTAGGTAATTTAAAAAATGAAAAGTAAAAAAATGTATGTAAAGGCTGATTTAGTGGTTACCTTTAAAGATTTCCCTTTCTCCATGGTATTATCTTAACCATAAAAGACGAAAAATGCCACTTAGGTTGTTGCAGTCAGTTTATGTTCAGTGTACCAGTGCTTAATAACTGAACAGTCACTGTTCTGTGTATTAGTGTCAATCATACAGTGACTTCATCTGTATTGTTTTACTAAAACTGCAAATAATTATTGTAAATACTTTTAAAATTTATTTCACTTTAATGCCGGTGTCTCATGGAAGACTCCTGTTGAACTTTATCTCATATCATGAGAGTCCAGAGCTGTGTGATGAGAAAATGTATTTTGGTGTTTAGAAGCCTATAAGAACACAGTTTGGTTTTGGTTTTTTTTGTGATGTTGCTGTTGGGTAGAGCTCAGGGGTGTGGTTTTGGCCAATATAAAAGTGTTTCCAAATCTTAACTTTTTAAAGTCTCAATTTGAATTTTGAGGTGTTAATACTTCATTGCACAGAATATCATTGCCATGGATTTTTTACTTTAATTGGGGTTTTTGTGTGTATATTAAAAAATACATATATAGTCAATGATTTACTTAACCTTGGGAAGGAAAAGTGGAGAATGGTAATATGAGATACTTCAAGGTGTGTGGTATCCAGTATAGTACAGAATCTTTCTTCTCTGCCTTTCTAAGGATCAGATTCACTAATTTAACAATCAATTAAAGAGGATTCAAGGTCTGCTGTGTTTTGTCAGAGCAGCACAGCTAGACCACATGTGTAACTTGGGGTTTTTCCCCCCTTGATAGTTTTTTGGGAATTTCTTTGGATGTGCATGACTGTCAGTGTTCCTCTTTCCTCTTGTTTGATTACAAGAGGAATTTAGTATTTCTTTTAATTATGTACAATATTAATGGTTACTCTGAGTTTTTCCCCCCCATTTCCTAAGAGAATACTTGGCAGCAAAAGGGCTGCATAAAACCTTTGGAATAAAGAACTGCTATCCTTTGAAATAGCTGCTGTTTCTGACTTTTTTTCCTCAGTAGAAGCAAAATCTAGCAGCCCAAGGGGAGAGAGTATCTTCTTTTGCTGTAAAGATGGAAAGATGAAACTGCCACAAAGAACAGGTGAATGGAGGCGGTAGTGTTCCTGTAAATGCATACACCATTCCTCTGCTCCCTCCCCAAGCATCATATTCGTGAAGAACAGTGAAAATCGTGGCCACTTTGGAAAGATTGTCACCGCTGTGGAGTGCTGTTCTTCAAAGACATGTTGTGAAAAAACCAAAGGAGCTGGGCAATCTTTCCAGGCCTGTTCTTGTAATATTTTAGTCAACTTTAAGTTTGCAAAATTTTCATTATTATGCTGGCTGTTAGAGGTGGAGTCTGGCCAGTATGTACAATATGAAAGGACCCACCTTTTTAGTTAATTTGTAACTAAAATAATGGAGGATTTGTTTCAAATTCTCCAAACCCCTGTATCTGCAGTGCAGTGGCTGTGGGGATGGACTGTATGCTGAATATTTATCAAACATAACAAATCTGTATTTTAAGGTGTTGCAGCTGACCATCTTGTAATGCTTGCAAATCCTTGGTAGTAATAATCCCTTCTCTGAAGAACTGCAGAAAGATTTCTTATCTCTGAATGGACTTCTGGTTATTTCAACTCATTATCTGCCTGCCCAGCAGTCTTAAGTAACTGGAATTCATCTGTATAGGACTGCTTTCTTCCTCCTCTGCTTTTCCTAGCACCCTCTACCCACCCCCCTTGCAAAGAAACAGGATTTCGCTTACCTCTTTTGTTTACATACTGACCTGTGAGCTTGAACTTCTGATGTTCAAAGAGCTGTGCCTGAGGGAGAAGTGTTGAGCTAGTCCAGGAATAATTTTTATATGAACTGTAAAAGCCCTTCTGTTTCAGGTGACCTCCTTGCATTCTAAATCAAGTAACAGAGCAACTTGTTTGCATGGTGGATTGTGAGGCTTTGCAGCTACTGCTTTCTTTCAGGTAACGGTTTTTGGTGTTTTTTTTTGAGAATTTAAAAGATCTGCTGTTCTGGTTTTCAGTTCAGTCTTTTAATAACATCTAATGTTGTGGGCAGTCTTACACTGGTACACAGAATAGTTACACTGATGTTGGCGTAACTTACTCCACACATGCACAAGCCCCACGTTTTAGGATTATTATCAAGATGTTAGTATTTTCTACCATAGACACGGCAGTCATATTTTTCCAAGTACGTGAATGCTGGAGCCTTCTTTTCCCATCTGTTTTGGAGCATTATTTCAAATCTGAAGCTGTACTTGGAAGGGTGCTTGGATGTTGCCTTCCTGTCCTGTTTTCAGACTCAAGCAGGTATTTCCTAAACAGCTCTGAGTAAGCTCTGCTGTCCTTGAGCAAGTGTCCTGAGGAACAGTGGGGTCTGCTTCATTGTTAGACAGACCCTGGGATTTTAGCTGGCAACAAGGAGACTTCCTCTTCTTGTAGCTTGTTTGAATCGTGGCAGCCATGTTAAAGTGAGATTCCATTAAACAGAATTAGGAGGTCACTGACTACGGCCTGGTCTGGCTTTGTAGATATCAGCGACACCCAATCTCTGTTTGGATGATAAAAAAATGATGGTTTGGTTTTGTCACAATTGCTGTCTGCAAATAGCTCAGTCGTGTCTGCCATAGGAGTTAAAAAGCAATTTGTTCCACCAATGCACGTTCCAATTTTGAGTTGTGTCTTTTTTTCAGTTGGCAGTCCTCAGATCTATGACTTTTCCATTCCAAATAGATAATTTCAATCACACGATTGTTATATTTATGCAACTGAAGTTCTCTTCTGTGTTCTGCTTTACATGAAGATGCATGTGCACCCAAGTACCCTTAAACTATTCTGATAAGATAAACTGTAAATTATATCTGAGTAATTGTTTTCTGAAAGGAGTCTGCAGCTTACTGTACAGATGCTCCCCATGTAAATTAAACACTACTTGTCTTAATTACTAGTGTTAATGGACATGCTGTGGGCCCAGTGTTTGCTAATGGCAGGTAGAATCTATGTCCTTTTATGCTTGACAAATGTGACAGTAACTGTAGTTCTGACCATCTTGTCTGAATGAATCAATGGCACATGCGTGAGTAGTTGCTGGCAATCACCTGTAAAGCATAAGCAGACTATCTTCTTCCCTTCCTTCAAGCATCTTCTGCAGGCACTGTTATTACTAAAATGCCACATGCTACTAATTTGTGAGGTGCATGTGCTCTGGAACGCTCTCTGTAATGGATTAATGTCTTGTAGTTTCTCCTTGTGCATTTATCTCTTTTTAAAGGCCTCTCTGATCTTAACAGGAGCTGATATGCTTCTGTCCAAGTGTGTGATGCTAACTACTGAATGTCTATGGCATAATATAGGTAGACATAAATAGAGCAAAGCCTCTACAAAAAAAAGATATCTTTTCCCATCATACAAACTGTACCTGTGTTCAGGTATCGTTTTGGGATAGAAAATTTGCAGTGACTTCCTGGAGCTCAGTATGTACTCGATGGTAAGGGTCCATAAAGTACATACTGAAACCATCTTTACAGGAAATTGAGATTCAAATTCCTTTTTTTCTGATGAGTAGAATGGTTACACTTTAACGTGTGTGTGTGTCTGTATGTATATGTACATAAGCTCTATTTTCATTTGATAAGGAAGATTCATGTGTGGGACAGTTCTTTTCAAAAGCCAAAGTTTCCCAAGAGTCAGTGGAGGAAAAGCGAGACATGAATGAAGTGGGCTTGAAACAATTTTGATCTTACTTGCAATATTCCTGTTTTGCAAGGTGTAGAGAAGAAAATCATATTTGTTTTCTTCTGGAAGCATAAAAACTGAGCTGGTTTACAGAATTTGAGGGGATATGTACGAATAACTATTCCAGCTTATTTGTTATCTTGGAAGTTATTTGGGGATTACTGTCTGTTTTCGTGAACCAGTTTAAAGTTTGGAGGACGAGCTGTATGTCTTATATAAAACTGAAGATGAATCTTTACATGAATGGTGAAATGAACTTTTAGCTGCACTAAATGCTTGAGTATTTAAACATTCTAGTAGCTGGACACTGCAGAGAACAGTATCTACATGTACTTCATGTTTCTTGTACCGAGTGCTAAAGGAGTTGCCTGCGATAGTGATACCTAAGAAGCTGTCACATTCACAAGAGTTCTGTTCACCCCCTTTCTTCGTAGCACCCGACCCGTCCGCTATGGGATTTTTCTCCTGTCTCTTTTTAGTGCCACCATTTGACTTTTCTCTAGGCAAACTCTATAGTGATGAGTTTGCTGTGCAAAAACAATTGTCCAAAGGGTCACATGGAGTATGAATATATCTGATAAATCTTTTCTTCATTTTTCTTAGGTGTTAAGTTTTACCTGGGCTGGGTGAACTGTGGAGTGCCAATGCAGATCTTGGGCTAAGCGCGTGTAGGTAGTACTGTTCCCCGACCTCCCTCATCAGTTACTGCTGCTATCACTTGATTACCAGAAACAGAATGTCAGGGAATCCTGCTCTGATTAAGTCTTGTGGCACTTTAATTCCAAGAATTATTTCATTACTGAGAAAGAAATGCCCAGGTATGGGTTTGCTGTACTGATGAAAGGCACTTGAACTTGCCTTCAAACTTTCAGAAAAATTTCCCCTTTCTTAGAGAACCTTTTCCTGTGCATTCCTAATTTGTGTGATTAATCAAAGAACAACTGGAGTAATTCATTAACTTTGACAGGCAAATTGTCTTCTACATCAAAGTACTGTTCATCTAGCTCTCTGGCAGTGGACAAAATTAAATCTTTAATAGAAATCTTAATGTCTTCACTGAAAAAGTGGAAAATGTTATGTATTATGTAGTATGTTACTTTTTCTTGCTTACAGGGCACAGACTAACAGCTAGTAGAGCATCTGAAAGGTGAGCGTATTGTTTTGAATACTTTCACTGGTCTAATGTGTAGTAGAACTGGCAAGAGTTAAAACAGCTGAAGGTGAATCCATTTGCGTTTCTTTTTAAAATCAGGTCTTTGTCTTTCACTGAGATTCATAAGCTTTTTTCTTTTGATATAGTTTTAAGATGTTCTTTGACACCTTTAAACGTTTTCCTTTGCTGTCTCGTAACTTGAGTTCCAGTATTTTAGAGTGTTCCGTTGTGAGAGTGTGAAGCAACACGCGTATTATGCGTTCTGAAGTATTGTCAAAAAGATGCACCGTGGAATGAAACAATGGCGTTGTGTGGAAAGCATTCCGTCCTGACAGTTCCTGTTCTGCAGAACCCTGAATAGTTTCAAGAACTGTAATAGTTTTAGTGTTTGTTTTTTTTTCAAGCTGTTAGCCTCCGCTTTTCAATTATTTAAGTACAAGCTGCGTTCCTTTCAAAAGGTTGCTGACAGTTGTTTGGAGCTGGCTACCACGAATGGTTCTCAGAACTCCCCAATTGTTTTGTAAGATACGTTTTTACCCCATAAAAATGTGGTGGTGGTGTTAAGTTTTCTTTTTGTTCATTTTGGCGTGCGTGGTGGTTGGGGGGGTGGGATTGTTTTCGGTTGTTTTTGTTTTTCACTCTCTTCTGAAGGTCCTTAAATGGAGGCATAGCATTTGTCATATCTGGTAGCATGAGAATGATTTGGGTTTTATCTCACTGGGGTCGGGCAGCTCTTTGGCTGAAAAGTCTTCTTCCTTTCTATCTTTCTTAGTTTAATAGAGGTATTAGAATTTTATGAAACCTAATTAATTGAGAGAAAAACTGGTGTTTACACAGATTGTATAATGCTTATGGCTCTAGGTATGCTTTCATGCTTGATATCAAGGAAGGAGGGGATGTTTTAGGTCCTGAAATGAATGTTATCTGCACTTAATTATGTTTTCACCCTTTCTTCTGCAGCCTTTCCAACATCTTCCTTTGGAACAGTAGAGGGTAGGTGAAGCTTTTCTAGAGATAGGCTTCTCTAAAACGTGGCTAACAAAATGGCAAAAGTGGAGGTGCCTTGTTTTTGCTTTATTTTGTCCTTTAAAGAGCAAGGAAAATAGGAAGAAAGATCTGTTGTTGATATTATGAAATAGGCCTTCACTGTAATTAACAGTCTGGGAATTTTTCTGCTTGCTTTTCTTATCCCCGTGTTGCGAAAGCCTGCTGTCCTGCTGGGATTTCTTTTTGGAATGCAGAGGTGTGTTCTAGCTAAAAGCATGTGCTTTGCCTAATAAGCTTTCCTAGCCATTGAGCCCAGCTGGCTGCTTCAGCCTGGATTTGTTTTGTCTTAACTAATTTTTATATCCATGCTTTAAATTAAACACTTTTTGCATTAAATGACAAACCAAGCACAATGTCCATAAATGAAACCGAACACTCTAATCTACTAATTCTTATTTTCAATGTGCAGCATTATGTAATCAAGCAGCCTACTAAAAAGGAAGATGCAGAAATAATACTGGTGGCGTGTAAATGGTGCTAAACTAAAGTGATCAGCCTTTGTTGAAGGGAATGTTTATAGAGTTAAGGGTTTAGCACTTCCTCTGATGAATACAGAAGACAAGTGAAGGGAGCAGGATCTAGCTGGTCAGCACAAAATGTTCTTGTCAAATCTTCATGTCTTTTGCTGGAGGAGATCACACGTGCCATCAACATGTAGCACTTAACTGGAGTTTGCTGATGGGTGAATCTTCAGGGTTGTGGCGGTGTGAAGTAGATAAAAGTTCCAGGTACTCAAACTCTTCAGAATTCAGCTGTGTCTTTCTGGTTTGGTCCGAATTATGAATGAACAGAAAAAATGTTGGAAGGCGAAGCATGGAATAGAAGTCTGTTTCAAATAGTCATGAATCACTTTTTACAAGTCTACAACAGTGACACTGGAATTGTTGCTGCAAGATTGCTCTTCATCTATCTGTGGAAATTAAACTTCTTTGTTCTTGTGCCCCTTTTCTTCTTGCCTCTCAGTTTTTGTAGCTGTGAATGATGTGAGATGTTTTCTTGTTAGGAAGACATTTGCCAATGGGAAAGGAATACTTCTTTGTCTTCTGTGTTTGCTCAGATTTGGAGACAGTTGGATCATGCATCCTTATCCTTAGCTGTAGACAGACGGACTTACTGTGGCTGATACCTGTAATAGATGTGTTATTGTAATATGGGCTTCAGTCTCGAGGGATGCAGAGCCTTAGCTACGAGGCTAGCGCTACATATTCGGTGCTTTTTTAGGTAGTGCTGCTTCTCCACTTCTGCTGCTCTGGCCTTGTGGGTCACAGCGAGCAATTGTGTCACAGTTTGGGTTCTGGCACGGTTCCCCTCAGCTCCTTTCACTGTGGGTTTGGGTTGTTCTCCCTTCTTCCTTTTCTCTCTTCCAGACTCTCTGTGCCTGCCTTGGTTTACAGCTGCAGTTGCCACACGTAGTGCAATCATAGGCATGGATGAGAGGCGTAGGCTTGCCTCTTCTGTGGCTTGATTGCAGAATATGAAAATTTTTCATGTAGTACCAGTCAAATACACAAAGCTCTGGCCACTTCCCACTCTGTGGTTAGGTGCCAGAGGACTGGGGTTTTTTTGTTTTATTTTTCTTTTTGTAATAAGATGCAGCAGTTGCTTGGAAGTTAAATAACAAAAACCCACAACAACAATAATAAAAACCACCACCGACAAAAATACCTATCTTTAACCCTGTTTGGGTATTTATTCTCACAGTAGTGAGACTAAAGGACAGACTTTTTTTCTTCTAGTGAATTAATGTAGTTTAAAGCTGCCATGAGTAGAAGCTTCTCCCTTTGCTGCTAGGGTGAGTGGCATCTGACCTGCACACAAATGCTTTCCTGTTCTCATATTCACTGTAGGCAAGCAGTCTGAGCTGGGTCAAGATGAAGATTTGAATCTATTTGATGGTTTCCCATGTTGGTTTTCAAAGAATTGCGTTGCAGTGAGGCTCTAGACCTTTTTTTTTCTTTACACAAATGGCAGTGGACACATTTAGGGCCTGGATGTCAGCTCCATTCACTTACAGGTTTGCCTCATGTTTATTAAACTCTAACTGATCATGATCAAAGTAAACTTCCAGAACTCGAAACTACTGATGATGACACATCAAAAAGATACAAATAATTGCATTTGTAATTACACTATTAAAAAAGGGCAAACTTTTGCATGTGACTAAATTAAATAAAAAATCCACCAACCTTTTTTTCCTAATAGCATTCCTTCTAGTAGTGTACAGAATAGACTATTAAAAATAGCAGGATGGATTTCTCTACACTTGATTAAAAAAACTCAATTCAGGAATTTGTCTGTTTAGGTCTTCTGAACAAAGCAATGACACTAAACATGAATTGTAATCTGTTAATGGCTTACAGGCGTCTGTGAGAAGGGAATATATGGATTTTTGCTTAATGCTAGTGTTTGGTACATTAAAAAAAACTAACAAAATCTCTTTAGTTGTAGTCAACAAATTAAAAAGAGGAAAGAAATGAGAACTACTCCTGCAAGGTTGTCATCTTGCACTTCTCAAGAGAAGATTTCAGCATTATAACTGAAACTTTGTTAAAAGAAATAGTAAAAAAGGTAGTGTCTTTAACAGTCCTGACAGCAGTGATGGAAAATTCAGAAAGTGCTTCACAGCCACTGTGACCTTTACAGTACTAAACCTGTGCAAGGATTGCTGTCCCAGCTTCTCAGTAGCACTCTGAAACCATCAAGAAATGGTGTCCTTGCTTTTTTTTGAATTTGCTGCCAGTGTATATTTGAAGTTGTAGAGTATGGGAGGAGCAGAGACTTCAACCACAAAATACAAAGATTCTATATTATACTAGACATTCAGTTGAAACACAACTAGGTAAGGTTAGAGATGCTTCGTGTGTAACAAACTTAAAATGCTCTTTCCTGTCTTAATGGAACTTTGGCTTTGAGATAACAAAGTGCTGGGTAGCATCTGGGGTGGGGGAAGGAGCAGGCAGCTGAAACTTTGTAGCTTCTACACAAAAGACAAGTATTTATTATGGCAGCATTTTTTTTCTTAATATGTGGACAAGATGCTCTAAACTCAGTTTCAAGAACTGAATCTTACTAGTGAAGTGCCAAATTGAGACTGTATCGCGATGTATTTTTTTTTGTGTTGGATTTTGGGGGTGGTTTTTTTTGGGGGGGGGGGGGGGCAGGTTGGAGGGGTTTTTTGTTGCTTCTTGATTGCATTTAGGCCATTCCAAATTTCTCTACTTGGAAACCACCCGTTCCCGAGGCCCTCCTGAACAGCAGGAGTGAGAATTCCGTGTGCCCTGATCTTGAGAGGCAGTAACAATTTAAGCGTACCCCTCCTCCCAGTTCACTCCTTTGAGAGGCAAGGAAAATGAGCTTGTTTTGCAAAACAAGTTAATGTTCCAAATGCAGCATGAAGTGTTATAATAATTGGCTGTACATCCTCCGTAAGAAGACAGAAGCTCTTCGTGAAGAAACTATCACCCACCTTCCTACACATACTGTGATTGATTATTCTGTGGGACCCCAGCAATTTGCAAACTCTAAATGGATAAAGGAATTAATTTTTGTCATGAGAATGCTTATTTTTCAGTTTTTTTCTGAAGATGCTTTCATTTATTCTACCGGTTTTAGCGTGAGAAATCCAAACTCTTTTCCAAAAGATATATTGTGTGTGTCCATATTGCTTTTATAACAGTTTTTCTAAGCTGACTTGCTTGTCTGTAGAGTTCAGAAGATCCATCTGTCAAAATCTTAACTCTTCTAAAGAGTGAATTGCAGTTCTGACCACCTCTGTCTTATCTCCATAACTTCAGGTTTGCAAATTTGCATGAAAGTTTTGTAGTGAATGAAAGATCTCTTATTTTGCTCTAGTAAAATGAATTATTAATCTGTTTTGTACTGAGATATGAGGAAATTGTAAGCTTCAACTTCCTAGATATCAAAGCTTGTTCTGTGCAAGCATATTGAGAATTTGCTTTCACTCTCTGGATGCTTCTAGGCAGTAGTGTGCTAGTTGGTGTAGAGTATTCCTGTACATAAACAGCTGGGTGAACGTAAATATGTCCTCAGATGCCGATGATTTAATATCGTGAGTGGAACTAGACAAGCAAAATTTTTGTTGGTCCACTGTAGTTCCATTTTATGCTTCATCCTGGAGAAAGCACTGTTGTTTGAGACCCTGTGAATGTTCTGTCTTATTTTCTCCAAAAGACTATGTGGTTTTAGAGGATGCGCTTGTTCTCTGATGAAGGCTATTTAGTGTGTATGGGTTAATGGTCTTTTCTGTGTCAGCACATTTTCCTGGCATGTTTTTAAGGGGGAATGTGCTTCTT
The DNA here is from genome assembly GCF_949628215.1 of Phalacrocorax aristotelis. NCBI lineage: Eukaryota > Metazoa > Chordata > Aves > Suliformes > Phalacrocoracidae > Phalacrocorax > Phalacrocorax aristotelis. The sequence goes on along the minus strand of NC_134285.1, from coordinate 3,979,620 downwards.
GGGAATGGTTTTGCAGTGCTTTGGGCAAACCGGTCTTTGGAAGGAGAATCAGCAAATGTTCTGTATAGCTCTTGTAAAACCAAAAGGGAAGTTTGTTTTATTGTTTTGTAATGGGTTTTTCTTGTAGGCACTGTGAGGGGACTAAACTTGTCTTCAGCTCCTATTAGACAAAGAGGAAGTTTTATTCTTATGGCAAGATGAGAGTTTGGCTTGTATGCCGTATTTGTTTGTTATATGTATCATTGAAACCCACAATTGTCAGAAAAGTTGAAGCAATGGGGTTAATTTCTGTACTACCAGTTGGCTCACTTTGCTGCCGTAAATATAAAAATGTCATGTATAATAACTCTTAAAGTCTTGACACAATGGTGTATAACTCATAAGAAGCTTTTAAAAGCAGAAATGTTTTCTGTCAGACTAATGCTTTTTGGTTAGGCTCAACAATGGATCTGCCCTATTCAGTGTGGCATTAGCATTGTCTTTTTTTTAGTAAAACAAATAGTCGCTAATAGATGCGCTCTGTCACTCTGCTGCTGCTCATTTTCTACTAGACTTCTTTTTTGCTGAGAGTATTTGTCTCATAAATAAGTCATGGCACAGAGAATCTGTGCCGTAGCATCTTCCCATCCATCTTTCCTACTAGCAGAACTGCTTTGACTTTGATGTGGACTAATTAAGTTCACATATTTTTATGGACATCTTAGAGGAGTTAAAGAAAAGATAGCTGAGATATCTGTGCTTTTCTAAATGAGGCTGTAGGACTCATTAGGGCTTTGATCCTGCGTATCCTGAAGTGTCTTTTTTCTTTTCTTTCTGAAAGGATGCTATGTAGTGAATTTCCATCAAAGTAGTATGGCAGCCTTCCCAAGAGCATACCTGTTTTCATATGAAGAATCTGATTTCTTAGTTCTATGCAGGGCAAAATACAACCTCTGCAGCATGGGCAGGGTTTAGTAAGACTCTGCACAGCATCAGGCAGGTTTGTCTGTTTAGCTGGCTCCTTGAATTGCTCCCCAAGTCACATGCTCACAGATTAGATCAATACACTACCTAATAAGACATTTAAAAACATTTCCATGATTTGCTGACATGAGGGAATGGTGAGGTAAAGTAATAGATTCTGTACTATATCCTAGAATACACTACTGCGGTATTGGCAGGCCCCTTGTTCTCGTGTGAAATTTGCTACTGCAGTGGTGCATTGCAGGAAATAGATAAAAATCAACACACAGAATGTATCCATGCATCATATATTCGGGGAAAGAGACATGCAGTTGAACCATAGCAGCTTACGTATTTTCACAAGGCAAATATGCTTTCCACTTTTAAAAGAATCTTGCTATGGAAGGACATGTGATTTAATTTGAACAAGATCCATTATTTAAATGGTTTAAAAACACAATAGGCTCTTAAATGCATCTTTTATAGAGTACTTGAGAAATCATTTAGATTTGTAAATGCCTAGTAGTGGAGATGAGCACCTACCAAAGGAGAAGCAAATAAGAAATTTCAGCGTAGTCATTTGAATTCTGGAATATTGCTTTGTTCTTGTTGAAATACAGCTCTTTACTACTGTGACTCTATATGGGAAAACCAGAACTACATCTTTAGAGCATCCTCTTATTTCCTCCTCTAGCTTGTGCTGTCTGTCTTATAAATTGTGCAACTTTTTTTTTTCCCCCTCCCAAGTTTCATTTCAGCCTTGTACCTTCTGTGGAATTTTGTGTGAAACAAATATTGGAAAAAGCTGGTCCTTTTAAAAAAAAAAAACCAACACTAAAAACCAAAACTGTGATTTAACCTCTAGCTCTTGGCATCATCCAGAGCAAGGAGAGCAGAAAAAATCTCTGTGTAGTGGTTAAATGACAACTAGTCAGATCTCTGCTTCACCCCCAATTATAATACTAAATTTCATCAAAGTTCTCAAGTTTCAGATAGACTTGCACAGCTCCCTTGGGAAGAGCCCTTGAACCAAAGCTGTGTTTTTGGAGCTTGGCTAGACTTTGGCTGCAACATTGTTCTCACTTAAGAACATGTCTTCCTTGCAGAGTTGATTCAGAAAAATGTGTTGTCTCTCTTGTGAGTATTGTCCGTACATATAATCCCTTACCTTCAGCGTGATGGAGCTTTAACTAACTCCCTTCAGCGTACAAACACTCCAAGCTGAAGACAGCAGGGATTGTCAGTAGAAGTAACTCCCAGCTGCATAGCCTAATTGTTTTAGAGCAAGAAGGTGTGATTACTGCACAAACAGCTGCAATTGCTCTAAATGTATGTCACTGCCCCTCGTTGGGAGATGGTTCCACCTACAGCTGAGCCAGTGGAACAAATAATGTGTGTGCTCCTCATCAGTGTGAAGTCACCTGTCTTAGCTGAGAAAAATGTTAGGTGCAAATTGTATGAGATGAAGCAGAACGGTTTTAAACCAGCCCCTTCCAGTAGGAAGGGGACAAATAAAATGTTTACTGATGTTTTCCGTCCTGCCGTTTAATGCAGAGCCTTTCTGGAGCTTTGATCTTATTGAATGAAAGACCACGTTAAAAGCGAGTCATTCTTCTTGTTCTGAATCCTTGAGAAAAAATGGCATGAAGTAGCTCACTTGGGAATGGGAAAGGGTAGGGTGATCCTAGCGTATAATGGCATATGATGTTGGCAACTACTATATCAAGTTTAGTAGATGAGCACTAAAGTATCTGTCCTCGAGGTCTGGTCCTTTCTGGAAGGAAGGCCCTAGGTAGGCTTTTCTGACCCCTCTAGACCAATCTTTGTATGCATTAATCCTGTAGTTGTGGATAAGGAAGGGGGGGGGAAAGGGAGGTTGTCTTTCCTGAAATAACTTTTTTTTGTGGTTTTGTTTTTTGTTTGTTTTTCTCTCTCTCTCCCCCTTTACTGGTCTCAGAGCAGCTGTAGTATGTTTGGGCACAGTGGAAAATGGTTTTTAACAATATTCTCTAAATTATTGCACTCAAGAATTCAGAAAAGCATGTGGAGTCATAAAACCTACTATATTATCTGGTACTGTTTAGAAGCATTTTTGAAGCTTTTTATGTGGAACCTGTCAGTCGTTTGGTGGTGGAGTTTTTTTTTTCTTTTCTTATTGGACTCAAAACTGTTTCAAACTTGCTTCTTGCAGTTCAGATCAGTGAGTCTCCTTATTTTATACTGCACCTTTTCCCAACTGCTGCTTAGTAAAAAGTTACCCATATTTTCCTTAATCGGGACTAGGGCAGGAACAGTGCTGCCATGCAAATGAGTTGTTAATGCAAGTACTCACTGTGCTCTAGAACTGCTCAGTAGTGTCTACTCCTGTTTTGTGGTACAGTCTGGGGAAGGAAAGTGGATGCTCCAGCTATTGATTTGTAAGTTAGTGGACACTTTGTGAAAGTTTCTTGGGTAACTTAATCCAGATTTTTCATCCTTCAGCATAATGGATAGTGTTATTTCCAAAGGTGTTTGGGGTCCTTTCAGGTTGCTTCCAGCTGACATGTCTAGAAGATGCTTTCATAGATGCATCCTTTTCTCACATATTATGGAACAGCCCCTCTGTATTGCTTGTGCCCTGCGAGCTTGGAGGGTTTACCTGGGTGTTTGTCTTGTGTCGTGTCTTTGGATCAGCATTCGTTCTTCAGTTCTAACAATTCACTTTTGTACAGAGTGTTTTTCTGGTGTTCGGCTAACTCTGGAAAGCATGGTACCTTTCGTCATCTTCCCACCCTTTGAGCAGAGAATAAAAATAATTGTTTACTATGTCCACAGGCACAGAACAAAATACTGTCAGGCTTCCACAGTCATTTTTGTCGTTAATTTTACACTTGAGAAGACCTGTTCAGGAACTGGAAACAACCAAATTGGTTGGGTTTTTTCTCTCTTCTTTTTTTGGCTCTCTTTTTCCTCTGCCTTCTTTCTTATTTTCCTTTTTTCTTTTTTCCTTTTTTTAAAAAAACACCTTGATTCTACCATCATTATTTCTCAGGATGGGAATCCTGGTCCAATCAAAATATTTGGCCAGCTGTGCTTTGATTCCTGATGGGTTAGCCATGCTGCTGTTGTGGCAAGCCGTCACTCCTGCAGAAGGTAGCTCAGGCTGCTTTATTAGGATAAACTTCCGTTCTCCCCAGCCTCCAGAGAATTTGTCAGCCTGGCGTCAGAGCACCACAGAACACTTAAAAGAGGCTTGTCATTGCCAGATGAGGAAATTGAGATAATTTGTCAGAACCAAAAGATACAATTGAAAAAGGAATAGGATTAGTGTGCTTTTAAAACTTTCAGACCAAAAAGTGCTAATCAAGCAGATAATTAAAAATATTCTGATATTGGCCTCAAAAACTGTAAGTCTTGTTTCCCTTGTGTGGTTTGCTAGTGTCTTCCATGAAGATAGGAGGGAGGGAAAAGAAAAAGTGGAAAAAAAAAAAATAGAGGTGGGGGAAACTGCCTGCAGAATTTGAATTGCTGAAAATATTTAATCATTATTTCTCTAGCAGTAGGTACTGTGCAGCTGTTTTTTTCAAAATCAGGGTTAAATTAAGATAAAAGGATCCTGAGGCTCGAACAGGTGACCGTAATGTACATGTTACTTTGCCTTATCAAAAGATAAGTAGCTGGTGCCCTTGCTGGGATGCAGCGTCTTCAATAAGGTGTAATGGAAAAGTTTTCTCAGCTTGGAAGGAAACAAAAAAGCTTCATCAAGTTGCTTTCTAGCATCTTTTGTAGTATGTTCAGTACTTTCACAGTTGTTTTTTTTATTTTGTTGGAATTAGCCACAGGTTAATCTAATCTACAGAGGATACTGAGCTGCTCAGGTGGTCATAATAGCATATTTTTATTTACACTTAGTTTGAGAACTGTGATGTTGTTTAACAACTTAGGCTATTTCATCTTTAATTAGAAATTGTGATCTCGTTATCTTCAGACTTGTGCTTCGATGGTCAGAGCCAAACATCCCATTCCCAGACTAGGGAAGCTGCGTAGACGTCTTCCCTCTGCCACACCCGATGGCAATATGGGAGCCAGCAAATACACCAGTGCAGAGCAACTGCCTTAGATTTAATGTTTGCTGTTGAACAGCACTGAAATACTTCACTGTCTTTTTCTGCTGCTGTCCAAACATTTAGAATAACCCAGTTTAAGAAGTTGCCTGTACTTGGCTTTTTTATTTAAGGTGACTTTCTGAACACTTACCAAGCCACAAAAGTCTGTGGCCAGCGTACAGTTTTGCTAGTATTAATAAAACCTTTGCTAGTACCCCTCACCCTACTGGGGATACTTTTTTTTAAAAAAAAAAAATACATTTCTAATGTGGCAATATCATAATTAAGACTTGGTTGCAGGAAGTGGGTGAACAATACTTAAGTTGATTTTTTTTTTCCTAAACCTGATGTGTCAGGAATGTGTGCTGACTCAGAGTAATTCTGAATCATCCGATCAGCATGTGGAGGAGTGATTTATATGCCATACCATGGAGGACTGTAGAATCAATTCCCTCTTTTTGTTTCTTGAAAACTAAGAACATGGTTTTGAAGTTTTAAGTTTAAATTTATGAAATATCTCAGCCACTATACTAACGCATGATGGGTCTGTGGCATGCCTGCCTTAGGAAAGCAGTACAGTGAATCTTGAAGTAAATGTAGACTAAGAAGTGATAGAAACATCATGAGGCAGACTTGACCTAAATTTGTTACTCTTGAGGTGCAAAGGCTACTCCAGAGTAATAAATCTTGTCAGCTGTGGTTTAATATTGGCTTTCTCCTCCCACAAGGCAGTAGAAAAGCTGCTGTTGGAATAGCCGTAGGGTCTCCTCTTCAGCAAAGAAAGCAGCGGTGGCTGGTTATATGACCTTTTGTGATTATCTGTCCTTTTTTCTTTCAAAAAAAAAAAAAAAAAAAATGGGCTAAGGGATGCATGCCGTTCATCACTCACCACACGCTGCTGTGTCTACATTACATTTGGGCAAGAACTGGTTGCAACATGGATGGATAAGAATAAAAATCAAAATCTGTGCCCAGGCTATGGTCTAGACGTGGCAAAGGTGAATAGGAGAGGCAAAAATTGACAGAGAGGCTTGACTGTACCTAAAATGTGCATATTGGGACCATGAACTCTTACGGGAAATTTAAACATTTCCTTACATATTCAGAGTCTTGATCTGTGGCCCAGTGAGGGCATTTGCACTTCATATCTGAAAGGTTTCAGTGGAAAGTCTGACTTTTCTGGTTTGTGGTTTTTTTTTTTTCCTTTCCCCTATTCTGCTGTTAAACTACTGAACACTGCAAACTTTAAACCCGCGTCTTCCCCTTTGTTCATGTGTCTGTAAGGGATTAAGAATTCAGGAAAGCAGGGTTTTATTGTGGGAGCTGTCACAGGTTCCTGAGGCTCTGGGCAAGCGGACCCTCATTTGTTGCTTTCTCCTGCTTGACTCTCCCACCAGTGTGTGGAAGCATCACTGGGAAAAGGGGATGGGACTTGAAAGGATGCGTGTGTATGTATGTGTGTGGTTGTTACAAGGTTAACTTTGGAATAAGTTCCTCAGGTTCTCACAGAAATCCTACCTGAGAATTCAACAGCCATGAGTGGGACTCCTCAGTGCCTCCTTGTGCCTGGAGTTCACCTTCTTGCAAGTCCACTTAAGTACTGCCTTGTAAGGAATAGTTTGGTCTGAAGTAATGCTTCTGGAGCACCAATGCTTCTGCTTGGGAACAAAGCAGCAAAGTCACAAACTTAAGCATGGAGGGAAAGTACCCCACATACGCCTATATTCTGTAGGGAGGCATGTTTAGATCTCCACAGCAAACACCTTAATCTGTGTAGACTGAGATCAAAGTTCTTTTTTGAAGAATGAAGCTTGGCTTTGGGCTGGAAAGTGAAGCGTACCCCTCCGAAGACTTTCAATAAAGCTGATAATGTGTTAGAAAATGAAATACTTTGTCGTCTTATTTCTGAAGTGTCTTAATGTTATGTCTGTTTCACACAAAAACTTACTTTAAAAGGTGTGGAAATAGAAGTAGATTTGTACTGGGAAACTTTTACTTGCCTAATGCTAAGAATTTGGACACGATCAAACACTTGCAGGGATCCATAGCTAGTGTATTTGCTTTAAGAATACCTTAAGAATCTGCTTTTTTGAGTTACTTGTGAACACGTACAGCGTGGCAACACCTTCCTTATGATCTTTTAACCTCCCAAGCCTCCCACTGCCTTGTTAGTGTTACCTAGTTCATCTTTTCCCATGAACCTTTGTGGTGAATATGGTTTGCAGACTGTGAAAGGTAGGAGGTCTTTGGCTTGTAAGCTTGTAACTGAAAACAGCTCTATTCTGAAAGTGCTTTGATATATTTAGTATGAGCGTAAGACTCCTTAAGTATGCCAATAGAAAACTTCTTGAAAAAGATATTTTCCTCTCATTAAATAAGAACTGAGCTTCTAAAGCTACTTCTGAAACAGCTGAAAATAGGGAAGGGTGGTTTGCAGTAGCTGAGGTACGTCTCTTGCTTTTCCCACAGCTTGCTTTGCAGGGATAGGGTATTGCCACTTGAAATTGCTGTTCATTGATCTGAGGAGCCAAAATTACGTGAAGTTGAAACAGGTTTGTGGGTTTTCGGAAGAACTGATGCTACCTGCCCAGCGTGACCTTCTTGCTTTAGGTGGAGCCAGAGCTGGCCGCGGATAGGAGAGCAGGAATGAGAACTGTTGGACAGAGAACTGCTAGAGAAAATTAATGCATCCAGCTGGCACTGGTTTTTTTCCCTATCACCGTTTAGATGGTAGGACTGTAAACTGATAATAAGCTATTCTGACAATTTGGGAAGACAAAGTGTCAGCAGTGTAGTTTATTTGACCTACTAAGGCCTGCTGCTTTCTTTTTAACTCACTTCATGTTGTAGCTCTTAATAACCAAGAGCAGGTAGCCTTTTAGAGATGAAACTACTGACCTGTGTTACAGGTCATTACAACCACGTCCCCCTTGTGTGTGGTGCACTAGACTTCACACCCCCACCCTCTAGGCTGTTAAAACCTCCTTTCAGGAGGGAAGAGAACCGTCGCTGGGGGTCTGCGTGTGTGTTACCACCATCCTAGTAGCAATAAAGCAGATTAATAGAGGAAAAACCACTGAAGAGGGAATTGGGCTATCTAATGTTGCTCACCCCTGCAACCTTGTCACAAGCGTTGTCAGTTACTGTGTATGTGTGCACACACCGTTTGTATTGTGCAAGACCATTCTTTCCAGTTTTCTCTCATTTAAAAAACTGCTTAGAATCTGCCAGAAAGAAAATGCTCAGTGCCTCTCCTGGTTTCTGTGTGCAGTTTGTTAGCATATCAAAGCAAACTTAAAGGGGATGGATGGACAGAGCTTCGGTGTGGACTGAAAGAAGGCTGGCTGGGGACATAAGATGAGGGACCGAGTGTGTGGGGAGAGAGAATAGGGTTAAAGATGGAGAGTGGAGTGCTTGAGGGTGAGGAGGATAAGGGAGAGAAGTAAGCAGGCACAGAATAAAATGATGTGGGAGCAGAATAATAATGGGAGGGGGTATGGAGCACTGGGAATACTCTACATTTACGTCTCAGGATGAGGAAGGGGTGTTCTTGTACCTAGGAGGACCTACCAGAGGAAAGGGGAAGTGACAGGTTGATTCTGCAGCAAGAGTGCTGGTTGACTTCCCTAAAGCATCTGCACCATAAGCCAGACCTGACTTGCTTTTCAAAAAAGCTGAGTCGTGTCTTAAAGCAAGCTTGTAACTGTATGGATCCGACTGACACTGATTACTCATTTGCTGTATTCTGTTTTGTCTTAGACTGTAGCCTCAAGAGATGTGAGCAGGAGTGGGAGTATTATGAAACAAACTAATTTCATTATTTGGGGTGGGGCGGGAGGGTGGCAGCTTTGTTTTAGCGTAGTAAATTGTTTAAAAGCACCGGCAGATGAAAAGGAGACAGCTAATCTAGTTAAGAATAGCCACTGTGGGTTTTTTTATATTGATTTCTTTCTTTGCTCTGTTGTCTTTTAACCTTGTTTTCTTACAATTTTAGAAAAACCATCTTGAGCTATTCTGAACAAATAGAGGATATGGATAAATAGCTTCCTTTAAGTGATTGAATGTCTCTTAACTTACCACTAATTTTTTTTTTTTTTACATTCTCGGATTTCTCTTAATTTTCATTGAAATAAAAACTCTTAGGGTATGAATTTTCTGCCTCTAGCCTAAAATGATTGGGGTTTACATGCTTGTTATGTCATCTGTTTACAATACATTTAATGCTAAAAGATTTATTTTTAGCTGGCTAAGTAAAATAGCTAGTTGCTAGAGTTGTTGTCATAGCAGCAGTCTTAACAGATAGGCTGATCCTATTTAGCTTTTGCAGCCAAAGAGCAAGCGTTAGGCAACAGTTTGACAGTTCTGCAGTCTTTTTCTAAAGATGGAAATTGTGCTGGTGGTGGTGAATTTTTTTTGGTCCTACTTTAAAATATTTCTTTCTGTAGGTGTGTGGAGTTTGGTTCAGCCAATCTATTTTCAACTAACAGAACTTAGGAGAACTTTGAATACACAACATGTGAGAGTCAGGATTTAAGTCAATTTGTGGAAGCTTGAAAATAAATTACACGGTGCAGCATGCTAGAAGCTTCTTTGGTTATTTTATTTTTTTTTAACAGCCATAAGTATTCTGAAAGAAAAATGCCAGACCAGAGAACAGGATCGTTCATCATTTCTTCAGCACTAATTTTAAGTTGTGGCAGGCTGGGCAAATATTACTGAAGAACTTTGGGGGTTGGTTTTGATGAAATGCACTGCCTGGGTTAGATGATAGCTTAGTATTTTAGTCATTTCAACTCTTATTTTTTTTAACACGAAGAAAAAAGGGTGCTTCTATATTGACAAGCAAAGGAATAGTATTTTCAGATTAGTCTGTAAAATAAGGCGTACCTCTGTAAGTGATCTTTAGCTCTGAGCTGTTACAAATTTGTTAAACACGTGTCTGAACGTAGTTGCTGTTGTCAGAGATGAAAAGTGAATTTACTGTGAGGAATTTCTCCTGTCTGTGTCTTGCAATCAGATGGTATTGGACCTGAATTGTTTTCCGTGTTGAGCTAAAGACTTACCCCTCAAACTCTCTTAAGTCTCTTACTAGGCAGAGTAATTTTTCAAAAGATTTGTTGAACTACCTGAGTTTAATGCTGAAAGTGTTGGGTGTTGCTGGCTTAAAGAGTGCTTGAAATATGATTGAGAGTCAAAAAGCCTACTTAACCTTCTAATTGCCCTTTTTTCTTTTCCTCCAGGCCTGCTTGTTAAAATGTATTGTTATCATAGGAATGCAAACCATCATGTCAGGCGTACATGCTTATTAATGTCCAACGTATCATGGTAACTTCCATTGCATATGTCCCCATTCTGGGTCGCTCCAGGGAATAGTCAGCACATCGCTTCCCAAACTTGATTCAGAGCCAGTCTGAGAGTGGCAAAAGTGACATCTGTAACTCTCTGACTGGTATGGATTTGATGTTGCACTACTCTTTTGTGGTCTGGTACCAAGAAATCTAGTGAATGAACCTGGCAGAATCTCCCAGCAGAGAAATGAAATGCCATATACCCACAAGCATTTTAATGTTAAAGTTATATTAGAGCTCCTGAGTGGATCAAGGAGTTTGGTGCTGTGGAACAGCAGAGTTCTTGCTGTGGTCCCACCACCCAAAACTCCTGCCTCTTCACCCCTTTTACCTCCCTGCTGGGCATCTGCTTTCCCTGAGCTCTGATGTTCATCTGAGTCTACTCCGTCTCCCCTCATCTCCCCAAACTTAATAACCTGACAAAAGATTATTTTTAGTCTAGCTTCAGCTTCCAGGGTAGCAAGCTGAACTAGCTTAGCAAAGGGGCTGTTGAGCAGCAAAGCCTGTTGCTTTGAGGTAGGGACTGTGGGTGGGGGATGATTCTGAAGAACCGAACGAGAACAGGCGCATCAAGCCCTCCTTCCCCTGGTGATCGGCATCTGTGCTGCTGTAATGTTGAGCCCGTGCTGCGCTAGCCATAATGCCCAAAGGTTTTGCACCAGCAATGAGTGTTTACATGGCTCATAGTGAGCTGGATGGCAGAACTGATGCAGGTTAATCCGGGGGGAGTGGTAGGTTCATTTCAAACATGTCTGTCTCCCAGCTGGAGCACATGGCTGTGATGGCTGTGCAGGTCATCCTGCTGGTACCTGGTTGGAATAGAAGTGCACGGGTGGAGTGAGAGAGTGGTAGGACTGTGATATTCTGGCAGCAGTGCCTGCTTACCCTGGCGTGAAATGTTCATTAAGCTGCAGGCTGGGAGTTGTAAATGGGTTGACTGTTGTCTGCTCTGCACTTAGATGACACCTGGTCTCTATCAAGACTCTGAAATGTATTGGGTGAATGGAAGAGTTTTCTCCATTAATATGTCTAACTGGTGTTTTTGGCGTGAGGGCAGAACTCCCGTTTCCCCTGATGGTTTGCAGCACCGAGTAACGGGGAAAGCTAGCAGTTACATCTATGCCCGTTTGGCTGGACTCGGAGATGTGTTTGTCACTCAGTATTCTGTGTCTGCTTCTCTATTTCAGGCAAAGTCGTGCATTTGTCATATGTGTGGTGCCCACCTGAACAGACTCCACTCTTGCCTCTACTGTGTCTTCTTTGGCTGTTTTACAAAGAAACATATTCACGAGCACGCAAAGACAAAGCGACACAATTTAGGTAAGCTGTCATCCTGATGTACTCGCTGGTTCTTTTTACCTCGCTGTGTTATCCCTGTCAGTTCCAGGCCAGTAAGGTGATATTTTCTTGTAGCTACCTAATTAGACAGGGAGATTAGTTTTACTTGTATTTTTTTTTGTTTTGGGTTAGTTTAGTGGCATAATTTTAAACTTGGTGCTTAAGATTCTGTTGCGTTATAGATAAGTGTTTTGCCTACGACTTAAAATTTGAATTATTACTGTTTAGTATCTTAGTATTTATGAATGAATGTCATAGGGGAAAAATAATAAATGTGTGTAGACAGAGTTTTTGTCATGGTGGTTTTGGTTGGGTTTTTTGTTTGCTTGGGTGTTTTTTTTTTTTGCTAATTGTGAAAAATGGTGGGTTTACTGCCTTGAACTAGAACATTTATTTCAGTAAACCTTTTTTCAGGAGATCATGTTCACTTTTTTGTTGTTCTTAAGGAAAAAAAATCATTCCTATCATAAAGAAAACTAATCAAGTGATAATCAGAACTCTTTAAACTTTTAGAGTTTGGTTTGGTCTTCCCCCCTACCAGGTGTTGGCTTCTTATTTCCAGTGGAGTTAATAACCTAGGTAATAGGAAAACAGTTTAACTGATATGGAGTCTCTTTCCCTCAACTGCCTCAAAAATGTTGGTAGCAAGTTCTATTCTGTCAGCTTTGGTGCTACATAATGTTCAAAAGCATTTTAAATGCAATTTAAATTGCATATTGCTTATAGTTTAGAACATTTTAGAGTTATAACACAAAATCCTGATTGTTTTATATTAAAATTCTGGTTGTGTCAAAATGGGTGTATACAGTTTTGCTTGGTGTACACACACGTAATTTTTTCTTCAAATGAAGATATGTTCTTGGAGCGATACAAGAAACAGCAAAAAAAGCATTATTTCATGGAATAAATTTTCTCTTGGCCAGTGTGGGCACCATTCTCATTTAATCTACCCTAAGTGCTTATGGCACAAACCGTCTTTATCTTCCATGAAGACAAAGATGTTCCAGAGGGCCAACAGTGCTGTGTATTCCTGTGCTTAAGAAACTGGTGTGTAAGCTTACTATTTGTGGAAAAGATTATCTAAAACAGCAAATTATTATAGTTTCTTCCTCCATATGTGTCAAAGTTAAATATTTAGGCTCCATTGTGGTATAGCTTAAGTTTGTAAATGTCTTGAAAAATAGAACACTGGAAAATAGTACTGAATATCCATAATGTTTATGAAATTGCTAGCCTTTGAGAGTGACACGGTTGTAATTCTTGATGTCAAAGTAAGCAGCAATATTCAGTATAAACTGTATAGATAACTGTGTAGAGATAACTGTACTTTAAAATAAGTTCAGGGGGAAAAAAAAGAAATGTACTAGACGTTGGAAATTGGTAAGTGCTGATAAGGCCACATCTGGAATCCTGTGTCCAGTTTGGGGCTACCCATTAGGGGGAGAGAGATTGGAGCTACTGGAGAGTGTGTAGCCAAGGGCCACAGAGAGGGTGGAGGTCCAGGAACACCTCTTAGGAGGAAAGGCTGAGAGCACTGTGACTCCATAGCTTACAGGAGAGATGGCTCAGGGCAGTCGCATCAGTGTGTGCAAGTATCTGAAAGAATGGTTCAAAAAATGTGGAGCCAGGCTCTTTTCAGTGGTGTCCAGTGACTGTACAAGCGGCAGTGAGCACAAAATGAAACACAGGAGGTTCTGTCTGATCGTCAGGGAACGCGTTTTTACTGTGAGGGTGACTGAGGACTGGAGCAGGTTGGCCTGGGAGGTTGTGGAGTGTCTATCCTTGGAGGTATCCAAAAGCTGTCTGGACATGGTCCTGGGCAACCTGCTCTAGACGGCCCCGCTTGAGCAGGAGAGTTGGACAAGGTGACCTCCAGAGGTCCCTGCCAACTTCAACTGTTCTTCGAAAATGGAAAAAACCAAACCAAACCAACCCTGGATGAAAATTCTTTCCTTGCTTTTTACAGGGTGTAATCTCAAAGAGCTTTTGAAGTCAGTTCATTAGATGAAATTATTTGGGAACCTTTACCAACATAGAAGTAGAAATTACTCTAGGTAAACTCTATTTAAGGATTTCTGGTAAAGTGTGTGTGCATATATATAATTATTATTACATATACTATATTTATATATAATTATATGTTACAAATAAATAAAAATAAAGAACCGTTTGTGGCCAGGTTTAAAAAATGACAGTGCTAAATTGAGACTGTAGACAGTATTTGCCTGTTTATCTGTGGATACCGTGTAAACGCTGTAACATTTTTACCATTAAACTTAACATATTTACAGAGGACCTTTTTAAAAAAAGAGCTTTATAATTGCATATGTTGTGATCTGCTGTTTTATCTACCTATTTGGGAAGCCTGAATTCTTAAAGTTAATTTTTGTGCAAGGTAGAATTTGCTGGTGTCTGCTGTAGTGAAATATCATCTGTTTCCTTAAAGGAAAGATAAAACTGGGCGGAGGTGCTTTGAGGATGCGCTCACTCTTGCTTTAAGATTGTGGTAGTTATTGTCATGGTACTAGACAAGAGTGTGCAAGGTAAGGTACTTCCCAAAAGGACTAGCCTTTAGATAAAAAGGGCAAGAGTTAATTATACAAGCCAAAATACAGAATACAGTACTGTATCATCCCCAAAAGTATTCTTTTGCAGTTAAATGTAATGTACTCGGAGCACAAATCCACATAATGGGAAGATTGTACAACTGACTGCTTGATTTCTAGTTTTGGAGATTCCTTGTTTCTTTTTTTAATGTCTGTTTTGGTGTTTAATTTCCAGCTGCATGTGAAATGAGCTGTAAAATATTTTTGTGGTTCTACTGGTGCTCTTGCTTGCTTTTACTGCTGCAATTTTCGTTGGGGGAATAACATGTGATAGGCAAAAACGAGTTAAGTGCTTTGAAATTTCAAAACGAACAGGAATTATTTTAAAACACTTGGTGACTTTTTGCTGAGCCAACATCAGTCTCCATGGAGACTAGCAGGAACTGCACACTTAATCACAGTTCTAAGAAATATTATAGATTTCAGCTGTAACAGCTGTCTGAGCACTGGAAGCAATGCTTTTGCAGCTAACTGCTCTATGTTTCGGGAGGCTTCAGGATCATAGTCCAGAGTTCTTAAAACCCATCCCTTGTTATCTCTGCTTCCCTGAGCAATATAAATTAGGCACTCACACTCTGACCTTATAGTGATACCTGTGCTCTTGCATCTGCTTGCCTATTCAGTGTATGTTAATAATACTGTACTTACTTTCATATATTCCTGGAGTTGTAGATGTGGGTGACGGGTAGGTGAAGTAAGATCCAGCTATATGAGCTGCTTTTTTTTTTTTTTGTTAAATCTCTGCATTGCACGGTCTCTGTTAGTCAGTCACCACAGTAGGCTGATACTGCCACTGTGTTGGGAATTGTTAATGCAATGTAAAATTTTTATACGGGTGTGAAAACCTTTAGGAAGAGGTAGGTAAGACTGATCTTTCCAGAACCTTGAAGACTTGGGACTATTCAAATTAGCCTTTTCCTGTTCTGTTTTAGTGCTGTTTTCTTACTGCGTAGGCATCCCTCATCCCCCCCCAAATAACTGATACCATTTTCATGTATACCCATGGATATGTCCTAGGACCGCTCAGACATGGTCTGTGTCAAAATATGTAGTATGCGAAGGAGTTGTCAGGAGCAGATAAGCCTGGGCTGTCTGTCCATACCCTCCTTGAGAATTGTAAGGTACGTAATCAAAGTCACTGTGATAGACATCTGATTATAGATGCTACAGAGCTGAAATCCAGCAGCCTAAGCAAAGCGGTATCTTAGTCTGTGGACCTTGTTACTTCAGGAAGTAGTTTCTGCTGTTGAAATTTTAATAATACAGATTCCTTAATTTTTCCTTTTTTTCTTCTTCTCCCAATTCCATAAAATGTCTTGCTTCTTTGTGGCTGTACTGGCTGATGCTGTATCATAAATATGCAGCCTTCTGCCTGGTAGTGGTCAACAGAGGTAGCTTAGAGGGTAGGCGGGAGTATAGTTATTAAGCACCTTCCCTTGTCATACTCTCCCTTTTTCTACTGCGCAGCTCATCAAAAACTCTGAACAGGGACTGCTTCTGGGCGCTTGTGTTCCAGTAGCTGCCAGTAGCCTGTCCAGCGTTAAAGCCTGCTTCCTTTCTGGCACCCACAACATGCAAAGGCAGTGAGTTCCACCGTTTTTCTGAGCCATACGAAAAATGCACGTGTCTTTCCAGTTTGCTTTGTAATGGATCTTGTAAGTTTGCTCTGTATTGCTTTTGTGAGGAATTGAGAAATGGTGAGTAAAAAGTCCTCATTGATCTCTTCTGGGATTCTTAATCTTTCTGATATTGTCAGATGTTTCCTTTTCCCAACCTATTGAATCCTGAACTGTTCTTAGCTTTTGTTATGAAATCGCTGTATGATTCTCGATGTCCTCACCATACTTTTTTTAGTTATAATGTGTCCATCTGTGGTGACAGCTCTTTGGACTAATACATATACTAATGACTTGTATTCTTAGATAATACTTCCATGACTTCTATTTCGTGTTTCTTCATATGCTGTTCAACACTGAGCTGATGTTATTCAGGAGTTACACCCAGTGACTCGGAGTCTTCTTTCCTAAGCAGTAATTGTTACTCGTCTGCTACCTTACTGGTAGTGATTAGAGTTTCAGTCTTGGTGGTATCACCTGCTTGCTAAGTATCTTGAAATCCTTCTGGAGCTTTCCTGCAAGCTTCAGATTTGATTATCCTAAATGAATGCGTGCCATCAGCATACTTTTGTCACGTTCCTGTATAATCTTTCCAAATTGGGTTCCAGCACCTGGGGAATCTGCTGGTGGTTTCTGTCCTTGTCAAAACTGATGGTTCCTTCCTTATCTCTTGCACAGTTGCTCAGTGAAGGAAAAGACATAGTAAATTAGTCCCCGAGTAGCAGGAATGGGAAGATGACTCTGAACAGTAGCTCTAAAAAAAGAGGGGTTGGTGCTATAGAGAGAGTTCATCTCAAAACCGTAACAGTGATCCTTTTATCAGTTTCCTGGTTGGGACTGAAAAATCCAAGGCAGAGAGCAACTGAAGTTTTAATATTCTTTCTATTTTCTATTGCATCGTGATTAAAACTTTTTCAGGGGGATATCATATGGGAAAACAAAAATTATGATTTTTTGAGAGCGCGGTATTTATGTTAACCTTCCTTGGAGTTTTCCCCTACGTGCTTTTTTTATATATATATATATATGAGTATATATAAAAATATGTGTGCCTATATATATAAAACACACACACACTCTTAGCTGCAAGAAAAAAATCACTGGTATGAGGCTTAGGAAAGTCTGTGGCAGATAACCATTCTGAGTTAGATTAATTCAATTATGGTATCAAAGCTCTGTGTAGACCTATTTAAACTCCTTGGTAAGGAGCCAACTCGTGCATTTCCATGCTGTGCTTGTGTCTGTTAGAGATGCACTTTTAGCACATGAATAGTACCCCTGAAACAGCACATGATGCAGTTTTTGGATGAAGTCTTGGTCTGCTTTAAGGCCCTGTTCTGGAGTGAAATAAAAAG
This sequence comes from Phalacrocorax aristotelis, assembly GCF_949628215.1. Lineage (NCBI taxonomy): Eukaryota > Metazoa > Chordata > Aves > Suliformes > Phalacrocoracidae > Phalacrocorax > Phalacrocorax aristotelis. The sequence goes on along the minus strand of NC_134285.1, from coordinate 3,962,330 downwards.
GTGGGTGAAATAGCAGGGCTGAGGTTCAGTGGTTAAAAGACTAAATGAGAAACAGTTGGAAGATGGAAGTACCATTCGGTTTCTAAAGAGATTGGCAAACAATTGATTTCAGAATTAGTCCTGTTAGAGTACCTTTATTATTTATTAGATCACAAACTGTTGAGGAACTGTTTTTTCAAAGTGTACACTGATCTAAGGTTCAGTCCCATAAATACATTTGTGGTGAGAGGAACTGGGTGGGTGAGCATAATAATGCTCATAGATTAAGTTGAGGATTTTTGAACTCTACCAAAAAAGCTTCTACTTCTAGAAAACAAATAACTAGGGGTTTTTTAATCTGATTTCAGAGGAAACAAGACAAAAAGCTGGTTTCTGTAATTGAAGTCAGTCAAAGGAACAAATCTGGTTACTGCTGTTAATACATACCTGTCTGTTGAAATTTAATATGTAGAAACAGAGAACACTTATGTAAAGGAATGACAATAAAAGTTACTTGATTTTCATTTGATCTGGAAGGATTTGACTGTAGTGTTAACTCTACTGCCATCACGCAGAATTGAGTTCTTTTGTAAACAGCCAAGACTTTCATTATACTCTGGGTGGAAGGGGCAATTAAAGCACTTCCCGTGCAGTGTGTTGCAGTGCTAGAGTAGCAGTTGGGTTTCTCCTTTTCCATCTAGGCTCAGAAAGAGGTAGAAAAGGTCATCTGGGCATTCTACCAGCCTCTTGATTTGAATTCTGTTCTAGTGTTTTGCTTAGTGTGGGTGTTGAAAATAGTCTGTTAAGGAGACGAAGGCAAATAGAAAACAGGATACAGTGTGTTTTAGTTCTGTCAGAGATAGATCATGTCAGACTAATGTATTTTTCATAATATAACTGATTTTCTTAGGAAAAAGAAATATGCTGGACCTAATTTGTCTGGATCAAGTGAAGAATTTGCCATTTTGCCCTCTTGGAAATTATTATTTGAGGTAGACGTGACAGGGATTAACATGAGAATTGTGGTGCATATGAGGCCGGACAAAGGGAGACTGATGATGAATAAACTGACAGCAGAGTGTTGATGCACAGACTTTCCTAGGAGAGCCAGTCCTGGTTTACGGTTTTCTAGTAATTGAAGATAGGGAACTATATCTGTGTATGAAATTCATGATTGTCACAAAGTGCAGCGGTATTGCTTATACTGAGGAGGACTGGGTAGTCCTGTGATAAGAATTAAATAGCTGCATTTACTACGGTAATAAAAGTGAGATGAAATTTGATAGTGGAAAGTACAAACTCTTTATACTTCAATCTAATAATATTCTTGTGATGTCGACCAGATGATCGTTGATTGGAAGTGGTGGAGGAAGAAGAAAGCATTCTGTATATACAGGTCAGCCATAGCGCATGGCTTTGAGCCTCCAATATTCCTCATAGCAATTAAAAATATCCGCTGTTCTAGGATGTATTGTGCAAGTATTACAGGCAAATTCTCGTTTGCTGATGCGATGCGTATTCCAGCATGGCATTCCTATAGCTTAGCTCAAATTTTCAACCAGCCTAACTTATAAGAAGACAGCAGGCATTTACTGATTATTGATTATAGTTGTCTTCTGCTAGGAGCTGCTCTGGTAAGTGAAGGCAGTTACGAGCTCCTGCAAGCCATCTCTCAAAAGTTCCTCTTAGTATCAGAAATGACTCCTGAGGAGTTCTCTGTACACCTAGAATATTCTTAGTCCTCAAAGCCAGCCTCCTGGATATTGCCAGCTCTGCGTGCATCTGCGTGCCTCAGACCCAGCTTAGAACTTCTGTGCAGTTCTGGATCTTACTACTGCTTTTATTGAAATTAGTGCTTTGAGGTAACTCTCCACTGATTAAATGAGAACATGCAGATGATATAAGCAGTTTGCATCGTGTCGTACGGAGCAACACAAATATTTAAATGTTTAAATATTTCGCTGCTTTAAACCTGAATAGTATTTCTGTGGGATCAAGAAAAGGTGCTTTAGCCAGGAGGATTTAATCCTTTTCACTTTTCAAAGGTTTGCTACAAACAAGGGAACTGTTAAAGTTAGTAGGGTCGGAGAAGGGAAGGGAGAAGACTGACGAAAGGCAAAACATCTTTTATAACAGGAGGTGCAGGGCAACTTAAGTATAGGCATGCTGCGTACTCCCCTAGTATACTGGGTGCAGGCACATATGTGTAAGTAGCATGTGTGTGTATGATGTGTGTTTCTGAATGGGGAGCTGAAGTTATCATAATTAAGTAACAAAATGTTTTGACAGACTGGTTCCTCTAAATCAACAGTTAAAAACATTTTTTTGGTATGTAGATCCCACAGGGATACTATGACATTTTTCTTTCATCAGAACATCTTATCTTTCCTAGCTTGAATTTGTATGCTGATGTAGGATGATGATACTCTAAACTGTCAGAGGCAAGTGTACAGCACAGAGGTTGGACATTTGGTACCTGGTTTTCTTTGAGAGGTTTGCAGTGTACTGGTGGGTACTTGCCATGTTTGGATTGCAGGCAAATCTGTCCCTTTAAACATTAAAATTCTAGATCCTTACAGGGCCAGTAGGCATCTTGGAGACTTCAGAGCACAGCCCACAAAAACACTTAGCTGTGGGCTGCTGGTTTAAAAGAAGAAGAAAAAGTATTTAAAGAATGGAATGGTTTTACCTTAAGTATTAGGAAAAGAAAATACCATTTCCCTTAAGTATTGAATGTGGGAGGGAACGATAATGCTTGACTGTTTTTAATTGTTTTAATGAATATTAAAAGGTTGGGTATCTGACACTGCATTTTTAGCAACAAAAGGAAGTTTGGGGTTCTGCTTCCTCCCTGCTTCAAGTAAGTACCTGCGACTCTCAGTTATTTTGGTGGAAGCTAGCTTGGATCACCATTTAGCAGGACTAGCCTTTTTTTAGATATGTGAATATAAAAAATAAGTATACTTGTTTTGTGACTTGTAGAGCTGATAAGGCTGTGATTGCCTTGATAGAGGCTGAAATGATAAGTGAAAAGTGTGAATATTTTTTAATGTGTCTGCTCACTAGTTTCTGGCAACAAACTGAAATATGTAAGTTGATGGATGCCTCAGATGAGTCTGCTAGTGTGTTTTGGCTTTTTTTTCATTTCTAGGTCAGTAGTTCCCAAATGTTTTTATGGATTTGCGATCTGTTTCTGTTACTTTTGTGACCCCAAATACCAATGCAAATGAAGAAATTTGTTACACGTGCATTCTCATACTTTACTCTCATAGTGTTTTTTACTTAATTTTCTGGTCAAGTGGCTCAGTTTGGAGTAAAGCTTCACAGCAATTTAGTTTGGGGAGATAAAAAAAAAGGTGTCAGCCTGTTGGTAACAGCGAGGTGAAATTTCTGTTTTTCCCCTTCCCACACGCGTGCGCGCCCCCCCCCCCCCCCCCCCCCCCAAAAAAAAAAAAGTTTATATAAAATATTGTCCTTTTGGTGTGGTGTAACTTCAGTTAGTGCTAACGAATTGCTTGTTTTGGAAGGATTTCTGTCAGTAAGACAGTCCCTTCAGTGGTTCCTTCATCGGGGACTCTCAGCCTGCTCCTGCCAGGTCCCGCAGGCTGGCTCCACAGGCACGGTCGCCTCAGAGTGACTTGGTAGTGGATGTTTTGCACTTTGCCCTAAAGAAAACATGCTTTTTCACCTCAAGAAGACCAGAATAATAAGGTTACAGTATATTTCAAGGGAAAAATTTCAATTACACTGATTTGAAGAAATTAACTTAAACTTTACTAGTGGACTCTTTTCTTAGGATCCTGAAACTGAGCAGTCGTGTTTTGGCTTTCATGAGAAACTCCTGCCCTGCCTTTGTGCTGTAACCAGGCCTGTATGGCCGCCTTGTCGCTGGTGCTTGAGGTAATTTGTCCAAAACCTATTGCAGCCTTTTTAATGACATTGAAAGTGTTGGCATATATACAACTGTGTTGTTCACATAAGTATGCTGGAGAGAGGACGTTTTCTCAAGAGTCCTTAATCAGGCACTGGACAATTACAGCTTTTACTCTCCCAGTGTTTCTGTTAAACTTTCTGAGTCTTTAGACCAGAAATTCATTCTGCTTTGAACAAGTCATTTGTGTAAGGTCGTCTCTTGTTGGTTTTGATCTTGACATCTATACTTTATCACTCATGCACATAAATCTAGAAAGCTGAGGAAAGCAAAGAATCCTCTGAGCACAACATATGCTTACCCATTCTGATGGTAGACTGAAAGTATTAGTGCTCACAGAGGGTCCTGTTTATTTAATATTCTGCCAGCTCTGTTCGGAGGGGGAGAGGGAGCTGTTTGTGGAATTTTTTATAAAAATATTCGGAGAGCAATATTTGATTTTCTGTTTTGAGACCAATACTTTGGATCTTCAACTATTCTTTGTTTGTTTTGTTGTTTTTCTTTGAAAACTGTGCATAATTGGTAGTGAGATAGATAATGGAGTAAATATTACACAGCTCTAATAATCTGTAGCTTAGTTGCGATTGTTTTATTTTGTTCCCCCATGGCATAGTGTTTTGTTACTGATCTCCACTGCAGCTAAGAGTCTTATCCCCTTTTGTGATAATTTGCTAAAGGACTTTACCAAGTCCTCCAGGCACCGCGGTAAAAATTCTGGTGTTCAGATGTTGCACAAGGTGATGCAAGGAGTTCTTACCCTCTTCTGCAAACTGGTTGTGGTCCAAATAGACAAAAGAATAAAATAATGAAGCCCATAAGCAAGGCGACAGCCAATAGATGTTATGCAAACTTGTTTAAAGTAATTGTTCTATTATTTCTCCTATTACATAATAAAATGATTTGACATAATCATTGAAAAAGTTATTTTGGAGGAAGAGGAAGAAAGGGCATGCAGGACTAAAGGAGAGGGGTAGCAGGTTGTGAGAAGCATAGAGACTGTGAAGGATGGGTGAGATGTGGTTAGAAAGAAACCTTACCAAGCTTACCAGCTTACCAACTGGCCCACTAACGGGGGAGAGCACAAAGACTTCGCCTTTGCCTGATGAGAGCGACAGCAGAATTCCTGTTGCGTGGCGTGTGGTTTGGCTTATTTATGACTTCAGAGTAATTCAGTGCTGTTTGCAGGCCACCTAATGGGGTAATGGTTTCCTTTGTTTAAAACAAGTTTCCACTGTTGCGAGAGGTTGTTTTTTTTTTAATAATGCTATTTATCTGGAAATAAAAGGAATTTGGAAATAAAATAAATGGAGGATACACTCTTCAGGGAGAAGTGATGTCTTTTTCAGCTGTCTGCTAGATGCAGATTGTATTTTAGTAGCTGGCTAAGAATTTGTTAGTGCCCACTGAATTTTTTTTTCCCTGTCTGTTGTGGTTTTTTTCACATCCGCATACTGAAAAATCAGCAATTTGGTGTGATTAGTTTGCACTTCCTTGGTATATGTTTAAACAAAACGTCACTTCCTAGCTGGCTGATTTATTTCATTTCTTGGCTTTCTTTTGTTTAGAGGTGTGTAAGGAAAATATTTTTAACATTGGTCAGCATTCATATGTCCACTCTAAAAGGGCATGTGAAACAAAAGAAACTGAGACACATGTAACCTGTGGAAAAACTACTCTGGAAAATCATTCCCCTGGACAAGTATCTTTGAGCTTTCAGTGCTGCCTTCTATGTGAGTCTTCATTTGGATAGGTGCTTTCCAATTATTTTAATGGCTTTGCACAGAAATTACTGAAGTCTTAGAAAAAGACAATTCAAACTTACATATCAAATCTTACGGCACTAGTTCTGCATGTGTTTTAGTCACTGTAATTATTCCTTTTGGTTACTTATGTCTTTGAAAGGTATATTGTGCATTACAAACAACTTGCACAGTTTTCTTGCTGTGCCAGAAGCAATTGAATAACTCATATTGTAACTGGAAAAATGTCCCTGTGTTCCCCCACCCCGATTCAAAGGTACAGATTTCACTTTCTGTGGACTGCTAAGAAGAAAGACTGCCTGACTTGGAAGCCTGCTTTAAAATGTCTTCTAGTTTATGAACTCACGTCTTTTTTTTTTTTTTCCTCCTCCCCAACTTCCCTTCTGTTTTGCAGCCATAGACCTTTTGTATGGGGGTATATACTGCTTTATGTGTCAAGATTACATATACGACAAAGACATGGAACAAATTGCCAAAGAAGAACAACGAAAAGCTTGGAAATTACAAGGTTTGGTTTTCCTGCCTGAATTTCTTGTTTCTGTTTTTAATCATACCTGTCCCTCCAATTTGTCACTGGCAAAAAACAGTAAGGGGAAGAAAGAGCTCTTTAGAGATAGTAGCGCAGGCCTTGGGAGAGAGCGATGTCTCGCTATTATTTTCCAGGAGTTAGACTGTTAGTTTAACATGCGCGCCACACCTAATTGTAGCAAAAATAGTTTATTTTTAATTGCAAAAAATATCTAACATTAATCCTGCAAAACTTGCTTAACAAAAGTCAGATCTGTATTAGGTAGAAAATGTAAGTCTGCTCCTTTAGGCGAATTTAGGTGATACAGGCAATAAATCTGTTCCCCTCACATGAAATGCCACCCTTGTGTGTGATTTTTTTTTTTAATAGAACGTGCCAGCTTACTTACACACCTGTGCTTTCATGGTACACGCACAGTATCTATGTAGAAATATTTACACACAAATATGTACACACATTTGTTTTATTCAGTTTGCTTTCCCTAATTTTTTCTTTTTTAGCCTTCACCCCAACAGTGGTTTCTCACTACCAGTGTACAATGACAGGTAAGAGGCGTGGGCTGGCGACGCACTTCACTAACAAGCGTCCCTTTGCTGATTATCCTGCCATTTTAGACATGAATCACAGTTAAGAATGCCAGTTTTATCGTGCAAATTGTTTTCCTCTTGTTTGGATATGTTCCAATGATTGAATAATTACATCAGACTTTATTTCATATGCCCTTTCCTTGATAGAACTACTCCAAAACAAACCTTTTCTCCTTTTTTTGGAAAGGAAAGGAAGTAGCATTTACCTCTAACTGAATAGTTTTTAAGCATCAGTTATAAAAGCTTGTCATCTTCCATTTCCAGTGGCCTCTAGGGGGTATGTTTTCTTAAAGTGGGAAAGTCTGTATTTGAAAACAGATGACTTCTGTCTAGTAACGTCTCTTACCAAATCCACGGCATCCTGTTTCAATGTGACAGCCTTAGTCAGGGCTGATATGACTTCAAACCATTCTTAACCTCATTTCCAATTTTAAAAATAGCAGCTATCAGCGTATTAACTAGAGCTTTTCTGATGGCGTATCAAAAGTATAGCTGCTTTTACTTGGTTCCATTCTACTTTCTGCATGTTCCCCATTTTGAGGGGGTTGAGTCAGAGGAAGGGAGGATAGTGAGATTGCCAGTGAGTCCTAGGACAAGAAAATACAACTTAAAATGCTTTAGCACAAAGCACCAGTGTTCAAAGCAAGACAAGTGGAAAAGTATTTTTAAACCTTTCATTTAGGCTATGCACCTCTCTGTAAAACTCCTTCAAACCCTTCTAAATTGTGGTGTTTGGGCACCAAATTAATTGACTACAACGTAACACTTCTTCATGATGCTGTGGAAGAAGGAGGCCCCCCAGTTCCTTACTTTTGAATATGTAAATTCAAAGAGTGATTTCTTAATTATGTTGTCCTTTCCAAATCATACATTTGTGCCTTCTGGACTGAGATGCAGCCAGTTTGCCTGTTCTCCAGTGGACATCAGGCTGATATAGATTATATTCAAGGGTAATTAACAGCTACAAGATTGTTCATCTTGTCATCTTGGACCACAAAGTTATGTGGTGAAGGGACGAATCACTGAGAAGAACTGCCAGGCAGAAAACCTTCTGTGTGCTGGTTAACTGACTGAGCGGCTTATTAAATATATATATGAATGCATATTTATGTGAATATGCACACTGCATTTTCTGTCCCTGGAGAACAAATCTGTAATGGCCAATGAAGATGTAAAATGAAGGAATAGACAACAGTACACTTCAATTTACTGGAGTACACAGTATAGACATTTTTTTCTTTAAAGTCATGGCATGGGATCTTTTTGTTCTATGGCTTGTCATCATGAAACCGTGTGTGTTTCCCCGCAAATTTATCTAAGGAATGAGAGAGGGAGATACATGGGAGAAATAATGGAGAATGTCTTCCTTTTTCATTCTTTCTTCATTGATTCAATCCCTCCCCTCCTTTCCATAGTGATTCATGTTATCTGAAAGATTTTAAAGGGGGAGGGAACACTTCTTCCAAACTGATTGTCAAGATTAGTACAAACCCCAAACTTGTCGTCTGGGTTTTATATTTCTGCCACAGAGTTAGTTTACCTCAGTGTTGCCAACCTAAAGAACTTAAGTGAATCCAGTCTGCAAAAACAGATTGGCTGAAAAATTCAAGTGTCAGTGTTGTATATTTTCAAACTTCTATCCGCAGCGCTTGAAGGGTATTAGTATACACTTCAATGGATGCTCACATAACAACATGATGCCTGGAGAAAAAAACTTTAAGAAAAACCCCAAAGATAATGAGAGTCATTTCATACTCCTGTAAAATTAACTCTCAGTGTGATAAGTTCCCATGTCCAGCTGTAGTTCAGGGTTATACGATATAACTCTGAACAAGTTGCAACTCTACCATTTTTTTTCCTCTACTGTTGAATATTCTTTAATAACGAGGGAGGTGAGAATACATGGAGCCCTTCATTCTAATTAATGTTTGGATTTTTGGGGGAGGGCAAATGGGGATTTGCTGAAGTACAGCAGAGTAAACAATCTATACTAATGATTACTTGCAAAGTTGTGACTTCTGTGAACTAGAGCCTTCATCGCCTTTTCCTTCACTCATCCATATGTCCCTGATAGTCTCTGAAAAATGACAGTTTATGTATTTGACCTAATAAAATTAATTCTTGGATGGAGATTTCACATGCTGACTTGAATCTCTGGCTATTTTATAGCATTGTTTTTAAAATGGTGAATTTTCAGTCCTGTAATGCTATTTTCCTTTAATTGTCAATGGTAACCTGTGCATGTTTTGCAGATCTTTAAAGGTAGTTTATATTGGAGGTTTTGGTATGTTTTGGGTGTTACTAAACCATTTATTGAAACTTTTTCCTTTTCTCTTTCTTTTGTTGTTATTTTTTGGGTTTTTAAAATTTTAAACACTGAACCATTCCTAATAAATGGTTCTGTCTTCTTTCCAAATTTTCAAAAGTAATAAAACCTCAATATTTTTGATAAATCATATAGCTGGAACAGAACACTTCTTGATTTCTGTTTGACTTAACTTGTGCTCTTTCTAATGAAAGGCTTCTGTAAGAAAGTTTTCTCTTTGCTCTGTTTTTTTGTGGCATGTACGTGATTTTCTGTTTGGTTTAATTTCTTTTTAATTGAACAATATTTGATTCACCCAGAATCCTGCAGAGTAATCCAGTCTGTCATGCTTAACTTTACTAGTAGAGTTGCTCTTGTGAAATGCTTTGGTCTGCATCCTCTACAAGCATTGAAGCTATATAATTATATATATATACACAAATATATATGAATAGTCCCACTGGCATATGAGGAACTCTTGCATGCCTCAAGTTGAATGCACATGTGTTTTCAGGTGTGAATTTTGTTATATTTGATTTAAACCAGGATTTGAACATATCGAAGTTTTGGGGGTTTGTTTTCTGTTTTGTTGGGGTTTTTTTCTTGGGTGTTTGTTTTGGTTTGGTTTTGGGTTTTTTTTACTCTGAGATTTCACCCCGTTGTTAGATTATACTAACTGGGTTTGGCCATATTTAAACTACAGCCAACCCAAATGCAAGAGTTCAAGTTTACAGCTGGCCAGTGCAGTAGCTGGTACTAACACGGTGCTGAAAATTGTTTTAGCTTTTTTACAAACCAATTTATATAAAATCCAAAGGGAGTATTACAAATATGACAAGGGTTGGTGAAGACATCTAATATAAAACTTGTTGCAAGCCAATGTTCTGTCATATGTGAACTGTCCATATGTGCGTCTCTAAAGTTGCTTCATTCGTTTGCCTATGCATACTGTATAGTGTATTCAAAGCATTGCAGCTGTTTTATCTCATCAATCTGTTACACAGTAATTAGTTTCCTTTTCTGTTTTCCTGGGTGTGTAGCTTGATGCTGAACCTTGGATAAAGGAAAGGGACTATATGATTCTGGTATTCTTTCCTATGCTTCTTGCATAATCTGTTGTTGAATCAAATCAAGTGAGAGATGGGTGCGTCCATGTAAATAAGAATTTTCTAGTCCTCAAGAATCTGGAAATGAGACCTTTTATTACTAGAACCTGGAGGGTCAGTAGTAACTGTGAATTGAACAGTTTTGGGTGGGTAGCATCTGACAAGCATAGCTATTTCTGAAAATGAAGATCAAAGAGCTATTAAAATTTAATGTATATTATGCAGAGTGTGTAAGCCTCTAGCTATATTTTCTACTCTCCTTCTTTCCTATGTATGATTTATAATTTATTTTCTGTAGCACAGCACTGTTTCTGCTCCATGCATTCTGTGAAAAATAACTCTTAATTGACTTTAATCCTCAGTTTTAGAATAGATTGCTTGTCATCTTATTATTCTTTATTTCTAATGCCAAGATGCTTTTGTGATTCACTATAATTGACCTGCATAGTAATTTCTCTGTGTTACAAGGAATGCTGCAGCAGTACGTAGCTGGTCAGCACACGAGTATTCACTGTTGTGTTTTTCTTGTACCAGATTTACACTGACCACAACTCTGTGCTTACTTCAGATCTATTCTCTGTACTGCTTACCTGACTCATTTCTACTGTGCTTTCCCTTGAACAAATGTGTTGAAATACAGAGTTGGTGTTTAACGAGAATAATGACAGATTTTAGCTGCAGCTCGTGAGAAAGGGTAGTTAAGTATTTGGGGAGTTTTGGTCGGTTGATAGGGGGAGAGGGTTATGCTTAAACCTACTACTAATTGTGTTTTTAGGTAATGTTAAAGATACGTCAGTAAGGTGCATCTCCAGTATTAGAACTACTGGATAACCTAATATCAGTGGTTATAAGGAGAGGCCACACTCTAATGCTATATACTAAGACATGCAGTAACTGTTCAGTGTATCGAATTACTAAATTCTGCTGTTCATCTGTAAAGATTACGCCTGTATCTGTCCATTAAGTTGGGTCAGTTTCGATTTATTTAATAACTTGTCAAAGCTCAGTGATGAGATTTCATGGTTATCCTATATCTTCTAAAATCATATGGTGGTTCTGTCATTTGACCTCTGAGCACAAAGAAATGCATTTTTTAGTAGTAGTGGATTTATTCTTGTGCTGGAATTTCTTTAACTGAAAGAAGGATTATAATCCAGTAGTGGAAAACTTATTTGGGCTAGGTGTTCTCTATGAGGAAAGAAGTGCTATTCTTCTAGTTCTTATTTATTGGAAGATTGGTTGATACCCTTCTGAACAATATTTTTGCGGGGTAGGCATAAAAAAAATCAGTGTCTCAAATTTGTACGTAGATTGAATCTAACTTAATGGACAGCATGTTGAAAAGTTTTTACTTAAACAGAGTGTTTAATCCTTTTACTAAACAATTTCCTGAAACTTTCTTTTCGTCCGCTTAGGCATTGGAGAGAAGTATTCAACATGGGAGCCAACCAAACGAGAGTTAGAATTGCTACGACACAACCCCAAGCGGAGAAAAATAACCACAAACTGCACCATAGGTAAGTTCTAGAAATCCTTTCCAAAGCTAATTCTCAGCCACTTGTACGTTCAAAGTTCTGTGGTGTTCTCAGGGTAAAGATATTCATGGAAGTTGTAGTGGAGTTCCTTAACTCTTGTGATAACAAAATAAGTTCATTTTACACTACCTTTTTCTCACTTGCAGAAGGATATCTGCTCTGTCGCTTCAGGTGCTGCTGCTGATTGTGTAACAGCTACAAAACAGAACTTTTTTTTTTTTACAATATGCATTTAAAGAGTTTAGCAGAAATCAGTGACGTTATCTCAACTCAGTCTTCGTCAGAGATCCCACGCAGGCATCCGAAGGGAAATCCTGTAGTTAAGATGTATCCTTAACTGCAGCAATCTATTGGTAAATCTGTTTTTAGCAGACAGAATAAGCACAGTGGTGTCTTTCTACTTTGTTCTGAAGCCTAAGTGGGATCGCTTCAATTTCATATTGACTCTGAAAAGATGTAATTTGTTCTCCAGTGTGTGTCAAATAGCAGTTTTGAAATGCATATCAAACGTTTACTGTTTAGAGTTCAGCAGCCTAGAGCAAAGAACCCTCTGAAATGCGGACCTCTCTGCTTACGGCTGGAGAGTGTTTGGGTAAAGGCGGTGAAAATGAACAGCGCTTTCCATTTTTTTTTTTTCTTCTGTCTTTAGTTTGGGGAAGTAGGGGGTTAAAACCAGCTTCCTGACAAGCTCTGATGAAGATGATTGGGCATTTTCCTATACCGCTAAATGCACAGTAACACTTTAAGAGTGAAGGTACAAGATAGGAGATGTAGCTGTAGACATTGGAAGCAGAAGACTGAGAAGTTTTTTCCTAGTTTTTAAGCGACTTACTGTTTTATGAGAACGCGTCACGCTTTCAGAACACCTGCTTTTGTCAAAATACACTGACGATAATTGCTAAAACTTTATAGTGTCATGTTTCTAGTACAGTAAGTCATATTCAATCCAAAATATGTGTATATTTATTTGGAAAAATGGACCAAGAAGCACAGAGTAAATATTAGAAAGTCAAAAATGCATACAGAACAGTAATTCTAAAGAAGGGACCTATGCATTTGCAATAGTGGAACAGGACAGACAGTTGGGAAAATATCTGGACTTCAAGCAGCCTAGGAAAAAATAACTAGGCTAAGATTGCTTGCATCATGTTCACACTGGGATTTTGTATTTTATGAAACTCCAGTATATTTTGTAAAGACTATTACAAATTAAGATAATAGAATTGCACAGGGCAAAAAAAAAAGTTTGATAGAATTCTGAAGGTGAACGTGACCTTTCTGAAGAGTTGAAGCACATTTCTGTGTTTCCCTTTCCAATCTGAAGGAACGCTATGCCTACTCTTAAAGGATTTTAAATTTTTCAGTCTGTTTTAAAAGGACATGTCTTGTTGCATGAAATCTCATACAACGCTGCATGGGCGGGGGAGCACTCACGAAACACAGGGGATAAGGGAAATGACTGATCTCTTTACTTCTGCAGGCATGCTTTTAATAATTTCTCCTACTGAGCCCTGGAGCTGTCTATGTGCTGAGATTTAGAAAGAGGAAAAAAAATCAAAGCACCCAGGAGACATAATGCAGTTTTGGGCTACAGTTAAAAGCAAAAGACTAGCTTTCTTTCACAAAAATACATTGGGGGTTTAGCTGAAGGAAGAAAAGACCTGCCATTGTCCTTGAGCCTTTTCTCTCCATCTAACCTGCTGCTAAATATATATCTGCTTCAGAGTCTTTCCCTTCACTTTCCTCACATTGACTTGTCTGTTTGCAGTTTCAGATCAGTGAAGAGCCTATATGCAGACTGAAATGCTGCAATTATCTGGACATTCCCATTTCTCTCTTTTTCTAATACTCAATTCTTTTGACATCAAGTTTTTATCAGTCCCATAGCAGATATTAGTGAATCCAGTTTATCTTCTGAGGTAGGTAAATGGATCAGAGAACAGGCGTAATGTCCAGTTTTATTGGTTCTGAAAATGAAGATTATGCCGATAACAATCGATAAGCATTGCACATCTGTTGATCAGTTCTGTTTACAAAAGAGTCTGTTAAAGCGTAACCAGCTGCCTTTTATGTATAAAATGCTCTCTGCAAAGCTATTTTAGGAGGGATGCTAGGGGTTTTTGCTGCTTTCTGTCTTACCTTGAGAGATACACTGATGTCAGCTGGGAGATGGCGTGTTTAACTGCTCTGCGATGACCTTCTGAAATGGTTATTATGCCAGTGCCTGTTTCAGCATTTGTGGGAGACAAGTGTATTAGTGTTACAATAAAATAAGTGGGACAATACTGTGAAGCCCAGACACGCATGGTCTTGAAAGGATGTACTTAACTTGTATGTGAAGGGTTTGCATCTCGTTTTTAGCCCTAATAATAAAATACATTAAAATGGATGTTATTAATATCTAGAACACACTTAGGTGGTAAAATATGTTTTGTTGTAGTTTCCTGTTACACATATTGTTTACATGACACTCATTTAGGTGAATATTTTACTCTGTGTCAGAACCGTCTTCATACATAAAGGGATTTTTTTTTAATTCCAGATTTGTAGCAATCTCATGAGGCATCTCAAACAGCTGGATGTCTTCTGCTTTTTCTGAGCTGTTTGAACTTTTGTACAGCTTGCAGGATCCTTTGTCTTTCATTGGCACCATAAATTAAATCTGAAGAACACTCAGTCATGAAATGAATGTGTTATAATGGAGGATTGAACTGTAGTTCATTAGAGGAAATACTCTGCAGAACTCCTAGCTTTTGATTGAGCGAAATGAAATGATGTTTCTGCTTGTGCAACCATTTGAAACCCATTGAAGAAGGAACTTCTTGTTCACATCCTCAAAACATAAAAAACACAACCAAACCCGCCAACAAAACAAACCTCAAAACAAAAAACTCAACAAAAGCCCAACTTAACAAAAACCCATAGATTTTGCTTGATTCTTTTGTGTGTGTTTCCGTCTCACAGATATTTCTTCCAGCTAGTAAGAAGATAGAGTAGGTAACTTTGCTTGAATCACTATTTTTGCCTTTGAGCAAATTGCTCTTCAAATGAAAACTCATGTCGGGCACTGCTGCAGGCTGTAGAAACTGTGCTGATTCCTGTCTTTTGGGATATAAACAAAGGGCTGCTCCCAATGTTGCACGTAAGCATCTTCAAAGTGACTTGGAACACACTGTTAACCAAGTGGAAACATTGAGCTATTTACATGCAAGAAGCCGGGATGAAAAATCCTCACATGTGCATTTTATGTGGGGCATTTCATATCCTGATGTCCTAGCACACTTGAAATGTTGATGGAGTTTCTGTAGTTCAAGACATTGAAGAAGAGTGTATAGCGTACTCGGGCCATAAATATGTGCTCTTTGGTATTAATATCAGCTGAAGGCATTCTCAGACCTTGCGTGCCCCCAGATGCCATAGCATGCTGGCACAGCTGTGTTCAGGGGAACTGGATCAGGCTGAAGGGATGGCATATTGCAGGGAATGCGGTGTGGGGTGGAAAGTAAAAAAATTTTGTTAAGTTTATTGTACGTTGTTCTCAGCAGCAGTACTGAATCGTGGCCTGGATTATCCAATTCATAGAATATTTCTATTCATAGAAATGCTCATCTCTATTTGGGTTGAAGCTGGTATTTCAAGCATCCTATAAACGCCAAAACTTTTATATGGAAAATTAAGTAAGACTTAAACTTAGCAATTATTAAACTAAATTCTAATTTTTGAGCCTCTTGTCTGTGAAGCGGCTGGCCTCAGCAAGTGAGGGTGATGGCCAAGCTCCAAGTTCGTAAGCAGGTTTTTTTAATTACAGGGGTGTAGTAGAAGTGATGCAGTATCTTTCAGGAACTATTTTCCAAAGCTTGTCTTGCTCTGCTATCATTACTACTCCCAGCAGATCAGTTCTTCTGAGTACATGAAGTATTAGCTTGGGATCAGCTGGTCTCTTATTAGCATATGAAGCGACTTTGTGGCTAAAGATTGGTATATTAACAATAGGAAGAATTAGACTCCCAAAGCACATGGATAATTAGCAGGAGCCACCTGGGATTCCCATTTGCAGAGTTGCAAAAAGGCAGAGGGGATAGCCTTTATAGGAGAGTGAGCAAATCCTTCTCGGAAAGAATGATGAGGTGTGGGGGAGGTGGCAAAAACAATAGCTACATGGGAGTAGCAGGTGGTTTTTGCAGCTGTGCAGTGCTAAACAGTGTGAGGTGACAAAGAGCAGCATGAGCGGAATAAATATTGCAGCAGAGCTCCGATGTAAAGGTGGCAAGGGAAAAGGAACGGTGGCCTGGAAAATATTTCTGGTTCTCTAGACAAGCTACCGGGAGCGTTGCTTCTGTAGAAGTAGAGTTAACTTGAAGGCGTTGAAGACCACATTGGTACTCGGAAGGTTTATGTGTGAATGTACCAGCTTTCTGGTGTACTTTTTCTAGGTGAAGGCTACTTAAGGTAGCTCAAATGGAAAAGTGGAATGAAAAATGTGGTTTGGTACAGCACCAAATTTTTAGCTCTAACTTAAATTTAAAAGTTATTGATTTGTAAGCAGTAATACTTTTGTATTTGAAATCTTGACCACATAAAGTACAGCTTGACTAGAAGTCGCTTTGGTTCTTAAATTTTTTTTAGACTTCTGTGTGATGAAGGAATGGAAAACCATCTTTAAGGCTTCTCAAGTGAATGTTTCCTCTGACTATTTTTTTTTTTTGTCTGACTTCATAATTAGAACAGTTATCTGGTTGGAAAACTGTTTCCTAAAAAGTTGGATTAGTTAAAAAAAGCTACCCTTCTATCAGGGAGATATTTCTGTTCTTGTTTTACCTTGTCGTGAGCTCTGACCATAGGGCTGAATTATGTAATATTTTTCCTAGGCCTAAAATTGATAAACCTGACAGTAAAAAATAGATTTTAAAAAACCCTTTCCTTCCAAAGCTACCAGGAAATTTTAAGAAAAATCATAGGGGCATGAATCTTTTAAGAATTCTAAAACGTAAGCTGTGATTTGCTTGCTGAAGTTTATGGAGATTTGCTTTCAGAAGGTCTCGCTAGACTTCCAAAGTTTACCTCTTTAGCAATATAAAATATAAAGCTTTCCTCTGCAAAAGACATTTTGAAAAGAAATTCCAGATTTGCCATTTCAGTAGCCTTTTTGTGTATTGATTGTCGTCTGAGAGCATGTCACCTCGTTTTTTCCAAAGCTAGTGCCAGAAAGCCATTTGCATCACTGCTGTAATGTCACTTTGTATGGTTTATCTTCACAGCAGTCATTGATTGAGTTATCTATGATTTAATTGCTCCTGGGTAAGCTTAGGGGTGACCACATGATCACTGAGGTCCCTGCAGTGTTTACCTGCTTGGAGTGAACGAACTTGTGTTATAGAAACTTTCACTGCAGAAAATCACATTTGAAGAGTTTACTAATGAGCATCTGAAGAGATACTTAATTTGATCCCAGGCGAGCCTCACTGAGGAACAAGGGGCTTTTTCTGCTCCTACTATCTCAATATTCGTTTGAATATTTAGGCCTTCTTTCAGAAAGACCGTAAGCTGATGTCTTTCAGTATATGAGTTTTTCTGCTTATGTTTTAATTTCCTGTCATAGTTTGGGCGTACTCTGTGATGTACATTAAGAGAACCAAACTCTAAAAAGCATTTCTGATGGAAGTAATAAGACTTTACTCTTTCCCTCTCATCTCCCTCCATGTGGATGCTATGCTTTAAGCAAAAGAACTAGCAGTATACTTAATACCTGCTAAGGGTGAAGACGTATGCTACAACTGAGGTAGACAGCTTTCTTCCATCAGGGGACAATCCTTTTTTCCTCTTCACCCTTGTGTACACTTCCCCTTAATTCCAGCCACGTGGTCCCACCCTCTCCCGGGCATTCACTCTTGTGCTGTCAGGTTGATTGCAGAGTCTGTTCAGTTCATTAACCTGGCAGAAAATATTGTGCTTTGTGGTGCTGGTTTTGCAAGAGCAATGGTCTCCTGTGTTACAGCACTCAACAGCTCGACAAAGGTTCTGACACGTGCACAAAGCTGGCGTGAGGAGGGGATGGCACAGGAACGGCATGCGGGGCTAGGGGTTAGGGGGAACCTCCTTTTGCTGACAGCAAGGCACACGGCATCTGAGCTCCTAGTTTTGTTTGCCTACAGCAAAGCCAGCAAAGATTAACTACTTTTGGATTGTCACCTTAGTAAGGCTTGAAATTAGAGTAAGCCAGGAAGTCAGTTTTAAACGGAGAACAAACTTTTCTGGCTTTTTAGGATCCCATGTGAAGACGACAAATCCTTTGAGAAGCTGGCAACAGTGATAATGTGGCCTATATTGTTGCATATTTAGCTTAATATATTTAAGTAAATATTATGTTAACTCCTTCTTCTAAGATTCTAAGTCAGTTATCTTGTATTTATCAATTTACTTCTCTTTTAAAATCAGTCAGTAGTAAGGCTGAAATCTAAATGACCTTCTTGGCTTATGCCACTTACTGTTCCTGCTGTAGTCTAGACGGATAACCTTCAAGTTCATGGCTCTTCCTTTTCAGCCTTTGTACATGGTCCCCATCCCCAAGAGGGGGAAAAGGTCTTTGGAAGTCAAACATTTTGTATTAGTTGCTATCTTTTGCTTGGTGATTGAAGAATAGTTGAAACTTGCAGGGCATGTTTTTCAGCTTGTAAAGATTAATGAAAGGAGGATACAGATTCCCTTTACAAAGAACTTTTTTTCCCCAAGGGTTTAGTCCTGTTTTCAAGTTAAAATGTTGTAACAAGTTGAAGTATAAAACAGTTAACATCTTTTCTCCAAGAGATTATCAGGCAATAGTAGTGGGATAGCTTGGAAAATAAAACTATGTATTCAAGGAAATCATGGCTAGTTTTGGCCCTTGTCAGGCCTCCCAGTATTTTTCAGCTGACCTTCTTGCAGTAGTGTATGGATTGTTGAAGAAACCCCTAGACCAAACTTCTGTAGATCAGGAGTATTCTTAGCAGCTCTGAGAAATACTATACTTTGGTTTTTTGCACTATCTGTGTACAAAATAAATCCCATGCCTTTACTTTGTTTCCAGTAAAAATTAACAAAATGTCAAAAACAATTTTGAGAAGTTACCTTGAAGCTTGAGCTTGGTGGTAGGTTGGCATTGGAAACAGCTTTTGCAGTGACATGCTAAGCATGATCTGGAGGAGACTTTTAGGTTCAGGGGTCTGCCTGAAGGTTTTCATTTGCATGGCTTTACGTGGGAGCAGTCTAGTTTAAAACAGTAGTAAGCTGAGTAGAACTTTTGGGTGTATTTGCTGTCTGAAGAGTAGTGGGTTTTCATACAGGTTTTAGAGTTCTTTAAAACAATATATAAAAAATTGTGAATGGTTTAACTTTTTTTCCTTCCCTGCAAAGCTGGTTTTGCATGTTTTATTAGCGGGGAGATAAGAGTAGATAGAGAGACCAATGTATTGGCACATGCGTAGCTGCCATAATATAAAATCTTGCATATGAAGAAATGTTGACACGAGCATCAAAGTATGTAAAGCCAGAATTCTAATCTCCAGCGATATTTACCTGAAATACAACCCCTGCAGACAGTACAAAGCTAAAAGTATTTGTATGTGGAATAAGCAGAATGCAGTTGGGGTTGAATTTTTCTGTTACCCTGTCTTGGAAAATTGCCATTCATATTACTTGCATAGAAAACACTTTAATTTTGAAACTCTAGGTGGCTCTTGGGGATTTGAGACAAAGGAAGACATGCTGCGTGTTTTCACAATGTGAAATTCCTTAGAAGACAGGGTTCTTAATCCAGGGCTTGGATCACATTCCAAACTTCTAACTCAAACCTGATTTTCTTCCTCTGGACTTTTAAAAAGTGGATCCATGGCCGTTACTGATCCATACACAACACTCTTAGTTTACAGGCAGTGTTTCAATTTGACTTTTCTAAAATGGCGTCCTGCACTTGTTCGGGTGAAACTTCTTCATTTGGATCCAGCAGCACAAAAAAGCCTTCCCCCCCCCCCCAGATGCTGATTCAACTTCCAAATGTAAAATGTTTGCTGACTCAGTTATTTGTCTTGCCCATCTCTCTCTAATGGTAGTTAATATTTTTCCTGTGCTGTGCTTTCTTCGCTAAGTTGTTACATAACTCCACTATGCAGTCAAAACACTAGGCTTTTACCATGAAAAATGCAGTAAATGTTAGTCACTTGTCATCATCTGCCTGAGCAGGTTTTTGTGGGAATGGGAGGTTTCTTATCAAGAAAAACCCAACAGTGATATATAGCCAGAACTTGATTCTAGCCCTCTAAGCAAGATACCTTCATTTAGATAAAGTATTTTTTGTTTGTTTGAAAATTAAAGAAAATTTATCAGCACACTTCTTTAAAGCAGTGTTTGTCTGGCTTAAAAAAAAAACCTCATGGATGCTTACAGAAAAACTGACTTGGCCTTCTGCGTCTGTCAGAAGGGTAAGGTCTGTTTGTTCTTCGACTGCAAGCCCTGAGGTCAGCAGGTGTGTCTCCTGTTTTCTTGACCACACTATGCCAAGCTACAGATTATTGCTTTTTTTGTCAATATCATGCAGCGATCATCTAAAACCCAAAGCCTTTCCTGAAATGGAGGGTATATTTTTGTTGTATGGTGGTGCCGTCAATACAAGGATACTTTTATTAATCTCTAAATCAAGAGCCAGATAAGGAAGTTCAGAATTAGCCCATGCCAGCTACACTGATTACAGTCTTAACGTGTGCCTGTCATCCTGTCATGGGCAGACACATACTCTTAGCATGAGAAAGTTCTTTTTCTATTAAAAAAAACCCAAACCCAAACCAAAGAAACAAAGTTTGATTTACCACTGTGTTTTAACCTGATTAACTTTGTGTCATTACAGAGCGCGTGGCATTTTCAACAAGGCCAATAATCTCATCTCAGTTTTGTTCTTTTGTGGATCACTTTTGGATTATATTTACTGTGACCTTCCGTTCTGCTCTTTCATATCTGCTTCTAGAGTTGGGCTTTGTGTGGACAGAAGGTAGATACAGTATATACTGAAACTAGGAATATGCATAAACAGCATGTGGTGTGGTTTGTGTGTTGTGGATTGTTGGAATAGATCTGTGCCAATTCATCAACAATAATTTGTGCATATTAATATATTTGGATGCATTTAATTTCGTTGGCAGTTAGCCTACTCCTTAAGTTATTAATTTGTGAAATCTGTTTTGAGGAAGGGCAAAAACTTGTCGGCAGCATATGGTGTGATATTGGGGGGAAAGGACGGCTGCGGGTGTGAATTTTATTTTGTCAGTTTAGTGGGAGTACCTCTTGTTCTTTAAAGATGCCATCTGCACAGGATTCTCACTGTAAGTCTTATGCTTCTGTGCAGATCATGCAAGATCTCACTGAGCTTTTAAGTTTGGCTGCTCTGGGGGAGGGCAAAGAGAATATTTTATTCTGTGCCACCTTTTGAAGTATTTTGTTTTGTATAAAGACTTCTTTTTTTTCTTTGCCATCAAGTTGCCATATAAAAACACCTTGAAGGGTCTACAACTTAACTGGCTTTGAAAGGCTACTTGTCATAATGCTCTGTATCGATCATTCGGTTGTTTTGACACACAGAATTCCAGTTCTTTGCCTACTACTGTTCTTTTTTGACATGGGGTGTCTTCTGCTGTCCTCCCTGACCTTCCTCCAGTTATCAGATTGTTGTTTTCACGCTCTGGTTCATAGGACTTTAATGTCTTGAACCTTGCTGTGTAGGGTGTGTGAGACAGTTACGAGGTTGCTTTAGGAGCTTCTCCATACCTTTATTCAACTTCTTTAAATTCATTCAGCTCTGTCTATCCGAGCATACGATGAGCAGCACAGTGGTAACGGGTCTGGCTTCGTTGTTAAACCTAAGGCATTTTGAGCAATGCATGTACCGATAGGCGGCATTTCATGTCATGTTTTCTGCTGTGCAGAAATAGGCGCCGCCTTGTTTCTCTGGCTCTTGATGTGACATGTGCTTGGAGTGCGTCATGGTTCATCTTTCTCCTCCAGCTGATTGAACTTCAGGTATTACAGGGATCAGATAATCAAATCTATTACTGAGTATTAAAGCATTATGTGATTATTTCCAGTGTTGTATATGAAAGATGTTCTTCTATTGCGTGTTCTGAAAATTTGAGATCCAGATTGTCTGTATGCGTTCCCCAATGTGTTCACTCACTGCTAAGAGATCCTGACGGAGATTGGATCAGGTTGAAGCACAACAGACAAAATTTGTTCAGTGGGTCTTGATATGCCAAGATAGGAATTCAGAGAAGTTTGGAACAAGTTCTGCTGCAGAACTTAATGTCTCTTTCAGTCTTACTCATTTCAGCTGAGAGAATAGAATGGAGAGAGATTATTGCCATGGATTATTACAAGCTGTATAGCTTTCTGTTTTTGAGAACACGATGCATTCATTTCTTCTTGAGACACCTGAGAGAGAGAAAAACAATTTTATGATGCAGATGGTCAGTAAAATTGCTGAAGATAAGAAATTATGGATATAAAAATCTCCCATACTCCTGAAGGGGGGTGGGCAGGGAAAGGAAATGCCTTTGTTTGCAGAGTGCTTGTGGGTCCTCCTCTTGCTAGGTGACTTACCAAAAGGTTCAAAACTCATGTTGCATATTGCAGAGATCCTTGGCTTTAGCACCCCTTTCCCTTCCCGTAACACATTTATTTTAAACTTAAGCTTGGCTATGGGATACAGTAAATTAATATAGATGCCAATTACATTTCTAAACATTTTAAAATCAGTTTTAGCATGGATTTAACTATGTCACCTTAGCTTATGAAAAGGTCTTTCCCTGAATTTTGGTGGGGTTTTTGGGGGGTTTTGTTTTGTTTTTTAATTCAGGTTATTTACACTTCTAATACAAGGCAGCCAGCATTAACAGGAAGAACAATTCAAATCACAACCTGGCCAGGAGAAATTGCTCCTGGAATGTTTGTTTTATCCTACCTAGATGAAAACCCAACTGTTGTGGATTTGTCACATGAAGCTTTGTGTGGTTGTGTCAGGCTTGTTGTCTTGTGGCTGCAGAGCACGACAGCAAAATATTTACTCTAAAGGGAAGTATTTTTCCTTGTATTCTGATCTGTTCCTTTTTACTGTAATTGTGATTAGCCAATATCTCCCCAGATTAGATTTGGCCCACAGAAGGCTTCTGTCTAGCTGTTACCTTCTCCTTTTTGTGGGGAAGCATATGGGGAAATAAAATGGCTCATGCCATACCCACTCAGGTGCATGGGAGTTCCTAGTGGAGAAAACAAGTGATACCACAGTATCTTGGACAAGTTGTCTCCTCCCTCGTCTTAGGAGCTTTTCTAAAGCTATTGGTATTTGAAGTATTTAAAAAATTTATTCTCATTCAGAAGCTCTAATACTACTAGGAGAGGAGCTTATCTGTGGATTTCATAGTGTATGAGTATCTTCCATATTAATGTTGTTGCAGTTCTTAAACTCTGCATTAATTTATTTAGTCAGATGACACTGGAACACTTCAGAATACAACTATATTGGGGTATTGCAGGATCTCATCACAGAGACTTTCAGGAACAATTAAGGGAAACATTTGTCAGGAATAATATAGGTAGTGTTAATTCTGCTTTAAGGTAGAGGGCTAGACCAGGTAACTTCTCAAGATCATCTGCAGCTATGTTTCCTGTGATTTTAGTGGAAGAGTCAATGCACACTTCAGTGGTTTGGTCAAAAATACTTACTTTGTTTTGTTTTGAAACATGTTTCTTAATTTAAATTCACAGGAAAAAAATACTTGCAGTGCCTTGTCTTGCTTGAAACAGCTTCTCTATTTACACAGGCTATATGAAAAATAAACCTTAAGAGGTTTGTTTGTTTGTATTGCCAGATATTTTAGGAATGCTGACTCATTTTACCAGGCTGAGGGTGTGCACACATGAACAAATTAGCATCAAATCAGAAGGATGAGAACTTAAAGGACATCAAGTGCCTCATCTGTGTGCTTAGTCTTAACCCAAGCATACAGTTACTGCAAAGTAAATGACAGGCTGTAACCTCACAGCCTGGCTTTGCGTGCCCACACCATTAAGAGAGATCACTTGCCTTGTTTGAAGTGTCTTAAGCCTGGAGGAACAGAAATAAAAATAAGTGTAATTGCTCAGTACCCTTCTGGAGAATCAGGGGCACTTGGTGCGTGCACACTACTGAAGTCACAACGTATCTATAGGGAGATGAAATGACAGGGAGCGTGCCCCCAGGCAAAGAAATGAAACTCGTCTGGGCTTGAAATGGTTTGTGTTTGGCACCATTATTTTGCAGATTGGTTCAAAGATGTACATATTGTAAGTATAGTATAGAGAGTCCTTTCTGTGTTGGGCACACTGTGTACACCTGGGAATCGTCTGGTTTGCGGGTTTTGTTTCATCTGTGCAATAATAATCTGAAATGCTACACTTCTTATTTTGTTTTATCATATACTCAGTAACTTCTTTGATCCGTTTGCTCCAAGGCTGTGACTTGCCCGTAGGTTCTTCCAACAATACGTGCCCGAATGGCATGTGTGGAAAGGCTGATCTGTTGCTCTGAGGTAAAGTCTGTAGTAAAGCCTTCTTTGTGGCTGATTTCGTAGAGATGAGCATTTTTTTCTCCCAAATCTGGCAAAGATAAGGGTAACCTTCCTTGAATCTTATCTCTGTTTGTTGCTGTTTCCTCCATATCATTACTAGAAGTTCTTTATTTAAATAAGCTACAAGCACAATATCTCCTATGCTGAGCCTTTGGTCCAGTGTTGTTAAAATGTTATGTGATTGCTTTTAATTGAAGGAACAGCATGATAGAGGGACACTGCAGAGCTCCTCCACAGTTGATAGATAGCACTGCCGGTAGCTCCAAACTTAAAGTTTTCTTGACCAGCCTTAGCAGGTGTGACACAAAGGAAACGATCCAGGCGACCTCTTTGCATTATCCTATGACTCTTTTGTGTGTTACTAAAGTGAATGAATGATGCATTGAGCCACAAATACAAAAGCACATATGCAGAATGTTTGTCATCTAAAAATGACATCGAAGGTAGTTAGCAGCCCTGCTTCTAGCAGTAGCTGTTACCTGTCCTCCATCCCTTCCTGAGTGGCAGTGGAAGAGTTAATTTTATTTTCCAGAGCCGTGTGATTAGGGATACAGGCATTAGGGCTGTGGCTGTTTTTGCTACCCAGCTTGTGGCTTTTAGACAACTGCCTGCACTGGAAGTTTGTTACGGTAGAGGGGATACGAGGGCTGGCTGGCTGAGACCAATGGTTCCTGCATCCCTCCCTCACTCTGGCACTGGCCTTTTGTCCTGACCCACGGTGAGCCGTGTGGCCCTGCACAAACGGGTCAAAGACTCATCATTGTCTGCAAGTGATGAGTTCATCCCCTCAAGGTGAGACTGCTGCTTCTGTCAGACAGGCAAGGTGAACCACTTCACTGTGGAGTCAAGCAGATATGAGCTCGGTGCAAGGGGAACATCCCTTGTGGCATCAGTGAGCTGTTAGATGGGCTTAGCTGTCGTGTGAAAATGCCCTCACTTTCCCCCTCCCTGTCAAAACTGGTTCCTGTGTTTTGTATCATGCCGTAATATTAATCTGGATGTGTGAACAGTCACGGGATGAAAAAGTGGAGGGGGCGTTACACAGCATCTGAGTCAGGGTCAATGTACGGGGCCATTCCTGATGGCTGACAGAGCTGCTCTTGGAACCACGCCAACAACTGGGAGTCCCAAACTCCCCTGTTGCGGTGTTTTCTAACTGTGAGACAATTATTTTTAATATCTAATTAAATTTCACTTCTTGTGAGCTCAGTCTTTTTTTTTTTTTTTTATTATTATAGCTTTGGCAGGCCACAAGAGTTAATTACAGTCCTCTTTGCAGTGGCCTGTAACATACTTAAATTGTCAGCCTGGCTGTTCCTCCATCAGCACTATCTGTTTTAATTAATTAACTCAACCAGTGGGTTTTTCAGGTTTTTTTTTTTTCTCCAGTCTCAAATATTAATTTCATGCAAATTTTCACTTACATTCTTGACTTCTCCCTGGTTTGCATAGATCTCTTAAAATGGGTGCTCAATTCCAGATATCGGCCAGCTGGGGTTTTCTTGTCACCAGGGCAGAATAATTACTTCCCAAGCCTTCTCATATTCCTGTTAAGTTTCAAAATACCATTTGTCTCAGAACTACAGTACGGTATTAAGTTATTTAGGTCGAGTTGCTATAGCCATTGCTCCTTATTTTATGTTTGTCCACTTAATTTTTCTTGTTTCCTACTTTACAATTGTTTTTATTGAATTTAATTGATTTCAGATAGGTTCTTCCATTTAACAAGTTGCTCTTGAATTATTATTCTGTTTTCCAATTATGTTTACACTATCTTGATGTAGTCGGTCCCTTCTGTAAGTATCTATTATGTGATGTCACTGAAGATTGCATACACTACTTTTATTCAATAGCAATTCCCCGTTAACTAAGAGGGGTGGGGACAGACTAAATGCTGGAAAAACATTATTGGTGTCTCGATCCATACTAAGTCAATGCAAATTCAGCTTGGGCTCAGAGCGGTGTGAATGTGCGCAGTGTCAGCGTGGGTCTGTAAACAGTACGAACACATTCACGTGGCGCTGTGCCCAAGGTAACGAGCCTTCCAAGAAGGACCAGGGAATGCAGTGCAGAGGCGCTAAATCTGGTTGCATAAAGAATGTGACCACATTTACTTGGTCTGGACTACTTAATCTTGCCTGTACAGAACCAGTGCTGCTGTTTTTACATTGTGGTGTGAATGAACTAGATCATCCTCAGAGAGAGGCTAGAAAATATGTTCATCTCTGCTGCTCTGTACAGATCTCTGTACAGATGCTACAAACATCGCCCTGCATGTATCTTGGCAATTTAATGTAGGCAGGTTGTTATCTACTGGTAACTTCTAATGGTTTTGGGGTATTTTTATTAAAATAACCGATGACTTTTGAATGGCAATCCTGACACAACAGAAAAAAGGATAAAACTGAAGAGTCTTCCATGAATGTTGAGGTCCTTCCAGACTGCCCAGCTGCACACAAATATCCCAGAAATTACTGGGGCAGGGAGGGGGAAAGGACTTTGCGTTGTCGTGTGAACCTGAATGAAGTGCTGGAGCATGCATGTGTGTTGAATTTAAGTCATAACACTAAATGTGAGATTTTTCTTACAAACAGCAAAACTGGGAGATATGAACTGACGTTTTTGGGTTTTTTTTTTAACCATTCAGTAACCTGAAAGGTGGGGATTTGACTGTCTTCTAAAAGCAAAATCACCCTTGGCCAGTGATGAGTACCTTAAGAAAAATAAGTGAATGCAGAGCATCTAGTTAAGGTCACAACTTGCATTCAGTGTATGGGATATATTTCCTGGTGGTTTTTTGTCAGTTACTCAGCTATAGAGCAAATTGTGTCTGGTTTATTTCTTTACATGGACCGAGCAGCCCATCTTTGCCCCTGGGTGAGGTTGTGTTAATATGTGTTGAGAGATCATTGATGAGGATGAATTCCACTTACTCTGTACAGCAGTGACATACTGAAGGGTGATTCACCCATCAAAATAGGCTTTGTCTTCTGGTGCTGGTGATACATGCAAGGAGGAACACTTGCTATATTCTGGTTCTTTCAACAGTTAATGATTTTGCTATGCATGTGCCACCTATGGCACATACTTTCCTCCAGTGTGCTGTCTTTTGTAGCTGGACTCCAGGATTTTCAACTGGAAACAAACTCAAGGGCAGTTTCCTTTTGTACACATAAGCAAACTTTTTTCTATTGAGTAATCTGTTATTTCAATAGTAATGGAAAAAATGCAGTGATCCAGAATCCTTTTGCCAGAAATTGGAAGGTTAAAGATGGGTTTTCATTTAGAATGCAAATATTTTTTTCCTAAGATGCAAATTTTTTTCCATCCAGAAAGTCTTCTCTGATGTGTTTGTGTTTCTGTCTGTGGAGGGGCGGTGAACTTGCAGTTTGTGGGCACAATGCATAATGCAGTGTATCTAAAATAGTCCTGTAATCTATTTTCTCTGTATTAACAGGAGTTGTTCTTCATAGTCTTACACTGACTGGTTCTGTTTTCAGTGTCTTCCATGTTTAAAATTAGTTTTCTTATGCACCTTGGGTCTTACGTCAGAGTTTCCCGGAAGGGAGTGGTGGTGGGCAGAAACATGCCAACATTAGGTCAATATGTGTAAGGAGAAAACCCCACCTTGTTCTTCCTGTGTGTTTGGCTATGGTAAGCAGTGGCAATAAATACAGATAGATTTACTTTCTGTTCTAATGCCAGTACCCTACAGAATGGACTTACCGTTTGGGGGAACCATAAGTTGTGTGCACAGGTCAGATATTTAATCTAAAGAATGTGTCCTCCAGCTGCACCGGAGTCCGTGTGTGTGTGTGTCTGTTAGGGCTTCTGTTTGGAAGGGGCTGGCTTTTGATTTGACTCCTGTCAGTGCCAAATGAAAATACTTGTTTGTAATTAAAATGGGAAGAAGCAATCAAAATTTGCATGGCAATATTATCTAAACACAACGTACTCTGTCATCGTCCCAACCTCCCAAAACTGCAGGATTCAACGTGGCCTATGAATCTTCATATATACACACACATATATACACACATGATATTTAATAGGTATTTTTAGATAATGGAATAATGTAATACAGAAAATATATCAATGTATAGAATACAACATATATAGAAAATTGAAAACCTGTATCACAAATATCTTTAACTTAAGAAATACTTATTAAGAAATACTAGAATTCCTTCTGACTTGTGATTTAAAAGACTTCGCTTAAAAGTCAGGTAGAGCAGAGGAGCGAGTAAAGTTCTGCAAGTTGTGCCTCTTGGGGATTGAATAGCTTGAGGGGGCTGGGAGAGTGGGTGGGTGGTGGTAGTGGTACCGCTCAAGAAAGGTGGTTTGTTTTGGAAGGGATTTACAGTGGTTCAAAATGAGTAATGACTAATCTAGTAACCTTGAATAACTGGAGAAAAGGAGCCAAGTCAGAAAATAAACACAGGGGAACTTCAGCACATTTTCACCTGGTTCAGCAGTAACCCAGAGGAAAGATCATTGCCCTGAGTGTTCATCTTAATTTCTTTGATCGATCTCTCATGTAATCCCTTGCTAACGGTTCCTGTGAAAAATACTCTGTTTAAAAAATATTTACTGATTAACCAATATGAATCAATGTCTGGAGAGCACTTGCTAGAGCAGTTGCCCCAACTTCTCTGCTGGGGATCCGTAAGTACCAAGGAAAAGGGTGGTAATAAACAGTCTAGATTGTAACCTCCTTATGCTGATCAGCTGCAGGACAGAGCAGCGTGCGTTTGGTGAGGAAGAGCCCGTGGTGACTTGGGAAGGTGGTTTTGGTGGGAGGTCGAGATAAGCCTGCTGTGTGAGAGGGGGTCAGGGCAATGAGGAGATGCAGTGGTAAGAAGCTTGGAGCTGCAGCCTCGGTGTCCCTGGTCTTGCTGCTCAGCACTGCTCGAGGGGGGTGGTCCCGTCATCTTTGTGGTGTTCTGTAATGTTACTGGTTTGCTCTTGTTACGGGAGCTCCTAGAACACTTTTGTGGTTCCTTCATTATTTTTATGTATCTGGATCTTGCCACATCTTTTTCAGTCATTTAACTGAATCGTTTTAGTCTAGTCTTCCAAAGCCACATATCCATTTTCCCTTTCTAGTACCTTTTCTGCTTAATGAGGGGTTTTTCTGTGTCTTGGGTGATTATATAAAACTGAGAAAGGTTCAACATAGGGATGCACGGTGTTTTCAAGCTTAGCCTCTTGCAAATGTCTGTCATCGTGCTTGCAACTCAGCAGTTTATAACTTCACAGTGTCTTGAATGTTTCATTATTTTAGCATAATGCGTTCTCTTTCAAAGTTTCTTCTGTGTTTTGTATCTCCTAAATTTTTACCCTTTTTGGAAATCCTTTTGGATTGACAGAATAGTTTTGCTGTTGTGCAGGCTTTTTCTTGAACGTAAGCTACGTTAACCAGCACTGCAGTAGTTTACTCCTGTTGTAGGTATTTGGCAGGCCTGCTACTAACTGGCTTTCATTTTTTTGTGGGGTGGGGGAGTGGTGTCAAAAGTTTATCACAATAAAAATCTACCATCTGACAAAGATGACTATTGTCTTATTGAAGGAACCCTTCAGGGTTTAATCTCAGTGTCTGAAGTGTCCTCTCACCCACAGTAAGGCTGCAAGTCCACCTATGACTGCCTAAGAGGCTCACCTCAAAGCTTGAAAGTTCTCCTGTGTTGCTGCTGCTGACTGTATGGTGTTAGACCTGGGGTCATGAGAGATCACCTTCATTCCCCTTGAACAGCAAATTGTGTGCAAGTATGTAACTTGCTGTGAAATCATTGCCCTGTAGATATGTCCTTTAACTTGCTTCTAGGCAGATCGTATTCATTTCAGGGTTATTTTTAGTAAGTTTTGACCATACTCTGAATTTTATAGATGTTGCAAAGTTCTTACTTGCAGAACACTTTTGTTTAAATTCCTTTCTCAGACTCACTACAGAAAGCTCACCATGGGTGAACAGTGGCTGCTGCGGCCAAAAAGGCCAACGGGATGCTGGGTTGCATCAAAAAGGGCGTTGCCAGCAGAGATAAAGTCGTCATCCCGCTCTACTCAGCGCTTGCCAGGCCACACCTGGAGCGCTGTGTGCAGTTCTGGTCCCCGCTATACAAAAAGGATGTGGCCAGGCTGGAAGGGGTCCAGAGAAGGGCCACCAAGATGATCAAAGGACTGGGAAGCTGCCATATGAGGATAGGCTGGGAGAGCTGGGTTTGTTCAGCCTTGAGAAAAGGAGGCTCAGAGGGGATCTCGTCACCACGTACCAGTACTTAAGGGGTAGCTACAAAGGAGATGGAGACTCCCTTTTTACAAGGAGTCCCATGGAGAGGACAAGGGAGATGGACACAAGTTGCTCTTGGGGAGATTCCCATTGGACACGAGAGGGAAACTTTTCACAGTGAGGACAGTCACCATTGGAATAATCTCCCCAGGGAAGGGGTTGACTCGGCCACGTTGGACACCTTCAAGAGTCGTCTGGACAGGGTGCTGGGCCATCTTGTCTAGGCTGTGCTCTTCCTAGAAAGGTTGGACTAGATGATCCCTGAGGTCCCTTCCAACCTGGGATTCTGTGATTCCTGAAGTGGTACTGCTGATGCAGCCTAAAAACCAGCAGAATATTGTGTGGGCATTTTTATTAACTCTTGAAATATATGTGAAAGGGGGTGTGGAAATCCTCAAACATTTCATACACCTTCTGTCTATGCTTCTCTAACAGCCACTGGAACCAAAGCCCGTAGCAAAGCCCTCCTGGTTGCTGCAGGCTTCCTCCTAGCAAAGCATTACAGTGCAGTCACTGGCAGGTGTTTCAGTTCAGCCATGTACCAGGTCACATACGTGTCTTCCATCCTTCTGTGTTCCTCACCAAAACCGTTTGGGGTCTGTGTTATTTTTGAATATTTTGGAACATTATTTTTGCGGTGTTTAAAAATCAGCCAAACAAAAAGCCCAGTTTCTGTCTTGGTACCTTTCTGCAGTACAGAGAAGGCATAATACCTGCATGTGGTGGCTCATTACTGAAGGACTAAATTCACGCGTTTGCCTTGTATCTTAGAAGTGGTGGGAAAAGTACAAGATGTGGTTGGCAGGCAGAACTCAGGTGAATTTCAAGAGAATTTCTGAGAATTTTATGTTCAAAGCTTCCTTTTAAAGTATGAACTTAACATGGTCAAACACTTTGCTTGTACCCTTTAGGAATAAACAAAGGAAAAGAAAATAATTCTTCACAAATTCTAAAGCAAAGCTATGAAACTGTTTGAATTTAAAGAATACAACTTACACATTTTTGGAAACTCAAATTGTGCTCAAACACCTTTTCTCCTCCTGCCTTCCCCAGTTATTTTTCCTTTTATGGTAGATTGCATGCCGTGTGTTTGCTGGTGGTAGAGATGTTAAATTCTTAAGCTTTTAAGATCATGGGGTTGCAATTCTTTTCATTTAACTTGGCTGCAGCAAAAGTTTATGTAGCTTTTTCTTAAACTCTTGTCAGAATAATTTAATACATGAGCGTGTCATCGGTAAGTTTGTAAAAAAATGTTCTGTAAAGACCTCTGAAAAAACCTTCTCTAATACATTCGACTCAGTATTTCTGCTTCTACAGTTACATGTGGGTTTCATGCAGACACAGAGAAAGGATGCTTCAGCTGAAGTCGTGTGGAATAAATTCACCAAAACTGCATGGTTCTTTTTTTTGATAACGCACGCGATCACTGGTGTCACAGAACATTGTGCTTTTTCCTGCGTAGACTTATAATTTCGTGTATCTGCATACTGCTACGTTCTGAAATGAATAGATTTTGGTTTTCTTTCTTTCCAAAAAGGATTATTGTTTGAGAATAATTGCTGTCACTAACCCTATTAGCAAAACTGTGCTGCTTCTGGCACACAAGTGGAACAGGAGTGTATGGTCCTGGCTGGGGCTGGTGCTTGTAACAGATACATTCTGGTAATGTATGGCACGGTCTGCACCTGAAACTTGAGAGCTGAGATAGAATTTGGTTTTAGTTTTGGGTGCTAAGAAGTAGGGCAGTTCTTCCTTAAAATACATTGTCAGAAAGATGCACTTAAATGATGTTGCAATTCCCATGATGAGCATAGGATGAAACAAAATTGTTCTAGAAATCATCATTGCTGCGCTACGTGGTTTGTTTCCAAGGGTTATGGTGAACTCTCTTTAAATATTTCAGTGAGCACTTCCTCAGCTTGCACTGACTTCTGATACTGTCTGATGGAGCTTCAGGGAAACAGCAACACCAGATGGTGAACTGGGAGGGCTGGGGGTAGGGGACAAAAAAATTGCTCTAAGGTGTTGCCAACCTGTGTTTAATGTAAAAAAGATCTCAAGCCAGCTGTGCTTTAGTGCATCTGAATGATTTTCTGATTGTCTCACAAAGTTGCATTATACAGTGACCTATGTTCTTATTTCCAGAACCTTCATTCAAATAAATCACAGTTTCTGTGTGGGAACACTTGTTCAGACTGGTTTCTCTGCTGTCTTTCCTATCCCAGCACAAAGCCTAGTTCTGGAGACAGAGCCTCTTCCAAGAGAGCAACGTGGGCACCTGATTGGTTTTTCTGTACTTTGTATTCATGTGTGGTCCTCTCATTTCCCTGCTTCCCCACCTTTCATAGCTGTACAGTTGCATTTCACAGAGAAGTGGAATTTCCTTATCTTGTTTTGGTTTTTTCACCTCGCCTGCGTGGGTGGACTTGCAGAACCAGTGTTCTAGGTCTCCCTGCATCACAACAGGCGTTGATGCCCAGTATTGCAGATCCGGTACTTTGAGCATTTGAAAAAACAGAACCCATTACTGGAAGAAGACTGAAGAACTGAAGCTGACAAAGGTAAGCCAGCTGCTTAGAACCTAGTTTTGAGACTAAATGTAAAAAGAATTTCCTGGACGGGTTTACCTGTGCGCAAGGCATTGCACAAGTAGATTTCTTGCTGCTTTGCTTACGCCCTGCCTGTCCAGCATGTGACAGGATGAGAGCAGTGGTCGTACACCATGCATGATGATTAGAGAGTATTTTTTATGATGATACCAAACCTGACAACTTTGTCTTGACAGCAATATTAATTTATGCCAATATTTACACTTACATCAGCAAGGTTCAGAAGTACAACAGTGCTTTTCTGTTAACTACACTTATCACAAGGGCACACATTGGTGTGCAGAATATATTAAGTATCTCGCTGGTTGCTCTTGCTCGCTTTAGAAAACAGTTCATAAGAAACAGAAATAAAGATAACACTATGAAGTGCAGCAGAAGCCTGCAAAATACCACAGCTTTATTCCTAGAGGTTGGATCCTGTTGGCAGTCCTTAGACAGTTAGCCCACTCCTCTGTACAAGTACTGTTCACTGATTAGATGCTAGTGGGGACGACTGTTGATGCTAGCAAAAGGGGACTGCTGCAGTTGAGGTTTTGGCACGTTATTTTTCTGTTTATTTATGACCCACATGTTGTAATGGTTGACTACGCCAGTTAAATATTTGCCAGGCATTATTAATGGGGAAGGAATAGGTGTGGCAGGCACAAGTCTTTACATTCGTAGTACTTTATTGACCAGAACGCTGTATAGGCTGTAATTTTTAGCTAGTTTTCTTTCCAAAAAACTCTTTTTTTCCCACAAAAGTTAAGCACAAGAGGGCACGGTGTTCTGAGTTCTGTCAGCTCTTTAGTTTATGTACATCAAATTTTGATGTTTTCCAAGATGCTGCAATTAGTTACGCAGTATCTTAGCTGTAGTTCAGTTCGTCATACCTGTTCCATTTCAAACGTCAGTTTAAGAGACAGTATAGCAGCTGCAGTCATTGCTGCCTCGGGTAAGGGTGATGTGTGCTCCTTTACATTTGTCCCTTTTCAGCCAAGTAAGTTCTCATGTCTTGCTACATTCACCATTTTCTTATTTTTATTAGCGTTTGGAGTATTCACATTTCAGCCTTGTCTGTTTTGCAGGTTACTTTGTCTCGGTTCATTGAAGTGAAGCCATAGCGTATGAAGCACTCCGCTTAGACCTATGAAAAACTGACACCAAAAGACCAAGCAAGTAGAGTAAACCGAGGGAGCCTTCTGAGTTTGATGCCTGTAACTAGTCTTCTGGTGGCAACTTTGAGGAAGATTTGATTCTTGTCACAGGGAAAGAAGGTCCAGCCACAGGCATGTAATAAGTGATGCTTAATAAATGATTCCAAAAAGCTGCCTTTATGTGTTTGCTTTTACTTGTGATTGCTCGATTAGATATCGAAATGAAAAGCGATAGGGTGAGTCTCTAGATGTACTACGGGTTTTCCACTAGTCTCCTGTGCTGTGCAGGCTGACTTTGAATTCTGGTGCTAACCAGAGGGACTGAGTTTTCCAGAGAGAAATAGGGAAAGACTCTTCTGCTTCTCAAAATACCCTGGTGCATCACGTCCAGGGAGCCTTAGAGGCTTCTGTTTGCACACCCTGATTTTAAATAAAACCAGTAAGTTTTAAATGGAATATATAGAGGAGAGGTAGGCAGGAGGTGCGGACCAAACGTTTCTCCACTTGCACAGCATGAACACCTTGCTGTTGTGACATTGTTTGCGGAGTCGTGTAGCCGGGGCATTGAAACAGGATTGTGTACAAAGCTGAAGCATCACGCCGTATTTTCAAGCCGCTACAAATTAACTATTTAACACTTCACTAATGTTGTGCGTACACTTGTTGCCTCCCAGCATGAAAAATAAAGCGAATAATTGCAATAAGCTTTCTGCCCAGTAGAAGTTACTGTAATATAATGAGAAATTTCCCTGCACTTTGAGGAAACAGAAGGAACAGGAAGCTGTTGGAAGGAGGACGGTGTTGCATTAGATACAGGAAAGAAAATTTAAGAGGGCTCTGCGTCCATCGCCTACAGCTCAGTACGCAGTTCAAGCTGATGTAGTGCCATTTCTCTCTGGTAACATAGCAACTGGACCACACCTCCTCCTGCTGAAAGATGCTAAAGAGCCCTTTGAGCACTATCTGGTGTACTGCAAGGGAACTGCACCTTTTTTAATTACCACAGCATTGCCAGCCGGTACTTTTTCTTTTTTTTTCCAATGGAATGGCAAGAAAATTCTTTGTTCTCTGTCAATAATCCTGTTTTTTCATTCACCGTTTCTGTAGTAATCCCATTTATATTGCAGAAGAGGACTATGTTAATTTTAATTAATGCCAGAATTGTATCTATTGGTGCATTTTATCTTGTTTCAAAGTAAGTTTTTGATTAAAAATAAGCATTCTTGTCCACCTGATGCTCTTGTCGTTTAGCACTCCTGTATGGTGGTTTTATGTTAATATTTTGGAAGAGTACTCAAGGATTTGAGCATGTTTTTCTTCTCGCTTAGACTTCGCAAATGACTGAAAAGCTTTCCCCACTCCTAACCTCTCTTCTGTTGTGCAACAAAAGAGCTTTCCTTTAAGCATCTTGGTTTCCAAGCACAAGAAATCGTCTCTGGGCATTACTGAATGTTTGACTTAAGGTGTGATGAATCCTCTTATGCCAAGTTGAATTTTTTGATGTATACTGTAGATTAATGTTTAACTTAGCTAAAACAAGCGTGGAGCTAGTATTGTTCAGAGTTTCTTTTTAAGGTTGTCTTGTTTGGATCTTGGGTTTTGTACAAAAAAAAGGATATGCTGAGCCTGCATTGGATGACGTAGCCTGACGTTGTTTCGTCAAGGCTGTTTCCTTTGCTGCCTGTCGTACATGACTGTTGCATTATAGCAGTACAAAAACCTTAGTCTGGCTGTATGACCTGCATGAGGGAAGGCCTTTTAAACTATCTGAAAACTTCTTTATTGATTTATTTAAATGTATTAGTTTGTACTGTAGTGACTTAACCAGTTATTGTCATTGCAGTTTGGTATCAGTTTGGGGAGGGGGCGTGTGTTGGTGATGTTTGGCAAAACAGCCATTGCAAAATAATGCTATTGGTGTTGCTGTACTTTGAGGCTTCCTTTTTTTCTGAGAATTTTAAATAAAAAAAAAAAAGATCCTTGTGTAGGTCAGAAAGCTTGGGGCAGCTTGTGCTGTGAGTACATCAAAACCAATAGCCTACCTAAAACAATATAAAATCTGTGTACTTGGAGCTGTGCATTTACAGTAAATCGGTGGCAATATTGTGAAAACTATATAAAAATGCAAATATACCGTTTTTGTAACTTTATAATGCTTAAGCGTCTCCTCCCCCTTCTGTCTTTATAGGTCTACGAGGGCTAATCAATCTTGGGAACACATGTTTTATGAACTGTATTGTCCAGGCACTTACCCACACTCCACTGCTGCGAGATTTCTTCCTCTCCGACAGGCACAAATGTGAAATGCAAAGCCCCAGCTCATGTCTGGTCTGTGAAATGTCTACGCTTTTTCAGGAGGTGAGTGCTGTTTGCCACAATAGCATTGCCTGTCCACAGATGCTGGCTGTCCCTTACCCCAAAAGGGTTGTGTTCTGTTTGCAAATATAAAGGAAATGCAAAGTATGTTTCCCCTCACAGTGTGGCAAAACAAAGCCGTAAAGACTGAGCGAGACCCCACTGTCAAAAATACCCAACTGCTGAAAAAGAAACTACTGGCCTTTTAAGTCCTATTCTTAAGTCACCCTTGTTTGGGCAAAGCTGGTATTGGAAATAATTACAGTGCTGCCTTCTCTTCTGAGACCGATCTGCAAGTCTTTAGCCTTAAAGTTGAATGTGTGCTTAATTAAAGGTGCAAGTTGTAACTGGAAAATACGTCACAGGCTCTTTGGGTAATAATGGGAGTAAGAATAAAGCAATAGTGTATAGCCTTGTGGGTTAAGGCAGTGGATTATGTAGGCCTGTATAAATACTTTAAAAATATCGATTCAGTGCTTTCTAACAGGGAGAAACATCCTTATTATCATCTCTTATGTGGAACCCGTTAATGGCCGGGGAATATAGAAGAGTGAATGTGTTGGTACGGTTTGTACCTTCCATGTATGAGCTACTCTTCGTTCCCTTTCTCACTCAGGTGACTGGCTTTGCAGTGTGCCTTTCTCTGCAGGTCCAACCTGTGCTGTATGAGACAGGCACAGTGTTTTCCTTAATAAATAGCCAAAGAGCTTTATTAACTTAGTTCCACATCAGTAATGTGAGGACTATGGCTAGACATGGGCTTCTACTTTTAAGGTGGGTCTTTAAAAACAAACAATTCTAGTCCTGTGCCTTTTCCTCAGTGATAAATCTGCTTTCTTGGTAAGTAAAAAAAAAAAACCAAGCCAAAAGCAGCCAAACCCCTCAAAGCTGTAGTACATGCTGTCACAGAGCATTTAAGATAACTGGAGATGTCTGTACGCAGAGCACGTCTTTGTGTATATGCTGTCATGGAAGTTCATTCAAACTGAGATCAACCTAAAATAGCTTTACCTTTTATCTTGTGATTTTGAATTTGATTTTACTTCTGTACCTTTTTCACCAGAGATTATTCTTTTTGGTTATGGCAGGTGAGTTAAACATATGTGGAAGGTAAAGCCCCCCTTAGCCTTTCCAAGTACAAAGTTTTCTTCTCATACTCACCACTCACGTGAATTTGCAACTTCTCCTGCTGCTTATCAGTCATTAGTTGTAAGTTATACTTCTTTTTTTTTTATTTATTTTTCAATTATTCCTGAGCCTATCAGGAAGGGAGGTAAAAACAAAAGGCAGGCATACCAGTAGGTAGCAGCTGCAGGATTATTGAAACCAGATGTGCAGTTAAATGGGGAAATATCACTCTGTCTAGATAAAAAAAATCAGTCATGGTATAGAAATACCAGTTTCTGTACACTGTTAATATAGAAACCTATTTGCTTATTTTAAAAAAGGTACTAGTATAATCTTGATCTCTTTTCATCAAACTGTGGTATAAAGTCTCATTCCGATGACTATCGCCACATTCTGTTTACACACATGCATTATTTTTTTTCCCCTGTAAAAATCCTTTGGGAAAGGGGAAATGAGTATTACGTTACAGATTGGGGGGCTGGAGAAAAGATCAAGACCGTCTAAGTAATGATTTTTCTTTCCACTTTTGTACATGGAGCCCTGTTGATGGCCTAAGATGCCTTTTGCTAGGCAATGTACAATCACGTAACAAAGAACAGGCTGTTATCCAAAATGGGGCTTAAATGTAGCTTTTGCATTAGTTTCAACTGTAATCGAGTTTAATTTCACACACAACTTTGGGAATCTCAGCCTTTATTTTCCCTGGTCAAAATGCATGCCTACACTTGCATTAGTTCTAATAATTAATGTTATGTGACGTGAGGGTATATGAATGAGGGAAGAGCCATATCTCTGAATATCAGACTGTGAAGGTAGCAGTTCGGTAGTCGGCGTCCTTATTTCATGTTGAAATACTGCAGCTGTGTGTTGTGGAAGGCCAACAAAAAGTGACTCAACCACCTTGAGGTAAAACTAGAGCTTTGTCCTCCGCAGGTAAAACTGCAGCATCTGTAACCAGCTCGGTATCTTTTAACTTGCAGTAAATACCATGTTATCTTTATAGCTCTGTCAGCACTCACTGTAAAATTCTGTTTCCCACTGAGTTTTAATTCCGCTACATCCAGAATTAAAACCAAAATCTTGCAGTTTTGCAGCA
This sequence comes from Phalacrocorax aristotelis, assembly GCF_949628215.1. NCBI lineage: Eukaryota > Metazoa > Chordata > Aves > Suliformes > Phalacrocoracidae > Phalacrocorax > Phalacrocorax aristotelis. The sequence goes on along the minus strand of NC_134285.1, from coordinate 3,923,365 downwards.
AACTGGTTGTCTTTCACGTTACCAACTGTATGCGGTGGTTATAATGGAGATTCCTACGCTGTCTTTGCAGAGATGAGGTCTGAATGAAGGAAAGCTAACCAGCAGAGATTTCAGTGCTATGGTTAAGAATTCCTTTATAATTGAATTACTGAGGAAACTTTGGTTCAGGTTCCGCCTTGTTTTTACAAAGCTTTCCCACCGGGATTAACTGATGTAGTTACCCAAGGCGTTTTACCCGGTGACAAATGATCAGGGCAAGGGTTAACTTCATCTCCCCTCCACCCTTCTTTTCTGAAGGTGTGATCTTAGGCAAATGGAATGCCAGGGGGTCTGGTGAATGCTGCCAGTAAGAACTCTCCAGGAGAAAGAGAGGCTGTTTTGAACATGAAATGAGACTACGTAAATAAGCAAGTTTTGCTATTTTGCTGCTTAAAGAGAAAACACTTGTCCCTTTTGTTTTTTAGAGATCATTTAGATATTATAGGTTGTGTGATTTCTCTGTGATAAACAGGAAGCTACAAAGTTGTTCTACCTTGAAGTAGGTTGATGGTGAGTAAGGAGTGTCAGATGGTTCTGTAGAACTGAGGGTTTTTTTTCCTGGTAGATTTTCTTGCAAATACGCCAAGCATGGAATCTCTTTGTTTTAAAAATATCTGACTGCATCAATTAACATTCTCATTTCTGCTACTTGAAACCTATTTATCAATAGAATCATGACGTAAATTACACTGCACAAGAAAAGGAATTAAAAGGATTTGCGAATAACAGATAGTGGTGAAACTGGACGGAGGGAAGATGGAACACACAGAATCTGTTCATTGAGCCTTTCAGCCAAAATGGTTTCTGCACTGCTTTTTACCTGCTGGTATTTGTGTTTTAGTCTTGCTTCAGCAATGAAAATTAATTTCAAGATGGTCCACACGCTAAGGTTTATCTAACTCCTTTGCAGAATGACCATTCAGGATGGTAGGATTAGGAGATCTGTATCTCGGTGTACTCTGTGACTGGAATAGCAAGAATACCTGGGAATAGAGCAGAATGCAGTGCATCTGCTCAGAGATGTGAAGAGCAAAGCCTTCTCTATTCCCATCATTACTCGTGCTCATGAGCCTATCAAAGTGCACAGCACAACTACATGGAGAGTTGAGAAGTGAGGACGAAAAAGGAAAAACAATGAGACGATTTATAGCTTTGATACCCTAAGACGGTATACTGTTGAAATGGCTTCCGTATAAAATAAGTTACAACAAAGGTCCAAGGGAGAAAAAGTAGTTAGGGCTCTTTACGTAGACAGAGACCTTGCATTTTGTAATGGCAAATACAGAGGCTGTGCCAATTTAGGAAAATCGTTTCTCTGAAATAAGTATAGAACATCCAGGGTGTGTGCAGGCAAAATGGGTTTTCAGGCTCCTTGAACCCTCTTTGTTGGGAAACCTCCAGTAGGTGTTCTGTTATTTTGAAAGACACATGTATTACCCGCTCCCTTTACCCATTGTAAATATTCAGTACGCTTGAAGTCTTAATTGAGAACCAGTTTCTAAGAGGAAGTTTTACCTTGTCAAATTGGACTGGCGCCTGGAACGGGATTTATGCCTATAAATTCTTGATTACAAAGCTCGAGACTGTCTAGTTGATACATATGCAGGATAGAGCAAATGTATCTGTTTGTTCACATAATTGGAAAACTTCCATGCATGTGTGTTTGGCAGGAGGAGGAGAAAGACATGCAGATGTGTGTGGTGGTGTTCTGGGCTTTTTTTAAAAAAACCTGACTGGCATCTGTATATTTTGGTAACAATAATGCAAAATACAAAGCCTAGAATCCTCTAAATCCCCTATAGATTCTTCCTTTTAGAATCCAAAAGCAAATGTTTTAAGTGCAAAAAAAAGAAAGTTCATGTTACTGGGGTTGTGTGTAAGAATGGAGGCTTTGAATCCTGGTTTGGTTTCTTTCTTCTTCCCTGGAACAGCAATTAAACAGTGCATTACCGAGCATTTCCAAAGTGCTTGAACTAGTTGTCTCCAAAATAAAAACCGGATACTGCTGAACTGAAAACAACTTGAAACAGAAATTACTTTAAAATAAGTTTGGAAGAATTGTGCCATTGAAGTGTTTTAAAGGTCACTCGCAAATACAGCATTATTTATATTTGCACGCTTTAATGAAAAGGTTTGTATAATAGTGACTGAATATGACTTCACATGGACTTTTTTCCTTTTTGTGGATTGGAACAGCTCTGATAGGCTGGTCTTCCCAGCAACAAGGAAATGTCAGAGATGGGATGGATGTTTTATACATTCCAGTTAAAATGCGGCTATTGAGTATGCTCAGATTCTTTGTTTCATTTTTGATTTATTAGAATAGTGAAGGTTTCCCCCACCCCCACATATGCTCAGCAGCTTTCTTACTAGGTGTCTTTCTAGTTTCTCTGTAATAATAGCTAATAATTTCATAAAGCTTCTTGTTAGATTCTTCTAATCCTAATGAAGCACTAGAGAATGTAAAATCTGCTGGCAGGTCTAGTGTCTGCAGTGGAGTAATTATGGAGAGTGCTGTTGGTTAAAGTGACTGGAGAGCTCTGGGACTAATTGTAAGGAGTGACAGAACAGAGAAGTTTTATTGCCGCAGTTCCCTGAATTATGTTGAGCAGCAGCTGCGTCAGCAGATTTCAATTACCATACTACTGCTCCAGTCCCTTGGTGTCATTCTGGTTGGCATCAGTTAACTATTGATCCTTTTATTTATAGAAGCATTTTGTGGTGTTTGGCTGCAGAGGTATATCTTCTTGCTTGGAAAAAGTGGAGTTTGCAATGGAGAAATTTCTTTGCAAGGAAATACACTAAAACCCTTTAGAAAACCCTACAGATGTGAGGACTAGATGAGAAGATTGTACTACCTTTTGCTTACCTGTCCCTTAAAGTACAGTATGTTTTATCTGGGCAGGTTTGCAGCATGATGCCTGTGCCTGCACTGGTATAAAATGCTCAGAGATTGGGCAAGGAGAAATATAAGGCTGGGGAAGGAAGCCCGCTTTTCCAATGAAAATAAGAAATTGTATACTGCTGGGGTGTTAAATCTTATTTTTGTCTGTGTATTTGCTGCTTACTGTCTTCTGTTGGGAAGAGTAACTGAAAATGAACCGCCATCGATTTGATAAGATCTTGGCAAAACATAATCGTGGTGTTGCAGGCACCCTTTACTGGCAAATACCTTTTCCAACAGTTAGGGAAGGCAAAATGACTCATAAATTTTCACTTATTAAAAATAAAATGTTACCCTGTTAAAGGCACGCCATGAGGCCTTTCCTGGCTCCCTGCAGGGACACCACAAGCATGTCTCCTTTGCTTTTGGAACGGGTATCACAGTGCAGGGCTCATGAACAGATATGGAAGGGGCTGTTGGCTTAAGTCTCAGACTCTGGATGCCAGAATTGGCAGCAGAAGTGAGAACCCAGGAAGATGTAAGCAGAAGAGTTGCAGCAGTAGCACTTGGATGGAAATGGAGAGGGTAAAGGAAGGAGCTGAACCTTGACCCAGGGAAACCCAGACCCTTGGAGGGGGGGCAGTGGTGGGGGGTGGTTTTAGGTTTGGTTTGTTTTGTTTTTTAGGTGGGACCTGGATGGTTTTTATTAAAAAAAAAAAAAACAAACACAAAACAACAAACCACCACCAACCACAAAACAAAACAAAAAAAAACCCCAAACATGAGTTTCTGTAGGCAGTTATCTGTCCTCCTCTTCTGTGCTGATTTACCTCCGCAGCTGTGTGTGTCACCGCTCAGCAGTGGTGTTTCACATCACGGTTTTGCTGACTGAATAATTTGTCTGTGCGCTCTCTAATACGCTTCTGGCAAAATCACCTGAGGCAATTTCAGTCGCTACAGTAGCCAGCTCATCAGATTTTGACTGAAGCGGATTAAGAAGCAGATGTAGGAGCTGGTCCAGGACCAGAACTCCAGCAGTGACACCCTGCAGGAGTGGGAACGGGCAGCTGACTTTGGGGGTAGGTGAATGAAGGGGCATCTTCAGCTCTGCAAACAGCTGCGCTGAATAAAGTTGTTTCTAAAGCCTTGTGCTGCTATAGCTGTGAGTGGAAGGCCAGTGCTGGCGTGAGGCTGCTGGCATGAGGCTGCTGTCCTGCTTGTAAATTTTCCGTAAGGTAGGATGCTACCATGGCTTGGTTCAGGGGCTGGATGATAATCTCATCTTCAGTGTTAACCCTGAGTTCTGGGGGCATGTAAATTGTGAACGAAATTGCTGGTCTCTTGTAAATGTAGGAATTTCTTTTTTCCCCCCAGGCTATTCTAATAAAAGCCAATGGTATTGGTAAGGAATTTTTTAGTGTTGTTTGCCCCCCTGCTTTTTTTTTTATTTTATGTTAATCCATCACAAAAGGAAGGAATTTCACGGGAGAAATTGAGATGCTCTGTTCTGAGATCACTTCTTTAGCAGTCTGTGATAAAAAGCTGCCTCTGTACTTCATTATTAAGGCCATCAGAATTAAATGGTTTAAATTTATTTGACTAATTGCACTCATTTAAGTTTTTAATAATTAAATGCACTGAGGCTGTGTAACTTGTTAACAGTTATGTCCTTTTCTTTGCTTTGAGCAGTTTTACTCTGGGCACCGATCTCCTCACATTCCATATAGGTTATTGCACCTGGTATGGACTCATGCACGGCATTTAGCAGGGTACGAGCAACAAGATGCACACGAGTTCCTCATTGCTGCATTAGATGTGCTACACAGACACTGCAAAGGTAAGGTTTGTACTGAGTCTTCAATCAACAAGGAATATTGGATCAAAAGGAGGTAGAACAATCTCTTCTTAAATCAAGTGTAGTGTTTTCCAGTACAGCAGTTTTAGCAAATTCCTTTTAAAATGTTTGGTAAACTTAACGGAGAAAGTTTATAAATAAATAAAGAAACTATTTCCATTGTCAAAAATTACCTAGAGTTAGAAGCAGGCAAGCCTGTACATTGATTTGAATCACCATTATGTTCTTCTCTTAGTGGTTGTGAGTCACTGTCTTTTCTTTTAAATTGCCATTTTAATTCTATTTATATGTGAGGTAGTTAGGACTCTTACTCAGTGTGTCATGGGACTAATGCAAATAACATAGGGAAGGCTATGGCTGTTCTGCTTAAATATTATTCTACTGTATTTATGATGCTCAATTGCATACAGAAATGTGAATAAGGAAAAAATCATTCTTTTATCTTAGTCTGTATCCAAAAATACATGATTGCACAATACAGGAAAAATATTCAGTAACATACTTTCAGAGATGAAGTATCTCTAAGTCTTGAATTGATTCAGTGATAACATATAAAATTATGTATTTCATGTTAGTTAACTGAACTGAAAATTTCCTAATCTGCCAATATTTGATCTAGCTTGATTCATTTAAGCACAGAAAATTTTACTATTCCTGTAAGGGAAAAACAGTAGGATTGATACTAGCCAAACAAACAAAAGTCCTTAGTCACTAAAAATAAGCTTTAAGGCACTCGGCTTTCCTCTAGGGCTCTTAGAAATGGCACTTAGAGATTAGTTTTTTGGCTTATCAGAGGACTGTCAAAGGGAAGGCTGCTACTGCTGCTCTGAAACATTTTGAAGTCTTGTTTTTATCTTTGGGATAGTCTTACATGGTAGCGGATGTGCTTGTTCAGATTCATAATAGGTGTCCTCCAAAAAGTCTTCTCCAAAAAGAGTATTTCTGAGGACAGGAGTACATAGAAGAGTTCTTTTGTAATTATTAATATCTGTCATTTGACAATCACTGACTGACATTCAATAAGCCTAATAAAGCTAGTGTCAAAGTACTGTAAGGAATTGTGTCTGTCCAAATACTGACCTCTCACTTAACACCGAAAAAACTCACCTGCAGACAGAAATACTTCATGGTTCCTGTAAAGTTTCTGAACCACTGATGTAAAAAACTTGAAGCTTTTGCATCACCTTTGATAGCAAATCAAGTTTGTATTTCTTCTATACTTCCCAGTTAGTTCATGAAGGAGGAATATTTTCTTCTCAGAATTGTACAGAAAAAACGTGCAACAACAAAGGTCTCTGTACTCTTTTCAAACTGATAAAGAATCTGAAAAGACTTTTTTCCTTTTTGAAGTGTGGTTTGGCTTTAAATGAAGGAGCTATCTGATGTATCTTCTGCAGTTACCAACAAAATCAAGCTTTCTCAACAGTTTCTCTGTTCTTGGTTCTATTTGGTCTTTCTGGCCTGAATAAAAATGAAACTCATTTGTCCTATAGCTTTGAAAGAAAAATGTTAGACATTCTTTGGAAAGAGTGTGTGCATGTGTGTGGATTTTTTTAGTACTGGTTGGATATCATAGTTGTGTTGAAAACATTGAGTTTGAATTGGTATCGAGTTTCATAATGGTTTCAGCCAGCTTGAATCAGGGGGTTTTGCACCTCTAGTCCTGAGCTTTTTTGGGTTGTGGGAAAGGTACCATTTACATTCAATACAAGGACTGAAATTCATTTATTTAATGGATATCCTTAAGTTTGAGCTACCTGCATGGACATCACTAAGCTGTTACTGCACTGCTAGTAGGAAGGCATTAGCCCTAGATCCCGGACATCTGTGCATCCAGGTTTTTAAATTTCTGTTTCTGAAGAAACAGACTTTTATTAAACCGTGGTAAATACTCTATACCACATCAAGGTAACTTTAAAAGAAGCGGTTGAGGAGTTGTGGGGGAACCAAACTGGTTCAGCTAAACCAGAATTTCATGTATGGTCATGATAAACCACTTTTGGAATGAACTAGTTAGCTATGTAATGAGAGAGTTTTCCTACTTACGTACTTACGTATGCACACAGACACACACATGTGAAGGATACATATGTAAAAATATGATTACCAATAGTGAGAATATGTCCTAAGGCTACATTAAGCAAATAATGCCTCCCCTGCCAATATTATTTATTTTACTGAATCAAAAAAGCTTTTAAAGCTTCCAGTCAATAGTCATCAACTTCTGCAATTAACTCACAGTGAAGTAAAATAAAGGATGGGAAAATTTTGTCCCAAACCCGTAGCTTTTGGACGTCATTCATGATCACCAAGGCTTCAGGCATCAAAGTATTCCTTATGCTAAGAACTGTATAAATATCCAGTGATATTGTTTGGCTGACGTTGGTCATTTATCCCTTTTCCCTTTACTCGGCTTTCCAGGAAGTGTCCTAATGCAAGGCAGAGGAGGCTGTGAATGCTCGTTATTGATACCTGTCATTGCCTAAATTAAGAAAAATACATGATTTTGCATTTAAAGATAAACTTTGTAATACTTCATCCTATGAAACATAAAATTAACTACTCTGAGATTTGTATATGGGCTGGCCCAGGTAGTTGGTTGGGGTTTTTTAATGCTGGTTGAATATATACTTTGTTTTAGTGGCACCTGTGAAGTTTTGGAAGCCCAGGATACCTGTATGATGACCCATGTAAATGATGACTTGGGGGGGTGATAGCTCTCCATGTGCTAGCACTGTTGTGTTTTCTTGTGGCATCTGTGCAGGCCATATCCCAAACGCTTAACAGGGCTTCTATATGCTGCTAGAGTAATATAAAACACTTCTGAATAAAAGGAGTTTAGTCTGTCCTGCCTACACATCACTATTTTTCGTTCCAACACCTGGAGAAAGATGGACTAACTGGAAAGTAGTATTTTGGGGATGGGAAGCTAAGCTATTAATTACTCCTCTCTCTCTCTACTATTCACCCAAAGTGTGCACAAGGTCTGTCCTTAAATACATACTCTAACTAAAAAAGCAAAAGTTTTCTTGAACCTGAATTCTTTTTCCAACATTGCTACTATAAATCGCATCTAAAGTTGTACCTGCATTTTGTGCTATTCCGGTTTCTCTTGCTGCTTTGATAGTGCTCAGAGTTCTGCAGTGTCATTGTACACTAGCATTTCTGGTCCTTGCCACAAAAGCTTCCAAATGAGATTCAGAGCTTACCGTACAACAGATATTAGCTGCTTCACCACGCTAATGCTATAAACAGCATTGCTGTGTAGGTAATGGCCACCTTCTTTGTGCTAAAGTCTAACCATTTGCCTGGACGTTGGCAAGTATTGACTTTGATCTTTAAAATGCACGACAACTTTGATTTTCAGTCTCTGAATATGTCTGGCTTATGGAAGATGCTGAAAATTATCAGACTTTGATCTGTTGCTTCTTGCATGTTTTCTTAGACTCTTCTGTGAAGAAGTACAAAGTATACCCCACTTTTCACGTGGGATCCTTCAGGAGTCCCAGGGCTCTTCATTTGTTAGAGGAATGTAAATAAATGATCTTTCTGCCTAGTGTGTAAAGCATTAGGTTAGCCGTGTCAGATACACGTCTTAATTATCAGTGCCCTGGAAGAAATCCAGGGTTCTAATTCTGCAAACTCCCACAACAGTGAGGTTCCAATCATCCAAACTCTTTGCCGTTCACTGACTTTGCCTCAGACATATTAACACTTGGAGAAACTTAGACCGGAGTCGTTCTTTTCTTGTGTGGACCAAGACTGCAATTCAAAAGTTTTCAGCCTAGTGAAGTCGCTACCTGTGGTTTGGGTTTTTTATTTATTGCAAGAACAACGACAATCAAGCAGCAGAGAGTGGCAGAGATGGGCATTTGTACATAAAGGTTCAAAAAGCAAGATAAGAAAATTGAAGTAATCCTATATTTTTATCCCAAACCCTATTTAGCCAATGTTATTCAGTTGCCTAACAAAAAAGGGGTAGTACTTTCAGGCTGATTATTCCTCATTTAGCTGGTTTTCATGAAGCATTTTGCATTCATCTTTAACAAGGACTGCCACAAAGCAAATTTGAAGCCTGGGGCTAGGTATCATGACAGAAAAAGAATGCTGTGCTGAGATTTGGGAGTAAAACACTACCCTGCTCTGTGAATTCTGCATGATATTCTTAGGAACTGATAAAGCATATGCTTGCAAAACATGTCATCTGCTATGATCCATAAAAATTTGTGTATACTGCTTTGTCATAAAGAATAACAAGCACATGTTTGAACTCTGGGGCCAAAGTAAAGCATTACTTTAACGTTAACGTCTTGTTTTGATAAATGCCCTTTTAAAATCTGGCAATTTTTACATTCCTTTTTCTCATTTAAAATACATAATGGAAGTTGGAGGCAAAACTTCTTCATTTCAAAACCAAAATTATGTTAAAAAGTAATCTATAGCTGTTCTTGCAGTTGTTACATATGGTTTACCTTTAGTAGTACATTAAATGCGTATATATTTGAACACAAGTCAATATGCTCAGTTATGGCACAGAGTAGTAATTTCTGGTTGGTTGGTTTAAAAGGGGTTGCATTTCATTTGAATCCAAACCTTTAAACTCCGTTTTCTGCCATTCTCGTAACTACATTAGTGCATACATTGATGTATCTTCAAGATTTCATTTTAGTCTTGTGCTGACCTATCTCTTACAAGAAGCTGCTGATTTCCCTAGTAGGAATTTTGACCCGCTTTAAAAACAAAAATGTATGGAACCAAAACCTCCTTTGTAAGACAGAAATGTTGAAGGGAACCTTAACTTGAGCACAACAATCTAGCAGCTTCTACTTCTCAGCTGCATAATATACCTCCTCTCAGCATCTGTTACATATTGACAAGTGTGAGTAGGTGGAAATCTTACTTTTTTTTTTTTCTTCCTTTTTTTCCCCCCTCTCCAAACAAATGTCATGGGAAATAATGTTGAGTGGGTAATGCCCTTCTGTTTTGCTGGGAACAAGCTCACAGGATATTCTTTTGAGACCCTCTTGTCGCTGATCCTAATTGACTTGTATAATTGAAAAGGGAGTATCTGTTCTCTCCCGCAGGCGGAAATGGCTGTCTATTAAAGGTGTCCAACAGGGGATGTTACCTGTGGTCCAGTGAAAATCACTAGACGCTGTTTCTCTGCTTCTGCCCCCTCAAAACAAAACAGAGGGAGATAATGTTTCATATGTTGAGATTACAGGGATGTGGCAGTTGCATGTGTTTCTTTTAAAAAGAAAAAGTGGAGCTTTAAAAACAAGGATAAAACCCATTAAATTCTTTTTTTGAAAATCCACATGTCTTTAAAGTTTATAAGTGATCTTGTTATAAAGGTGAAGAATGTCTTGTACAGTCTCGATACTGTATGCTCTGTTCATTAGGTTAGCATAACTGAGACCTTAAAAAGATCTTAAGCTCAGTAAGATTTAGCTGAAATTCCCATCAAGAAATGCCTGAGCCTGGATCTGATAGCCCCCAGCTTGAACCTTGTACATTTGAAATCTATTTTTAGAGCATTTCGTTCAAGAGCCATTTTAAGGAAACAATATGCTTTTCTTGACAATTCAGACAGAACTTTCTAAAGCAGGCAGCTGAGAGCTTTTCTGAGGCCTTTAAGATCTAACTAACTGAAGTGACCCGTTGCAGCTTAGTAGGTATCACCTATGTCTGCTTTTCCACATGCAATATTAGGTGAACCTTTGTCAGTTTACACGGTATTTTCCAAGAAACTTCTAAAGCTTCATTAAAAAACACTCATTCCTTTCTGCTGCAAAAAGACTCCAGCTAGAGCAGCTTAGACATAAGAAAAGTGATGGAATTTTGCCCCATGCTTTTAGTTTCTTTAGGTGTGTTTTTGACATGCTTGACTAGAAATTTAATTATTTTTGAGTAATAGCTCTGATTTGAGGAGTCGACATCTTACTATTTAATTTGTGAAACTGAAATACTTCCTAGTAGGTTAAGGGTATTGGGAAACCTGGCAAAACTCGGTGCTGTCTTAGCAGTTTCTGTTGTAGGAGATTGGAAGACATCGAAAGATGTCACAGCTGGTGCTGTGAAGTAGTTTGTATAGGCATCTCTGTTTACAGAGCAAAACCAGTTGCACTGTCCTACCCAAGGAAATAAGCAGTACAGTTGGAAATCGAAGAAATGGTGTATCACTCCTAGTTCACCTATGGGGAATAGAAGGAGTATGCTTTAATGCTGAGAACTGTGCCAAGAAATTTTTGGTTATTCAATGCTCTGGTTAGTCTAAGAAAGCTGAATGGGCCTAATCTCAGCACTCAAATCATAAAAATGAATTGCCGTGTTCCTGAGACCTGCAATGACAGCTTATAATGCCTAAAAGGTGGGTATGCATTCATTGTGCCCCTTGGGAACTTAGAGGATTGCCATGTCTCTGAAGAAGCTGGAGGAAGACACAGCACTTACCCTCCCACTTCAGATAAGGACGTCTTTCATTTTCTCACAGAAGCTACATGTTGATGTTGAAAGGACAGGGTGCAGGCAGCAGGCTTGGAGGGTAATGGGTCTTAACAAATCTACTCTCAGAAGTTGACCAGGATTGGAATTAAAAAGTAGCGTCTGCTGACGCTTCTCTGTGTTCTTTTAGGAAAGTAACGTGCTATTGAATACTCTGCCTGAGTAGAAACTGGTGCTTCTGTGGTAAAGAGCTGGCCGTTTATTTGGATACAAATGTTGCACGGTGGCCCTCTAAGTGAAGTTTAAATAGTCTTTTTCATGAACCACCTTGGTAACTCCTTCATCTTAGAAACTGATCTTTACACCAGCCAGTGCAAATCAAATCTCTGTAAAGGGAGATAGGGCTACACCCTGAAAAAGGGGTTGGCTGAAAGCTTCACCTCTGCAGGATTTAATGGCATTCAGTCACCTTCTGATTATATTCTGTATTTTGCTATGCATTCTCCTGTCGTTTCCTTGTTTTTCTTTAATGCATGACATTTTCAGGGTTCTATATTTCCCACATGAACTTGCACTATGCTTATAAATTTGTTACAAAGAGTTGCTGGAGACACAATCCAGGTCAAACCACCATTCACTAGGAGGATTTTTGACTTCTGAGTTTGTGTTTGCATTCCTCCAGGTGATGATAATGGGAAGAAGGCCAACAACCCCAACCACTGTAACTGCATCATAGACCAAATCTTCACAGGCGGACTGCAGTCTGATGTCACCTGTCAAGTCTGCCAGTAAGTAATTATTTTCTGATTCTGCAGTCTGATGGGAAGCTGTGCACCCTCCAGTGCAACAGTGTACTGAGTCTTGTCTTTTTGAATACCAATAAAATACCACCAAAACTCCAGCAAGACAAAAACTCTTTAAATACAGCATCACCTAAATGCAGTCAATTACTAGTTAACTGTCATATATGGCGACATACCAGAAGAGCTGCCTGGAAAGTACCACAGGCGTATGGACATAAGCTTTTTACTAGTCTGTAAAAGTTTGTTCTTTTCCAAGTTCATGAGGAAAAGACTTCCAAGAGCTCTCTGGTTTTGAAAATATGTAATTACCACTATATTTGAAGAAAATTCTGCTATGCAACCATATTTTCCTTCAGTTAGGAGCCTCGTGTATCATCAGGAGAGGTTTCAAAGAGGCTGATACTAATGTTATCTCAGGCACCAGCAAGTGAATGTTTTATAAGGGCAAGGAAAAATGTATTATTTGTTCTCCTCTGTGTACCGGAGCAAGTTGACTTCTCTTTCATGATTTTTGGTGTTGCCACAGCGCAGAAGTCAGAGTTCTTGTTTTTTGTTCTGTCTTGCATTCTTCATAGTTACACACGCTGTCCTGCAGACGGACTGTTGTGCTGTGCTTGTTTGAATCTGCTTTTATTCTCAGTTTCCTGGAGAGATTTGCAGAAGATTTACTGTAAGGAAAACGTGTGAGATTTTGTTCTTTGCCTCATAGAGCCACAGAATCATTATATGATAATAAAAAGCTTGCTGTGTTATGATGCCATATTAGCATTGACGAAACTTTAACAAAAGAAGTTTGCTTCCACAAATTGACAACTTTTGCACAAATGAAGCTGGAGAAAAGGCAGAATATTGTAGGTTTAGTGAGATCACAGAGTGAAAGATGCTGGTTTTAGAAGAAGAGAGAACTAAAAAAAAAAAAAAAAAAAAGAAGTAATGAGTACGGACAGAAAATTCTTCCAAGCTAGGAGCTTAGACCCCAAAGTTCTGGAATTCTCTTGAAAATGTAAATGCTGGAAGAAAAAACTTGAGTCAGTGCAAGAAGTTAAAATTTTGAGAAGCTTTTCCCATAGTCTAGCTATTGGCTTGTCTTGTGGAGAAATCTGATCGAGAACATACACTACTTCTTGATGCAGTTATTCTTTGGCCTCTCAAATTCCAGATGCTGTGGGAGATGCTAATATGAACTGCAAAGCTTAATTCAGTGCACTGCTGTATAGCAGAAGTTCTTGGCACGCGCTCTATCGAAGTAGCCCTAAGCACCATCTTCCATGTCTTGACCAGAGAACCGTGCTTCTAAACGAGTTGGGCTCCTCGTAGCTGTCGTCATAGATGTTGGCTGGTTTGTACTGGTCAGTAGTATGACCAGCACCTCTATCTCTGAGTAACCCTGCGAGCCTTGTGTGAGTCACAGGGCTCCAGTGAGTGGGAGGATGTATTAAATGCATATATTTTGCATTTAGTACATAGCATACATTTTCTAAAACATACGGCTTTTAAATATTCAGAAAAGCAATCAGTTGTGGGAAAACACTGTGGAGCAACTATATTTTCTGTCATCTTTGAGTGCCCTCTAGGGGTGATGTAGATCCCACAGTTCTTAAAAGTAGGTATCTGGTGTGCACCCTAAAGTGAGAGAGGCTGTTAGTTTTACTTCCTTTAAACATATATTAAACTGCTTTCTTTTTCATAGTGGCGTTTCCACAACGATAGACCCATTTTGGGACATCAGTTTGGATTTGCCAGGCTCCTCCACCCCGTTCTGGCCGCTGAGTCCGGGGAGTGATGGCAGCGTCGTAAATGGGGAAAGCCATGTATCAGGCACCACCACTCTCACAGACTGCTTGCGAAGGTATGATATGAGACAAATACAGTTTTGGTGGGGTAAAAAGAATTTGGCTTCATTCTGTTCTCCAGGTGGCACTGAGGAATGGGAGTAAGCGATGCTCTGTCATGACATTATCCCCAAACAGCATTTTTGTACGTATTTTAGGTTTTTTGCATAAGAGAAAGTGAGAGGCAAAGCAGGCTGAGAGCAGCAGTAGGCCTAACAATAAGCAATCAAAACCAGTTGCCATATGATACAAAAAGAAAATAAATTTTACATTGGCTGCTGCCAGGCAGTGTAGTTCTTAATGATCGAAACCACTAGTGTCTGTCTCCATGTTCTTGGCTGTGTCAGCTAAGCAAGCACACAAAAAGAGTTCACAATGCGTTTAATATTTGTTTAAGTTATAACACCAAGTATGAATCTGATTTTGCTCTAAGCAGAGCTGAGGGTCAGCTACTGCCAGCTGAGTTGTGGGGATGGCATTAAGAATTAAAGGAATGGGGCTTTCAAAAAGAAATTATAACTCTGAGCAGGAAACTTAAGCATCTTGGAAACACGTCACTGGAGAAAATGTCATTGCTTCATATACAATTAACTCAGATCTTTTAGCAGATCCAAAAGTCATTCTCTTGTAGCAAATGCAGATACTCATCAAAGATACTTGTCTGAGGAAGAGGTTACCTGTCGCCCAGGGCTAAGTTAATCCTCCTGAAATAAAAATTTATAGCCTCTGACATCTGATTGCTAACCTTCTTGATACTTTTTTTTAAGATCAGTAATTTTAAGAAAACAAGGGAATGAATACAAATGAGAAACTGGTGGTAGAGGAATGCATCTAGAGGCAAAACCGGACGAATTTTGTTGATTTTCTTCAATGTGGGGATCAGAGAGAGATGATGATAGGGAAGGAAAAGCACCCAGATTGAAAGATATCCTCAAAGAGTGTGGATTTTAGGAAGAAGTTGAACGCTAAACGATAAAGAGGATAGGTCTAGGTTTTCACCCAAAAATTAGCAAGAAGGTTGAATATTAGATTCAGCCAAGGAAGGCGTGAAACTTCATGTCAACCAGCGTGGCCGTGCAACTTGAAGTTGGCTTGAAGAAGGAAGGGTTGAGCAAGAATACGACAAAAACAGATAGGTGCAGGCACCCCTAACAACCATAGCAACAAATTTATAAGCCTTTTTACATACTTGAGAAAAGAATAAAAAATAAAAAAAAAACCAAAACCAAGAACAGAGAACACAGACTAGGTAAAGGAAATCTTGTTAATCAAACAAGAGGGGAGAACAGGAGGCTGCGATGATCACTTAATGCTGGAGGTTACATTGTCCATAAACAGAATGAGGCAGGGTAGGGTTAGTGATGAGCTGATACCACGTTGCCCTCGCATGCTTAGTGTGTGCATTAATGTAAAATATTCAATTACATTTCCAAATATTTAATCTCAAATCCTGATTGTAAAGCAGCCTCTGGGGAGATGATTTATCTGCCCTGTGGAAGTCTAAACTTGGAGGAAAAGACTTAGCAGTCCATCCTCCTAGCCTTTTCTGTGCTGACAGTTTCTGAAGTGTGAGATACTTTGCTTTAGTGTGTTGTGAGAACATAGAGGCAGTATATTTTCTCTAAGCAGTTTCCTATTCTGTAATGGTCTCTTCCTATAGCTCCCTTGAGCAGTTCTGTCTGCAAATTTTGAAAGAGATTTTTCTAGTTGTCAACACTTGGGTTTTCTTGGAAGATATCTGTATTTTGGAAAAGAACTTTGTGTTTACAGCCTGTTCCATTTCAGAGCTTTGATCCTAGCTCTGGAGGGCTACATGCTAGAAGAGTGTCCTGCAGACTAGCATGCAGCTGAGCACAGAAGTCGTGTCATCGCGCTTCGGAACTTCCATGTTAATGTTTTTGGTTTTGAAAACAAAAGATCTTCGCTTTCTGTATGAAAATCAGCTGTCCTGTTGTAGGAGGTGAACTAACGTTTAGCTCCTTTCTCAGACACTGATGCACTTCAGTGCAATGCTCCAAAGTAGAGCAGTGATAAATGTCAGATTTGGATATCTGAACCGGAGCACTTTACATTATTATAGGTGTTCTTTTTTTTCAAAATGGCACTTAAAAGCTATGAACTCTGTCTCTTGTGGTGCTGGTGACCCACAAGTAAAGATAAGTGTTTCCAACATGTGTGGAAAATCGTCTAATCATTTTGTGTCCCTTTGCTTTTTAATATTTTTTTAGGTTTACAAGGCCAGAACATCTAGGAAGCAGTGCCAAAATCAAATGTAGTGGTTGCCATAGCTACCAGGAATCTACCAAACAACTC
Source organism: Phalacrocorax aristotelis (assembly GCF_949628215.1). Lineage (NCBI taxonomy): Eukaryota > Metazoa > Chordata > Aves > Suliformes > Phalacrocoracidae > Phalacrocorax > Phalacrocorax aristotelis. Next base: position 3,907,195 of record NC_134285.1, on the reverse strand, counting down.
ACTATGAAGAAGTTACCCATTGTGGCCTGTTTTCATCTCAAAGTAAGTTCACAGGGGGCAGACAGAGCAGAGGATGTGTATTCCTCTCTGAGAGGATGGGCTAAATTCCTGGACGTATCTTCTGGCTTTCACTGACTAATCTTTTGTGATACAAATGACTATAAAGAACAGCTTGCATGCCCAGCTAGATTTTCTATTAAGATAGTATTACATTATCTATAAATGTAGCTTTACAGTATGTCTGTGGTGAACTTAACCGATCAGAATCTAGAAGCAAAATGGAAGGCTAGTACAATACCCAAACCAGCGTAGAAACCAATCTCCAGTAACACTCGTCCTGCATGGTAAAATTTTTACCCTATGCTTCTACTAGAAGAATGCCACAGAGGAACTCGGTGTTGAAGGAAAAACATGAAAATGTTATCTGTTGCAATGGAGAAGGCTTCCTGTATCTTCCCAACTGTGGTGTAGTTTTCAACTTTCCAATCCAGATTGTCAGATGCAACGATGGGAGATAATGTCGTAGTTGGTGCCCTCAGATAGTTTAGTCCTGTAGAATTTATAACTTAATTTGAGTATGTATGTGGTGCGAAGTAGGCAGCTATCACAGAAGATCAAGGTCATTCAGTGTCAAGAGGCAAAGGGTCCTTCAAAAGTGATGCCACTGGCCTTTGGAGAAGCAGCCACCACAGGAATTTAACTGCCTCTTTGGTCTGCTTAAGCTGTTCAGATGCAGACCTCTAAAGTCTGGAGTGTCTCCTGGGACAGAATGACAAAGTCCTCTCATTGCTAGGCTGCAACTGATGATCGCTGGCCTCAGCTCTTACTATGACCAGTGTTTCAAGAAACTGTTTATCTGATCATGATACTAAAGTCACATAAGCTACATAAAGAAAAGCACCGTTTTACCTACCACTGTGGTGACTGGAAACAGATTTTAAAATGACAGCCTATATGCTCTGTACAAATGAAGGCTTGTATCACATCTCTTTCCAGTTGGGGAATGGTAAATTGAAAGAACACATGGTCCAGCATTTTACTTTAGAGACCTCGTTCAGTTCCTCAATTCTTACATAGTTTCTAGGCTTTGAACTTTGGTAAAACACCTTGGTAATTTTAACAGTGTTGGAAGTCGACCTTTATCTTGTAGCTGTCATGGCAAAGTGCATGCTGAACTTCGCTGTAGCATGCAGGCAGCTTTTCTGGTTTATTTTCCAGTAGCCCTCTAGGCTAGGTCAGTACGTTCATACTGGAAAATCTAATAATCTGTGTAACTATAGTGTCATGGTCTCACGGACTGTATTCGAGAAATGATTGTGGTTTGGAATTGTTAAATTACATGGCAGCTCTGTATCCAGTGTAGCAGCGATTTCAAATGTATTTTCAAAATCTGGCTTGTACAGAAGCTTGCTAATGAAATGGAGAGGTCTTGATATGAGAACAGAATGCCATAGGAAAGTCGGTATTTGTGAGAAAAGATTGATTCCACTCTTTACTAGAAAAAAGGTGTTACACGTGGAAAGAATTCCCTCTTCTGTAATTTACAAGCCTTTTCAGACTTCAGGACGGTCTTGCCTTCAGGTGTTCACCCCCATATACCAGCAGTTCTTCAGTCGCATCTTGAGTATTAACCAAGATGATATGCAACGTTATACGCCAAAGATATTAGCCTAACTGGAATAGATAGTAGCACAGTTCCTTTGTTGTCCTTTGGCTGTCTGTGGTCTTCCTGAAGAGCATTCTTGGATGACTGACTCGAGGTTTCAGGAGCACTCGGCTGGCTGCTTGGCTTTTGGGGAGAGTTTTGGGGATGTTGGGCTCCTGTTTTTATTTTATCTTTATTTTATTATTGCAGACTAGTCAGCAAGACATACCTAGGTGATTCTGCTCTTTGGGCAAGGCAATGTGAATGTGCTCAGAACCTTTCCTACACTCGCTTCAGTATTTGTGTGATCCAGAATGATGGAAGATTTTTTTTTTTAAATAAATTACTTTTCCGAAGTGATTGTGTTGTCCAGACCATGCAAAATGCAAATTTCATTTCATGTGTTAAAGCAAAAAAAAAAGAAACACAAAAGATAAAAATTACAAAAGTCTCAGCTTTTCACGTCTGGATCTGTTGCTAGGGAATTGTTATGGCACCACAATTGGAAAATAATTAACTTGAAGTGTAAATAGAGCAGAATTTCTGAGAAATGGGGAGAGAAGCTGCCTTTAAATAGAAACTCATTCATCTCTTTCTGGTATTTGTTCCTGTTTCCATTTAATGTTCAATCGAGAAGATGAGGAGAGGATAGTGGGTATTGCAGGCTCCTTTTGGCAAAGGGACAAGGCTTTTTTATTATCATATTCCATTTTTGCTTTAATTTGAATTGGTATTCCTGTGTAGGCTTGACTCCTGTCACTTGAGGTGATTGGATGGGTGGATTAAGTGTGTGAATCTGATGGCAAACTCTCATTGTCCCTGGTTTTGTGTGCTAGTGTGGGCAGCAGCCCATACATTTGAATAGTGCGTAGTACAAATGAGCACTGGTTTGGGTAAAGGCTGTGTCTGCTCTCTCCGTTTAATATATCTTTTTCTTAATGTCAGTTGGGAATAAGTTTGTATGTATAGATATTAAGGTAAACAATCTAATTAATACTGTATTTTTCCCACACAAATTGTGGTTTATTTTCCTCGTAAAAATGTGTTAGCATTTACACAGGGGTTCCCAGCCCAGAGAGTTGGTAGAAGAGATCTGGGGATGTCTCTGGATGCTGACTGCTAATACGCTTTCATGTTATTGTTCCTAAGCTTAGGACATTTTATAAAAGACAGAAAACTTAGCTTTTCTCTAAAGAAAAAAAATTTCTTCAACTTTGTCTCCAGCGGTTTGAACACTCAGCCAAACTGAGGCGAAAGATCACTACGTATGTCTCATTTCCGCTGGAGCTGGACATGACACCATTCATGGCTTCCAGGTGTGTACCAAGTTCAAAATCCCCCAAAGACCTGGACAGAACTGTTTACCAGTTCATACATATGCCTCATGAAACATGGAAACCTCCTTGAATCAAGGTTATAGAACAGTATGTATAATGATACTTCTGCTGTAAGTTTCTCCTTGAAATGTGCATCTTTTCTAAACTAATTTTTAGATAAACTATTGAGTTTTGTGTGCCAGAAAAGGCTTTATATTTAAACATTTTATTATTATTCTTATTTATTATTGTGTGTTATGTTTCTGGTTGCATGTTAAATTTATAGACTCAGATCCATCTGTGCCTTCAGATCTCTGCTTTGGTCCCACCACCTGAGTGCCCACCCACCAGTCATCTTGTGTCATTAGGCAGACTAGACAACCTAATGCCTAACCTAGTATTTCTGAAGTTGTAAAAATCCTTCCTCTTTATTCCTGCACACATGCAAATCTGGGTTTGTTTGGGTTTTTTTTTCCTGTTTTGTACCTTCAACTTCTGTTAGAGAATGCTGCAAGAAAAAAGCACATGGTCCAGATTAAAATAGGTATTTCTAATTGGTATTTAAACAGAAACAGTAAGACTTCTGCCACCTCCCAGGTTTGTGAAAGACATGGCATCTGGATAAAGATACCTTTATGAAAGGTATTTAATCAGCTCAGTTGACAAGTATTTGTCAGGTATTCCATTCAAATAAGAGGATATTCGTGTTGAATTTATATCTGAAGCAATGCAGAAAACCCCAAAACATGACATTTCTCAGCACAGGGCCTCTATTGGATGCTAAAATTTTACCAGTGATTTCAAGCTTTGCTGCCCCCTTGAAAAGTAGATGCTTTTGTTAAAAACTGTTATGTTAAGAATATATGGCTTACTCCAGTATATTTTGGAGATTTAGAGACTTCCCTGTTCCTCTGTGGTGAGCTGTCCCTGGATAGAACAGGCCCTGCTGATGAAAGGTATCAAGCATAATGGAATATAGATGGGATAATCAGCAGGCATAACTCAGTAATCTGAATTTTATCGGCTATGAAATCAACAGCATAATCCTATTGCTGCTGTCAAAACGCAAAATAAATGTACAAGCCAGAGCCAGGATGATTGACCCATCACATGATAAAGGATTGATGTAATTAGATATTTTTCCAGGTTTAAAATACAAATATTTTCTTAACCTGTTTTTAAGCTTTCTGGATAGGACATCTGACATAAACAGATCTGTATTTGCAGCTCTGAAGCCTTGACCAGGAGGGGAAATGATGTTTTCTTATGTAGCATTGCTGTGAGAACAAATAAAGCACCTTTAGCATCCTAATCAGCAGCCCTTCTCCGCTGCTAAGCAGCATTGTGCTTTTGAATAAGGACCTGGATTCGGCAAACAGGCTGTGTCATGTAATTCCTCGGTCATGTAATTCCACCTATTTCCTCGGTTTGGGAAGCCACTGCTTTAAGTGACTGGATTTTTGTGTGTGTGTGTGTTGCAGTAAAGAGAGCAGAATGAACGGGCAATACCAGCAGCCGACGGATAGTCTAAACAATGATAATAAGTAAGTGGTACATTCCATGACTCCTATTGTGAAAGGTAGTTGGCTTCTAGAAGGAGATACAGCCTGCTGTATCTGCTGCAGTGCGAGTGCATTACCGCATTTGACAGCACAGTAACTTTGAACTGTTGCAAAACAAAGCTTCTTTCACTACAGTTGCCTCCCCTTCCGTGGCTTTGCGGCAGCTGAGCTTGAGATCTGAAGGCGATAACCCCAGCAGTCGGTCCATGAGCAAAATTAAAAGCTATGATTACAGTATTAAAAGGGATGGGTGTTTCCTTTAAATAATCCTATTTCTATTGCAATAGCGAAGGGAGTTCCAGAGGACCAAAAGAAACTTTATAGAACACTGACACTCAAGTCCCATGTAGGTGACTCCAGTAATTCTGGGATGTCTTGGTCAGGTATTGATTCCAGTCAGAATAAATGCCGGGGGGTGATACAGGACTTGCTCAGGAATGTAAAGGGAGTGTAACCGAAACACTATCCATAGCTTTATGGGAATAGAGGTGGTCACACAAACCTTATATTTATTTTTTTTTTAAATAAGGTTACGTGTTTGGTTGCTACATTTGCGTGCTGATGTTGTGTATTTAATTTCTTCAAGGCACTTCATTTGGCACTAAAAGTTTCGTGGAGAAACTGGAATCATGCAGTAGGTAGATTTAAAAACTAACTGGGTCTTAGTGCAGTTGTCGTACAAGCAGATACCAGGCGGGTGTTATGTGTGGTCCTGTAGCGATCGATTCATTAGATGCTTGGTGGTCAACAGTGTTAGCAGAGATCTGAAAGAAAACACAACTGAACACTTTTGAGGTTTGCACATGACTTAAGTTAGAGAAGTTGTTAACAGTGAAGAGGATTAGGAAATGAGGGAGCAGAGGCTTCTGGGCTGCTTAGTAAGCTGGATGCCGGTAAACATCTGGGGCAGTCTTAGAATCCTTCATCTAGGACTGGAGAGTGGTGTCCATCCCAGTTGGATTAAAGGACTCCACTAGGAAGAGGGTGACTTCATAAATCAGCAGCTCTGTAGACAGTCAGCTGAGCAGGTGCCTTGCCACGGCACCACTGTGTCGAAAGAGCTCTGAGCTTTGAACATCAGTAGAACAATATCAAGTGAGATTAGAGAGATTCTCTTACCGTTGCGCAGCTGTGTTTGTATCCCAGTTTGAGGATAGTATTTTAAGAAAGAGCTAGGGTTGAGAACATTCAAAAAGAGCCACAAGTATATGTAAGGCTGGAAACAGAATCTTACCTTAGAACAAACAAGCCAAGGATGTCAGTCTTCTCCTTTTTGAGAAAAGGAAAAAGTTAAGAGCAACTTGACCAGCATCAATATCTCTCTTTGGAACAGAGATGTGCCTGCTAGTTTGTGCATTTCAAACGCACAGCAGCATCTGAAAGCTGGAAGTTGAGGCTGAATATATTCAGTGTTTCAAAATAGGTACAGACTTTCCAGATTAAGGACAATCAGTACAGCAATTTATCACCAGAAATATTAGATTAGCTATATTTAAGATTACCTCCTTCCCCGTCCCCATACCTCAGGTGCATTTTTCTGGTTCATTAGGGTAATTAACTCAGGCAGATAGGTCAGACTTAGATAATCAGTGGTCCTCTTCAGGAATGCATCACTATTGATATGTTTTAGAAGAAAAATACTTGGAGGCCAGTATTGGTAAGGCTGACAGCTGTCATCAGACTGGAGTGTTGCAGTAATAGCAAGGCAGAAGAAGAAAGATGTGGTTCTTGTCCCTGGGCAAGGATGCCCTCTTCCCAGTTAATGTTAAGAGCTGGTGTTTTATTGATGGATCAGATCCTTTATTGTTTCTGTACGTGCTTATGAACACAAGCTTCTGCCTGTCAAAATATCTGTGTTTTTCCCTTTTTGATCCACTTATTCATTAACTCTTTTCTGTACCAGGTATTCCTTGTTTGCAGTAGTTAATCACCAGGGAACCTTGGAGAGCGGGCACTATACCAGCTTCATCCGGCAGCACAAGGACCAGTGGTTCAAGTGTGATGATGCCATTATCACCAAGGCTAGCATTAAGGATGTGCTAGACAGTGAAGGGTAAGTTGTGAAGCAGAAAGGGGAAAGGAAGGGAAACTTTGACCTTTGGGTTTCCCTTACTTTCATTTAAAAGACCCTTTTGTCGTAGAGAAGACTTCATTTCTCTCTTTGAATATGTAATGTCTCTCTCTGTGTATGTATCAGTGCTTCAGAATGTTGCTTTATAACCCTGGATTTGTTGAAGGAAGAAGAGGGGAAGGACGAGGGACATCAGCTGACTCTGCAGTGTCTGTAACTGGTGCTCATGCCCAAACTCTTGCTTGCTAATGGGAAGGGACTCTGAAAACCCAAGCGGTATGATCGTCCAGTGTAGGAGCAGTACTTACCTCCGTGACCCAATCCAGTCCTTGTCTGAAGAACCTTTGCATTACTATGAGTGTAAAAGATTTGAAGAAAAGCCATTAAGAAAATGCTGTGAACCAGAGGGGCAAGGCTATAGGGAGGCAGGTATAGAACATGAGCTGTTTCTTAGCTCATGGCTTTAAACTGATTTCAAATTGACATTATGGTTTCAGATATTTGCATTAGACGAGTACTGGGAGTGCAGAGCAGTAGTCTGCAAGGGAAGCATCTTGGTGTGCCACATTTGAGGGAGGCATTGGGGACTCGTGTATGTTTCAAGAATAAGGTAACTTAAAATGTGAAGTCTTCATTTTGCATTTTCAACAATGGACTTGGTACCGGAAAGATAAGCCTGTATTGGTTTTGGTTTAATTATTCCTGACGCTTCCATTGACTGTTGCAGGCACAGATGTTCCGTTTGTAATTTTTTTGGCGGATTTTTCCCTTTTTTCATTTTTTTGAACCTCAACCAGGAGGTTAAAAAAATAAATCTGAATTTAAGTGTTAAATGATTTGACAAAGTAGCTTCTGCTTTGAGGTCAGCAGAAAAATTAGTTAGGTTTTCTTCAATAGCAAGTGGCTAGCTCTGGTCCTCCGACGGGGTATGTCAGTGGAAGGGCCTGCCAGAGGCAAGGAGGGGGAGGGTATGTGACGCAACTGCTGCCCATCCATCTCGTTAAAGGCTGGTTTGAGCTCAGATCCATTTTTCCCTCCTTTGGATAAAGGCTGATACTAAGCAGATCTGCGTTGTATAAGAGAAGCTCCATAGGGCGTGAGATGGAATGATGATAACTGGGAAGTCTCAAAAGTGCTTTGAAGCATTTTAAGGGAGTCATGCAGGGACCCTGTCAGCGTGTGGCATGTAAAGAGTATGAAGAGATGAGTCCGCTTCCCTGACGCGTAGCTTCTTGAGGGCTGGGCTCCGTTACGTAGCGGTACGCATAAAGTAATTACGGGCAGGAAGAATTTCATCCTATTAAAACACCAGGTTTGAGTACAGATTGAGACATTAGATATTTGAGTGGGATTTGATTGGGACACAGAAGTTTTCACCCACATGCCTGGTTCTTTGCTTTGCTTCTGTAACAGTAAATGGCAGACGGTTTGCAATGATCCCAAGCGTCTGATGCTTTGGTAACGTGACTCTAAAGCAACAGTTGGATCTTAAAGCGCCTCAGTTGTATTTTGTGTCATGATAGTGTTAAATCACTAGTGCTAAATCACTGTCAAAGACAGCTGCCTGTCTGGGCACCAACACGGTCCAATCTTCCGGAGCTTTCAGGTTCTAAATAGATCATACAACAAAAGGGTTTGACTGTTTGATGTACAACTCTCCGGTTTCCTCAGTTGCCGGTAAAATTATTTCAGCTGGCTTCCCTTCTCATCCATGGTTACTGTAGGGAACTGGCACGTCCCTGGAATCGCTTCAAATTGGAAAAAAAAGAAAAACAAAATTAGTCCTCATTTTTTGTCATCGCATCAATGGAAGTACTAATCTGCTGTGACGCATAGCAGAAAGCTGAAACTCTACCTCTGCTTTCTTGCAGATATTTGCTGTTCTATCACAAACAGTTCCTGGAGTATGAATAGCCTTATCCAGCAACTTGTCAGATATAAACAAGGAAGAAAATAAGCAAGCCTTCTGAATCGACACACAAACCTACCTGAAATGAAAAGACCCATTAAAAAAACAACTAGCACTGAGCTGTAACAGGACCTACTTGACACTGAATCAAAGCCTGGCGGAGTAAGAAATGAACAATGTCCACCGTGTATGCAGTCCCGCAAGGACAGAAAGGGGGCAAAAAAAGAGGCTACAGTCAGTCACTTAACAGAGGAAATATAAAATGAAAGGAATGCTCTGGGTGGGGGAAATGGGAGCAGAGGAGTCCGGGCACTGGTACATCTCCTGTGTTCCTCCAAGATGTGTGTGGGAAGGCAAGGGGTTATACCCTCATCTCCATAAAGTATCTTCTCCATTTGGTGCTTCAGCTCCAACGACCAATCATATAACAGTTAAAAATTAAAAAATCCAAGCCCATTTTTTATGCATATGGGTCTGAAAGCAGTAGAGTGGAGGAGGAGGGGATGACAGAACTAAAGGACTTTGCAAGTATCTTTTTATTTGTGAATTTTAGTTATTAAATAAATACAGTATGAAACTATTAGGCTCTTTTTTTTCCAACAAACATAAAAGAAATCCTGGATTGTGGAACTGACGCTTCAGCACTAAGACAGGTTTTCAAGCATGCCTGCTTGCACAGGTAATGTTTAACGCCATCGGACTGCTCATCAAAAGCATCAGCACAGATTATTTTCTGTTTGAGCCCTTTTTTGTTTTGTTTTCTATAAATAGCTATTTTCTTAATTTTTTTCCTTTTAATCCCTTTTTCACGAGAATGAAATTCATAAATGCAACCATCAGTAAAAATGAATGAATTGGCGTGTTTATACTGTAAGAGTGGTCTTGGTTCTTTTTTTTTAAATCTTGTGAATAAGTTTGAATTTCTCAAAATTGCTTGGTTTGTTGTTGCTGTTTTTGGTTTGGTGTGTCCCGTCCCCCCCTGCTGCCTTCCAAAGGCATATCTATGACACTTGAAAGAACTTCAGGATTGAAAAATGTACCATCTGTTAGAAACGGTTGCTGCTGGGGGCAGCATTGAGCGATAGATCTGCTGCTATTGAGCACTTCTGCAGTGCACTCCGTTTTTAAGTAAACAACACATTTTCCTGGTATGTGCTGGGCTGGTATTGGTTCCTTGTATCCTCCCACATGCATTAACTCCTCACGTACTCTTCTCCTCCTCGCAGAATTGCAGTCTCCGTATCGGTGTCCTTAGCTTGCAGCATTGGGCACTCTTGCTTTGCCACAGGCGCAGGTTTGCTCCTTTTCCTCCCCCTCCGCCGCTGCCTTTTAAAAGCAGCTCGTTGGCTCATCGAGACAGCGGCAGGAGCTGCCGGTGTGCCGTATCGTGCTCTCAGGAGGCTGGGCTGCGGATTGAATTGCAGCCTCCGAGAGAAACCATTCAGAACATAGAGCTTAAACGAGCAAGAATAGCTTTGTTCTCCCTTCCCTGTGGAGCCTGTAGGGAGTTGTATGTGAGAGTCAGGCACTGTATAAACTGGTGTAAGAGCCACACCAAAAAGGTCATTAAGCTCAGCATATGTATCCAGCCCGCCATTCCTCGACTTCACCAGTGTGATTAAAACCATGGGTGGCTCTAACCTTTTAGATTCTGTGCTCTAGAAGTGAGTTACAGGTGTCTAACTTGCCTGAGGCAGAGGTGGAAAGCGATCTCATTATCAGAAGTAATAGGAAGAAAATAAGGGAAGGGGGCTTGTTTGTTTTTCAAATGAACATCTTACAAGAGCAGCTGGACAAAAGGACGGCGGAATTGCATTTGATTTGTACGCAGACCGACGAGTACAAGGCGGTGTTGTACCTCAAGAGATTTCTGCGGCAGCTTGCAACAGGGAAGGAAGAAGGGACGAGCACCTTGAATACCAAATCAGACATAGAAAATGTACCGTACGGTGTGGGAGTTACCTAGGCAGCCCGATTTCCTGCAGAAGTGATAGCGTACTCTGGTTTTGTAACTTGTCTTTCTCTATCATCATGCTTGGAATAATTTTCAGTTGTAATTGGGTGCTGCAAGATTTAACCTGAGTGTTCTTGTGGCAAATGAAAAATGGCTGGAGAAATGCAGATGGATGGGGCGCCTGCGGGAAGCGGGGGGCCCTCCCCTCCCCGAATTGGGCACGGTGTCGTGCAGATGCTTGACGATGCTTTCTGCTACCTTTTAATAATGCCGCAAGCTTGCAGAGGAAGACAAGAATCAGCCTTTCATTATTCCCAGGGCTGCTGCAGTTGGCGTCGCCACCTTGTCCCGTTGCTGGAGGAGGAGTGCCACCGTGCGGCGGCCGGGTTGGGCGGCGCGGCGATGCCTTCGCCTTGTGATGCCGAGGGCCGAGCCTTTGGCGGCCGCTTCTGATGCTGGAGCCTGAACAAAATGAATTCTGTTTCCCACAAGCACGCACTTGGCCACCGGAGCTAATGCAGTCTGTTTCATTAATCCTTTAGAAACAAATTGTTTAGGGGTGACGCCAGCCGTATAGATCAGCCTTCTTTTTTTTTTCCATCCCCCCACCCATAAGGCTGGTGAAGCGGGCTGCGCTCTGTGCGACTGCACCGGCACAGATGGTTTTCAGTGGGAGATGGAGAGCGAGGTAGATTTCAGTGCTCAGTTTCTGGTTTCAAAAGCAGAATTCCTGGTGTATTAAAAGCTCTTATTGTTCTCTCCCCCTCTGGCACCCTACCCCCTGTGTCTCTCCCTGAATCGTACCAGGCACGTTTCTATATCCAGTAACAGCAGATCAGCGCGGGTTGCTAGAGAGGGAGAGAGCATTTCCCTCTTCCTATGAAAATGGAAGAACAGCTGCTGTCGTACAAGCGGCGCTACCCCTCACGATGCTTTTTCTCAACCAGAGCCTTCTCTTACTCTTTATCTCTTCAGGAGCAGCCTCACAGCTCGTGCACTGGGTTTATTCCCTGCAGAACCGGAGCTTTCTCTCTGCAGAACTCTCTTAATGTCACCTTTAGGAGAACGCCGACCGCAAAGCTCCTTGCTGTGCAGCAAGATGCTAGCGAGTGCCTGACAAGCTTGTGCCTCCCTAATGCGCTGGCAGACAGCAATGAGAGGCTGCCTCCTCCATGAGTGCTGACTGCGCCGCTCCAGCCGCCGACCCTCGTCATTTCGGGGAGCAGTTTGGGGTTGACTTGGTTTATTTTGAGGTACAGTTTTATATTGGCATAGCTTGGTCTGTTGTGCAGAAGCATCTGCAGAAATTACTGAAAACAAAGACTGGTGAGGTGATGCAGGCTCATGCTGAGTGTGTAGCTGCCAGCAGAGAACACGGCTCTACCTGCGGCACAAAAATAGCCAGAAAGCGGCTTTCAGTATATTTTCTTCTCCCTCAACCACTTGACTAGAGATTAAGGTTTACTTGATGCTGGTGCCTAATGAAAACCTGAGCAAAAGCAGAAATATGAGAACTGATTAAACCCCCAGGTGGATGCTTTTGCTCAAAATCAATGCCCTTAGTTCCAGGTAGTTTAACTTGTCCCGGCTGTAGCCACTCGTGTCCCGTACTTACAGCGTCCCTCTAATATTCGAAGTGGTGTCTCCAGGCGTGCTCCAGCAGAGCTGTTGGCCAGTGATACCAAATCCATTGATTCCTCTTGGTTCTCCAGCATCTAAGGGTTGAATCTGGGAGCCTGTATGTTGTTCTCACTGCTGATTTGTTCAAGGAGCTCCATGTTACCTTTTATACGCTGATAACGGTAGTTACATTCCCTGAAGGGGGGAACGGCACGTCTGTGAGGGTGAGGAACGCTCCCCTCTTGCCTGTCAGGCTGGAGGGAAGGTCTGAGCGTTCCCCCCTGGTTTCTGGGACACAAACGATGCTGGCTGCTGTAGGGTGTTGCTGCTTCCTCCCTCTGCTGCAGCAAGAGCTGGAGGAACCAGAGACGCTCTAAGCAGCATCCTGATGACGGGGGGAACAGCCCCAGCCCAACACGGGCTCTGCCTCGGCGCGAGAAGGCGAGCGGCCTCCTGGGCCAGCTGGAGCAGGAGCTGCTGCTTGCCAGTGCCAGGCAGGGTGAGCTCTTGTGCTAGCTGGCATAAATGCTTTCCTAAAAGCTTTCTCATTTGAATAATTGATGCCTCTTGATCCTCAAGAGATCCCCTAATTGCAAAACTGGTGGCACATGTTCAGTTATTTCTATCCTGTTTTTAAATAAGGTTCTGAATCTCCTTGCACAAGTAGCGTGGCCGGGGGTTCCCGCGGGTGACGGGCGCCTGTCCCTGGAGGTGACACCAGAGCCGGGCTGAAGCCATGCGTCCCCAGCGCTGCCCGCAGGAGCTCTGTGCTGGGAAGGGGCAGCATGATGAGGTGCCGTGTCTGCTTATGAGGGTTTTCCTTTGCCTGGAGCCCCCGTCCTCGCTGGGAAGCGCTTGGGCAGAGGGGGCCTGGGGGCTTTCCCATCCCTGGTGTGGGGGGAACGTGCTGGGGCTGCCCCAGGGTAAGTGCAAAACCCCGTCACCGTGCGGAGGCTGCAGCGGGGGAAACCAAGAAGAGGAAGAGAGGCAGCGCTTTCAGTGCTGGGGAGGGCGGGAGGCCCAGCCTGAGTGCGAGGTCAGGCTGGTGGGGAGGCCAGGCAGGAGTGGGAGGCCCAGGAAGAATGGGGGATACGATGCTGTGGGAAGCCATAGAGGGAACAGGACACTGAGCAGCAATGGAGGGTGAGGGGAGGCCGAGCACAAACAGGAGCCTGACAGAGAACATGGGCAGGGCAAAAGGGAGGCGTGCTCCAGCAGAGCTGTTGGCCCGTGATACCAAATCCACTGATTCCTCTTGTTTCTCCAGCATCTAAGGGAGGTGGAAGAGGAGCATGAGGATGAGCAGGAGTGGAGGCTGAACAAGAATGCAAGTGGAGACTTCTGGGGAGACTAAAGGGTGTAGGAGATAAACGGCAGAGCAAGAGCAGATGCCTGAAGACGGTGGGAGGGCAAAAAAGAGTAAGGCCAAGTTGGAATGGAAACCAAGGGACTGGAGGAAGGTGATGTAAAGATAAGTCTACACAAAAATGCAGGCTGAGGAGAAGGTGAGGCTGAAGAGGGTTGGAGGCCCAAGGAAGAGTTGAGGCTTTGCAAGGGTCGAGGCCAAAATTTGGGGGGGAGTCCAAGGAACAGTTGAGGTTAAGGGTTGAGGCCAAAAGGTGGTGGGAGGCTGAGGAAGAGCTGAGGCTGAGCATGCGTGTAGGCCAAGGTGGCTTGTGGGGCCAAAAGATTTCTGGAGGTTTAGAGGCGTTGGGATGCTAATGATGTCGTGGTATTTGGGGCCATGGTGTCAGAGACTACGGGAGCTGAGGCCCAGGGGCAGGAGACCACACGACCAGAGACGCAGGCCCTGACACCATGAGACCAGAGGCCATTGGAGCAGATTCCACAGGAGGGAAACAACAGGTGCCAAGGCCAGGGAAGATGATGCTGTGGCGTTGGAGGCCCCCGGGCAATGCTGTGTGAGAAGAGATGCCAGGAGGGTCCTCAGGTTGACACAGCGGGAGGTAGAAGAGGTATGGAGGGTGAGCGTGTGGGAGGCCCATGAACTGTGGGTGCCAAGAGAGGGGTGGGAGGTGACAAGTGTGAGAGGCCCAGCAGGTGGAGGTCTGGAGGGGCCCAGCCAGTGGAGGCTGCCGCTGTACCCTGCCCACAGCTTGTTTGTGGCCGGGGTCTGTGTTTTGGTCTCTGGAGCACGTGGGTAAGCCTGTGCTCTCCCTACCACACCGTGGGGTGGTGGCCTTCAGGGGTCACCGATTGTGTTGGGGAGACCCAGCTGAGTAAAACAAGATTTCAGTTTTGAAAAGGCTTATTTTCTCCCCTCGGATGCAAATGCAGCCCAATGCAAAGCTCATTCCTCATGCTACCGTGGGATAAAGACTTTGCTGAACAGAGGGAAGAGGTGAAAGGCAATATGCAAGGAAAACGAGATGGAGAATTGTCAGGTTGGTTCCTGTAGCAATTCAAGCCAGCAAGACTTTGCCCCACGTACCAATTGCTGGGCCAACGCGTGGGATCTTAGTCCTCACCTTAAACCACCTCTTGCACTTCCTAGTTGTAATGAGTTTCACGTGGTCCTAATGCCTTTCTGCTTTGTGACCAGACATCAGTCGTGACACTGGCTTCGTCATGGTCACCCCCAGGTGGTGCCTTCTTTAGTGATAAGAAAATATTGACTTTTAAAGTAGTACATAATAGAGAGGGGACAGAGTCTGTTATAACTATCTGCTCATGCTTTCTCCATCTACTTTCCCAGAACCAATTTGTAGATATACTGTTATATTTATTCTTCCACGTTTTGAAGCTCTGGTTTGAGAAAGTGGAGGGGATGAGCTCCTACCAGGAGTGATTTCTCACCAAGCAAAAAATTCCTACACTCTCCTCCAGTGAAAATGAGAACTTCAAGTTACATGTCAAACCCCACATTTTTCCATAGTAGCTTTCAAAGTCAGGTCAGATAAAAATCTTCTCTCAAAGCAGCCGTATCTCTAGCTGGTTCATCACTTTTACCAGCTATTTTGAGTAACCCAGACCAGACATACATAAATCCAGTCTTTTAGAAAGTTCTCAGACTTGGATGAGTTTTCACGTTCTAAACTCAGTTGCGTCGGGGATTTTGGTGCCTGTCTCAGCTCTTCCTGTGTGGCATCGTGTCCCGTTGCGAGGCAGATCACCATCACCTGTCCTTCCCTCCTAAGCAGTGTTGAAAGCTGGCAGCGGAGCTTTCCGCATCGTGTCTTAACAAATATTCTGTCCTGTAAAGAAACTTCTGTTAAAGTCAGAAAACGCGCCACTCTTGAGAGCAGGGCAGTGGCATTCAGTGGACAACATGACTTCCATGAGTAACTTCTTGGGTCTGAGTCCACATCCGAGATGCTTTCAGCTCTGCTTGTGTTCCACGGTAGAGTTTTCGAGCAAGGCAAGGCGAGCTCTCCATGGGGACTGGTGAACACCGCAGCCTGATCCTGGCTCTGCATCAACACCCTTTGCAGAGACAGTGACGCTGATGGTGGAACTGGGATGAAAAGCCCCACTGAGACATCGCTCCCAGTGCCTGGGATGCGCCGAGGGGTCTGCAGAGGTCAAGTCGGAGGAAGACACTGCTAAATGGGAAGCGACTTCTATCACTGGGAGTGTGCGAGAATAACAAGAATTTCATCTCCTGAGTAGAAGAAAACAGCACTGGCTGTAGCCTACAGCCCTTGGGCAAAGGCTGTGCCAGGTCTGCCAGTCCTGGTAGAAGCTGTTACAGTCACTGGAAACGGAGGGTGAAGCAGCTGTGTTTTGGGGGCAGGGGGAGCGTCCCTCCTTTCTGATCCTGTGCAGGAACATGCACTATGGTCACACCATGAGGGTCTTCTCTTGTGAAGGAGAACATATGATTTTGAAGTGGCCATCGTCAGGGCTGGGAATGGCCCCAGCGCTTCCTGTGCTGCATATCCCAGTGTGAGAGGGAGCAGCTCTTTCCCCTATGTGATAGGAGGTGTTATGGCATGATTTGGTCTCTTGTACAGCAGAGCCGTGTCCAGGGAAGCAGAAGCCACAGGTTTCCACCGGCTCCGGGACCCTGCTGCCGGTGGATCCATCACCAACGCTGCCCGCTTCCACCAGACGATCTGCAAATGAACAATGCGTATTAGCTTAAGGGTTTTGGGGAGCACCTTTTACCCAAGAAATGCAGTGCTGCACTAGAGCCTATAAAAAGCTAGTCCTGGAGCTGGAGAGGACATCCACCTCCCACCGCACTGATAAAGCCCACAGCACTGTGTGGCGTACGTAATACATCGCCTGCGTGCTCACACCTAGTCCTGCCACCCTCGGAGGTGAGACCTGAAGGGGAAAGTGGAAAGTGCCTTGAACAGGAAGGCTGGAGGTTTAGCACTAAAGCGATTGTTATAAATATAACATTACATGTAAATTTGGCTTTTCATTAAATGCTGCTTTTGTAGCATATGCAAATGCAGTGGTGCAGCACTGTGCAAGGTGCCAGAGCTCCAGCGAGCGCAGCGTGGCAGGCTGGCTGCCCAAAGCTGGTTCAAGGGACCCACAACACTCTGTGGGCTGCACACTAGCTGTCGAAGGGCTCTGCTCCATCATCTGGCGTCTGATAAGCAAGGTTAGATTAGGGGTGTTAAAAAGCACACAGTAACTCTCTTTGAACCTGGCAGCCTCCCTTAAAAGTGAACATTTAATGTCACCGTGTCCTTCGACCAAAGCAGATGGGAATGGCTTGAATTACAGCTCTGCTGGAGAAGGACTCTCGGGCTCGTGGGCTTTTTCTCTGTGATTTTTGACATCCAGCATCGCCGGCTTTGAAGTGTACATATGTAAACATGTACATGTACACATAAATAGGTAGACAGACCTTTTTATTTTTAAAGGCAGGGGAGAAGGGAAAATAAAAACATCTTTTCTGTGTTGACTTACTGCCTGTTATCCTTTCCCTATCTCTTCTCCCTAAAGTGAAGACTTGTGAAGCCCCTCTCGTTCCAGGGCTAAAACTCCAGCATTGGATGCTGCGAGATAATTCAGCAGCTCAGCTGCATCATTAGCCTGTTTGAAGGAACAAGCAGCCTGTGCTACCATGGTCCTTGCCAGGCAGCAGTTTGCCCCAGCACAGCCCGAGTGAAGGAACCCAGAGCTTCAATTGCCACAAAAGCCCTGTTTTTCCTTGGGCAGGTCATTTGTTTTGGAAGAGGGTTGGCTTTTTGCAACTCCTCCTCTGCACGGCTCAGCCTCAGGATAGAGACTGGAGCGCTGCTGGTTGATGGTGCAGCTCCAGCCCTCAGCCCGGCCCCTGCGTGGCGGGGGAAGCTGTGCCGGTGACTTTGCAAGAGGGTGACTGAGGAGGGGGTTACGATGGAGAATCCAGGCGTGGGCATTCAGTCCTATTCCTCTTCAGGCTCAGACTGAACCGCAGTGCATGTCCTTTGCTCTCTCCCCCTACCCCTCTTATGAACTGGCTCTGCTTTCCACCCCTCCCAGCGGTACCTGGGCACCTCCCTGCCACCCACCCCCCATCCTCTCCCAGTCCCCCCAGTGCAGCCAGTGCTCACCTTTGGAGGAGTCCTCCCTGCGGTGGCAGGTCCCAGCGCTGGCTTGGCAGGAGACCACCTCTCCCTTCCTCCGGAGGTGGGTCCAGCCCAGGAGCAGGGAGCAGATGAGGGCGCAGAGGCAGAGCCCCAGCAGCAGGTACACCACCAGCCACGGCTCCTGCTCCGCGCACGCCTTCTGCTCCAGCACAGCCGTGGGTGGCGAGGCCGTGACCAGGGCGGCCGGCGGAGGGGGGGTGGCCACCAAGGCACCTGCTGTGGACCAGGCAGAGATGAGTGTGCTTAGAAACCCCTCGGGTACGTGTTTCACGCTATTGAGTTTTTGATAGGGAAAGGGTGTTGCTAGTAGCATTTGTGTACGCTGCTTGGAAAGAATTTGAAAGCAGCTCTCCACCTCCTCTGCTTGCTTGCATTTCTATTCTGCCGGGAGGTAGAGGAGATCCCCTCTCACCCTCCATTCCCACTTTCCCCGTTCTCCAGTGATCACTTCCCACCCCAACGTGGGAATTGCAGATCGCAGGGAAAACAGCCCATCCCCTCCTGCTACCCCTCCCTGAGGGCTGGAGGCAGCTCAGCAAGGTGGGAAATGCGACTGCTGATCCTGCCCCTGGCTGGTAGAGCCAAAGGACGTGTCTGGAAAACACTGACATGCAAAAGGCACTGTATGATGGAGAAAAGCCCTGCCTTTCTTTTCCCCGGTCCCAGGGAAAGGGCAGCGCACAAGCACACAGTCCCCCAGGATGAAGCGGGGGGCTTTGCTGTCCCTTCCCTGGCTTCGGTCCCATAACCTGGCTCCTCTTCCAGCCCAGCCCTGGGGCGTCCTGCCCCACGTCCCCACTCTGCCTGCCCTCACGCGCGGCCTTACTTTCGCAGGACGGGGCGCATTGCTTGGGGTGCTGCCCGCAGACCGTGGTGCAGTTGATGCATTTTTTCAGGAGCTTGTCGTAGTAGAAGCCATCACTCCTGTTGCAGTCCATGGACTCTGTAGGAGGGGAGGGAGACAAACGCGGTGTCCTGAGCTGTCGTTTGAGCACGAGGCTCCCAAACTACTGCCCTCCCACCACCCCCGTGCCTGGCTTCGGGCGAGGAGGAGCCCGCAGCCGCTCTGAACAAGCTCACGGCTCCGACAGGCGCAGGGTGAGACCCGCACGCTGCCCTAAGTGTTGACAGCATCTCCAGGGCTGGCAGGGTGACAGATGCACGTGATTTGCCGGGGTGTTTGACTATACGATGAGTACTGGGGAAAGGCATCTGCTGACAGCTGCACGGGAAGGGGACGGTATGCAGCCAGATGTGTGCAGCTATACCCACCTGCGACAGGGAGCTCCTGGTTGGTGCTCCTAGAGCTGCTGCCGCCCTGGGGCTTGCACAGCTTTTTGGGAAACACCAAAACCTGCCTGGGCACTGGCTCAGGACCCCAGGGATGGCACCTCCCATCCTCAATGGGAAGATGTGACTTGTTGCTGCATGCAGCTCTGCCACAGGGCTGGGTCTCCTGTGTCCTAGGACAGGGTGCAGCAGTCCTAGACCATGGCTTGCTGGGGAGGGAAGGGGCCACGCACAGGGCTGTGCACAAGGTTTGGGTGCAAAGTGCATCTGTCTCCCTCCTCCTCACCTGTTATCACTGCACCTTGGTGCCTGCCCCAGCACAGGGCTCGCAGTATGGACTTGCAAACGTACAGCTCGAGTTTATAATCGGCTGAACCTGATGTATTTCGAGGCCCTGCCTTTGGAGGGTGGGGTGTCACCGATGCGGGATATGAGGCTCCCTGTGACCCCAGAAAGAAGAGGTACAGAGGCATGGACGACTTGGTTCTAGTCTGTGCTGAGCTGTTGCCAGACCTAGCCCATCGCTGGGAAACTGTAACGTTCTGCAGCGTTTTTGGCTTGAAGCTCTGTTAGGGTGAGCTGGTTCGGTGCCTGCCCTGTGGTTCATCCCAGGGCCTGATTTCCCCTCCCAGCTTTGCCCCATCGCTGCCTGCTCGGTCCCACAGGCTACGGCCCCTCGGTGCCCGCGACCAGCCGCCCGGCACTCACCGCACACGGCAGCACACCTCCTCACTGTGGGCTGGCTGCATACGAGGCTGCAGGGGATGCACTGGCAGACGAGGGTGTCCCAGTACTGCTCATCGGTGCAGTTGTTCATGGCATCCCACCCGACGTGCGTCCCATCCATGGCTGTAGAACGGGAGGCAAGTAGGTACAGGGTGGCCCTGCAGCCACCTCGTGCCTTTGGTAGGGCTGGGACCCCTCGCAGGGGGTTGCCCGGCTGTGCCCCAGGCCTCTCTGGTCCTAGGCTTGGGCAAGAGCATACAGCAAAATCTCCTTCAGGCTTAGCAAGCTCTTCAAATTATAACCCTACACAAGCATGTCCTGTGCTGGTCCCCGAGAACATGCGGGGAGACCATCCTGGCTAATAGGTGGCCCAGTACTGTGCCCTGAGGGTGCACAAAACTGCCTGCAGGAGAAAGAGCATGGGAACCTCTCCTGTCTGTACATGCTTTTCTGAAAATAACAGAAATACAACCAGAATAACCACTAGCAATATTTTCTGAAACAATTTTTAACTCTGGAAACTTCTGAATTTCTCTCTGGGGTCAGGGCGGTTCGTGCCATCCTGTGCGCAATTTCTGACATCTCTCTTTGGTGTTCTGGCATCATAACGAAACCCAATTTTGATGCGTAAAACTCCCCTGAGCAGCAGAAGGGGGGGCATCTCTCTGGAAGAGCTTTAAGCACTGGTTTAACCAGTGACAGCTGGGACGCCTGGAGATGGACCTGCTCTTGTCCCGGCAGGCACCATTCATCCCATCCTCCTCTACTGCGGTTCACCTGTGCCTGCATGGGCTTGTTGTTACACCAGAGGCACAGGAGCGAGGCATTGGCAGCAGCCCTCAGCAGCACAAAAATCTAGCCAACAACTTACAGTTTTAAGAATCAGCTTGCTCATGAGCATTTACTTACTAGCAGCTGAAATATTTGTGCACGTCCCTGTCTTTGGGTGCTGCATATCTCTGCCTGCGCCCTCCCCTGTGCCACCGCAGGGTTTGGTCTTGGAGGCAACCCAAGTGATGGTCTCAGTCCCTGGCCGTGACCCTGCTGACCTCCCACTGCTCAGCAGTACCTGCTGCCGTACCGTGCCACGCAGAGGGGCTGCGGCAAGCACGACTGAGCAACTGCAGGAAGCGCTAACCCAGCACGAGGGCGGCCGCAGTGGAAAAGTGCTGTTTGCTGACCGAGAGGGCCCGTGGGTGACCGCATCCCTCTGCGGAGCTGCGCTGGGGAGCTGCAGCTGTTTCCTGCCCATGCTGACAGGACCCAAAGGGTTTAAAACCCACCGATGCCGCAGCACGGTGCTGCCTAAAGCACCTCGGCCGGAGTCTCTGCGCTGCACCCGTTAAAAAGACAAACTTTGATTTTTATATAGAAAACCCCCTGTACTCTGGTGGAGATCTGTTATGCTCTCTCTAGTACTCAGGAGTGTGCAGCAGTCGGGCACTTTGCATGTCCGTCTGTCCTGCTGTTGCCTGCACAGCCCCTTCCCTGCAGAGGGGCTGAGGATGGGCTTCCTCTGCTGCCTGCTGTGAACTGGCTCGTACCTGGGGCAGCACACGTAAAACCCTCCCATTCTTAGGGGTAAACCCACGCTGCACAGGGATGCTGGCCTTATAACCCCAGTCGTTCAATTAACATTGCTATAAAATTAAATAGTTACTTTCTGACTGAAGACATCCCCCAGGGCAGAGCGAGGCTCAGGCTGGCGCTCTCCTCAGATGCTCTTTGAAGGTATTTTGTACCCAGAAAGAAGAAAGAGAAGAACCTCCACAGATGGTGGATGTCAGTGAGCCCTGGGGACGGCGGTGAGCCCTGGGGACGGTGGTGAGCCTGGCCATCCTTGAGCTACAGTGGGGTTTCACATGGGATAACAGCATGGGAGATGGAGATCTGGGGCTGTGTCTTAGCTGGGGGGCCGCAGGCTGGGCAGCTCCTTCCCTGCTGCCGCTCTGTTGCGAGGGCTGGCCCAAGCCGGGCGTTTGGCCCCATCTAAGAAAAATCCTGCCCGATGGCTGAGCCCCCCTCCCCGGGAGCCTCCAGGTGCGCGTGGTGCTCCCAGCGCGGTGCAGCCGGGCTTTGCAGCCACACGTTTTCCAGCAGAGCTGGCTGCGTCTCCCCCTCTGCCTCTGCGCACTCCAGGGACCAGCACCCCCAACTGCCCTATGGACCTCTCACCCAAAGCATTAATGCTCACTTCATCTCCAGCCCCATGGCACTGACTGCCTTCAGCGTGATGGAAGCCCGTTGTGGTGGCTCTGCTCCTCCAGCGAGAGCCTGGGCAGAGCCTCTGCTCCCTGCCAGCACCCTGGAAATGTCACCGTGGCCCCAAGCCCTGGCGTGGACAAGCCCCTCACCCCCATCTCCCCACACAGCCCCTCCATGGGGTAACTCACGTTTGACTCTCCTGCAGCGTTTAGTCCCCCTCGGCTCCTGCCATTGCACTGCGAGCTCCAGCCCCGAGCCCGCGCATTGCTCGGGAGGTTTATTATTAGAGATAGATTTGATTAATGCCTGGGCCATGCGTTTCCTGGGGTTTCCCCTTATCCCTTTGATGCAAATTGGCCACATGCACAGCGCACTGCATTGGCTCGCCGGACGTCCCTGGGCTGCTGGGGCTCGGGGGGCTGGGGAGGGAGGCACCCTGCGGGCCGCCTGTCACCAGGCATGGGGAGGGGTGTCCTGGGACAGACAGCCACGCTGCAGAGGGGCTTGCAGGAGCGGGGGCTCTGCGGCACCTGCCCTTGCATCGCCTGACTGCAGTGGGGTGTTTCCTTCCACAGAAAGGGATGTTTTGCTCTGTAGAGGAGTGTTACCCTGGGTCAGGAGAGCCGGCGGTTGACCCTGTAGGTCATTGCTTTCCCAGGACTTGCTGAGAAGGAGCAGCTATGTCAGAGCAAGAGGCCATGCAGCCACAGGGGATGCCACTGCGAGGGGGTGCAGGCGGTGAGGAGCAAGCGCCCCTCGCCGGGGCTCTGTGTCACGGCCCCAGAGCCCCGTGGGTAGCGTCCTGCCGACACCACGCGGCACCAAGGGCCGGCCACCCTCGCCTGCCGGAGCAGCTGCGGCTTGCCCTGCCTCCAGCCGGGACCAAGCATCGCGCCGTGCACCCATCCTTTCCCTGTCTGCAGGATGGTCAGCCCACGCCACTGGCCTGTCCCCTGCTCACGGCACCTAGAGCATCTCGTGGGCCCCAATAAGATGCTTTAAACACTGCTTTTCTCTAGAGCATCCGTGCCTTGGAGGCAGGAGGGTTGCAGGAGGGCTGCGCTGGCCGGTGCTGCCCTGCGTGGGCAACAGGGCTCCCGGCTGGGCTCGGGGCCCAGCACTGCCCTCACTGCTGGCAGTGGAGGTGCACAGAGCATTAATAACCCAGCTTGGCTTTCACAGAGGGAAAGAGCTTCCTCTGAGCTGCGGGCAGCCTCCAAGAATATAGCTGTATACTTATTTTTAGATCTAACCTCACCCTGCGAGTGGAATGGGCTTGATCAGCAAACCCAGGAAGGAGCAGCCAGGCAGCACCCCCAGGGCTGCCTCGGAGGTGGGACTCAGACCGCACTGTGCTGCTGAGAGCATCTGCCCTCGCTCAGCCGGCGCAGGATGGGGCAGGCTGCGATCGCTGCCACGGCTGCCCTGGTGCCTCCGACCAGCAAAATACCCCGGGTAGATCTGGCTGGTGGCACAACGCTCCTTCGGGAATGTCTGGTGAAAGCAAAGCCAGGCTGTGCAGTTACTGGTTTCCCCCTTTTCCATTGGCAGTGCAATCATTTCTGGAAGTTTCTCCCCCCTTTCCCGCAGAGGTGCTGGGCAGGGCTGTGCCGTGGCCATGGCCATGGCCGTGCTGCTGGGAAGGGGCGAGGGGTGCTGGGAATGCGCAGGAGAGTGACTCAGCTCAGCCTGGAGGGACCTTTCTGTAGAAGCAGCTGAAGGGGAAGGAAGAAGCAATACCTGCTACTTTCTATAAACATCAGTGGGGCAGCGTCAAGGTTTTTTCCGTTCAGTGCAGAAACTCCTACTTTGTGCTTACCATGGTGATCTGCAACTGAGAGAGACCAAAAGGTCGCTTGCAGGATGCAACGCTCTGTGTCCATTGCACGGACATCGGAGGCCGAACCTGCTCACAGGGAGCAAAGCCCAAAGCAGAGGAACCCAGCACCTCGCAGCGGCTGCATGTGACCCATCATGTCGCAGCTCCTGCAGGAGGGAGGGAACCAGCATCGGCACCATCCGATGGATCATGGGGCTTGGAGCAAGGGCTGGGAGCGGAGGAGGACCATGGCCACAGGGACACTGCAGCACCAGTGCTGTGCCACGTGTTGTAGCTCTGCACGTGCATCTGATGCAAAGGATGGGATCATTGCTGGGCGTGAGTCTCCCACTGGGAAGACCCGTGGAGGGTCAAGGGAGGGAGCAGGAAGGCAGAGGCATGGCTGGGAGGGGGTGTTGTGTGGTGCAGGCCTTGGGGGGAAAATGCACCTTGGACTGCACGTAGCTTGTGGCCATCCACACCTAGACTCGTCCCACTAGCGCTGTGCCCTGGGCAGATGGCAGAGCCTGTGGCCCATTCCCCTGTAGAGCTAAAGCTGGTGGCAAAGGAAATAATTTCGGCATTGCCTGCGCTGCTTGCGTGTGGCCGAGCATGTCCCTGGAGCGACGGTCCCAGCCCTGCCCTCCAGCTCTCGGGGTTTTGCAGGGGAAACCTGCCTCTCTAAATAGCAGCAGGAGACTTGCAGTTTCCATCCTGGTGTGCCCTCAAGAGGGAAGTGAGAAGCACTTGGGGGCGGTTTGTCCCTTCTCGCTGAGCAGATCATGCAGTGTGATTTCGGCTTTAAAATTCTTGGTGCGTGCTGTGAGCGGAGCCCCATCTCCTTGGCTGTGCGCCCCAGCAGCGTGACCCTCTGTGCCCCGAGCAGTATCACCCCCTCCCACGGCCTCCGAAGATGGCACGTGGCTCTTAAGCACCTCCAAACACGGTCCCCCCATGAGCTGCCCTCTCACAGCCAAGGCAGTGGCTTACAGCCTGCCCTGCCTGGGTTCATCCCTGTGCTCTGGGACACAGGCAGGGACGGAGCAGCAGCCGCCAGCGCCCTGTTGTGGGTTCCTGAGTTAAACCCTTCCTTTGCTGTATGCCTCTGGTGGGAGAGCATCGATGGGTGGTTCCCTGTGCAGCCTCCCAGCGTGGTGCATCCCTCTGCATGGCTTTGCATCCCACAGCATCCCCCTGCATTGTTTTGCAGCCTTCAGCTCCATACAGCTCCAGGGGTGCCACGGTCTATTTGGGGTGATAAAGTCCAGTTTTGTCTTGACAATGAAATGTTTTTTTCCTCTGGGCTCTTGGCCCAGTGGCATTGCTGCAAGGAGCGCTGCAGGTAACAGGCAGACAGGGTGGTAATGTCTGGCTCCAAAATATTGGGCAAAAATTTTCCTCACCTTCCCTTTGAGCAGGTTTGCTGAGATATTTTCACCCCAGCCTCTCCTCAGCCCATCTGCCTTTTGCAGTCTCTGTGCTCGGGCAGGGCTGGGACTTGGCCAAGGCATTTGCTCGCACATGTGCTCCCTTTGGGACCTGAAAAAAGGGGCCCAGGGCAGGGGGAAGAGGAAGAGGAGTCATTTTGGGTCGAAACCAGTAACTGTGAGGCCAAGCTGAGCACAGATGGCTCCAAGCACGGCTGCTGAGGACTAATTTCTTTCACCCCAATTCCCTGCAGATGCCTGCTCTAAAATGCGCTGGGGTCCGAACGCGCCCATTGCCTGCCCACTGCCCGGCTGTCCTTCGTGTCCTGCCACCGCCGCCAGTTCCTCGCGGTGAAGCGCAGAGCTGCTACGTGACCAGAGCCGCAGGGCTGCCGGTGCACAACAGCCGCTGCCTGGTATTTCGGTGCAGGCAGGTGCAGGGCCGGGTCCGTGGCAGCCCGCTGGGTGTCTGTGCAGGACCTGCACCCGCACGCAGCTGCAGAGCCACGGCCATGCTGCGGCCATCCCGTTCATGACGAGCCGCCGCGCCGCGCGTGCGGCCACGTCTCGAGCAGCCTTGGCTGCCCACCCTGCCTGCAACGCCGCAGCCCAGCGGGAGCCGAGGGCAGTGGCGGCTCAGCCTGGGGGGGCTGGAGACCCCCGGGGTGCAGCTCCAGCTCCCCACTCCTGGAGCCCAGGGATGTCCATCCTGCGCCTGGGTGCGACGCCAGGCCCAGCCATGCTGCCGGCTGTTTGGGTCTCTCCCCAGGAGATGGCACCCTTGGCTAGCCCAGCCTGCTCCCTGCTGGGTGCTGGGTGCTCCGGCTGCCTTTGCAGCCGGGACGCCCTCCAACAGGGCCACTCCAGCCCTGTGTTCACCCAGCAAGGCCTCTGTGCCTAGCAGGATGCCTCCCCACAGCAGCCAGGCTGGCCCCTGCCTGCTCCCCAGGGCCAGCCAGGCCCCAGTGCCTCCATTTGCACCAGCCCCTCATGCAAGGTGGGGTTCAGATGCCCCCATACACCCCACACTGCTCCATTCCCCTCCTTTGCACTGTGGCCTCATCCTGCTGCCGCCCCACGGGGCTGCAGTGGGGCATCGTCCCTGGGATGCTCAGCACCCACCAGGGTCCGGGTGCTGTGGCAGCCCCCGTGCCGTGGGGTCTGCACCCTCGTGGTGCCAGGGGGCTGCAGGCGAGCCCCAGGGCGAGCCAGGCTCCAGAGGTGCCCGTGTGCGTCATTGGGGCAACGCTGCAAAAACCACCTTGCCAAAACCCATCACGGATCAGCAGAGGGAAGCGTTACTGAAAACCAGGCTGTATCCAAGGCTGGCTCCCAAAATCCAGTAGGCAGCTAGAGAGCAAGGACAGACAGATGGGAAAAGACCCAACTTGGCTGAGAGCTGGCAGGGAAGCGAGGATAAAACCCTATAAATGCATAGCAAAGGGGCAGGGAAAGGAGGCTTCAGCACCGGGGCTGAGCGCTGAGGTGTAAGGCGTGGGTGGCAGACCAGGGACATGAGTCAAAGCACAATCTTTGACCAGAGCAGCTAATGGGATAACGCGGCGTTTTTAACCTGGCAGGAACAACTCCCCATCCCCACCTCCGGCATCGCTGGATATTCTCAGGGCGAGAGGCGTTTCTGGCAGGACACTCGCAGGAAGGGGCTTGCAGGCTGCTGAGAAGCTCTGCTGTTAATTTTTAACACTAAAAACCCTGGAGAAATTCCAGCGCACTGGAGGGCGGCCAGTGGGAGTCTAATATTTAAAAGGGATAAAAAGGCTGACCCTGGGAATTACAGACCAGGTAGGCTGATCGCAGTCCCTGAGCAAATTATTGGCTGGGTAATTGGGGAGACTGTCAGCCAAAAATTAGAAGCTAAAAATATAATTAAGGTCGTTAGCTTGGTTTCATGGATGCCTGCTCCTGTCAAGTGAGTCGGCTTTGGTTTTTGGCATGACTCTGGGCTGGCTGATAAAGCTAATTGTGTTGCTGCATTATAATGGGTTTCTCCAAAGTACTTAATTTATGGCCATGTGACATTTTCGTTTGTAAAACTTGCATTATATGGAGTCAGCAGAGCAGACATCCGACGGCTGCGGCTGGCAGCTCGGGGCGGTGGCCGAGGGAGGTAGTGATGGAGGAAGCTGAAGGGACCCGATTTTGCATGGGACAATATTTTTAGCAGGGATGCTGAGGCTCGTGCTGAGAGGGGAGTCGGCAGGACAGGCAGTCATTCCCCTCGCAGGGGGATTTGCTCTGCTCGGACGAACAGGCAGGGCCCAGCCAAAAGGAGAGGGGACGCGTGGGAACAGAAGAGCCGGATTTTCCCTGCTAAAGCACAGCGAGGTCCAATGGCAGGAAGCAGCCATGGGACCCGGTCACCGATAACCCGACCGGGAGCGTAATTAACCATTGGCCCAATTTTAGGAGAAGGGTATGAACTCGCAGGCATTTTGCGTCTCTGGACAAGAGGAAATCTCTGCTTGGTGTGACGTGATTTAATGCGGCTTCTGGGACAAGCTCGAGCGTGCGTGTGTGTGTGTGTGTGTGTGCACATCCAGCAAGGCAGAGCTGCGCTGGACTATCCTCGTGGTCTTTTTCAGTCCTGTGGAAGCTGCATCCTCCTCTCTGGGCTGCATCGGCTGCAGTTGAGCACTGTGGATTTCCTCCAGTGGGTAATTTGGGCCCTTTTATTTTTCCCAATGGGAAAATTGGGCACAGGTAGGGCAGGGCACAGAAACAGTACCTGGGGCAGCCCGGAGGACTTTCCCTCTAACTGTGAGGGTGTTTTTGACCCCCAGACAGATTTCTACCTTGGGGGTTTCACCCCTATTAGATGCAGGGTGGCTTGAGGAGCATCCAAGCCTTCCCTGGCCAGTGCCTCCCCTGCCAGATACTTCCCAGGCAGGGCTGGAGTCTCCGGACCCCCAACAGCGAGCCTGGCTGATTCAAGGAGCTGCATCCAGCCCCCCACAGCTGGGACTCGGTGGAGGATGGGAAGGGGGGAGCCATCACAGGTGCCACTCGGTCCCAGCCTGCATCCAATGGGGATCCCAGGGCTTGCTGGCTTTAAACCATGAATCCTGCCCTCTCCCCTGGGCATCCATCCGTCTGGCTCCACTGTAATGACAGCGAGGTGGCGGCGCAGAGAGATTAAATGACTTGCCCGAGGTCCCGTGGGGAGCGATGGCCACCCGGGAGGAGCACCCAGCCGTCCTGCTCCTGCCCTGGCAGCGCCCGGCCCTGCAGGAAAAAGTGCCTCATCGCAGCTTCACCTGCAAAACAAGGCATGGCCACATGTACCATGACCCCATCCCGGTGATGTTCTCGTGGGTGGAGGTGGTGGATGGTCCTGGCGGGACCTCCACGCCATGACGGGGAGCAGGTGCTGGTCTCCTCTCACCGGTGAGGTTTGGTGCCACCAAGCCCTTTCCAGGAGCAGGAGGGTTTTGCTGATGCGCTTCCCAGGCTGGGGCCGGTGCAGCCAGAGCCGGTGACTAACGCCTCCTGGTTTGTGGCTTGTTTACCTGGCGCTGGGGCTTCGGTTTGGATCGCTGACTCACGGCAGCGCCTTCGCCCTCTGCTACTGCAGCTCCCTGACAAATACTTTCCGTTTTCCCATTACTTTAATTGCCCTTGTTTGACAAAACTGCTCTGGACTGGCTCTGGGCTGAAGAGACCTGTTACGCATGGCTTCCCTGACCAGGCGTCCCCAGGGCGGGGGCGATGGGGGGACAGCAGGGTGAGACACCCGCCTCCACGGCACGCTTTGGGGACCTCCGTGTCACGGCCGTGCCGAGGCCTGGGGCATGCAGGGAGAGTCATCAGCAGTGAGTTTTCAGTGGCCCTGCAGACCGCACACATCAAACGCGGCATATGGGCGACCGACCGACCGGCGATGCGCGGACGCCAGCTCCGGTGTGGCTGAATGTGGCCTGACAGGTTTGCGGAGAGACTCGTCCTGTTCAGCTGGATTTTTGGAGAGGCTGGAGCCAGACCCAGCACCAGCCGCTTCCCGCAAGGTGCTGCCAGCTCCAGCGGGGCCATGCAGGTCGTGGCTCCGAGCCACAGTGCAGCTTGGCCACGCCTGGGGGCAGACGCAACCCATGGCATGGGAGACGCAGGCCCCAGCTCCGTGACCTGTGCCATTGCTGTGCCCTTTTTGGGGGGACAGTGCCCCGTGGTGCTGGGGAAAGATCAGCCCCTTCACTCCTGGAGGGTCCCCCCACAGCCTCTGGGGTCCCGCCCCATCTGTGTGGACGTCCAGGGGCACATACACCAGTCACCCCCATTCCCCTCTCCCGCAGCTCCCCACCCAAAGCCCTTTCGGAGGCGCGTTGCCCTGTTCATCCCAGCCACGCTCAGGTTGCACAGGAGGATGCTTTGCATGTGGACCTTGTGTTGGCTGCAGGTCCTTGGTCTCTGCCAGCTCATGGGGACCCCCAAGGAGGTGGCGAAGAGCTGGGGGCAGCACACAGAGGTGCTCAGGGAGCTGCAGAGGGGCTTTTTGATGGAAAAAACATGCTGGGTATCTTTGGGACCTGTGGGATGCAGGGCACGCCAGGTCCTCAGGAAGGGATGTGGTGGGGAATAATCCGACAACACCAGGGACGGAGGGAGGGAGGGAGGAAGGGGAGATCAGGGCAGGATAAGAGCTGGTCAGGAAAACCATCCGTCCTCTGAAGAGCAGGCGTTCTGCAGTCATGTGCCAGGTGAACCCTGGACCCACAGCGAGGGCGTCAGGGTCTGTAAATCCCAGAGGGGAAAAGTCTCCCTCCCTGGGGAAGGGCCGTGCCGCTTTTACAATATTAGTGTCAAGGGAAAGGCGAGAAAATCCACCCAAACCAGTGATGGCGGAGGGGCTGGTGGCCACCCCTCAGCCTGCACATCCCTCCTGGGAGCATCGTGTGGGCTTGGACTGCCCGGGCAGCCGATGTGGGACCAGGGTCAGCCCCACAGCTCCACTGTCCCGTCCTAATCCATGGCTCACCGGCCCTATGCGTGCTGCGAGTGGCAATGGCAGGAGGGAGAGAGATGATTAAAGCAGCCTTTGATGAAGTGAAAATTAATAAACAAGCAGGCAATTGTGCTCGTCTTTATTTACTCCAGGATGACAGCACGGAGCCGGCGCGGCGAGGCGGCTGAGGCCAGGCCCCACATCAAACGGCGGGGCAGCGCCAGGCACGAGGGGACCATGCCACTGCCTCTTCTCCGACAGGTTTTTCCTGGTCCCAGCAAACGCAGGGAAGTCTGCATGGCTGTAATAGCAGGGCCCCATCCCATGCCGGTGGGGGATACTGGGGTGAGCAGGAGACACTGTGGGCCACTGCGGCGTCCGAGCATGGCAGGACGTGCCGGGCTGGCGTGCATTTTGGAGGTGCCGCTTGGCACGCTTGCACTGGCACTCTGCTTCAGGGCCGGTGTTCCCACCTCTCTCCTGCTCCAGTGATGCTCCACAGGCACTGAGGTCCCTGCTCTGGCCCTTGTCTGGCTGATGGGCAGAATTAGGGCTGGGAGAGTAAAACCAGACCCGGCGTGTGCCTGTGGGCCAGTCCCTCACCCACCCCCAGGGACAGAGCTGAGAGGCCAAACCCGCACCCGTGCACCGACCGGGTCCTTATCGCCTGGTTGGGCATATTCACCTGCCAATTTCCACTGGCTAAAAATGCACTGGACAAACAGGAGTTCCCTGCCGGCCCCGAGGGCGGTGGCACAATGGGGGACGTGGCTGAGGCAGGACGTGCACCCCTGTCCCTGCTTCGTCCCCAGTGGGTCCCCAGCACTGCAGATTGCAGAGCTGCAGGAGGGGCACGAGTCTGCATTGCACCTCCCCGAATCTGAGCGTCCAAGAGGGTGATGAGCCCCACAATGTGCTCACCCGTGCCAGGATTGGGACTGTGCCCAAGGTTGGGGGTCTGGGTCAGGGTTAATGGGGGGACTGCCTGTGCTGCAGGGGTTTGGCACCCCGGATCTGTGCCACCCGTGGGGCCATGGCACCATGCGCTGCACCCCCAGGCACCCCTCTGCTCTGCGGTGGCTGCAGGGGTGCAAATCCCACACGTGGCATCGTGTGTCTTCGCTGCTGGGTGGCCAGGAGGGGCCTGGGCTGCGCGCGGGGTCGTACCGTGAGGGGGGCAGGGGTGACTGCACTATATGGGGGAGCTGTGCACTGGGGTGGAGGGGTTCATGCGGGGGGGGGGGGGGGCAGTGCACGGCTCAGGGGTCATGACAGGGTGGTCCCGCGCATCAAGGGCAAGACAAGGGGTCTGGTGCACAACGTGGGAGGGGCCGTGCGTGGTGGTGGGGGTGGCTGTGCACGGGGGTGGGGGTGTGGGGGTGTGCACAGCAGGGCTGCGCAGCAGGGCAGAGCGTGGGGGGCTCCCACGCAACTCCACCTGCGGGGGCCGGGCCGAGGCGGGCCGAGGCGAGCCGAGCCGAGCCGGGCTGGGCCGAGCCAAGCCGTGCCGAGCCGTGCCGGGCCCAGGCGGGCCGGGCCAAGCCAAGCCGTGCCGAGCCGAGCCGGGCCCAGGCGGGCCGGGCCGAGGCGGGTCCGCCCCAGCTGTCAGCGCGCCGTCCCTCCCCCACGGCGGAGGGGGGCCGAGGAGGCCCCGCCGCGCCCTCCCCTCTCCTTACATCCCATTGGCCAGAGAAGCCTTTTGTTAGCGGCAGATGCCCGCCTCCATTGGCGGGCGGGGACGTCAGTCGCGCTGAGGCGCCGCCTTCCTTTTCCGCCTGGCTCCGCGGCGCTGGAAACTTTGCGGGCAGCGCAGTCGGCGCTCGCAGCGCCGAGCACCCATCGGCGGGCACCCATCGCGGGCACCCAGCCCCGAGCACCCCGCCCCGAGCACCCCGCGGGGCCCCGCTCCGCGCCGCCGGGCCCCGCCCCGCCCAGCCTAGCCCCGCAGGGCGGGAGCACCGCGGCCCTTGCGGGCCCCTCCGCATCTCCCCCCCCCCCCCCGGGCCATGCGTGCCCGCTGAGCCGCAGCGGAGGCGGCCGCCTTGCAGTTTGCTCCCGTCCCCGGTTTTAATTTTATCAGGTTTATTTATTGGGGTGGTTTTTAATTTTTTTGGGGGGGGGTTGACGCTCGCCGCCGCAGGCCGCGGGGCGGCGATGGGCGCGGCGGCGGGCGGGCGCTCCGCGGGGCGCTGAGCGGGCGCGCAGCGGGGCGCGGGGCGCGCCATGGCCGCCAAGGACAACCCCTGCAGGAAGTTCCAGGCCAACATCTTCAACAAGAGCAAGTGCCAGAATTGCTTCAAGCCCCGCGAGTCCCACCTGCTCAACGACGAGGACCTCAACAGGTGGGACCTTCCCCCCCAAAACCCTTCTTTCTCACCCCCAAATCCACTCCGGGGTCCCACCCCCTGCTTGCTCCCACGCATCCGGCCCCACGGCGCCCTGGGTCCCCATGGGGTGGCTGCTGGCCCCATGGGCAGCCCGAGGTCCCGTGGGTGGTGTAGAGCCCTACGGGTGCCTGATGGCCCCATGGGTACCTCGGGGTCCATTGGGTAGCTTAGGGTCCCACGGGTGGCCGCATGGGTACTCCAGGATCCTGTGGATAGTTTAGGGTCCCACGGGTAGCACAAGGACCCATGGGTGCTTGCTGGCCCCGTGGTTAGCATGGGTTCCTGTGGGATCTCCAGGGGTCCTGTGGGGTGACTGCTGGTCACATAGATATCGTAGGGTCCTGTGGGTGCCTGCTGCTCCCATGGGTAGTGTGGGCTGTCGGGTGATGTGGGGTCCTGTGGGGTGCCCGTTGACCCCACGCATGGCACAGGGACCTGTGAATGCCATAGGGTGTTTAGGAGCCCAGTGGGTGCTCTCTGGTCCCATAGGGTGTCCAGGGGTCCCGTGGGGTGCCTGCTGACCCCATGGGTGGTGTGTGGACCCATGGAGTACCTGCTGACCCCATGGATAGCACAGGGACCCATGATTCCCTTGGGATGTTTAGAAGCCCGTGGGCACTCTCTGGTTGCATAGAGTGTCCGGGGGTCCCATGAGGTACCTGCTGACCCCACAGATAGCACAGGGACCCCAGGTATCCATGAATCCCTTGGGGTGTTCAGGAGCCCCATGGGTGCTCTCTGGTCCCATAGGATGACCAGCAACCCCATGGAGTGCCTGCTGACCCCACAGATACCCAGGTGTCCCACAGGGAACCCAGCATCTCCACTGGTCCCTTACCATGGCCCACCCCAGTGCCTCCTCCTCTGGGGCCTCACCCCTTTCCTGAGGCTGTCTGGGGACGGGCACCTGCAGTTGGGGTGATCCCACCCCCTCTTGGGGTGCGCGGCAGCGGGTTGGGGGTATCTTGTGGGCTCTGTTGGAAGATCCCAAAGTCCTGGGAAAAACTCAGCTGCAAACAAAACATTCCCTCCCAGATGTGCTGGGCATGGCCCCCCCCCACCCGGCCTTTAGCCCCCCACTTTCCTGGGGGGACAGGAAGGCGACCCTTGCCCCTTCCTGGTGAGTGCCCTGTGTGGGCAGGCTGGGGGGCTGCCGGGGCTGGCCTTCCTCCTCTTCCTCCCAGGCCTGGCGCAGGCCTGGAGACCCACGTACCTGCAGCGGGGGGGGGATGTGTGTGTATTCGGGGCACGGGGGCCTGTCTGTGGTGTTGGGGTGCAGGGAGCAGGGCAACCCTCCCTCCCCTGCCACCTTTCTGGGCCGGGGCTGACATCCCCGCTCCCGATCCTATTATGGCAATGAGATCAGACATATTGCTGTGCTCGCTGGGGGGGCGGTGTGGGGGGGGGGCATAATGAAATCTGAGGGCTAATATGGAAAAAATGTAACTGGAAAAAATGCCGTGGTGTGTGCGGGAAGGGGCGGGCGGCGGGGAGCGTCGCGGCCGTGCCCAGACAAAGGAGTCGTCCCGGAGGGGGCTCGGGAAGAGCCCCCCACTCCCGGCTGGCCCCTTCCCACTGCTCCGCCTGGGGTTCTGCTGCCTCCTGGGTGCAATGCTTTTTTATTTTTATTGGGGGTGTTCAAAGCATTGCACGCTCCCCCCATAGCGCCTGCCTGCCCCTGCCACAGGGACCCGTGGCTCTCCCCGGGGACCCAGGGCCCAGAGCCGTGTTTTGGGCAGCCCCGCGTTTGCTTTGTTCCCGTTGGGGTGGCGGGTGGCACTGGGGGGCTGCCACCCCAGCCGGCTTCTGTGGGGACAGGGTCAGCCCCGTGGCCGGATCCAGGCCCTGTGTGGGGGCTCTGCTTGGGAAAACAGCGCGATCCTGCTCGGCTTCTCTCTTGCAGCTGGGGTGAAGTAATCCCGCTTCCCAGATAAGATGGTGGCTCTGGTAGTGTGTGATGCACGCACGCACCCTCCCGCCCCGCCGCGCAGCCCCCCATGCTGAGGAGCTCGCGGCCAGCCCAACGCTTCCCCGGCACCCTGCCCGCCTCCCCTCCGGATTCGTGCCCCTCTTCGTCATCGGCGGCTCCGCGCTGGATGTGGGGGTGTGCTCTCTCCGAAGCACACCCAGGAATAACGGTTCATTTAACAGCTCTGAATTTTTTTGCCTTTTTAATTATTTTTTTTAATTTAAGCTTGATTTGGGTAGGAGGGATCCAACATCGCAGTGTCAGCGCTCCGTGCTCAGCGCGTCGCACTTACCCCATGGACAGGGACCCTGTTGGCGATTACCTAGAGTCAGGCTAGAAAAGTCCTTTTGAGTCATCTGACCTTTCTACTTGGCTTGCGGGAAAGGTGAAGGTACTTCACGCTTACGTACTCGTGTCTTTTTTGGATTTTTGTTATATAAAAATACCTGCGTGGGTGTTAGGAGCTGCCTCTCCTGCTTCCTCGGGTGCTGTGGGGCGCTGGAGCTGCTCGGGGCAGAGAGCGTTCGCAAAGCATCACAAATACTTAGTGGTAGTAGTGGATTCCCATCGTACTCGGGAACTGAATTAGGAACGGGGCTGGGAGGGGGAAATCTAGCCCCAAACATCAGGATTAATGAGCTGGAGCTCTCTAATAATAATCGGACTTAGTGCTTCCAACTTCAAAGGGCTGCGCGGACGCTAAGTCCCTAATCCCGGGAGCGCTGCGTTCACGAGTTGTTTTTGTGCGTGGCTGTGCTCCCAGCTGGGGGTCGGTGTGACCTGGGGCAGCTACGTGTGGTCCCACCACCCCTTGGAGCCTTGGCCATCCCTCCCCAGGGCTGCAGGTGGGAGGTGACGTGCCCTTGCCCCCCCCCCCACCTGTGTTTGACCTTCTGGGGTGCCTGCCTGGCATGGGGAGAAACTGGGTCAGCCACCGCATCTGCTCCCCCTTGGGAAAATCTGTTGCTGTGGCTCTGTCCCAAAGGACCTGAGCCCTGGTGTGGGCGCTCGGAGCCCTGCGATCCTGTGCAGCAGCAGGATCGGGCCCGTGGTCCCTGGCAGACGTGGTGCTGTTGATGGCTCTGTCCTGGCTGCTCCACCCACCCATCGCCAGCTCCCCTGGCACTGCCCCTTTCCTGGCAAGGGAGAAATTCCCTTTTCGTGGGAATTCCCTCTTTCCTGGCAGGGCGTGCCTGCGCTGGCACCACACGCTCCCCTTTCACCTCCTGCAAACCTCATGTGGAGGTCAGCTTCCCAGAGCCTGCCCTGGCAGGATGGAGGGTTCCCGGGAACCCTCTTCCATCTCCTGGACAAAGCCAACCTGCCCAGGGGGGACGTTCTTCCCAAGGAAGCCACCCAGGGCTCTGCATTGCCATGGGGGTGTCCCCGTGGGCTCCCTGCTCTCCATGCCGCTGGCCTGGACCGAGCCGTGCCTGCACTCATGTGCCTTTGGTTCATAAGGAAGATGAAGCCCCCCATGGCAGGAACAGGCTGGGAATTAACCTCAAAATTACTCTTGGCCTGAATTGGAAGGAGAGCAGAGTGTAAAGCAGTTGCTTTTAATTTTTTCCATGCGCGTGCTCTCTCGGGGCATGGGGACTGGCACAGATAGAGGAATTTGAGGACGTCTTTCCAGCTACCAGTGCCTTCTTTTTCTTTTTTTTTCCTTTTTTCTTTTTTTTTTTTTTGAGACTGTGGCATGGATGCCCAGAGGACCACCCAGTTGGAAAATGGAGCTTGCAAACTTTTCCCACTGCTTCCTCCTGCCCAGTGGCAGGGTGGGTGGTGGTTATTTCCATCGCTCCTCCGTTGGACGTTATCGCTTTCCTACTGTTCTGGATGCCAAGCAGCGGGCTGCCAGCAGCCCCGAGGCTGGAGAGTGTCAGTGTTGGGTCGCAGGCTTGGCTTTGCTCTGGGGCATTGCATCGACGGGGCTGCGGTGCCCTGGGCTGGGGACTTGTCCTGGCTCTGTGCATTGTCCGAAGGGTGGCAGGGTGAGGGATCATGTCCCGGGCACGCTTTCACCTCCACCCCTTGTTCCTTGGGGATGGAACAGCCCCCTCTTTCCTGCAAAGCAGCCCCCGCGCTTGCATTCCCTGCTCCCGGCTGCTTGTATCATGCTGCAAAAATCCGCCTGTACTTGACTAATTATTAGGACTGAACAGGGGGAGATTCTCTGCAAATGTCAAACCCGCCTCCGTCGGTGGCTGCAGTGGGCAGGGAGGTGGGGGGGCACAGCCGAAGGAGCTGGGGTGGCCAGGGTTGTGGTGGCTGTCCCCTACGGGCAGCATCCCACCCTTGGAGAGTGGCGTGAGGGCAGCTGGTGCTCAGGAGGGATGTCAGGTTGGGCACTGGGGTCAGGTTTGGGTGCACTTAATGTGGCCCAAGGGAAGGGGCACGGTGGCGCCTTTGGGTGCTGTACCCTTTGCACCCTTATTTGCTGCTTGTTTTTTGCATGGCGCCGCACGTTATTTGCTCTGGCACCTGAGGAAATAAATGCCCTCTCCAGTGCTCTGAAGATGGGTCGTGGCTTCTCCCAGGCCCTGAGGAAGCCCCATCGTGGGAGGCAGTTAGATACCCCTGCTCGCTGTGGGGCACGCCGGGCTTTGGGGCTGCTCAAGGAAGGGGAGATAGGATTGCACAGACCGTTTCTTCCCACTCCCATTTTGCTGCCGCTTGACAAATTGCCCATGCGTACTGCAGCCGGCCTCCTCCAGCTCTTGCTCCGACTGCCCAAGCCGGTGGCAGTGCTGGCTGTTTGCACGAAGGGTGAATTCAACCTTTCCCCTTCCTGTTCCTCTGGTCGGTCACTCCAGCTGCCCATGCGGCAAACTGCGCCGGCAGCTGCTTTCTTTGGGGTTTGCCGGTGGCTGGGTCGGGGCTGCCGGTGTGCCGGGAGGGCTGTGCTGTGCATGGTGCCTGCCAGCCGCCCCACGGCAGCGGCACCTCGTGCTCCTCAGGCCCCAGGTCCGGTCTGTCCAGTCTGGTTTGGCCTCTTCTGGCACGAGGAGATGTGTTGGTGGTGAAAGCCTGGCCTGGGCGATTGGCAGCCTTGGGAGCAGCCAGCTCGTGCCTGCACCCGTGCTGTGCAAGTGTGGTTTTGCAGGAGAGTGGGAGGTGGATGGAGAGGCGACTGTCCCCACGTATCCAGGGCTGTCCCCAGGAGCTGCCCATGTCTCAGGCTGGAGAAAGTTGAGCTTGGACTGAACCCGGGGTCAGCAAGCGGCCGTCTGGTTGCAGAGCTAGGGGATGGAGAGTGCTTTCATGCCAGGAGTGGTTGTGGACGCCCACTGGCAGCACAGCAGCCTCCCGTGCTGGGGTTTGGCCCCGCTCCGCTGCCCGTCGCCAAGTGACATACAGCGGAGGGGAAATACTGTACGGGCAGGGAAACCGAGATGTAAGCAGCTTAACCGCTGAGGCTGGGCTATGTCCCCGGCCCTTGGGATTGCCGCCGGAGCACGGGTTTGCACAGCGATGTTTGCAGAGCCTCCTGCCGGCCGGGGTCGCGGGTCTCCAGCGGTCCATGGGGCATCCTGCTGGGAGCATGCAAAATGTTAAGCGATGCCTGTCTTTCAGTTCCTAGAAGCCATGCTGTGGGCAGGAAAGCCTGCTTGGGTATCACATCCCATTCCTGCCTCAAACACCATGTCACCTTCCCCATTCCTGCTGGGTAACAGAGGCTCCGACTCACCCATCAGCGATGTTTTCTCAGGCTCCAAGGTGCGCAAAACCGAGAGCAGAGCAGAGCTGAAACCACCCAGGTTTCCTCTTTTGACATTGCAACCACAGCGTTTGTGGTGACTTTCCCCTTGAGCTCTGCTAGAAACTGGTCCCTGCCTCCAGGGAGCTCTGAGCGGTTTGGGAGTCAGTGCACAGGGGACAGTGACCTTGCTGTCTGTGCTCTGGGACCGTGGTCCCCTGTGTGTCCTGCTGAGATCTGTGACCCTGTTACTGAGTACCCAGAGATGCATGCAGGGAGCAGCAGGCGCTGCTCTCAGGGAGGCCCCTTTGGCGAATATTGGGAGTAAACCCATAAAGGTGGTGGGGTGGGAGTTACCGTGGGTTCACCCACAGCCTGGGTCAGGCTGGGGCTGTTGTTTTCTAGCGGGGCTGCTGGAAGCACTGGCACAGCTTCCCTGGTGCGCAGGGCGCACTCTGCATTCAGCGTTGGAGGCAGAGGCTAAAGCTCCGCTGCAATGGTCCTTTTTTTTTTATCCCCCCTTCCCGCTCAGTTGCCAAGCCTGAACAAAACAAGCCCTGCCTCCACCCGAGACAGGCTGATTACATCTGCCGGCAGCCTAAACAGATTATTCCTCCTGCCACGCGCTCGGAGTCAGGAGTCTCTCCTGGCGATGGATTCGGACTTCCCTCGGAGCATGTTGGGGTGGGTGGGGACTGGCTGCAGGAGCATCCCCAGCCCACCTGGGTGTCCCAGCAGCCCCCTGGGGGTATGGTTG
This sequence comes from Phalacrocorax aristotelis, assembly GCF_949628215.1. Lineage (NCBI taxonomy): Eukaryota > Metazoa > Chordata > Aves > Suliformes > Phalacrocoracidae > Phalacrocorax > Phalacrocorax aristotelis. The sequence goes on along the minus strand of NC_134285.1, from coordinate 3,868,329 downwards.
CTCGGCCATGGGGCTGAGTCTGGACCCGAAGAGGAGATGTGGATGTCAGCAAAGCTGTCCTACCTTTTGCAATGAGCCCCTGCAGGCACCGCATGTACCGCGTGTCCCCGCTGAGCACCATGCTTAGCCGGCTGGTTTGCGGGGGGGAGGGAAGAGGTGAAGGTACCGCCGACAAACACTGCAGGTGTGAAAGCCCATCCAGCGGATGCGCTGGTTGGTGTCACAGCCCGCCTCCGGCCCTGTGCCCTGGTGCTCCATGGGCAGTCAGGCTCCTGTGACCCGTCCTGTGTGCTGAGAGCAGGTGACTGTGCCCTCTCTGCCCTGCAGCGCCGGGGATGTGTAGGGGATCCTCTATCACTCTGTGCTTTGGAAAGTGCTGAGTGGCTCTCCCCATCCTTCGAAGCCAGTCTCCTGGCTGCTGGGAATCACGTTGCTAGTGCTGGTGGAGCTGGTTGGGGTGGGGTGGTTTGTCCGTGCCTGGGCAACATCAGTGCGGCAGCTTGACAGCTTCGTGTAAACCGAGCTGGGGCCGCTTCCTTCTCTGCTTCCTCCCACCCACCGTGCTGCCAGCGCTGGCCCTGGGCTGGAGGCAGCCTCCTCCCTGTTGATGCAATGCAGGCCAAGGGGATGGATGCAGTGGCCGGGGCAGCGACCAGAGAGGCAGGTGAGGGGCTGCGGAGCACCCACAGCACAGCCCCAGTGATGGGCCCTGAAGCTCGTCAGGGCCGGGCAGGACCAGAGGTGGGATGGGATTACCTGGGCGTTCCCAGAGGTGCGACAGGAAGCGGAGCGATGATGCGAGGGCATTTCTGCCTGAGTCAGCCTCCGCTAGTCCCACGGGATGGGACGGAACCGAGCGCTGTGGGGCTCCAACCCTGCCGCACCTCCCGCACGGTGGTGCCCCTGGAAGGTACTGTGGCTAGATCCCTTTTCTTTTGGGTGGCGAGGCGCTTGCAGATCTCTCCCGAGGCAGCGGCTTTAGCACCTTCTGGCTGAGGCCGTGGCGGGTGGTTGGCTTCGTCACCGCGAGCCGTGCCGGAGGAACCGGCTCCGCTCTTGGTGCCCGCCCTGTGAGCGTTGCCCCACCCCGGACGTGGATGCACTGCACTGCCAGCAGCTGCCCTCCGCTCTGCTTTCCGCATCGTTTTGTGGTTCACCCTTTGGCCAGGTACTGTCTGGATAAAAGCGAAGCCGCCCAGCACCCGAGCATCCCGTGGAGCTGCTACCTACGGGGAAACTGCCTGGAGCCACCCTTCGGACATCACTGGAGCTCACGGGAGGCAGACGGGGCTCTGCATGGTCAAAGGCATTCTGCGAACCCCGGGGCCGCTTTAGCACCATCCCTTAACGTGAGATTGGACAGATCTGCTTGGACAGGGGAAGTTTCTGCTCTGAGCTCTTGCTCAGTGCTGGGTGTTGCATTTTCCTCCTCTTGTTGAGCTCTCCGGAGGAAACTGAGCTGGTTCAAAGGGACGTGCGGCTCCAGCTCCATCCTGGTGTGGTAACGCTCCCCTGGACCTGCCTCCCGCCGCGGCATCGAGCAGGTTTATTTTAAACCTCACTTCAGCAGGGCCATTCCAATGCAGGTGTGATGGGTTTATTTCGGACACCTTGTGCGCTACTTCATATCCCTTTTATTTAGGCTTGTACCTCTCTGGGCATTTGCTTAGTTTTAGCAGTAGCTTGTTTTGGTTTGGCTTTAAAAAGTGCTGTTGCGTGTTCATCTGTTGGCGGGTGGAACCGGGCTGCCCACGCCGGCTGGCTCTAATTCCTACCTTTCAGCTATTTTCGTTTCAATATCTGAAATTGGACCATTCTGCTGAAATAAGTATAGCCCACTGGTGCTTTTTTATGACGCCGGTAAAGAAATACTTGCCCTTAACATAGAGCGTGATCATTTCAGGTGCTTGGTGCTTTATATATGGTCAGTTGAGCCAAAATTGGAGTGGTTTAGGGGAAAATAGTGTCTGCTGAGGGGTGTGAGCCAGGCTGAGGTAGGGCAGAGCTTCACGCCTGTAATACAGGGTTAAGGCTGCTCGCTGCTGACCCTGGAGGTGGTGTCCCCTGTTTGGGTTTCACGGTTACTTTGTCCCCGGTGTGGCACTGGGAGTTGCCCACTGCCTGTCACACTGGGGGCTGCGTCGGGCTGGACACTGTGGGGATGCAGTGGGGTGCACGGGCCGTGCCCAGGGGCTGTGCTGGGGCATGGAGGGGGAAATCGGGGGTGGGAGGAGGGTTGAGCTCTGCAAGCAGCTTGGCTGCCCATCATGTCGCTGCCGAGGGCTCCTTGGGGCGCTGCCTTGGCGAGGCAGTACCAAGCCCTGGGGATGCCTTCGCTGTCACCCTCTTCCTTGTTCCTGGGTGATGGAGGCTACTCGCAATATCTTCTCAAGCACCAGAGCTGGTTGCTCAGGGCTCACTCACTCCTCACAAGAGGGAGTCTGGGGACCCAGCCCAACCCCTTCCCTGCCAGTGACCTGTTGGAGGCGCTTCCCGGCTCTCTGGTGGATCATCTTTAGTTACTTATTTGTAATTTTGCTTCCCCCCCTGTAAAACAGACAAGAAATTTGGGAAAGGCCGTCGCAAGCAGCCCTGCCCAGGCCACGCAGGTGGACACAGCCACATCCCAACACTGTGGGGAGCGGTGGGAACCCCTGCTCCAAAGTCCTCCCCTTGCATGGGCCCGGATGCGTCACGGGCACCTTTGGGTGGGGGCGTGGGGCGGGCTGCTGGCGGGGCGCGCCAGGGAGTGGCAGAGCGTGGCTCACCCCGCCGGGCGCTGTCAGCGTGGGCGGCGCGGGGCCGGGCGCAGAGCGGGTGCCGCGCCGGCCGGGGGGCGGCATGGGGGCCACGGGCGAGCAGGGTGCCAGCACCCAGGTGAGTGGGCTGGGGCGAGGGGCTCCTCTCCGATCCTGGGGTGGGTTGGGGGCTGTGGTACCTGCGGGGTGCCCTTCTGTGCCAGCAAGACCCCCGGTGTGGGTGAGGCTGATGCTGGTTGTGGGTGCAGGGGTGCCCCGGGTCGCAGAGGGGGAGGGAAGCAACTCCCTAAAACTAGATCCCACTCCAAGCACTCCATTTTCATTGGTTTTTTTTTTTTTCCCCTTTAAAGAGAGGGGGAAGGAAGGAAGGTCTTCTCAAATCATGTTTTCCAAGCTGCTATGAGAGCAACACCTATAGCTCATATGTCACGTTGTGGGGGGATAAGAGATTTTGTTATTTCTTTTCACTTTATAAACAGTAAAAGGGCTCCTCCGGCTTGTTTCCAGTTTGCTTACTCAGTGCTTCATGCATTTGACAGTTTTTGGTGCATAGGCAGTTTCTTCTATTGTTTGCAGGGATTTTTCCAGAGGGGAAACTTTTTTTTAACATTACAAAACCACAGAAACTGGCAGGAGGAATCTAGGGGAGGTACCGAATTGGAAACAGTTTTAAGCTTTAAGGAAAAAAAAAAAAAGAAAAAAGAATGAAAGCAACAAAATTAACCAAATAATTTTGAGAGGAGCTGGGAACATGTGTCCTTGTTGCTGTGCGGCTGGGCTGGAACTGGGCTTGCACAGATGTTTCATGGTGGGAAGCCGCGTCCCTGGACCCAGGCGCTCCTGAAGCTGGATCTGCCCTGGGTTTCCTCCCTCCTGGCCTGTCCCGATGCCTCCGCGGTGCCGCCTCGATGGTGTGGCAATGCCTTGCCACTCTTGCACCAGGATTTGGCCCCAGCCCTTGCCAGGAATGGGGTTGGCTAATAGTTTGCAGCTTGACAGACAGCAGGAGCGGTGCCCGTGGGACTTTGTGGGGGAGGACATGCCCGGTGCCCATCCCCATCCCACCGCTCGCCGTGGTGTCGGTCTGCTTTGCGCCGGCCACTTCTGCGCCCAAACCACCAGTGGAAAGAGCCTGGATATTTTTTTTTTTTCCACTGATAAATGGCAGTGCTGTAAGGCATTTCTTTCCGGGTATTCTTTCCCTTTCTCTTCCCGGCTGGCTGAATGAGCTGTTTTCCCTCCGCCTGGCTCTGACCTTCCTGTGTGCTCGGCCTGGGCTGCTGGAAGCCACTGGCAGGGAGGAGCGGGCTGGCAGGGGCCGCCCCTGCGGGGAAATGGGTGTTGGATGTGCACAGCATGGGAAGCGGCTGCGAGCTGGAGAACTGCCAGCACTGGGTAGTTTTTCCTCTCTTAATTAACAAAAGGAAAACATCGAGCTCTCCTTTGGAGAATGTTTTTGCTTTAGAGTAGAGGCACGCTGCCGATGGCGAGGGGAAGAGCTGTCAGTGAGGACGGGCTCTGCAGCTTGGCAGTAGCCAGGAGGTCGGCGCTCTCGTCGCGATGCCATGCAGAAGCAGCCGAGTGTGGTGTTTGTGGCTGGGGTTTTACCTCCTCCTGAGTCCTCATCTCAGTCCTGTTTGCACACAGTGTATATAACACCACGGGTTGCTATCAAGCATCATGTCCCCTGCACAGGCAGGGCTGGGTTCATCTGTGTGCCTGAACTTATGCAACTGTCTTTGCGCCGGGGGCTGGTGCAGTGTCCCGTGGTCCCCCACCATTGATCCCTCGCGGTGCTGGTTCACAGTGAGCCGGGTTCTTCTGTGCCTGATGTGTTTCTCTGCTGTTTCTTTGCAGGCCAAACCCATTTACGGTGGCTGGCTGCTGCTGGCTCCAGAAGGAACAGACTTTGACAACCCTGTCCATCGCTCCCGGGTAAGCAAAGCCAAGACACCCTCTCCCCATGCCACGGGTGGGGGTGGCAGGAGGAGTGGCGAGGGCTTGTCCCAGCCTGTGGCGGCAGCTGTGGCCCCAGGAGTGCTGCAAACGCCTCCATACACTCATCCCCTTGTGCAAACCAGGAAGCGAGGAGATGTTTCCTGCAGCAGGGCTTAAATGCCTTCTCTGGGATGTGAGGTCTCCCATGCTGGGCAGCAGGCTGCGCACTGCAGGTCCTGGTCAGTCTCAGTCCGTGCAGTTTTATTGTTTGCTGCTGTTGCTTTTTGATGCCTTGATGCTCGTCTGGTTGGCCTGACACATGCCATGCTGACAGGAGGGCTTCAGGCTGGTGGGGTGTGGGCTGTGTGGCTCTGATCTGTGCTGGGACCATCAGCAAGGTACCCAGTTTCCCTTTGCTGCTTGGAAACCACTACTTTATTTTCTGCAGCTCATCATGGGCATGCCAAGAGCTTTGGAGGGAGGCTGCATCCCATCCCCTAACGCAGATATCCCTGTGTCAGGCAGCTCCTGCAGCAAGGAAGGGGCTGAGAGGTGATTCCCATTTGCTATAAACCTGCGGAGCTCTGGAGCAGAGAGTGTTGGCAGCAGAGGCCCACAGACAGAGCAGGGCACGTTCAGCTGCCCAAAGGGGTTTGCTTGTGCCCTGCAGAAACAGCAGCATCGTGTGAGGGTTGGCGCATCCCCCACTTTCCTGCCCTGGGGGGTGTGAGGCCCAGAAGGACGTGGCCAGGCTGACGTCCTTTTGCTGCTGGCTTGTGACAAGGACTCCCAGCCTGTCCCCAAGCTGCTCTTCCAGGCAACTTGCTGTGGAGGCTGCCAGGACAGGGCTGTCTCGTGCATGGGAGGGATGGCAGTGGTCCGTGAACCCTCTGTCACGCAGCCGAAAAGCTCTCAGAGCTACTAGTAATAAAAAATTTTTCTCCTGAGCAAACAAGAATTGGGTTCTGAGTTCAGCCTGGGGTATATGGGTCATTATTTGGAGTCACAGCTAGCTGCAGGCTTGCTGGCCCAACAGCGTGGGGACATGGGACTCTGGACCCCCCCCCCGGAGCAGAGGCTGCCTGCTAAGGTGGGGCATGTGGAGGTCCACAGGGTCCTTGGTAGTTTCGCTTGTCCTTGAGCACCTTGGACTTTGCCTGAAGGGCTGAGAAAAGTGAGATAAGAATTGCTGCACTGGGGCTATGAATCTACGACCTTTTTATTTCAGCCTGTTCAACCAGTTTTTGCTCTTGGCTGAAAACAACCTGGCACACACAAAAAAAAAGAAGGGCAGTTTTCCAGCCAGATCAGTTCTCCAATCTGGTTTGCTGTGCGGCTGCAGAAGCGGCAGTGCTGGGGGAGGCAGGACCACCTAGGCAGTGTCAGCCCTGGAGGCGCAGCCACCGTCCAAATTCAGCTGAAGCACTTCTGGGGGACATCCAGCATGACGCCCTGTCACCCTGCAGCACCGGCTGCTAGAATAGACCATGCAGGATGAAGCTGAGGATGGGGAGCACTTAGTTGGGGGATCCTTTTAGTGTCCTGTAGGACTTCAGTCTCTTGGAGAGCAGTGATGGGGCTCGTGGGTGTCCTTCAGGAGAGGAGGAAAGTCCTGGTTCCAGCCTATAGCTCAGAGTCTTTTGTCTCTGGTTATTTTTGTCCCCTCTATGGTTAAACCAGGCTAGTGTGGGGTCTGTCTGAACGCAGAGAGGAGCAGCATGGGGAAGCAATCCCAAAACAGCCTCTTGGGTGCCCACGAAGCCAGGCAGTAAATGAGCATTGAGTGATGAGCTGGCGTGAGCAGACCTCTGTCAGAGCCCTGCTGTCAGACCCCTGCTGGATGGCCTGGCAGGACCTTGCTTTGGAAAGCCTGCAGCACCCCAAATAGCTGGGTTTGGGGTGTGAGGGGCTGAACAGAAACACTTCTGCAACATTCATCACCCTACAGGGACTGTCCCCACGATGTTGAGGGTCCCTTCTGCTTTTTTGGCAACTGTGGTCTGGTGCTCAGCGAGACCTGGGCATGTGCCCTGTTGTCACGAGTCCCCTGCCACGAAGGAGTTTCAGTGACTTTTCTCTGACCCAGCTTTGTGGGGCGCAGCTCCGGTGCCCCTGTCAAGGCCCAGGGGCTGGTGGGCACAGCTGTGACCCTCCTTGCTGTCTTCTCTTGCAGAAATGGCAGCGTCGCTTCTTCATCCTCTACGAGCACGGGCTGCTGCGCTACGCCCTCGACGAGATGGTAAGTGCTGCCTGGCGGAGGCACGTGGCCATCTTCAGGCTGTGGGGATCAGCTGGGGCCACCTCTGCTGCCCTTGGGGGAACCTCTGGCGATGCTCGTGGTGTGGCGTGGGGAGGCCTCTGCTGAGGAGTTTTGCTCTCTGGGTTTGACTCACTGCCAGGCTGGGTTTGCGTGGGAGCTTGGTGGATGGTCAGTGGAGGATGATGGGTGTTTAGGAGGCGTGTGGGTCCCACCTAGCTTGGGGCTGATGGGTTGCTGGCAGATACCGCGCTGGTGGAGTCCCCAGGGTCCCCCCACTCCTTCCTGCCCTGCCCTGTACCAGCTGGGGTTTGGTGGTGATGAATCGCCTCGGCAGTGCCTGGGAAGGAGGCCCTGCCTAGTGATGCCCATGGAAAGTAGGTCAGCTGGAACGCCTTCCCCAGAGCTGCGGCACACTGCCGGCACTGCTCCCCTCGGTAAAACAGAGTGGGGAGACAACCAGACGGGAAACCCGCCCGCCACAAGCTGAGAAGTGGGACTGGTGGGGCCAGTGTTGCTGTGACTGCCCGGGGCTGCTGATTTATCCTCCCGGCCACAGCAAGGCCGTGGGAGGGTGCCTGGGTTTGACCACGCTGGCGCGGCATGGTGTGACACAGCACGACAGGCACCGGTGTAGTGGGATCCACCTCGGCGGGAGGCTCACAATGCTGGGCGCACTGGGATGCGGGGCAGCGTACGTGCACGCGTGTCGGGTGGGATGTGCGGGGACATGCAAGGACCCGCGTCTGTGGCAGGGAGGCTCCCTGCGACGCAGCCTGCCTTCGTCCTCTGCCGCTGCCTCCTGCAAAGGCACTGTGGGCTGGGGAGGCAGGGCAGCACAGCGAGCATTGCTCGAGTTTCATGCCTTGTTTGTTTGTATTTTTTCTTGGAGTTGATCCAAGTGCCCTAAATAATTTAAATGTCTCGGGTAGGAGCGGTGGAGGCTTTCAATACATTTTTAGTGTCTCAGCATCCTGCATCTGAACTGGGCTGGTGTTTCATGTCCTACAGCGACAGGCGAGTGGTGTGTGCCTAGCTGGGGTGGAAAGATGCCCTGATCTGAGAAGAGGTAGAAGGGTCTTGGGCAACATGATTTTGAACTTCTTTTTGGGTTTGTGTCCTGGAGAGGCTGACCTGCCCCAGGCACTGCTGCCTCTGGGCAGGAGCAGATGGACAGTGCCCTGCTCTCCAGACCTCATGCCACCGCTTGTCATCTCCCAGCACCACCGTGCCACAGGTGACTGTTGCCAGAGAGCACGCAGATGATGAGGGAAGCATCCCACAGTTCTTCAGACACCTTTTGAGCTTTTTTCCCCTTGTGAAGGGTAAAAGTGCAAAAAAAACCCCATTGGGAGCATGCACATGTGCAGCATGGGTTGATCTGTGGTGGTCCCAGGCTGGGACCCCCTCCCTGGCTGCTGCTGGGTCCCTGCACCCCTCCAGCCCTGCGTGTCCCGTGGGATGGCTCAGACCCAGCAGGGCACTGCCAGGATGGGCACTGTGACTTGCTGCTACTGTGACTCTTCGTGGTGCAACGGGTACCACAGGAGGAGGGCAGGAGGGCTCAGTCCGACCCCTCCGTGGCCATAGATGGAGGAGATGGTCATGGCTCCCTCCTCATCGGGGTCTGACGCATGGTGTAAAAATACCCTCCTGACCTTTCTGCAGAGCACATCACTGTGTGGGATCCATGCTGCTCTTTGCACCAGCTCTGCTAAAGGTGTCCCCTGGCCATAGTTGGGCACAGACTCCCCTGGCCCCTTCCAGCCCGTGGCACCGGAGCACCCCTGCTGCACTGGCTGGGCTGGGGCAGGAGGAAAAGCCCCTGAGCAGGAGGAAATGGGGGTTGTTTTTGGTGCTTAGCCCGTGCAGGAGCAGGGGCCGGGAAGCTGAGGAAAAACAGACAGGGACCATCTTCTTTCACATGTGGGAATATGGCCTGTGTTGTGTCCTCTGCTTGACCTTGGGGAAAGTTGTTTTTCTGCCAAACTGCCGGTCCCTGACCCCTCTGCATCGGGTGCCGGCACGGCTCTGCTGGTGGGACTGCACGCCCCCCCCTCCAGCAGCCTGCCGTGCCCCTGCACAGTCCTGCCCTCGCCCCGTTCCCCGCGGCAGGGCTGGGCTCGCTCGCTGCGTGCTGGGAGGCTGTGTTTACAGGAGGTCAGGTAACTCCCACACAGCTTTTGTGCTGGTCCCTGGGGGTAACCCGTGCCTGTTGCAGTGCAGATTTCCGCTCCAGCAGGACCCTGATCCCAGTACCGCCAAGCTCACAGCAAGCCCCCTTGTGTCAGAACCAAGTGCCCATGCAGGTGTTACCATGGTCTGCACGAGGAGGGGGGACCGGTGGGGAGCAGCCGGCTGCGGCGTGTTGAGCACATCGGGGCTCAGCTGCGCTGCAGCTTTCCTGCCCGGGCAGGGCCAGAGTGTGGCTCAGAGGGTGCCACGGCTCCGGTGGGTTTTGGACCTGCTGCCACCATCCCACAGCATCGAGCTGTGATGGCTGAGTGCCTCAGGGTCACTGGAGGGGACTGGTGGCACTCAGGCTGTCAGCAGGCACGTCCCCAAGGGGGATGCAAGGACCCAGCCCCGTGCCCAGGCATTGCTGGCTGGGGTTACTGGGGGACACTGGTTTCTCCCCTGAGGTGCTCACCTGCTCCCTGCCTGTGGCTCTCCATGTCCCCACCACCTCTGTGGGCCAGGACCTTGCCAGCAGGAGCCTCTCCCATGCACAGCAGGGATGCCTTTTTTTTGCATGGGGATCCTCTTTGCAGCCCATGCGTGGACAATCTACACCCAGTGTGCCAGGAGTTGGGTGGGGGTCCCATGGGGGCCTCGGCATGGGGGCGGTCTCTGCAGCGTGCTGGGAGCTGGGTGGCAGCTGGCCGGAGACCTCCCAGGCTGTTGCAAGTAGGGATTTAATTGCTCTGCCTTGAACCTGTTAGACATTAATTTTGTGGGTTTGGCAATATTCTGCTCTTACTGAAGCGGGAGAGGAGGGAGGGGTGGGCTCGTGAGGGGAGACCCAGGCTGGCAATGGCGGCAGAGATGTTCCCATGCCCGGCCAGGGAGTCTCTGCTTCTCGTTCCTGGGGGACTGGAGTGCAGTGGGGTGTGAAGGGGTGGTTATAAGCCCAGCCATGAGCTGAGGAAACCTCAGGGGGACCCCGAGACATTGGTGCTGTGGCACACAGAGGCCGTGGGAGGGGACAGCTTTGGGCACAGGAGCCTTTTGCAGTGGGGTGGGTCAAGTTTGGTGTTGGACTGGATCATTTTGGGCACAGAAATCCCTTAGCAGAAGGTGGGACAAGCGGGCACCGGCTGCCCTGCTGGCATCCAGCTACCTCCTGAGACCTGCACATGGGTGTCCCTGAGCTGGTCCCAAGTCTGTGCTCTTGCTCAGCCGCCTTCTTTCTGTACATCCATCCTTTCATCCATCTGTCTGTTCATATTTTCACTCTGAAAACTCAAACCAGTTCTGCACGATGGCTGCAATGGGGAGGATGTGCACAGGCTATGGACCTCCATCCCCTCGGACCCAGGCCAAGCTGCCAGACTCGCTCCCCGGGGTCTCCCTCTTTCATGCCGGGTGCCGTTCCTGCCAGCAGCCCCAGCCTCGTGCTGGGACCCAGAGCCTGCCGGGCCGCTGGGAATGCCAAGTGGAGCGCATCCCTTCCTGTCGGTGGGGAGCATGCCAGCGGTCGTTCCCGGCTCTGCCGAGCCCTGGCTAAGCTGAGCCTGTTCAGACGTGCAGAAATTCCTCCCTCCCAACCGCAGGTGGATGTGAGGATGTGTGTTTGCTCGGGGTTGCCTTCCCATGCTGAACTGCTGCGATTACCCCTTGGTGCCGGCTTGCTCCTGCTGTTTGATAAACCTCCGTGCTGGGCTGGATGATGTACAGGGCTTGACGTTTCTCTGTAGCAGCTGGAGGATGACAGAACTGCTCTTACATTGAGTTGAGGGAAGGCATGAAAGAGGGTGACAGGGAGTCGGGGACAGGCTTGGGACAAGCTGCTGTGTTGTGAGTGTCAGAGGACGTTTGCCCCCATGTGCTCCCCAGTCCTGTGGCACTTCCTTGGTTTTCCCGAGATACATGTTCCCTGGTTCCTCATTGCACTGAGTGCGAGACTAAAGCCAAGCCAAATGTGTCCAGAGACTTGTTTTGGAGGTGGAAAAGTCACTCAAAGAGCTTAGACCTTTGGTACTTTAGGATATTTGAAACTAAAGATAAAGTCCTTAGCCTGTAGAGAAGCTGCCCTGCCTGGGCTGGGAGGGATCGGGCTCAGTTGCTGGAGGGGATGGGGAGGGACTAGTGCCAGGACGGTGAGCAAAACCTCTCCTGGCTGCTGCCTGCCTGGCGGCTGCATCCCAGCACGCTCTGTCCAAGGGGAGATGCCCAAACTGGTGCTGGCAGCAACACCCTCCGATGTCGTCCCATGCTGCGCAAGGTCTCGGTCCTGGTAGAACACCCTGTGGTCCCCAGCGAAACCACCGCTGCAGCTGCAGTGGGAGAGCAGTGTGGTGCCAGGACGGCTCGGGAGGTTATGGTTGAGGTATGTGGGAGCTGCCACAAAAATAGTGCTGGTTAAGGGGATGGAGCCAGAGAGTGGCAAGTGCAGAGCATTTGCCTCCTTTTGTTTTGATTGCTGTGATCTATAATTAGTGGCCAAGGTCTCTATAAATAGAGCCCTGCTGTGTGGGAACGTAGTGGAGAGGGAGTGGGTGTGCAGGAGGGGTTTCGCAGCGCTGGAGAGCTCTGTCCTGTCCCTCCCTGGGCCTGTGGGTGGATGATGGCCTTAGCCATGCCTGGGGTCAGATCCTTCCCCTGGCTAGAGCAGGTCAGAGAAGAGGGTCTGGATCTCCAGCCCAGCTTCTTATGACTCATTGCACATCCATAGGCCAGGCCTAGTCTCTGTGCCACAGTTTACTCTGCCACTTCCCTTGGGCTGGGATTTGTAGTAGGTTGGCATTTGTGCCAGTGCTTTGCTCCTAGCAAGAGCAGAGGGGCAGCTGCATCCTCCTTGGGGGTATTTTTTTATCACTGGAGGCCTCCTTTCAGTGGCTGCCTGAGACTATTAATTTGGTTTTTCTTAATCTTTGTGGCTATGCTGGTTTGAAAGCAGGACAAAATTCAGGCTCACCTGGGAGCGTCTCAAACTTGCTGGTGTTGTGGATAACATCATAGTGAGAGCATCTTCTGGATGGGCTTTCCCATCTCCTCTGCTGGGGGATCAGGAAGAGCATCCCCAGACATGATGTGTCCTCCCAGCAAACTGGTCTTGCTCCATGTCTGGTGCCTTCCAGCGTGGCGGGGTGAAGCGTGGGGATGGGCTGTGAGCCCTTCCTCCACCATACCCTTTATTTGCTTATTTACCCCAAGTTGCTTTCTAAAAATGGAGGGGGGGGGCATTAAGACCACTGTTTGGGGGGGTCTAAGAGGGTGCTTAGACCAGTACTCAGCCGCCTCCACACCAGAGTTTGCCTGTATGTATGGGGTTGGGTGGTTGCATCCTCTGCAGCGGCATTGCAGAGCTCTGCCTGGGCTTGTAGCACGGTAATCCTGCTCCTAAGTCAGGAACTCAGGCAGATTGTGATAGTGTTAACATCAGTGCGATGGAGCGGACATCCCTGCTCCAGCCCGCGATGGCTGGGAGGGAGGTCAGGAGGGAGCTGGGAGCTGATGGGACCGGGGTGGGATGAAAAGCGAGGCCAGCCCAGCGTCTGGCAATGGTTAGGGGAGCACCGGGACCCCTGGGCCGGGTGTATAAATAGAAGAAGAGAGGCCAGCTTGGAGGTGGGAGGTCTGGCACCGTGCAGGGGGCTGCTGGGTCACATCTGGAGCCCGGCATGGCCTCAGGCCCTGGTCCTGGCCATGGAAACCTAAGGAATTGATCAATGGGTAAAAGAGGAGAACGCAGTAAGCGTCAGTGGGTGCTGGTAGGGGTTCAGAGGGAGAGAGGGATGCGTGCGTGTCAGCGCTGTGATGTGCAGATGCGTGTCATTATTATTTCCTAATCACCCCCCCTTCAAAATTCTCTTTATTTGGAAGAAAGGGGCATTTTAAAACGTCATCAGCAGCAGAGCTGTGCTGTGTTAATTTTCATCGTAGTTCTCTCCGTTGTCATCTATATTGTTTTAAGAAGCCAAGAATCTGTGCATGTGTTTTTTTTCCTGCTTTTCAGATCAAAGCAGTTTACTTCAGTCTTGGCACGGAATGGAAATTCATTGGCAGGGATTAAAAACGAACCTTAAACATCCTGGCCTCTCTGTCCTTACTTTTTCCACACGTTTTGCCATTTAAGCGTTTCCAAGGTCTCCCTGCCCCCTCCTCCATGGGAGCACCAGGCTTTACAGACCCCTGTTCCTCTGTCCCTGGCGTTTCCTGCCATGGACACAATTTTGCCGGTGCCTCTGTTCACCAGCTCTTCAAGGGTTTCAGTTTCTGTTTAGCATAAAAAGCTTTTGGCTTGAATCAAAGCGTTTTTCAGATTTAAAGCGAAGTGAGAAAGGTCTGGAGGGGAGCGGCTGTGCAAGGCTCGGATGGCAGCAGGGACCCCCACCCCAGATTTTATCCAGGGTGCGGGTCTGACTTGGTCTTGCAGCGGGAAGACTTTCTTTCCAGCTCCTCTGGTTTTCGGCTTGACACCAACGGAGGGGTCATGGCCACATCCAGTGATGGTCCAGAGATGGTTTGTCACCTTGGCAAATGCTGGTGATAGTGCCCTGCCAGTCCCACTGGTTTTTGCAATGTTGGGGGGAAATGGGTTGATGCAGGAGCTCCTCCATTCATGGTTGTGGCATGGATGGGAAATCATGCGGGATGCGAGCTGGCTGGGATGGGAGTGACGGGCAGTGGTGGGCAGAAGAGATGGGGAAATAACTGGTTTGTTGGGGAGTGGGGAGGAAGATGGTCTCTGGGAAGTGTCACTGGGGATTTTTAGTGCATATCTCGGAGATGGTGCAGTAGAAGTAAGGAAATGTTGGGAATAATTGGGGAGCAGTGATCCTTTCTCCTCCAAGAGCTGGGCAGGGGAGGGACACCTGAAGTCAGAGTGCGATGGAGAGGGGACAAAGCAAATCCTTGTCATTGCTCTACAGGAGATGTAGAGACAGCACAAGTGCTGGGGGTTCCCGGCAGCTCGGAGATCTTTGATGGATTTGATGTGCTTAATTTTCAATATTGGTTTTGAGGGAAAAAAACCCATGAACCTACGGGGATCCTTGTGCACCCATTCCCCAGGACAACACTGATGCTGGGACCAAGCAGCCTCGAAGGGGTTGGGAGGATACGTGGACCTTCACTTGTGGTCTTTCTAATATTAATGTCTTGCTTGATGCTGTCCTGTGTCATTTTGTTTACTGGAGCTGGGCATGAGGATCCTATAACCGTGGCTTCAGGGGGGTTCAGGAAAGGGTCTTTCCTTTTCTCGCTGCTCAAGGTGTCCAGCCCCAGTCGCTGCTGGAGGTGGGTCCTGCTTTCAAGACACCTGTGGGCACCTCTACAAACTGTTCCCTACCCTCTTCTATTTTATCTCTTTTAGTTTGCTTTAGTGTGGTGTTTTGGGAAGTAAAACTGCCAAGCTGCAGAAGGGCAGTTCGTGGGGGCTGAGAGAACGGGGAAGGGGTCCTCTAGGGATGGCTCCAACACCAGCCCTGGCACCTGGGTCCATGGCCAGGGACCATCGCTGGGACCCCAAAAGTGCCTGGGTTTCCTGTGAGCTTGAGTGGATCAAGCTGTGGCTGTTCCTGCTCTCGTCTTCTTGAGTGTGGATGGAGGATGCTGATGTCCATGTCCAAGCCCCCTGAGAAATGCATTCAGTGCCTGCAGGACCCACTCAAGGGAGGCCCCAGTGTGAAGCAGTCTGTGGTGGGAGGTTTGGGAGTTAACAGAAGGCGAGAGGATGAAAGCGGAGTTGGGAGAGCTGGATACAGCCAGCAACCTCCTAATGAACGAGCAGCTTTGATGACCTGGCCCAGGTGCTTCCTTCCTGGAAACAACACAGCCCCTATTGTCTTCTGCGGGGCAAGCTGCAAAGCTGGAATTGCTCTTACACTGAGCAACAAGAGCAGGTTCAAGTGGCTCTGTCCTTTATGCTTTTCCCCCAACTCCTCCATCTCTTGAGACCTAGCAAAGGCATTTGTGTAGAAGATATGTGCAAGAGCAGCGACGGAAATCAGCTGGATTTTAAATTGCATTTATCTAGTTTCTGGGAGGCAGCAGAGTGTTCCAGGCGCTTGCAGCATCTGGAGTTTCTCCTTCATGACTTCTGGAAACCTGGGCTCTGTACCACGGCCTCCAGCCTGGCTGCAGGCTCTCAGTGAAAGAAAAATCATGATCTGCTGTAAAACGTTAATGCAGAAATCAAACCCACCTCTAACGGCACTTAGCAGTGAAGATGTCAGAGCTGGTAGTGAAATGACACAGCTAATTGCCGAGCGCACGATTACCCTCACGTGGGCCCTTCGGGCTCTGGCTGGCATTCCCACCCTCCGTGTTGTGTGGTGGCCTCGGACCTGCCTTCCCTCTGCGTCCCACCATGCCGTAAATGTCTGACAGAACACAGCACTCCAGCAACGGCACCCAATACCGCAGCAGCGAGTGACAGATGGTAGCACTGGTATTTACTACGGGCAGTTGCACCAGTTGCTTTTTCCGTGTTTCCTTTTGTTTTCTTTTTTTCCCCCCTTTTGTTTTCTTTTTTTCCCCCCCTTTTGTTTTCTTTTTTTCCCCCCCTTTTGTTTTCTTTTTTTCCCCCCCTTTTGTTTTCTTTTTTTCCCCCCCTTTTGTTTTCTTTTTTTTTTTCTTTCTGGTAGAGCAGTTGAAAAGAATGCAGTGGGAGCTCTGCTCAGCTAAGAAGGGGCTGCAGCCGTGGGTGCCTGATCCCAGCTCTCTGCAAGCCAGGGCAGTGCTGGGCTGGGTCCCTGGGTGACCGTGCCCATCCACAGAGACATGAACGACCAACCCACGCAAGGAACCACCAAAACCACAATGTTTTTGCCCCACTGTTGCTTGGTGCTGGGGAAGGGGTGTGAAACGAGCTACCTGCGGCACGGCCCCGTACCTGCCAGCTGCGTTGCGTGGCTGTGGGGATGGGGTTGGTTTTAATTCTTTCCAACCCTGCTGTGGGCCACCGGCTGAGGTCAGCGAGGACCACCAGCGGGCTGTGTGGGCTACGGATTGGGTAACACTGGGCAATAGCACCTTTTTTCCCCTTGCATAAAGGAATCCCTAGCAGAAGTGGCATCCCATAGGCTGGCACATCCCTGTTCCCACCGAGGGTCCCATCTCTGCTGGGTGGCATGGGAAATCCTGGCCTCACTAGTGGGCTTCGGTGCTGCAGAACCCTCGGTGACAGCTCGGAGAGGAGGATGAGGATGTGAATCGAACAAGGCAACAAAGCTGCTCCAAAAATCAAAGCGCCTTCCCCCGTTTTTTCCCCGGCAGAGATCCTGTATTCATTGATTGTTGACATGACATATGTGGGTTGGAGAAAGGCAGCGGCGGCTTCTGGCAGAGGAGGAAGGGGCTGGGGAGGCCGGGGGGGGGCTCTGCAAGCCGAGATGCTGATTACCGGGGGCAGCAAATAGCTTGCAGCTGCCTCCGCTCAACATGCTCTTTGTGACGCTTGCAGCCACTCTTTGGACGCAGCTATTTTTAATTTCCCCAAGCGCGCGCACAAAGCAAAGGGGGTGGGCGATGCCGCCGACGTCCCCCCTTCCTGCCCCCCGCTCCCATCCCCTTCCCGGCCAGCCCTGCGCTTCCTGGCTTCCTCCTGGCCTCCAGGGAATCGGGGGAGCTGCACCCCCCTGGTTTTTTTTTTTTTTTTTTGGGTCTGCCTTGGGAGCTGGCCTTGGCTTCCCTCCACCCCGCGCCAGTGTGTGCGGGGAGCTGGGAAAATACAGAAATAAATAAATACGCAATTAGGCAGGCGTCCAGCCATGGGTGGGGGGGGCGGTGCTGCAAAAGGAGGCTCTGGCCAAATTTTGGAATGCCTGAGAAAGTGGCTGGAGCTGTGGGTGAGCGCGGGGTTGTGGGCTTCCCACTGCCACTCTCCTCCCGGCGGAGAAGGGGTGGCTCCAGCCCCCGAGGAGGAGGGAGGAGGGTGGCAGCTCCCAGCCTTGCCCTTGGGGTGGTTTCCCCTCATTGGTATCTTGGACAATGGACAAGGCGTGTTTGTGCTGGAGGTGTGATGAGAGCGGGGGGGGGGGTCTCAGCTAGCCCTCAGCAGGCTCTTGCCACAGCTCAAGAGCAGACTTTCCGCCTGTGTTTTTGGGGCCAAAAGCCGAGGTATGCACTCTGTTCAAGCAGCAACACAGCTTGGGGTTAATAAATTACTTATTTGCAGTCCTTGTTTCTCTGCTACGGGAAGCATTAGTGAATATTATACTTCTGGTTTATCCCAGACATGCATTATTCATCAGGTTTGGAGTCTGTAAAAGGGACATTGTCAGGTTAAAACTTGTGTGGAGACAAGCTGAGGTCTTCAGTGAGGTTTTGTAAACGGCTTTTCGCAGGGTTACTGAAAGCAGGGGTTTTGCAGAAGTCTTCCACGTTTTGTCTGCGCTGTTTTGAGGCATTTCTGGTGAAAAATGAGAATTCCCAGGCAACTTTTATTATTGGTCTTGTTCATAGAGTTACCATGGGCTGCGAGATGTATGAGGTAGAAAAAAAAATGCCAGCAAAATACTGCTTGTCCCTCATGCAGGACCAGGTAACAGTGTGCGAATGTGCGTTTGCTAATAGGTATTTCATAAGACCTTTTTATTTTGCCCTGTTGCTTCAAGGCTGCGGAAGAGACTTCCCTGCAGTCACTGAAGTCTGACTGCAAGCAGGCAACAAGGTAAAACAGCCAGACTTGCTGAAAGTTAAAATTACTGTAGGTAAATCACATGTGCAGCAACATAACGTTACCCTTCACCTCTTTCCCGCAGGATCCAGGTGCTGGTTCGCCTGTGCATATTAACACAGCTTGCACCTTGGCACCTGCCGCGGGCAGCACCGCTCCTCTGTGACCTCTCCTGCTTTTAAGGTAGAGCAAGTCCCTGGGGCAGAGGTGCTGCGTTGGGGCTTGGACTGCTCCGGGGGCCAGGGAGAGCTGGGGAAGGCTTCCACCTACGAGGGAGGCGTTTTTTCCCCATGTTTTCCTGGCACGCACCCCAGGGGCACGCCACGTCTCCCCTCGCTGTGGGGCTGCGAGGATGTGATCCAGGGGTCCCCACTCTTGCACGTTACGTGCCATGGGTGCTGTGGCTCCAGGTGCCAGAGCTGTGGCTCTCCGTGATTTTCTGGCCAAACAGTGCCCTGGGGACCCGCAGCAAGGCCGTGGGCTGCTCTCTTGCTGCAGCCCACAGTTGTCACCGCTTTCCTCTCGGTCCCCATACGGTGTTGCTTGTAGTGTTTCCTTCGCCATGGGTGACAGGGTCCCTGGGGAGAGGAGGCGGAGGGGGCAGGACACGTCCAGCAGCACCCTGAACTTGCACGGGATTTCTGCCCGCTGTGATGCTGCGGCTGGGGAGAAAGGGTGGGTTTTTGGAGCGCGCCCAGCCCTGGCCCTTTCCTCCCCGTTTCATCAGCCCTGCTGCAACCGCATCAATAAAGTCACAGCAGATCACCGGGGCGCTGGGGAGCCACTGGGATATAATTAGGGTTTTGGTTCACTTTTCTGGCTGCTTTCCCATTTGGGGAGGGACAGCGAGGATTATGGACGGAGCAGATGTGTGGAGGAAGGGGATGTTTGGCTTGCATGGGCAGTTAATGCCATGCACAGGCTGATGATGGGGGGTGAAGTCTGTTGTCCCAGGCACAGGGGGGGTGGGGAAACCAACTTGAGGTCATCCCCCTTGGGTGCACCAGCCCCGCATTGCCCTCTCTGCTGGGGCTGAACAGCTGCTCCCGAAGGACCTTCGGGAGAGGGGAGCGCTCCCAGGAGCCGCTCACGGCCATGAACTCGCTCCTCTCCATGGACTCCTCTGCAAGTGCAGGAGCCAGATGGGAGCAGCAGGTTTAGGGAGAAAATGCTGCTCCCCCAGGACGCGGGGATGGCTCCGGCAGCCTGGTGTGTTATTCCCAGCCTTTGTCCCTGGCCGTGGCAGGCACTCAAAGTGCTTTTCCCCCTAGGTGCCACTTGCTGTCTGCATCGGTGCCTCCATGGCACCTTGCATGCGGCAGCAAAGCCCAGCTCAAGCTGCTGCTGGGTGGTCTCCTTGCCCTGCAACAGCTGTGTGTGCCTGTTGGGAGCTTTTCTCCTTGAAACTGCCTTTCCAAAAGCCTCCCATTTTGTGCCATTTGGTAGGATGGCCGACGGTCAGAGGTTGGAAAACACCTTCTGGCCGCTGTCTCGGCTTTTGGGAAGGTCTGCAGAGTCCGAGATTGTCTGGAAGCTGTTGGGAGCAACACAGAGCAGAGCAGGCATGGGGTTTTCTATACGGGTGAGGTGTGGGGTGCAGGATGCGGCCGCTGCTTGTTGGCCAACCCAACCTCTTCTGCTTGGGCTGGCCCTTATGCCTCCAGATGCAGACCCCCCGAGCACCTTGGGAGCCTGGCTGCATGGTATTCCCAGCCCGGCAGGAAGCTCTGCAAAGCTCATAAGAGCAGTTCTGGGGAGTAATGAGATTTCCAGACTAATTTGTCTGGATTCAAGAACTTCCACTGAAGCATCTGCTCACATGGGAGTTGCCTGAGCCTCCGGTGGATCTGGTGCTGCCCGTCCCCGGGGTTGTCCTCACCTCCTTTGCAGTCGTTGAGTGTTGGTGCAAGATGCTGTATTGACAGTTCTCAGGGGTGAAGGTGAGGGCTTGGAGGAAACCCTAGAACAGCAGCAGCACCATAGTCTATGGCTCCCACAGGAGATATGGAGAAGGGGACATAACCAGCGTCTGCTTTGTAGCAGCTGGACCAGGGCCCGCTGTTTCCCTGCAGAAGGGAGAGCAGATGGGTGCGGGGTGACCTGTGCATGCGTGGGGAGGTGGGAAGAGTGTTGACCACAAATAAATTGCCTTTACCTGCTGTAAAGCAAAATCTGCCGAGCAAGTTTTCAGTACAGCTGAGGCCAAAAGGGATCCAAACCATGGAGAAACAGCAGCTGTGGCCCTGCAGTAACGCATTGGGTCAGCTGGTTGGATGGAGTGGGTCTAACCCTATGGCTTGTGAGAGTGTTCAGCAGAGCTTTGCTGGGAGGCTTCTGCTGATTTCTGTTGCGAGGTGGTGCTTTCTTTTATTTTTGTGTTTTAGTGAAAATATGAAAATTTTTCATTCATATGGAGCTGGAAGTTTTTTCTCTTTCTTCGACTGAGACATCAGGAAATGTCTTGCCATTTTATTTACTCTTGTTGTGGGAAGCACTTGCCATTTTTCACCTTGCTCTGTGTGCAGTTCATTGTGCTTCCTGAGCTGGCATAACGCAGGGCCTTAAGTTATCCAGAACTCAAGACGTCGGCTGTTGGAGGTGACTTTGCCCTGCTGTGACGGTGCTGATGGCTCAGTCTATTGCCGTGTGTTTGCTCTGATTCCTCTGCTTGGGTGCGTTTGCAGGAGAGGTTGTGGCATGGCTGGAGACCAGAAGACCCGTCCCTCCTTCCCCTCTAGGCTGGAGGGGAGATGGATTCACTTAGGGAGGTTCAGGGCTTTGATTGATTTAATTTGCTGCTTTCCTTGCATAGCTCTTACCTTAGTCATGTCCATCCTTGATGGTTCAGAGAAGACAGAAGCAGCAGCTCCCCTACATAGCCCCTTCTCTCCTCCCAGTTTTCTGGTCTGAATCTTCCTGAGTTGCTCCACACAGTCTGATTTTGGGTGCCACATGCAGTGGGATGGCCTTGTTTGTACGTCTCAGCCAGTGCCCAGTTTCCGTGCCCTCTGCAGCACAGTCCATGCTGCCAGGGTGGTGGCCCCTCAGGTGGCCCTTGGCCATGGTGGGAGTTGCCCCTAGGTCAGACCTTGGGAGTCATTCCAGCAGCACATGGTGCTGTAAATAACAAAGCCCCCATCAGCTGCAGTTATTTTCCCACATTGTCCTGGGTTCATTTCCTAAGGTTTTTCCCAAGATGTGAAGCCCTTTTGACTTAAATGTCTTTTGCACCTTTTTGTGGCTGCTGTAAGGATCCTGAGCAAGGGCATTGCCCCTCTCACCATTTTTTCTACCCAACTCTAGGCTCAAAAGTGAAAGGAATCTGGAGAAATCAGTGCAGCAGCCTCAGCCCTGGTGTGACTGGTTAGCGGAGCCAGCCTGGGCCTTTGGGCAAACCCTGCCCTGGTTTGGCCTTGGGTCTCCAGCACAGCTGATACCCAGGTGGATGCTTGTGTTGTTTCCCTCACCCCCATGAAGCAGAAATCCAGGTCCAGCTGTGGCTGAACAGGCCTTGGGTGGCTGGCCGACATGGGTGGAGGCCATCCTGCCTCGATCCAAGCTTTCCACCTCCTGAGCTGTCTTCAAAATTGACATCGCCGTGTCTAAGACCATGTCTGTACATGGGTGACCATATGAGTCCTGCTATGGGGATGTGGTTTCTGATGTTTTGGTGAAGCCTTTTGCTCCTGGGGAGGGACGTGTGGGCCAGCATGCACAGAGGTGGTGGTGAGCTCCTGCACATGTGTGCCTGGCAGCGCGCAGTGCAGGGACCACCTGGGACTTGTTTCCTACACTGAGGGGGTGGAGAATAAAGTTGACAAGGCCAATTTGGAACAGTGCGTTTAAAATTCAAATATTAAGATGCAAATGAAGCCCTCCTTTCCTTCCCACCCCCAAGCGACTGTGTTTCCCTCTCCAGGCAACTCGCCTGCCGTGGTCCCTGCACCAAGGTCCGGTCCCTTGCCGTGTATACTGTCCCAGTGCGTGGTCTCGCCAGGCTTTTGCCATTGGGCTGATTACCATGACAACTGGCTTGAACGCTGCAGATATTTGCTTCCCCTTTGGCTGGGTAGCTGTTGTGCCTGTGCGTCGGGGAGCGGGGAAGATGCCATGCTGACAGCTGCAAGCAGATGGGGTCAGATCCATTATTATGTATTCCTCCTACCCCCTTCCTCGGAGGGGAGGAGGACATTTTGCTTTTAAATGCATTTAAATCCCAGAGAGCAAGAGGGAAGAATAACTCATGGGTTTGCAGGGCTGCAAGATGGTGCCTTCAGCATGACGGGGCTGGCAAGTGCCTGTGCAGTACTGGGCTTTTGCTTTGGCCCCCAAAGAGCTGGGATATGGGCTAAGTGGCTGCTCCAAGCTCTTTGCGCAATGCTGAGCTTTTGCTTTGGTTCCCAAAGAGCCGGGATGGTGGCTTGGAGAGGCTCCTCAACCCCTACCCTGGTGGGACCTTGCTCTCGTTCTGTCGTGGTGCCGGTGTTCTCTGCATCTTCTGTCCCTCTTCCCCTCCAGCAGCGTTGGATGTCGAGCATGCGGGTGCAAGCCCCCCAAAAGGGTTCCCTGGATTTGGGGATCCTGCTGAGGACCCAGAGGGTCAGCTCGCAGCACCGAGGGAGGTTACACCCACTTGGTGACCACCACCGGCTTTGTTGACCCTCCCTGCCCAGCACGGGTGGTTGTGTCAGGACAGGATACGACCATCCCCGTCGTGCACGGACCCCTCGGAGGCCATTCAGCAGGAAAGAGGTTAACAGGAAGGAGGCAGGCTAGGCGCTGGCTGCCAGCTCCCGACCCCGCTTTGGGGTGGGGAGCAGCTGGGAGCTGCAAGAGCGGTGCGAAAATCGCCATATAAGGCCAAGACAAGCCAGCTCCAGCCTCCCGCACAGCCCCGGCCGGGCTCGCTCCGCTCCAGCGCACGCTCCCCGGATGGGCTCCCGTGGGGACGGGGCTGCGGAGGGGATGCGTGGCCCCAAACTTGCTGCCTAGGCACCCCCCGGGATGGGCGCCTCGCTGAGGTGGCGCTGGGTGGGAGAGGAGCCTGAGGGTGCTCGCGGCCGCTTCGCAGGCAGCTCGAGGCCTCGCTCAGTGTTTAGACTCGCTGTCTGTGGATGTAAACACCGACTAGGCTTAAAAGCGGCCCCTGGCTGAACTCTCCTGCCCAGCCCCTGTGCTTCACCCCCTCCCCAAACTGCTCCCAGGGAAGAAAATTCCTTCCCCCTGGCGAAAGTGGAGCTGCTGTTGTTTTATCTCCTGGTAGAGGCTCGGGAGGGCTCTGCAGGGGCCTGGCGTGCGGGGACGAGCGTGCATGGGGCTTGCTAACCCATCCTTCAAGCCCACCTTCCTGAGATGGTCCCTTGGGGTGGGTGACCTGGGGTGGTGGGGGGCTCCTCCGGCTGTCGGTGCGCCCATGATGCACAAGCAGGGGCCAACGGTGGGGAAATGTGTGATGGGGCTGGGGGAAGGGCTACAGCGTTTCACCATCCGGGAGGGTGTTTCTGCATTGCTGGCTGCACACCGGGGCAGGTGTCCTGTCCCCTCCTCGTGCCGGCGCAGGGCGGCTGCTGGCAGCACCGCGAGCCAGGTTTGCTGCCGGTGCAGAGCCATGCCGGCACACGCCAAGGCCGCATCTGCAGAGCACTGCTTGTGCCTCCCTCTGTGAAAGGGGGCGATGGCTTCTGGCTGGTTGGAGAGTCCAGGCAGCAGTGAGATTTGGGGGCATCTTCTCCTGTTCCTTGCACAGGGGCACAAGGTGTGATGCAGAGGGACACGTGTCGCTTGATACCTCCGTGGCATTCCCTTGCCCGTGGTAAAAACCTGCTTTTCTATTGCCTGGTGCATGGCCTGTAGCAAGCCAGAGGTTTCTCAGAGACTTTGCTGAGCATTAGCTGCTGATACAGGAAGGCTGCAGATGGGAAAGGTGAGCTCAGGTGGCCAAGAAAAGATACCTGCCTCCTGCTGGGGTGGCACAGGGAAAGCAGAGAGCTGCTGTGGGGACAGCAGGGATGGGGGAGCATTCCTGCTTGCAGGGAGGTGGGGGATGGAGGAGCACAACCTTCTGCTCCCCTTTGATGGGTGACTGCTCCAGTCCATCCTTTTGCATAGACCGCAGAGGTTGTTCTCAAGAGCCTTTGTCTCATTTAATAAATCCAGGATGCTCAGCCTGTTATACGATCTATAAGTGTAATAAAATCTGCCCGCCGCAGAGCACTGGTCGCGTTGCAGCTGTATCGATAGCCTTGTGCCTAGTGGCAGGAAGCCTAAAATGCTCATTAAAGCCCTGCTGCTGTGCCGGTCCCGCTCGCCCAGTGCCTGGGCAGCTCGGGGCACATGGTGGCCGCCCCACCGGCACCGGCAGGCTGAGCGCCCCAGCAGCAGCACCCCACCGAGCCTGCCAGCGGAGCCAGCTCTGCTGCGTGCGTGGTGCATCCCCTGCTGGGGTTTAGGGAGGCCGTGCATAGCCTTGCACACTGCAAAAGGGAGTTCCCTGTGACTTCTCAAGGAGTTGGTGCTTTCTTGCTGATGGCCTTTAGGTGGGAATGGTGGAGGTGGTGCTGGTGCGGGCTCCCTGTGCCGCAGGGGTGCTGGGAGCTGCCTGTCCAGGCTGCGCTGCTGCCCTCGCCTAAGGCATGGTTGTCTCCATGTTGCTCTGATGCGCCCATGGTGACGGGGCAGTTGAGTCTTATTCCCTCCCATTGCACAGCCCAGCCAAGACCCTGTCTCAAGCACCGTGATCAGCTGAGATCAGGCACCAGGGATGAGTGAAGCTTTTAGCAAACACGGCAGCTGCCTTTGCAGAGCACTCAAGAGTGCTGCAAATGAGCAGCGTGCTCGTCCGCAGCCACCCTCATGAATATTTTAGCTCAGAGAATTAACATTTGTCAAGAAGCATTTATGAAGGCAGTGTGGATGTCTCTTCCGCAGGCACCGCAGGCTCGCTGCTGCTCTGGGGTGGTGCTGGGAGCCAGGGCAGAGCCAGCCAGAGCCCGAGCCCTCCCCGAGCAGCGTTGCAGCAGAGCTGTGATCTCCCCACCGGGACGGCCGGGCCCCGGTGCCAAGGCAACCAGCCTGCCATGCGAGATAGACAAATGGTTGTGTTTTTGTTGGTTTTTTTTTTTCTTCCCCTCCTGGTTCTTGGCAGAAAGTAAAATGTCCCTTTTGTTTGGTTTCCTCCTCCCCCTGCCCCATCGCCGTTCTTTAAAGGTTGTGTTCCAGATTTCATCAACCCACGTTGTGTAATAGCCCTGGAGAACAGCGTGGGCATTGGCCGTGTCCCACCAAGGCCGTGGCAGAGCCACTTCTCGGGAGCTTGACCGTGGGGTTACCTGCTCAGAAAACACCTTGTGTACAGCTGCTGAGCGAAGCCTCGTTGTATTTTGGGTCGAGCTCCTACCATGCACACACGTTAGAAATGATGGGGAAGGTGCTTGGAGAAAATTTGGAAATTTTTGAATCTAAATAATCCTGTATTTCTACCTCAGCCCCACAAAAATATATGGAAATGAGGGACTCTTGCAGATAAACCCCATTGACTTACAGTATCAGCCCCTGCGCCTGGGCGTTCATCACCCAAAGAGCGTCCAGCACTGTGCATCCTCCTGCCACAGTGCCTGGGTGTCCCCAGTAATGCCCCGCTTGGGATTGCTTCCTTCCGCCTGTAAGAGGTTCCCATTCTTTCTTTCCCTCCTTTCCACTGCCAAGGTGGGGGATGCTGCAGCTGCTGGGCTCTGCATCCTACGAGCATCCATCTAAAGTTCCCTGCATCTTGTCCGGAGGCTGCTGGCGTTGTGGATATGGAGAGCACAGCGTGACCTGTGTCCTGAGCACCCAGGAAGGGAGAGGAGGAGGAGGAGGAGGAGGAGAGCGTACTATAGGCTTTGTGTAGTGTGGAGAGGGACGCTGTGAGCACGTGTGTGTGTAAATAAGGATCTGTCATACCAGAGAGAAACAGCAACGTGATTGTTTCTTGGCTCCGGTTCCTCTGCTGATACTGGCAGCGTGGAGAGCTGTAGCTGCTCATATGGTGCGGGTGCTGCCTTCCCCATGCCGGCACGCGGCGAGCAGTGGGGGGCTGCTCTGCTTGTGGGGCTGGAGGTGGCCAGTGGCACTGGGGAGAGCTGCTGGTGGTGATGGTGCCCATAATGGTGTCCTCTGCTGGTGCACCCTGCTGTGCTTCTACTCCTCCCCCCAGTTAAAAGACATACCCAGGCGTCAGATCCAGTCGCGGGGTAGCTGTGTGCTCCACCCATTGACAGCAGCATGGGATATGGCAAAGGCAGGGCCAGCGCCTGGGGACGGGGCTGTCCCGAGGTGGGGACCAGCAGAAGCCAGCAGCTGGAGGCAGAGCTGAGTCTGAGCATCCACTCTGCCCTCACCTGGATGTAAAGCCTCCCCTTGGCCCCGGGGCCCGGTGCTGGGCTCGATCTTGTATCAAAGCATCTGCTCTTCAAAGGCTCACAAAGTCCCAGCCTTGTTATTGTTTCAGCGTCTCCGCTGTATAAGACCTCCCTGCTTTTGCATTTATTTATTCCCTTCCAATTGCCAGAGCCACGCAGTCCTCACCTGACCTGGGACCAGCCCAGAGGGACCAGCCCTGCTCATCCTTCCTTGGGGATCCCCGGCCCTGAGAAACCCCCAGTGCAGAAACAGGTGCTCAGAGGCAGGGAAGGGGTCCGTGTGTCCTCATCCCCTGCTGCAGAGCCTCTCCCCTCTCCCCTGCTCCCACAACACCGCCCCGCAGCTTCGGCACCGAGGGGCTGTCCCTGTTCTCCTGGTTCCTCGGGGAGAGCAGCCGTGCGCCATTGCCAGCTCCTCCGCCGGGGGTCCCCGGCCGGTTTCGAGGTGCTCCTGGGGTGCAGTGCTGCCCGAGCTCCGTCCTTTTCCTCGGTGGCGTTTGTGTGCGTGTACGCGTGTTTCCACCTGGTAGCATTTGCATTTCACTTTGCTTCAAAGTGCCTGAGCTGCCTCCAAGGAAGGAAATAAATGGTGTAAAGGAATTTACATCCCAAGCGAGCGAGGCTGCTGGTCTGTCAGGTTTCATCTGCTGCCGAGAGGTGTGGGGGTGCAGGGGGGCTGCTGTGGCATGGAGGGTTTGTCCCTGGTCCTGGTGCAGGTGCAAGGTGGGCAGTCCCAGCTTTGCTCGCAGCACCTCTCCTGGCATCCCGGCTCGGAGGTGCAGTGGTGGATGGGGACCCACACATCGAGCTCTGCGAGATGCCAGTGTTCACCTTCACAAGGAGAGTTGTGCATCAAAACCACTTCACAGGGCCGGCCTGGCGGCGTGGGGGCCCCAAACCGGCTCCTCCGCTCTGGGCGCGCTTGGGTCAGGGCTGGGTGTGAGCAGTGGGGGAAGCCGCCCTGCACGCTGCCGTGGGGTTAAAGAGGGAGGAGAGCAGGCGGGTTTTGCAGGGAGCCATCTCATCCTCTTCTCCTGTGCCAGCTCCCTGCCAAATCCCTGCAGGGCCTCCCAGGGAGTCGATGGCTGTCTGTGGCAAGAGGGACCAAGTGGCCCAGGGTCCCCGTGAGGGGCTGGGGCTCCCTCCTGGAGCCGCCCTTATCCCCTGTTCTGGTTATGTTCCCTGGTGCAAAAATGCTCTGAGTGAGGAAGGAGGTTGGACTCAGACCTTATAGTCCTGGAAGCCTTGGCTGTGCCGAAGGCCAGGGAGACAAAAACGTTTCTAAGACTCCACTTGGAGCAGGAGAAAGTTCTTCCGTTGGGTTTTTATAGCTCCCGGAAAGCGGGGTTTTATTTTTGTTGTCTAAGACAAAAAATCCTCTTAGGAGCTGACTGCCCGTGCCGGTGGAGGGCGGGTGGCTGTGCATGCGCCGTGCCGGGTGTCTGGGCTTTGCTTTTCCTCCCTCCCTCCATCCTGTGGAGTCTGTGGATGCTGACGCCGGTTTCCACGAAGGAAAAGGAGGTTTTTGTGTCCCTGATGTGCGAGTGGCCCTGTTCGTGCGCTCATGCTGGGCATCAGTGCTGCAGCACCCATGATGGCTCCGTGCCACCCTGGCTGTTGTAGGATGCTCCCACCCAGGGACGCAGTTGCACGGAAGGCCCTTTCACTGGGGAAGGGGGCTATTTCCCACAGCCCACAGATGGGTAAACCGGAAGCCTTGCGGGGCTGATCTGAATTGCCTGGGATCGTAGGCTGAGGCCATCAAGCTCTCCCCAGTCAACCCTTCTTTGCCTGGCACAGGCTGCTTTTGGAGGGGTTTTACTGGTCAGGGAGCTTGTTTCCATAGTAAAAACCTTTAACAGCAACTGCCAAAAATCTGTCTCCCCGTTGGTCCAGCCATCTGGAGCGTGCAATGAGGCTTTGGCGGGGTGAGGAGGTGGTCGTGGACTGCTTTGGATGCTCCTTCAGTGCCTTTGGCAGCTCAGAGGGGTCCCTCTGCCTGGTCATTTATGTCCCAGGTTCATGCCAGGATGCAGGGGGGATCCCGGTGTTACCGAGCCTGGTGGGGCACAGGCAGGCTGGGGATGGGGGAGACATGGCATTGCTGTTCGGCGAGGGAGGGCTGCGGGCGCCATGCACCGGGAGCTGGTGGCCATGCTGTAATCAGATAAACTGGCGCTGCTCCAGATGGACCTGTCAGCTCTCGTCAGTGCTGACACCCCTCTGCATCCCTCTGCATCCCTTCGGGCCAGGGTGGCCACCGCCTGTCCCACTCCACTGTGTCTGCTTGGAGCAAGGCGTCCAGGAGGTGACAGTGTGGTGGCAAAACCCATCAGACAAAAAAGGTGCCTTCCATGCTGCGGTCCCTCCCTGGCAAACTCCATGTTTTGTTAATGGGAAAAACCTAGCATGCGTGTCTGTCTGTCTGTCTACAGCGCCTGAGACGCCCTGCACTGAGGGCACTGGGGCCTTTCTGCTTTGCCACTCCCTGTCCCCAGGTGCCACCCCACCACCCCAGATGCTTTGCAGCTGCAAACTCAAAGCCGGCCACTCGGTGCCTTGCCTCAGTGTCCCTGTGCTGCAGCGGGGCAACCATCCTTCCCTGGGCGTTTGGCATAGGAGAAGCGTCTCGCTGGCAGCAGTAGGCTGGGCTGGGCTGGGCTGTGCCGGCAGGAGTCATGCCCGCTGGTCTGTGTCCCCAGATGTGTGGCACAGGGCTTTGCTGCGTGCTGGCATGGCGCATGGAAGGGGCTGGGTACTCATGGGCAGAGCATCCTGGTTTGTAGGATCCTGGTGTCCACCAGGAGGTGTTTTGGGGATCAACTCTGCACTCATCTGCTCTTCTCTCCTTAAATGTTACTCCTTTCCTCCTCCCCTCGCAGCCGACAACCCTCCCACAGGGCACCATCAACATGAACCAGTGCACAGATGTGGTGGATGGGGAGAGCCGGACAGGGCAGAAATTCTCCTTGTGCATCCTGACGCCAGAGAAGGAGCACTTCATCCGGGCCGAGAACAAGGAGATCATCAGTGGGTGAGTGCAAGTCCAGGACTGAGCTGCCACGGGGCTCTTCCCTCAGCCTGGAGGAAGAGGAGGGTGGGTAGGAGTAGGTAGGCTGGGTGCTGTGGCAGTGCGTACCCAGGCTGACCCCCGGGTGATGATCACAGCCTGCTGCAGGGACAGTCCTGGGGGCTGGGTGTAGCTGCTGTCTTGCCATCAGCTCTGGTCGTCTTCGCCTTTTTGGCAAAAAGGCAGGGTTTCTTTCCCCTGCCATCACCTGGTGCTCTGCAGCTGAGTGGTGGTCTGAGCATCCCCCGAGCCCCCAGGTCTATGGTGTGAGCATGAGTGCTGATTTCAGCAGAGACCTGTGCAGCGGCAGATGATTTAAGTCCTTCCTCCATGCCTAGTGTGCATGCTCAGCTGTGCTAGGCTGGAGCCTGAGGCTTCCCAACATGCTGGATATCTTTCAGACCCAGTGCTTAAGGAAGCTCAGCCTCTGCCGGGAGCCTTGGCCAGGCCCTGGAGCTGAGATGCTCCTGAGTCACTCGTTACTTATGAAGGCCACCATTTTCAGGTCGGTTTTGTTGTCTGCTGTTGAGTGATACCCTGCTGCCCACTGCAGAGCAACACTCCCAGTGGCGTGTACCCCTGCGAGTGAGCTGAGCTACACTGGAGCGTTTGTGGGGTGTTCAGAGGGTGCATCTGCTGCTGAGATGCTCCTGGGCTGGCTGCGGCAGCTTCAGCCCCAGTAGAAAGCAGCTGTTTACTGGGTGGGGGAAGAAGCTTGGCTGCAGAGTGAACACCAGGATGGGGCTGGAGCCAGTGGGTGCTGGGGTGACACCACAGTGCTTTTAGGACAGCATCCGATCAGGCACCCAGCCCGCTGGCACAGGTCCTGTCACCACACCAGTGGCAGGTCCCATAGTCCCAGGGCTGGTGTGTCCGCCCCGAGTGCCATACGGCCTCTGGTCCTCGTTCGTCCCTGGGCAGACGTGGCCTCCTGGGGCTGCCTGCTCTGCAGTTACCCTGTCCCCATTCGGTCTCACCTTCACAGCACCCACCTCACCCCGCTCACTTCCTCCGGCACCCCCCCTCATCCCAGTGGAGCATCGCTCATAGGGGCACCTGCTGCTGGGATGCAGTCGCTCAGCAACGCTGAAGATTAGGCCACTAAAATGAGGAAATCTCGGTAGATTTCCCGACTCCAGGTGTTAGATGGTGACCTAGAAACCTCCTTGTCTATCACTCGCATGCTGGCTTGGGTTGAAGCCGGCGCTGGTGAGGGTGCGGAGCTGCGGGAGAGCCGAGCTGCCAGCATGCAGTGATGGACTGCGAGGGCGCTGCTGCTCACCTGCGAGCATTTCCCATGAGGGTTGTCCGGAGCTCGGGGCCTCCCTCGCAAAATTTGTTGACATTTGAAACTAGATCAGAAAGTTGAAGGGATGAAGCGCTCGCTCTGTCCCACTCTTCCCAAGGCATGGCATCTCCTGCTTGCCCAAGCCCTGGCAGCAGCAGAATCAGGGCTTTCTATTGAGATGATTTCCATTTCCAAGCATTTTCTTTGGTTGTGACTCCCCCCATTTTGGTAAGTACTGGTTGAAATAGGCATTTACCTACCAAGAGCTTGGGATTTTGATCAGATACATGTTTTCACAGCTTGAAACTTTCCCTGCTCTACTGAGGCACGTGAGCGTGGGTGATTCCCCTTCTGTGCACCCCTCGGGCCAGCAAACCTGTCCTCCGGTGGCACGGCCACCCCCTGGCCCCATTTGCAGTGGTGGGGTCACAGTGGTTGCGGAGCCGTGGTGCAAAGGCACAGGGGAATCGTGGCACAGGGGAGCCGGCTCCTCTCCTCCGGCCAAGGCAGGGGCAATGGCTATGCCCCAAAACACGGCCAACCCCCATGCCCTGCTCTTTTCAAGCTCTCCCCACACTCTGGTTCGCAGCTCAGCCTTTTGTTGCCGGTCCTGCCCGCCACACGGGAGGGAGAGGCATTGCAGAGCAAGGTGGGGCTGATTTATTGTTCATTGGCCTGGCACTGGATTTTGAAGCAGTGCGTTTGCTCCTGACTGCAAGCATTAATCATCCCAAAACAGCCCCGCTCTGGGTCCGAGCCAGGCGGGTTTCATTTGCAGTTGCAGCACGACAGGAAGATTTCCCCAGCTGGGGGAGAATTTGTTTTAAGTTTGTTGCGTGCTTCTGGCATTTATTGCTTAACCAAAACCCACTTGATGTGGCCATCTCAAAACGCTTTACAGCAGCAGTGTGCGAAGTGGGGGGGAGAGGAGAGGGAAGCAGGGACATCTGAAGCAGGAAAGTTTCCTGGCGGTCCACAGATCCCTGGGGAGTTCGCAGAGATGCAGGGGCAGGTCATCAGGTTACGGTGGGAGGGCACAGGAGGGTCCCCAAACAAGTGAATTGTGCAGGGGATGGACTTCTCAATGCCAAGTTCATGCTGCTCTTTCTTGGACAAAGCGCTTTTATGTGCAGTGTGAGGGCATTGGCATCGCTGAAGGGGGAAGGCCCTGCCGGAGGCTCTGTCCCTCTCGGCTGTCTTTAAGGATCCTTGAATCCCTGTCCCCTGGCAGCCTTGGCCGTGGCCTCACTCTTGCAGTGAGTGCAGTTTGAGCCAAAGCACCCTGGGGTCATCCCTCCTCCCCTCCTGTCCTGCCTCGTTTTTCTCCCAGGAGCTTCTTGGGATGATTTCTGAGTACTATTTACCACGTTGACCAGAGCGGAGAAGCCGAGCTCCTCCTTGTGCCAGCTCCAGGTTGGGGCTGTGCTTATGGCCAAGTTACAGACTCCAGTATGATGGGGTTAAGAGTGAAATGTGGATGCTCCATCTCTGGAGCTTGCGGGCAGCCTGCCCCAGGGGCTGGATGGGGCAGCATCTCCCCGGGCAGGGTGGTCAGAGCAGCTTTGGGGTTGGCAGCCTGTGGGAAGATGCGTTACACCCCAAGATGGAGTGCAAGCGTCACACCCCGCTCCCATCCCTGCACGCTGTCCTTTGGCACACACCTCACTTTTTGCTTTCTCTGCCTGCAGGTGGCTGGAGATGCTGATAGTCTATCCGAGGACAAACAAGCAGAATCAGAAGAAGAAGAGGAAGGTAGAGCCCCCAACTCCCCAGGTAACCCCAGGGG
Organism: Phalacrocorax aristotelis; assembly: GCF_949628215.1. Taxonomy (NCBI): domain Eukaryota; kingdom Metazoa; phylum Chordata; class Aves; order Suliformes; family Phalacrocoracidae; genus Phalacrocorax; species Phalacrocorax aristotelis. The sequence goes on along the minus strand of NC_134285.1, from coordinate 3,835,989 downwards.
TACACGCACTGTCACCCAGTCCCTTGCCTCCCTCTCAGGGCCACGGCATTGCTCTGCTCGCAGGAAGGATCCCCCCAAAACCAGCCAGACCAGCGGGCTGCCAGCCCTCTGATGCTGCCTGCTCCAAGGGTGAGAGCCAGGGCAGCAGGACAACGTGAATTAATTCCTGGTCGTCACTTCCCAGGGTCACACGCTACTGCTGCTGCTTTCCTGGCTGCTTTGGGGCCACGTTTCGCCCCCCAGCCGCTGTCTTGTGGCACCAGCCCTGCACACGCTGTCCCAGGAGCGGCTGCAAAGCCGTGTGGTCCCCATGGGGGACCAGGGAGAGGTGCTGGCCATTCACAAGACTTTTCAGCAGAAACAGGATGAAATTCCATCGGGCTCCGGTTACCCACTTTGAGATGACCCCAGAGATAATGGGAATGAAAGGAAAATACTAAAGGCCAGGGCCAGGCTGGGAGCTCCGGGGGCCGGAGTTGGGCTCTCCAGGGACCTGGCGGTGGCTTCGTGCTCACTTTGACTATAAATGGTAAAAAGCGGGGCCAGCCGTGACTCACTCGTTCCTGCGGGGCTCCCACGTGGCCGGAGTGGGGGAGAATCCCACAGATGGGGAACGTGACCCCGAGGCCACCCTCGTCCCTTGCCGGGGCTGAGAACAGCCGCGTTCCTGAGGCTGCCTGACCTCTGGGCGTGCGTCCCACCGCTGCAGGGGACGGGCTAGGAGGGCTCCTCCAGCCGAGCCGGGCGGCGGCACTGGGGGACTGAAAATAGCATCGGGGCTCCCCTGAGCCCCGGTTTTCAGGTTTCCTTTGATGAAGTCCTGAGGCTGGTCCTGGTGCAAACTGAGCCATGGGTGGGTTTTGTATGGTGTTTGTTTGAATCGAGTTTCCACCGCTCCACTGGATAGAGGTTCTGGGCAATGGGGAAAAAAATGGAGGGAAGATGATCCTTTTCTGTATACCAAGCTGGAAGTTTGATCCACCCCCTGCCAAGGGCTGGGGTTGTCACAGCCCCTCAAGTGCTGGCTCCAGTGATGCTCCAGGGAAGATGCCTCCTCCCTCCACAGCCAAGAGCTGACGTGTTTTGAGTTGCAGGTCCTCAAGCCCCAGGGAGGGGGCTGCCACATTCGGAGCACCCCAGTGAGCTGATGCAGCAAGGCAGGGATGCTCACCCAGTCCCTGGCACAACACGAAACCCAGGCTGGGTTCAAGATGGGGACGGGGCGGAGAAGAGAAGGGGCGCAGAGCCAGAAAACATCATTCTGGGTTACATTTCATCACCATGGCAACTTCTTGGAAACCATACAGGATCCAAGCTCCTGAGCACCAAATAAGGGAAGCGGTTGTGGGAAGGATGCTGGCTCCCTGCAGGCGGACAGGCTCCCCAGGTGCCTGGGGATGGGGTGAGCATGGAGCCTGGTGGCACTTTTACCCTCCTTGTCTTGGGGTGGACCTTTAGCTCGCACAGGAAGGAGTGGGGAGGTGCGCCCCAAGCCCCATTCCGCTTGCTACCCTCCTTCCACCCTCTCGATCCCACCGCTCCTGGCGCCGTGGCACCACTGAAAGACTCAAATTCACTTTTGTAAAACCAACCTCCATGTGGGACCTGCTGCCGGATGGATGCTGCGCTGTGTCGGGAACTCATGAGCAACTTGCAAAGGCAGAAGTGTCTTTCCTCTGTCTCCCGAATCGTGCTGATGCAGGTGGCTAGTCCGGGGAAGGAGAGAGGATGCTGGGGAGAAAATCAGCACCAAATCCCCTTCTCTGAAATGGCTTCTCCTGAAGTTGGCGGCTGTTCAGCTTGCTCTCTGTGTGCTGGCAAAGAAAGCCTGATTTCTTTCTAAAGACGGACGCCTGCTAATCCGGCAGTGGATCGTGTCTGAGAGCCACTCAGGGAGGGACGGACACCTTTGTGATTAAAAAAAAAAAGTTAAAACAATAGATAGTTCTGCTTTTCTTCACCCCCACATAGTTTTTCCTTCTGTGCTACAGCAGAGCTTGGCTGCAGCCAGGTGCTTGTTGGGCATCAGGGCCATTTTCAGCTCCCCCCATCGTTTTGCATCTTCCCCCTGCAAAATCACCAGGGTGGGAGCAACGCAGGTGAAACTGGGAATATCACTCCAGCTGCAGATTTTTGGGCAGGAATTGTTAGGTGCAATCCTAGAGGTATTTTCACCTTGGCTTTGCAAGCAGGTTGCGATCTTAGGGGAAAAAAGGGCAGGTTTCTCTTGCAGCTTTAGCCATGCTCCAGCAGAGAAGTGCAGGCAGCGGGAGAGACTGGGCTTGCTGCCTTCACCTGCTTGCTGTCCCTGGGAAATCAAGACAGGATTTGGGGCTGAAATCTGGGATTTGAGGCACTGCCCTCTGTTGCAGGACAGGTTTGCACAGGGGTGCGGCAAGCTCAGGTAAGCAGAGCGTGCCCAGACATACTTAAGGCAACTGGAGGCTGGTTCTGCCGATTTTGGTGCACACTCCGTTTTGGAGCTATTCATACGTTGAGCAGCAGAGAGTTAATTTCTCTGCTTGCTTATAGACTGCTTTTTGGCCCTCATATCTCTGTCTAATTAAATACTTATCTACAAATAATTATATGGGGGTGTGTGTAAGGAATATATAAAAATATATATCCTGAGCTGGCGATTAGCTTTGCGCTTTCAGATCAATGAATGAGAGAGTGGTTGAGGTTGGAAGGGCCTTTGGAGATCGTCTGGTCCGACCCCCTGCTCAAGGAGCATCCCCTCGAGCAGGATGGTTGTGAACTCTGGATCGTTTACCTCCAAGACTGCATTCCTTTAGAGTGAAATTTCCAAGGGGATTTTTAAAAAAACTGAGGTCATTTGTTGCTTGTTGTGGCTGTGCACGGAGCCAGGACCCGCTCCCTGGGAGATCCCCCGGCGGTTCCGGCACAGGCCTGCGAATGCTGGTTTGGAGGTGCAGGGCTAAAACCCACCGGTGGCTGACATAGGAGGGGGGACGAGAGATGCTCTTCGCAGCCTGTGTCCCCAGCCCGTGGCTGCTGGCTCAGGCGTTCCTGGATTCCCCCTGCTCCGTGGAAAGGGAACAAGCAGCCGGAAGACTTCCCACAGTCCGGAGGCTTTGGAGGGGGAGTTAATTGTCATTGATTTATTGGTGGCTTTAAGGAAAATAATCTGCTAATGAAGAAGCTTAATATGACAACAGCAAAACATCTGCTAGCAAACAAAGCCAAACCCTAAATGAGTTGTGAAAGCTGCTGCCTCTTCTGGGCCGGGCGCCGAACCTGGGCTGCCCGTGCTGCGGCCACTAAAATGGCATCCTCATCTGATGGACTCCAGAGCCCCTCATTAGCTAGCAAAGCGTTTAAGGTGATGAGTATCGTTTTAAAATAGCATAAAAATAGCATAACGCTCAATCTGATGTTGTATTTCTTTTTAAAGAAACAGCCTGTTAGGTAACCAGAGCACCCGGGAAGAGTAAGCACCGGGTGGGTTTTATTCTTTTTTATTGGTGGCCTGTAGCAAACCAGCTGTGACAAACAAACAACACAGCTGCTGGTGGCAGGGAATTAATTTTCTCCTCCATCCTGTGTCCTTTAGCTTGATTTCTTTTTTTTTGTTAATTGACATTAGTTATAACACTGAGAAAATTCAGTCCTGGCAAACGGGCCCCAGGAGAGAAGCCTGATGTCGGTCTGCATTTGTGAAAGGCAGCGGCTGCCCGCGAGCCAGCCCGCAGAGGGACCGGGGACGTGCAGAGGGAAATGGGGGATGCTGTGGTTGTTTACATCACTTACAGAGGATGCACTGTCACCCCAAACTGGGTTTTGGCAGAGGTGAGGGGAGCATTTCCAGGTTCCCTGTGAGCCAGGACCTCACAGACCCGTTTCTCTGCCGGGTCTGCAGCGCTGCACCTGAGTTGGGTGCATAGCCCCACGCGTGCACCACATGGCTTTTGGGAAGAGCTGCTGTGCCGGAGCATAAGCGGAGCTGCACGGGACCCCGAATGCCGGGGAAGGCTGGGGCTTCACTCCGCTCGGGACTGGGCTACACCAGCACGAGATGAGCTTTTCCCAAGGAGTTACATAGCGGTGGCCGCAGCATCCTGCGCGCCACACCAGGAGGGGCAATTCCTATCTGAAAACAAAGCCAGCGAGTCCCTCCACTGCCACAGCACCCAGCTGAAGGTCTCGTTCATTTGTCAGCTCGCCTTTGCTCTGGATCTTTTCCTAGCTGGATGCATGGGGAGGTGCAGCCAGCTTCAGGAGCCCTCCCCAGGGAGAGACGGTGAGGGATGTTTCCTCTTTTGCGGCAAGAGCGGCCGTGGTCCCTTTGTCCGAGGAAGTCCTGACCCATCCTTGCCACTGCACTGCCCTGGGGCAGGGTTTCCCCCTGTGAGCTTGTCCTCTTGGGAACGTGGTGGTAGCGCATCCCGTCCCATTGTGGCACACGTAGTGGGGAGCACCCAAGCCATGTGGGACCTCCTGGGATAGCCCGATGGGGACCCTGGGTGCGGAGCTGGGACAAACCCCCTTAACCACGCTGTCTCCCCTGTTCTCCTTAGGAGCCTGGTCCTGCTAAGATGGCCGTGACCAGCAGCAACATCCCCAGTGCGGAGAAGGTCCCTGCCACCAAGTCCACGCTTTGGCAGGAAGAAATGAGGGGGAAAGACCAAGTGGACGGGGGCAGCGGCATCAGCCCGGCGCAGAGCTCTGTGCAAGGCCACGCCGGGGCTGCCAGCTCCCTGAAGGATCCTGTGCTGGACAGCAAGGAAGGTGAGGGACCCGGGTGCGAGCACTGGTGTGGCACTGGGGTGACTTGATTCGGGCAGCTGAGCTGGCAGAAAACCACCGTAGAGGGAAAAGTTCTCTGTGGGTTTGGTTCCTGGAGCATCCCAGCAAGGAGGGGGAGGCAGCCCTTGTCCCTGCTGTGTGGGGACTGTATCGAGGCATTACAGGCTGGCATTCAGGAAGGAAAAAATTTGCATCACGTACTGGAAAATCACAGTGTGGGGCCCAGTCCTGCCCTGGCAGGAAGACGGGGCTGTCTGCCCTCACAGGTGACATTGCCCTTGCGCTGGGGCAAAACGAGGGGGAAAATGCCATTTCTAGTCTCTCCGCATCTCTGCCTGGGGGAGTTGGAGGGCACAGGGCCATGCTGCGCTCAGCCCGGCTTCAGGGCTGCCAAGCCCTGAGCACCGCTTCCTCCTCCAGCCCTCGCATCAGGGCCCAGTTTATGTTTGGTCTCCCCAGTGAGTCCCTGGAAGGCCACGGCATTGTCCTCCCTGGAACAAAAGGGGCTGGGGACTGTTCCTGCTGGGGCTGTGGGCACAGCCCACGCGCTGCAGCCATTTCCTTTATCTGCCCACTTGGATGGGGGACGCTTTCCACCCACTCCCGGCTGCAGGAGCGATGTATGCATCGCCTTGCATCCATGGAGCTGTGATTGATGCCAGGTTGGGAAGGACAGGGATGGAAATGGGTGAGGAGTGGTGACTACAGCCATCCATTCCTTGATTTGAAGGTTTAGGTCTTTCATCTGTGCAAGCCCAACCCAAGAGCTGGACTGGCATCCCCAGTTTCCTGCAGGCTGTCCCACCATCTCTATGGGCACGAAGGGTGGTCAGGGTGGAAAAGCCAAGGGTGCAAGAGGTGGCACAGAGTGGGGCTGGGGGCCCAGGCTGTCTCTGCTCTTGTTGCCTTCCCCTGTCCTGAGTGGGATCGGGTGGTTTTGTTAAAGACAGAATTCCTTGAAACCAAGTGTGGTGACTTTTCTGTCCCTTAGACGAAAGCTCCATGAACGGAGACCGGATAGACTGTGGGCGGAAGACGCGTGTCGAGAGCGGGTACTTTTCCTTGGAGAAGACCAAGCAAGACTCGAAGCTGGAAGAGCAGCAGCTGCCGCCCCCGCCGAGCCCACCCAGCCCCAGCACCCCAAACAACAGGTACAGTTATCCCAAATCGCCCTCGCAGGAGCATGCCCAGCCCTTTCCTTCCCCAGGTACCCGATCAGGCGACCGAATGATTCACAGCTTCTCTCTGAACTCCTTGGACTCGAAGAGCAGTTGCTCCATGCACAAGGACTCCAGCAGCAGAGATGTAGGAAGGGGAGCTGAAAAATCGGGGCGTCCCCTTTCTTTTAAAGCCAGCCGGCAGTACACCACCCTGGCCGACGTTCCCAAGGCCATTAGGATCAGTAATCGTGAGGCCTTCCAGGTGGAGAGGAAGCGGCTAGAGCGGAGAACCCGGGCCCGTAGCCCTGGGAGAGAAGAAGTGGCCCGGCTCTTTGGCAATGAGAGAAGGTAAGGGATGAGTGGCTAATCTCCTCCTTGCATGCTTGCAACAGCAGCGAGGCTGGGTCCCCGCCGCAGCCCTGGACGGAGCAGGCAGTATTTGCTGGGTGAAGCCCCTTTGTGTTAGAGTGCTCCTGGGTTTAAGGACGCCCATCCACACCGACCAGGCGGTGGGATGGCTTTAGTAGTGCCAGCAGGCAGGTGTCACCCTGCCTGGCCACTCTGGGGACAGCTGGCTGGGGTGGGAAATGTTCGGTGGCCGTATTTGCAAGCAAGCCGACCCTTCCCATCCCCTCCCCGGCATGGCACACGCTGGCAGCTGGCACCATTAATTAGGTTAGCTCTAAATGGTGTTAGTGCCGGGTGCGTTACGCAACTGCCTAATGAGCTGAGAGAGGTTTGAAAATGTCATGGCATTAATCTGGGAGAGGAGAGGCGGGTGCAGTGCTGAGGCAGGGTGCAGCGGGCTGCAAAACAGCTTAGTGCGGAGGAGGGTGGGGAAGGGCGTCCGCACGCGCGCCTGCACCGCGCACCGGCGTGCTCGGTGCTCTCCGGGCGAGGTGAGGGACGGGCTCGACTTGCCCTGGGAGAGACGCATTTGTGCTGTGAGAGCAGCAGAGCAAACCAGGAGACGGGCCCCGGGCGAGAGGGCCGCCTGCCAGTCTGATTTTCTTGCCCTGGTTTTCCTCTGGGCATGTTCTCTCTCGCACGGTTTCAGCAGGCACTTCTTTATTTCTTCCCAGCCCCTAAAGGACTGTTTTCCAGCCTGGCTTCCTCACGCCGAGAGCTGGGAGCGGGTCTGGGGAGGGCGGTGCAGCTTTGTGCCGGTGCCGCTGGTTGGCAGGAGGATGCCGAACCCATCCCGGCCTCGGCAGCGTGCACAGCGAGTGCCAGGCTGGGGATAAAGGAGAAGAGCATAGATTTGGCTTTGTCTGCCTGGGCAATTGGGTGGGAGGAGAAGGGTGCCATGCAGGTCCTCTGGCCACCCCGGCTGGGGACGAGGCTGAGGAAGGGCTGGGGACTGCTGGTTTGCAGAGTGAACTGGTGTTGGCCCAGGTGTGGGCGAGATCATGTCCCCGCTGGGTTTGCTTGCACAGGGTGCCCTGGCCAGTGCCTGCCCCAGTGCGAGAGGACAGCAAGTTCCTCCCGTGCCGACAGTGCCTTGCTCCAGCCCTGGGTGTATTGTGCAGCACTGGGATGTGCCATCTGAGGACAGGGAGGAGCAGATTTATAGGCAGATAACGGGGGCCTGGAAGAGGATGTTGCTGCCAGACGCTGTCCTTTTTTAATGTCAGAGCCCCACTCATTGCCTGCTGATGGGTGCCTTTTCCCAAGGAGTCTGTTTTTCCCAGCCCAGCTGGGCTCCTGGGGCCGTTAACAGGTTTTTATTGCTTTATCAGTATTGGCAAAAATTCCCCTGTGTCAGCTCAGGGCCTTTATCAGAGCAGGATGGGTGCAGGGAGGACAAGCAAGGCAGAGGTCTTGCTGCCCGCAGGGCTGAGCCCGGGCCAGCATTTGGGAGGGGGGCGATGGCAGAGAGCAGGACGAGGGGTCCCCACCTGCCGGAGGGTTCGGCCGGGGATGGCGGCCCGTGGTGCCGGAGGAGCGTGCCATGAGCCGGGACGGCTCAGCGGGCAGTGTTTAGGGATGGGCACGTTTGCTTTCTCCTGATAACCTGAGCATTGGCCTGTGTGGGTGGCGTGGGTGGAGGGGCCATGTGTCCCAGAGCTCAGGAGGACTCGGCGGGGTATGGAGAGGCAGTCCAGCGTTGCACCAGAGAATTAACATTCGCCGGCACCCTGCTCAGCTTGGCTTGGCTGCTTTTTAAATTTGAGTTTACTTAGTCCACATATCCCTCTCATTTTTCTCCTCCGAGCTCAGGCTGTGCTGTTTGAGGTTGAGCAGATACAATAACGCACTTCCGTGCTGCGGGGTCAGCTTTTTCCCCTGGGTTTAACACCATTTCTAATAATTCTCAGTAACCCACTAACATGTCCGGGAGCGCTTGCCTGGCATCACTTGCCTACCCTATAGGTGCCAGCCGGGCATTGTTCAGATTGGCCTTTCATCTCTCAGTGCAGCCAGAAGAACTTGCTCTGATTCTGTTGGTATTTTCGGCTCTTCCTTTCGTTTTCCATTTACCCACCGTAAATCAGTTATAAGTGTCAGAGCTATGGATAGAAAAGAATTATTCTAGGTACCCAGTGCTGCACCCTGAGTGACACACCAGCAGGCTTAGCTCCAGATAAAGCTGCTTTTCGGGCTTCTTGTCCTGTTTCCTTATAGTAAGAGATATTACATGACTTATGTCTGGGACTTGTGCTGAAAATTTTCCATGTTGACCATTTATACCTGACGCTGACTCCACGCCCCATGCAGACAGCTGAGCTCACAGCCACTCAGAAATATGAATCAGAAACCAGGCGATAATCTCCATGATTTTGGCGGAGCGGCAGAGTGCGAGTTCCCTCTGCTGGCACGCAGCAGGACGGGGCTGCCGGCACCGCACTGCCAGCACCGCACAGCAGGGCCCGACCGGGCCAGGGGAGAGGGTCTGTGTCCAGAGAGGTCGAGCCATGCCTCCAGTCTCATGTCTCAGACCCATTCTTAGGGCAAAAGAGCAGGGGCAGATCTTTGGAAACCCTGTGGATAAATCTTGAAGCCTGTTTTGCACACAAAATCGCAGCGGAGAGGGCTGCAGGGACAACACTGGGTGCTGGTCCTCATATCCCAGCAGAGCTCTGCAGCTGCGGGGATAAATCCTGGCACATTTCAGGAAGGTGTCAGCAGCTTTGGGAAGGAGACCACCATCATCAGGTGGGGTGCAGAGACCCAGAGCCCCTTCCTCCGGGAGCGTGGCCCCAGGCTTACCCACCTCCTGCAGCTCCCCAGGGAGCATTGGGATTTCTGGTGGGAAGACTTGGGTTTCCTTGCACACTTCCAGGGATACAGCCTCTAAAACGGTGGCTTTCCCAGTTGACCCCATGTTCTGTTCAGGCTGGCAAGAGTCTGCTGTGGCGTCTGCCAGATCTGCTGTAGGAGTGTGGTCAGGGGGCTGAGGAGTATTTCTAGCCTTGATAAATAGCAGAGCTGCCTGAAATCGCTTAGAAGACTCTTCTTTCTCAAATTCCTTCTCTGGAGCTTCTTGAGATGTAAGGCTCTTCTCTAAATGCTGCTTCTACCCCTAGAGAGAAGTTCCTGCTCTCCCAAATATAGTGGGATTTTTTCGTGTCTAACTATCCTCTTCATTTTTGTGGACCTTTTGGGGAAATTCCTCTTCCTTTTCCTGACACTCGCTGTCTTTCTTGCTGCTCAATAATGAATCCAATAAAAACAAGCCCTTCCAATCAAAGAAAAACATTTAACGATAGCTCGTGCTGGTCCTTTATAGCTTTCCTTCCCACCACACACACCCCTCTACCTAACAGCCGAGATCTGCAGCTCGGGTTTAGTGGCCTGGAAAAGATTAACATCCTGCATGGCCAAGGAACTCCTTGGGACGAGCTTTGTAGTTGAGCAAGCACTAAATGGCACTACAGCTTTTGAAATGCTTCTTCCTACCTGTCCACAGCCGCCTTCTGTCAGCATGGAGCTGCTGTTCAGAGGCAGCAGCTCTCTCCTCGGCACGGTGGGGAGTAGAGGAGAGCCCTTCCCTTCCCTGTCCCCCCAGGATCTCTAGCAGTAACCTCTCTGAAATGTTGAGCTAATGGGAAAAAACCCAATTCTTTCCTGTAATCCGGATGATATTAACCCCTGGGGCTGTGATTTGGTTGCAATGATTTATTTTTCTTCTCCCCTTTTCAATGACGAATTACTGGAATGATTTTGATTTTGTTTTGTATGTAGATGCAGATATGTAATTTCCTCTTCTGTTCATTCATTTTCCAGCCTTGTTTTCTTCCAGGTCTTGTTGCTCTCCACCTTCTCCTGCTGTGTTGCTGTGTGACGTGTCCGCCTTTACTTCGCCTGCTTCGCTACCATCTCATCTCAATCTCAAGCCGTAGAACAACCTGGTGGTGCAGCCCCTTTCATGAGAAATCAACCTGCTTTTGATTTTGTTTTATGTTTTTTGGTTGGGGTTTTTTTTTCTCCTGATTTGTTTTTCTTCAGGCCTTCACCTAGTAGGGCACAGACAATGTTAATTCACGGACCTCTTACTCCCCTCTAAACTGAGACTCAGAGAAGGCTGGGCCAGTGTAAAAAAGGTTAAACAATTGTAACTCCAAAACAGTTCCCCATCTGTTGGTGAACAGAGGACGTGGATTTATGCTCCGCAGGCTGGCTTACGTGAACGGACATTTCATGAGCAGAACATCCCAGGGGGATTGGGAGCTCTGCGTGAGCCCGGGATCTGCCCGCTCCCAGTCTGCAAACTGGGAGGCAGCAGGGGCTGAACAGATGCCCCGTAAAAACATCAGAGACATTCAAACTTACAAAGCCAAGTCTTCCCCACCGATTTTGTCCCTTCTTCTTTGGTTGTGGGCTTCAGCGCCTGGTCCGGGCAGCCTGGCGCTGAGCAGCAGTGGGGGGCCCTCAGCCTGCCGGGGGATGTGATGTGCTCAGACTGTCTCATTTACAGAATTTGGTGCAAATGTTGGTTGAAAACTGAACATCTCATGTTTTTTAAGTCCTTAACTTGCTATTCCTTTTTGTGGGAAGTGTTAAAAATGTTTTCTGGATAACCGATTTCCCCTCATGTGGTTGCCATTGGGATTTTCATGCGTGTTAGAGGTTCACACAGATCAAGCAGCCCCGAGTTTAGACGCAGCACGTGTGGGTCCAAATTTTGTGTCAAGAACCCAGCTGGGGAGGTTCAAAATTGAGCTTTAAACCTCACAGCTTGGAGCACAGCTGGCATGTTGGTGGTGGTGGGTTGTTACTTCACATTCCCAGGTTGTGATTAAAGACCTGAGGTTGATACTTGCCCAAACTCCTGGGCCTGCAAACTTAGACACCAGCAGGTCCTTTGAAAATTCCAGCATTTCCTCTCCTGTGGGTCAATGAGAAACTTTTCATGCTGAAATGATGCTTTTAATTCCATCTGCAAAGACCTGTAGTTTGCTGGTTCTTAGGGGCATCCCATTTGGGTTTGGTCGGGGCTAGCGCCTGCTCCATCGCATTTCTTTGTAGTTCTCCGTCCTTAGGAGACGTGTGCCACGGTGCGATGGGCCGCCAAGGCGGTGTCTGAGAGCCCAAGTTGTGCTCCCTGCTGTCCATGCTGGATTTGCAGACCGGTTTGAGAGGAGGGTAGAGCCCCGAGGCTTTGCAGGGGATGCGCTGCTGTGCCTGCACAGGGTTCTCCTCATCTCCTCGTGCCTCTTCAGCTGGCGCACCCTGCGAGCCAGACGTGTTGTCTGGAGGCACCTATGGGACTCCTCACTCAGTGCAATCCTGTGGATGTTTCCCGTGTGAGGCTGAGTTTTTACAGGGTATCTATTGCAGGGAACGTGCAGGGTGACCCATAGGTACCTGTTACCTCCACACCCAGCTTGGTCTGGTGTGTCTGCTCTGTGACCTGGGGGGCACTTGATAGCTGCAGTGCTAAGAGAGTAAAGACAAAGCTTAAGCCAAAGGTGCTCAATAATCCCTGCTTCTCAAAGGGCTGTAAAATTTACAAGTAAAAAGCTATTGCTGGTTTTGCGAGGGTTTTCTACATATTTGAGAAGATACTATTTGTGGAGCTGAGTAGCATGAGGTTTTCCCCCACTTTGGGGGCAAGTAAAATGGAGCGTGTCAGACTGGGGTATTTTGCCCTGGATTTGTGCACGCCAGAGCTTGCAGAGAAACAGGGACCAAAAGCCAGGTGTGCATGAGCACTGGGTCGAGCAATTCTGCAGCCTTAAATTTGTGGGATTGTACAGCTCAGCACAGTTGCTGTCCTTGTGTTTAAACTGGCTCTGGTTTCCCCTTTTTCTCTGTTTTCCAGGCGATCCCAGGTAATTGAAAAATTTGAGGCATTAGATATTGAGAACGCGGAGCACATGGAAACGAATGTGTCGCCCGGTGCTGCCCTTTCCAGTGAGACGCGGCAGGGCAGGAGCGAGAAGAGGGTTTTCCCACGAAAACGGGTAAGCTGCTCAGCCAAGGTCTCATGGTGGGCTTTGGAGGATCTGGGAGCCCAGGATAGAAGATTTAACTAGAGGGTTTAGCTCTAGGGTTTGTCCCTGGGGAGAGCAGGGGATCTGGAGTCGCAGGCAGGCTCGTACAGGAGCCAAATCGCTGTGTGTGCTCAGTCTGTGCAGGTTTGCCGCTTGCTGCTCTGCTCCCTTTGCCCAGCTGCAGATCAGAGTGGAAAATCCAGGCTGTCTTTTCTCCTTCCTCCAAAATAGAAAGAGGGAAACTTCAGATCTGGCATGGCAGGACACGTCAGGATGGGGTGAAGTAACAAAAGAAACAGGCAGTTGTGAGAGTCCCAGATATGCTTAGTTATACTGGGAACTAGTTAATGCCTGAGAGGACAAAAAAATTTTATTGCCAATGAAACAACGCTTGTTCTGAGCCTGAGATGCCCCTTAAATACACGGATTTTTATGCCGTGAGCCAAGAGAGTGGGACTTGCTGTCCTAGTTCGTGCGCTGATCTGGGCTAACGCTGTTTACACAGGACTTCACTTGTGAAGGTGCAGCTGTGGGCTCTATCCTGGATGTATCTGCGTCTCCTCTGTCCCCGCATCGCCGGGCAAAGTCGCTGGACAGAAGGTCCACAGAGTCCTCTATGACGGTGAGCCACCGGGGCCGTGTCCTCTGCCTTGCGGGAGGACATCAGACGCCCTTCCCAGGCAGGTCTGGTGAAAACTACTGTGCTGCTTTCCCCATAGCCAGCACGTAGGACACGGGATATGCTCAGATTCGGAGCAGGTTTCAGTGACTTGGCTTCTCACTTGGCATGTTAAGGAGAGCTAACACGTGCCCTGGCTTTCTAATGACTCTTCCTTGATGTTTATAGAGTTGCAAGTGGGTGTCAGTGGGACGAAGGCTGCGAGGGAGGGCTGAAGCTGCCCTCCTGAGCTTTCCCTCTTTGCGTATTTCAAATGCTCACCAGACCTGGAGGCAAACAGTACAGAACAAACACAAAACGCTCTTCTCTCACTCACCACCCTTCTGTAGGAACAAAACAAATACACTCGCTAATCTCTCAAAAAGATTACACAGCCATTGTAAATATGAGCTGCATTTTTTGTGGATGGGCAGCTTCTATTCAAGGACTTCTCAGAAAAATGCAGTAGCTTAGCATTTCTGTAGTAGCTTTTCATGTAGGCTTGTACAGCCACAAGAATGATTTTTAAATTCTTGGTGGCAATAAAAAGGTGCAAGAAGTACACATTAAGTGGTGAGGCATATTGTCTAATGAAAGCAAGAAAATCATGCAGTTGGTGGGAAGAAAACCTTTTCCTTACATTAAATATGCCTTTATCGTGCCACTCTGCTACGAAAGTAGCAACATAAGAAAAAGCTGCATGCTTGCTGCCTTGCAGCCATGACGGCAAGACTCTCCCTTGCCTGTCAGGTTTGCTGTGTCAGATCAGGTCAGTTATCTGTCAGGAAAAAAGCTGAGGGAAGAGTTCATCCCTTGTTAGGCTCGGTGGGTTACAGCAGAGCTGTGGCTTGCGCTGCGTGGGTATCTTGTCCATCAAGTGCTTTATCTGTTTTTTGTTTCTAATGTCTACACCCTTCAGTGGCAGCTGGTCCCACACTTTTTGTGCTTCAGCAGCTTTGCAGCTTCGGGCAAACCCTGTGCTCTCCTGCCTGCCTGAGCACTTGGAGGAAAGCAGAGGGGTTTCCGTGGAGGAGCGGGACCTGCAGGAGAAACCCTCCTGCTCCGGGCGCTTCTGTAGCGTCTCACTGCAGCCCAGTCTGAAACCTCCACGTACTGCTTAGCAGCACCTTTCCTCTCTGGCTGCTTCTACACCTTTGCTTAAACTTTAAGGAAACTCAGAAGTGTAGTAAAGTAGTATGAATGATGCTAAGGAGGGATTTACCTGCTTTTGCAGGAGGTTCTTGCCCTGTGCTTCCTCCCAGTTGATAACAAGCCCATGAGCAACTGTAACACTTTTACTACTTCTCTTTTCCTTCTCTGCAAAGTGCATGGTTGGGAGCCGGTTGGTTTTGATCCACAATGTAGATCCTTCACTTGATGCTCTCCTGTTGTACAAGAAAGAGCTTAAACAGGACGTAGACCCAGGGACCATGATCCCACCTGCACTTTGACAGAGGAGAAGCAGGCAGGTGGTGGTATCACTCTCTCAGGGTAAATTAGGGCTGAGATTAGAACTTGCCGCGCTCAGCCTACTGCAGAGATGGGTGTAGTCACTGCAACTGCTATTTTCTCTATAGTTTGTTCGTGGTTTATCACTGCCTTGTCAGCAGAGCCTGGTGGGGCTCAGTGGGTTTATTGCCTGCAGCCACACCACAGCCAGGGCTGCTCAGGCTGGCGTCTGCCCGCTCCTTCTTCCGACTCTGTAGAGCTTCAGGAAGGGCAAGGTGGCATTTACTTTCCCATGTGTTTTTGTGGAGTGAGGCTGGCTTCCCACCACCACGGAGGCACTCAAATGTGGAGTGTGCTGCCCCACAGCATTTGATTGAATAGGCTTCCCCAGTTTTCCATTGCTCCCCTTGCTATAGCCCATTTCAGATGCTACAGCTGCATTTCACACACTGCTGTCCTTTCCTCCTCCACTCTGCAGCACGTGGAGCAGCTGGAGGAGCTCAGCCTCAAGGGAGTGAAAGCATTTCCACCACATCCTTCCCTGCGCACAGGCAGGGCTGGGAGGAAGGGCTAGCAGGAGTTATCCCACGCTATCTTGGTTGTTTTTTTCAGAGCTTCAACATCCCAATGCACCCGCTTTGGAGGAAAGAGCAGGTGTCGTTTGGGTGGTGTCGTGCTCGGATTCCCTGTAATTTCCAGCCTTGGGAACTCAGCCTTATTTAGAACCCTGCAGCACATAGTTTTTCCTTCGTAGTATATAAAAGAGGGACAAAACTGCCTGCAGTCTTGCTAATTCCTTGCTGCTTCTTCCTCTGTAATGCTGGTGTAACAGTAGGAAATTGCAAGAGAAGGGGGCAGCCTGAGTAAGCCATACGGCAGGTCTCTCTTCCTCCTGGGAGCAAATGTTTAGCTCCACACAGTGTAATGTTCCAGTTTAACTGTTGCTGGTCTCTTTTATTGCTGTGCTGCGTTTTATCAAGCTGCTGCTGTTGTCTGCCAGGCGCAGACACTTCCACCCCGCCCTCTGATCGCCTCTCTCCTTTCCTGCAGCCCGACCTGCTGAACTTCAAGAAGGGCTGGTTGACAAAGCAGTACGAGGACGGGCAGGTGAGTCCAGGGGAAGCTCTGCCCTTTGCGTCGGTCTTCGGTGCCGCTGACGCTCACTCCGATGTCCCAGCTGCACATGGGGCTGCCCTCGGCACTGACAAAGCCCCAATGTCCTTGCAGGGTAGATCAGTATTGGGCCGTGCTCCAGGTGGGAGAAACCACATGTAGGCGCTTGGGCAGAGCAGCGACAGCGAGTTTGTACAACCCTGGAGCCAGGCAGCAGTGGTTGTGTGCAAGCCCTGTGCAAATGGTGTTTGTCTTGGAGCTGGAATAGCTGGTGCTCTGTCCTGGGGAGGTTTCAAAGCCCTACAGCTGGATAGTGTGTTGTGGGTTTCTAGGGAGCCGGGGCAGCTTCAATAGCAGCACTGGTTTCGTGTTCCCATTCTCTATTAGTCTCATCTCCCTTGTGACCCAGCAACTCCTTCGGTGTCAGTAATGAGGCTCAGATAAGCTCTCCTGAGGGCTGGGGAAATGCAAGAAACAAATAAATGCCTCTGAGTTGATGCTGAGGGAAGCAGACGCTGCTGCTTTCCTCCTGTCCATTCCAGGAAGGATGCAGGATGTACTGCTCTATCAGAGCCTTAGAGACAGGCACTGATGCCAAGGTGGCGTGGGTGCTCTGGCTGTTTGCAAACCACCCCTTCCCTGGATTTCCTGCCCTCCTGCTCAGCCCATCAAGGGAAAATGAGGGCAACTCGCTCACGGCTGTGAGCGCCATGGCCCAGGCTCCGCTGCGGGGACCTGCTGGTACCTTGGGCCCTGGGGCTGAGGGTGTGTCTGTAGGCAGCCAGAGGAGGAATCAGCTGCTTTATTAACTGAAAGCTGCCTTAGGTAAGCCTGTGCCTTGCTGGGAGCATGCAGAAGGCATATTTGTATAGAGCAAGGGCCAGGAATAGGCTCCAACTCAATTTCCAGGTACTGCAGATAAACCAAGAATATTTTACTGTGCTTTTTTTTAATAAAAAAGGTCCCTCTGAGGCTTTAAGTGCAGCCACTAAAAGCATCGCCTTGCCAGTGGAGCTAATGGGAAGGCTCCGACTGCCCTGTGGCTCTCACGGTGTTTCACCGTTACATGCAGGGTTGGTGCCGCTGAGGTCCAGCGCTGTGCCAATGTGGCAGTGCTGGGGAAATGGGGAGCCTGGCGGTGCAAACCATCACTGTGTCCCTTGTGTTGCTGCCTGTTCAGGTCTCCCCTTTCCCCTGGGAGGGCCTCTTGGTGAAGCCGGGTGCAGAGCTGGGAGAGGAGAGCTTGGGAGCTGCCTCCTTGTGGGGCATCTCTGCAGGTGACTTGTGATGAGCTGCTCGGGCTCTGCTGGTGGGGAAGGAGCAAGACTGTAACCGCCCCATCTTGGTTGTTTCCTAGTGGAAGAAGCACTGGTTTGTGCTGACCGACCAGAGCCTGAGATACTACCGGGATTCAGTGGCAGAGGAGGTGAGTGTCTTTGCCCTGAGCATTCAAATCACTCTCCACCCAGGGGAGCCCCAGGTGCTCCCAAACTGACCCCAGGCAGGTTGTCTTCCCAGATGCCAAGGTCCTGGAGCATCACTCTTCGGGGCTTTGTGCTTCTCGAGGACCTGCTGCATGCTTCCCTGCAAGCCCACCGCACTTTGGGATTGCAAAACATTACAGCGTATTTTACCTCTTCCCTCTCCAGGCAGCTGATCTGGATGGAGAAATCGATTTATCTACATGCTACGATGTTACTGAGTACCCGGTTCAGCGAAACTACGGCTTCCAAATCCACGTAAGGAATATGTGGGGAGGAGAAAGAGTCCAGCTGCAGGACGGCCAACGGGGCTGCTCACGCTGTGCTGCTGCTTGGGGATGCTCGTCCGTGGCAAGGGAAACATCTCCCCAAACACCTAAGAGAGGCCACCTGGCATTCCCCCCAGTGCTCCAGAGAGCTACGGCCTTCCGTTTGAGAGCCTGGTTTTGGTTCAGAAAAAACGGAGGGGGAAAGGGAAGGTTTTGTCTCAGCCTTGGGGGCTCAGCTGTGGCAAAACTAGCCTGATTGCTGAGAAACGCTAATTCCCACTGTGACTGTGCTGGGGGGATGGAGGGGCTGGGTGCAATCTCCATGCAGCTGGTGAGCAGTGCTGGGTGCTTGGGGCTGGGAGCAGGGTGGTATCGGGTGGGGTGGGAAGGTGCTGGTGGGCGCAATCAGCTGCTCTGAGCCAGTCCTCCTCCCTCACCAGACGAAGGAAGGGGAGTTCACCCTCTCCGCCATGACGTCGGGCATTCGCCGCAACTGGATCCAGACCATCATGAAGCACGTTCGCCCCACCACTGCTCCCGATGTAACAAGGTAAAGGAGGGAGTTTAGCAGTCCCTGCAGTTGTCTGGTTTGCTGTGCAGGAGTAACTCTTCCCTTATCCCCTTTCTTTCCTCGTTCTGAGCCCGTCCGTTCCTGAAAGCTGCAGCTCTTTCTCACATCCCTCTCTCTGGGCTTAATTTGGATACGCTTTGTGGGGATGCTGATATGCTGAGTTACTCTTACGCCTGCAGATTTCAAAGAGGGTTGAAAATGTGGCTTTAATTTGTGCATAGGGATATGAAATACTGTTCCTATATCAAGGCTCCTCTGGATTCCCACCAGGTATTGTGAAACCACTTGGATTCAGTTGTGCTGGGTTCCCCCTTTCCTCTGGCTACTGTTCAGCACGAGCTGCCCATCCCCTCTGTGGGTCACGGCAGCACGAGCCCAGGGTTCAATTTAGAAGCTTTTTGGCTCTGATATATTTAAAACTCCAGCCAGCAAATTGTCTTCCCTCCTCTTTTGATCTTCCAGATAGCTGCCGCAGCTCCTTCCCCTTACGCGTTAGTAATGCTCGTGTCTCCTCCTGCCGTCAGTGCCAGAGGAAGGGACCCCTCGCTTCACAGAGTACCTTCTGTGAGCGCTTGCGGCTGTGGGTAAAGGGTGTTTGACCTCCTCACAGCTAACCGCGCCAGCCGCACTCGTACGGGCCACCTCTTACAGGCTTCATGGACACGGCCGCACCATTAACTCCGTCTCCTGTCCTTATCGTAGCTGCAACGAGCAGGTTTTTGCCAGGTTTGTCCCCGCATTGATGGAATGGCTCTTCTCACCCGGTGCTGTTGACCTGGAGGCGCTCCAGTCTCTCCTTCCCCATCCCGCTTGGCACTCGGCCACTGTTTCCCAGCCCTGCCCGAGCTCTGGTGGATCTCGCGGGGGTCTCGGGGAAGCCGCCTCTCTCCTCACTCCTGTGTATGTTTGATTTCCATGCAATCCCAGGAAAAACTTCTCTTTGAAACTATCCGTGCTGAAGCCCAGGTTGGAAAACTGTGTTCTCTCCTGTATTAACGTTTTGTGGTTTGTATATCTTGTGATTCACTGCATGCTCCTCCTTTTCTGCACCTCGGATGGGAAGTCCTGCAGTTTCCATTTAGTTTTCTTTTTTTTCTCCCCCCTTCCCCCCTTGTTTTTTTTTCTTTAAATAAAAGCCAGAGAGAAGGGAAGAAGCAACGTGGTCTTAACACTTGATTTCCCCACACTGGTATCTTCCGATGTGACTAGATATGAAGATGAAGACCAAGGAAATTTGAGGGGACCTCTCTGACTTTAAAGAGCCAGATATATTTATAGCCTAACAGGTTACTGTAGCACAATAATCCTGCAGCACAATAATCCCATACAAAATGGTTTGACTTGGCTTATCCCAGTGAGAGGGTCCAAGCGCAGGTACCAGTTGGGCAGTAACTTGTTATGCTGCATAAATAGACCGGGAGTCTCAATCCTGAGCTGGGGAAAAGGGAATTACAGGTGCACTTCTGTTGTTTTCCACCAAGCTGGTTTCAGATGGGGCAGAGTCTGATGCGGGTTAGTTGTGTTGCTGAGAGGATGTTGCTGTGAGCTGAAGGGCTGTGCCGTGCGTGAAGCCGGGATTGTTCACCCAGTGCCTGCTGCGAGCCCTTTGCCGCGGTGCGTGGGGTATCCCAGTCCGTGCTTTGGGCATGTCATTGACACCCGTACCCGGGGAGCGCCTTGTGGACGGGGCTGCTGGAAAGCCGAAGGACAGACTGCCAAAGGCTCATGATGGAGAGGTGGCAAACGTCTGCACAGCGCGGCCGGGGTGCGAGAGGGACTTTAGTCTGGTTGCTTGGCTGTGCCGGGAGGGTGGTGGTTTCACCCCATCCCCAGGCTGGTCTGACTCCGCACACTCCTGCAGCCCTCCGCTGCTTCTCATTAACCCGCAGCCATGTCTCCGCCGAGCCAAACCCGTTTTCTCGGTTACTCAAGTCCTAATTACTGTTTATATTGCTGCGTGTGTCAGCACCCGGGGTGGGGGGGCAGGTGCTGCGCTGCTCCCTGCCCTCAGCAGTGCCCTGCAATCTGCAGGGCTACCGATTACACCCTGCTAACGATGACCATGAAGATATAAAATACCCACAAGAAAGAAGGTGGCCGCTTCAGCGCTGGGTCCCTGTTCAGCTCCCAGCCCCGGTGAGGCTGAGTTCCCCAGTGTCCTCCCAGTTCCCTGCAGCCTTCATGTACTCCTTGCACTCTGCAGCAGCATGCTCGGCTCACAGCTTGCACTGCTCCCACAGCCACCTGTCTTAAAAAAAACCCCAACCTTTTTATTTTGACCTATAAATACCATTGCGAGGCAAAGAGCCCCTCTCCCATGTGATGTGAATTAATTTGTCTGGGATGGAGGAGATGTGAAATGCTTGAGCAGAATTTAATAGCCATGGGGCACTTGCGGGCGATGAAATGAGAAACTTCAGGTCAGTCTTCTGAGTCTCTTAACGCAGTTCCCAGCGGCCGTCCCTCCGCTCCCTGACACACATCCCATGCCCTTTGGAAAGCAGCAGAGGAGAAATGAGCTCACGAGAGATGTCCCCTCTAGAAATGCTGAGATTCTTCACTGTGGTATTTAGAGCAGCATAATTTCTGTCTCTGAACAGCATCTGAGGGAACCCCAAACCCTGTTTTTTCCTAGCTCTCTTCTCCATTTTAAGATTCCATTATATCCCCACTTTACTTATTTAAAATGCAGCTGTAATCACTAACTGACTCCAGACTGAGCGCCGGGATTTGGAGTCGTGCAATATCTTCTAATGGTTGAGGAGCGAGGAGTTTTCATCGTGGTGCCTTTTGGGTTTATTTTACTAGCTGCAAGTGACAGACCTGAAGAAGGAATTACCTCTGAGCTGGTTTTAGCCTGTAACTGCCAGAGTTTCTTGAAACCCAGCTCTACTGAGCCTATAGTTTGATCGTGGATGAAATTGCATCGGAAGATACTAGCCCCGGACCCATGCAGAGTCATCTCTTCTGCTCCATCCTTTGTTTTGGGCACATGCACACATGTGAGGTGGTTGGCTGCGGGAGCTTGGCGTTACCAAGGTGGGAGGAGAAGCCGTGCTGCTGCTGCTCCCTCCCGGTCACGGCAGTCTCGGTGCATGCGGTCCCGTGGGTCAGAGCCCCGTTAGCGGTGGTTTGCCTGCAGCGAAGGGCCTGGGGAGCTGCTTTCCAGCTCTTCCCACTGCGTCCTTCCAGAAAGCTTGTCAAGGCTGTGCAGGAGGCTGGAGCCCCGGGGGATGCTGTGGTTCTACTGGAAGCAGGGAGAGCCAGGAGTCAGCCTTGAGCAGCAGGGCTGTGCCTTGGGAAGCATCTTGGGGGCTTCTGATAGCAAAGACGGTTCATCAAATGCCTGCCAATCCCTGAGGATGGGCTTCCTCTGCAAACTTAGCATACTGCTATTTTCTTTTTTTAGTTTTGATCTGCATGTTACAAGGCTGGCATGTCTACGTTTAATAAGCTAATACTGCATTATGGATTATCCATAGGTTGGAAACGGTATTGCCTTCCCCTATTAACTTTCCCTGCCTGACAAGTTTGTTTCCCCTCTCAACCCACCACCCTTTAACTCAGCACTAAATATCATTCCTTGCTTGAGAAATCGACATTTTCAGTGACTTCTGTGGTATGTTGAGTAATTCCTGCTCTCCTAGCTGCACCGACAGCTGCACATATGGCGTGCAGCCCCCGTGGGGGGTGGCTGCCCATGCTGCCCGCAAGGCTGGTTTCCCCAGGGGGAGATCTGTGCCTTCAGTGCAGATAGTGGCATGGAGAAGTTTTTGACCCATTAATATCTTGACTTTGCCAAGCTCGAGGAAAACCTTCCCCCTGTCACCCAAGACGTCTAGGAGCTGCTCTGTGCTTCTCCGCCCTGCAGCTCTGAAGCCAGACTGACTTTGGTGGGACTGGTGGCATCTTCCCCGCAAGCACGTGACTATGGCCGTGTCAACCGGCGTGTGTGCATGGAGCCCGCAGCCGGGGGGGCGGGCGGCGAGCCACCAGGCGGGTGCCGGACGAGCTTTCGAAGCCTCTTCCCCGCCTGGCAGGATGGTTCGGGGTCGCTGCCTCGGCCATGGGCTGCTGCTGGGCCATGGTCACCAGCCCCAGGGCGGCTGCTGAGGAGGAGCGAGGTTGGGATCGGCCGCTCTCTGGGGGCCGGGGGGTGCCCAGGAGCAGCCGGGGCTGCTTGCACCAAGGCTTTGCACACCAGCACGACCCCGGGGAAGGGCAGCGACGGCTCCTGCGCCCGAGAGGCAATGGGAGATGGAGGGGCAGGGGGGCACCCACATGGCATTGGCTTGGGCTTCCAGCAGCCCCTTTCCACCCAGCTCTTCGAGGCATGCGTGGGAGCACCTGGCCATCTCGAGCACCCACTGACGCTTTCCTTCACCTTCTCTCTGTCCTCGCAGCTCGCTGCCAGAAGAGAAAAGCAAAACAAGCTCTTCCTTCGAGACTGGTCCAAAGCCGAGTGAGAAGCCAGATACGGAGCAAGCTGAGCTGGACCCGGAGCAGAAGCGGAGCCGTGCACGGGAGCGCCGGCGAGAAGGACGGTCCAAGACCTTTGACTGGGCTGAATTTCGCCCCATCCAGCAAGCCCTGGCGCAGGAGCGTGCAAATGCTGCAGACTCCTCCAAGAGCGGCTCTGCCGCCTTCCCCAGGGATGCCAGTGCCACTGACGCCGACCCGGGAGAGCTGGAGCGGGAGCGGGCCCGGCGGCGGGAGGAGCGGCGCAAACGCTTCGAGATGATCGATGCTGTGGATGGGGCAGGGTCAGAAGAGGCTCTAAGGATGGAGGTGGACCGGATCCTGCCTGTCCCGGTGGACATCAAACCGCAGAACGTCCACGTGGAGATCGAGCAGCGCTGGCACCAGGTGGAGACCACCCCGCTGCGGGAGGAGAAGCAGATCCCCATCGCGCCCCTGCACCTCGCCCACACCGAGGACCGGGACGAGGGGCTGACGAAGCAGCACTTGACCACTCTGCTGGAGAAGGAGGTAAAGCGGGGTGCGTGGGGTGCAGACTGCCTGTCAAAATGGCCTTCAGACCACTGCAGGAACTGTAGGAAGCCTGAGCAAGGCTTAAGAAAGCTGTATTTATTCCTACTTTGCAATAGCAATGAGTGGGGATGCTGTAGGGCTCCCTGGGGAGCTGGCAGGGCACAGATCCGTGTCTGTTCTCGTACAGCTCTGCCAGATGCTTTCATGTTCCAGCAGCTGCAGAAAGGGCTGTTCTTGCAAGGGTGATATTTCGCTACCCCCTCCCATTTAACACAGCCTACGCTTTTGTTGGTTGTTAGCCAGCCTGCCTCTGATGAGATGGGTTCAACTGATGTGCATTAACCGGACTCTAAATTCAAGCTCATAATTCTGTGTGCCTCTACAGCTGTAGAGATTTGTGTCTGCACTTACGCCTACAAAACTATAAACTGGCTTGAATTATAGCACACACCACAAAGGTTCCCTTTTTGTGGAGCCTACATCAAGCAATCTTACGATTTTAGGGAAAAAAAAGGTGGAGACTCAGCTCACTTGGAAGAGGTCCATGCATGGGATAACAAAGGGTGTTGTTAGCTGGGATTAAAGTGTATTAGCAGGAATGAAAGGGGTGCGGGCGTGGAGTAACGAGGAGTATCGCCAAGCTGAACTAGGCTGGGATTTGCCTGGGTCATGCCTGGCACAAGCTGGTGCCATTTGTCCTCTGCTGCAGTGAGCTTTACGAACTAAACTAACGTGTAACTTAGTCCTTTGAGGGGGGGAGGGATTTTGGCTGGCAAAATGAAATCCAGGTCCCAGAGCAGAGCAAAGCAGCGGCACCATCAAAAGCCCTGTTCATTCTGCTCTACATCCCCTCCGAGCCGCTTGCTTCTTATGGCAGACCCCCTGCCCACTCCCTGGACGCTGTCTCTGTTCATCTCCCTCCAGCTGGAGCAGAAGCAAAAGGAGGCCCTGGAGCTCCTGGAGCAAAACCGGCACCTGCAGGACCAGCTGAAAGTGGCACTGGGCCGGGAGCAGAGCGCCCGGGAGGGCTACGTGTTGCAGGTAGGAGAGTGGGGAGGAGAGAGAAATATGCCTTCCTCTATGCCCGAGAGGGACCCTGGTGGGCTTCAGTCCAGGGTGTTCGTGGGGGCATCCTGGTTGATGCAGAGATGTGCACCACTGAGTGGGCTCCAGGAGATTTGACCTTCTTGCAAATACTCATTCTGTGGCCTTACCAGAATCATCTGCTTAACAAAACCTCTGATCTGGGATGCAGTAGACCGAAGATAACATTACCTACTGGCGTCCCTGAGGGAAAATGAAACACAGCCATGGCAGACAGAAGGGATCCCTGTCTACCTCTGACCCATCCTATTACTGTCCATCTCCCTTTTTCTGTGCCTCAGATATTCCCCTCAGGCAGTGGGGCGCACATAAGGCTTTCTAAGCATCTTGCAGCCCAGCAGTTGCTCCTGCCCAGGGGGTCTGTGTGGCAATTACATGGGCAAACACAGCACGTGCAGCGTGTGCGGGCCCGTTCCCCGCAGCCAGAGCGGGAGTTGCGCTGGGACAACATGTTGTCTTGGGTCACTTGATGGTTTCTTCTGTTACAACGTGCCTTTCCTCAGCAAAGCCTAGACGTGTGCTTTGGAGGTTCTGGCAAAAGAGACAGGAGGGTCTCTTGGGAAGTCTCTCCTTCCCTCCTCCAAATAAAGCAGATTTTTCCAGCCCTTCCTCTGGGAGCGTCCATGCCCGCAGGAGCCGTGATGCCTGCAGGGCAGCTTCTGGCTGCTCTCATGTGTCATTAGTCCTGTTTTGTGCAGGGGCAGCATTTTGACCTGCTCAAATCTACTTGGCCAAACTGGCCCTGGATCAAAGTGGCCGTGCGTGGCCGCACGCTGCGCTCCCATAGCGGCAAACCTGGTATCGACGCTGAACTTTGCGTCCTTATTTCTCATGGGAGAAATTTCCCCCAAAGAAGCTGCACGGGCAGTGGAGCCAGCCCAGGTAGAGGGGCATCTTGCCTTCCTTGCTGGTGACCTCCTTGGAGGAGTTATTAATGGATTTATTTCTGGAGTCCCCAAAGCTGACAGTGCTTGCTTGGAGCAGTTCCATTTTCACTTGGCAGTGTTGGACCAGTAACTAACTCCCACTTCCCTGGGGCAAACGCATCTGACCTCCCTTTGCCTAGAGCCCAGAAAAATCAGGGAACGGGGCTAAAAGCTGGATGCTGAATCCACTCTCAGATTGGCTGTGTTGAAGTTGGCTGTAGCGCCTCGATACGAGGGCAAGAGGGGAAGTCTGAAGAAGGGCTGAGCAAGTCATCGCTGCAGTGAGAAGCGACCCAAATTTTGACCTAGAAGTTGGAGAGGGTTTTTGGAAGGGTTGGAGGCTTTTGCTTGCTCCAGTCTAATTGTTCTGGGGATTTCCCTTACGTTTCCCTGGGAGCGGAGGGGTTAAAGTCCTGTAGCAGAAGGGAGTAACCCCACCAATCCCTGCTGGGGTGGAGGGATTGGGATCGCTGGGGAGGATTCTGCAGCCCCAGACTGCAGGCAAACATAACAGCATTTTTATGGATGGAACCTCTGAATTTCATGTGCCCCCCACCTCCATCATGGCTAATTTTGGAGAGGTTCCTGTGCTGTCTATGGGGAGGGATGATGGAGGAGCCTGACTGCTGCCAGCCTATCCCTCCCAAGCTGCCTGGGGAGCACCACCCCCTCCTTGGCAGCATGACCAGCCCCATAGAGACCCCCCCCGAGCGCTGCCCCAACATAAGAGATGCTGCACATTTCGTAAGGCAGCTGCTGAGATACCCACCCCAATGCATGTGCTGTGCACCAAAGCCTCTCTGGCCTCGTGTAACCCCTCTCTCGCTCTGAGCTTCCTCGGGATGGGGCACCCCAACTTTGAACCCTACTGGGAGAAATAGCAGGGGCTCCTGCTCCTTGCAGACAGACTGGAGACATCCCCCGGCTCCGGTCACGGTGGGTGGGAGGGGTCACGTACTAACCCATTCCGGGAGGATGTTCTTGCATGTTTTTGGTGTAAAGCATGAAATTTAACTTAACATAACTGAGTGTCACATCTGTGGGCTTTCCTTATCAGCAACCAGAGTACAGCAAGGCAGGCCAAATTCCTAGGCTTAACGCTGTGCTTCTCTCGCCTCTTCCTGTCTGTGTATTTTTTTTAAAGATACATAATTTCTGTCGCGTTTTGCATGACTCTCTCTGTGAGTTTTCCCTTTGCATGCTCCATTGCTTTGGTTTGAATCTCACACAGGTTGGTTTCTTTTATTTTACATTCTCATCACACCTTTTCCCTCCCTTCACTTGTCGGGCTTTTTATTTTGTCCTTTGTTCTTTTTTTTTTTGCAGGTAGAGAAATTAGATCCTCCCTAGCCTTAAACTTTAGCGTAACAACATCTCTTTAATGCAATGAGCAGCCACTAAGCCCTGTTTGGCAGTCACAGAAATGACATCGCCACGCCGGCTGTCCTGTCTCCCTGCATTTGGGTGGGATGTGATGTCATTTGCTGTCACCTCACTTTCTGTCGTTGCTTTTGGTCGGTAGGACTGTGTTACCTGAACTGTGCACTTTTTGTTTCACAAAACGAACAAACATGCTGAAAAAGCAGTTCCTTTCTTCTCGACCTGTTCCCATCCCCTCCTCCTTCTCACCCTTCCCATTTTTCTCTCGTCTGTCCGTCTCTGTTTTACTGCTGGTGTTTCT
The DNA here is from genome assembly GCF_949628215.1 of Phalacrocorax aristotelis. Lineage (NCBI taxonomy): Eukaryota > Metazoa > Chordata > Aves > Suliformes > Phalacrocoracidae > Phalacrocorax > Phalacrocorax aristotelis. The sequence goes on along the minus strand of NC_134285.1, from coordinate 3,809,381 downwards.
TTTTCATTGTTTTTTTGGTTCTGTTTGATTTTGGTGGTTTTTTTTTTTTCGTTTAGCCTGTTACTGTACAGCTGTTTTGATGTTGTGGTCCATGTTTTCTGTTACTGGAAAGCAGTTGTCGCTCATTCAAAAAAAAAAAACAAAAAAAAAAGAAAAAAAGTTGGTTAAAACAAACAAAAAAAATTGTGCCAAGAACAAATCATCCCAATTGGAGCATGTGGGTAGCAGCCAAATCTCTGCAAGGAGCTTTTCCGTGGCCTGCCTGGCCAGAGGTGTGACACTCAGAAGGGAGAGCCAAGAGTGTTACTAATCTAGTATTTAATCGATTTTTTTAAGACCGAGGTGGCCGCCTCGCCATCAGGTGCCTGGCAGAGGCTCCACAAAGTCAACCAAGACCTCCAAAGCGAGCTGGAAGCCCAATGCCAACGTCAAGAGCTGATCAATCAGCAGATTCAGTCGCTGAAGCGCAGCTACGCCGAGGCCAAGGATGTGATCCGGCACCACGAAGCTGAGATTCAGAGCCTGCAGGCGAGGCTCAGTAACGCGGCGGCCGAGCTCTCCATCAAGGAGCAGACCCTGGCCAAGCTCAAGAGTGACCTGAGGAGCGAAAAAGAGAAAGCCAAAGAGCAGCTGGAGGAGTGGCAGCACGGCAAGGCCACGCTCAGCTCCCAGCTGAAGGCCAGCGAGCAGAAGCTGAAGAGCGTGGAGGCTCTGCTCCTGGAGAAGACCCAGGAGCTGCGGGACCTGGAGATGCAGCAGGCTTTGCAGAGGGACCATCAGAAGGAGGTGCAGCGTCTCCAAGACAGGATCGCAGACCTGAGCAGGCAGCTGAACGCTAGCGAGCAAGCACGGATCCTCATGGAGGAGAAGCTGCAGAAGAATTATGAGGCTTTGCTGGAGAGCTGTGAGAGGGAAAAGCAAGTTTTAATAAGGAGCCTGAAGGAGGTGGAGGATAAGGCCAACGAGTATGAGAACCAGCTGCAAAATAATGAGCAGCAAATGGAAATTCTGCAGAAGGAGAAGCTGAGTGCGAAGTTTGAAGGTAGCGAGCTTGTCCACCAGCTGGAGGAGCAGCTGGTGATGAAGGAGGCCAGCATCCAGAAACTCGCAGAGCACATCAAGGAGCTCGAAAGAGAGAGAGATCAGATCAAATGTCGGTTCCACGAGCTCATGAATCAGGTTGCCGAGTCAGATAATGAAGTTGCAAAGCTGCAGGCAAAGTTGAAAATGGAAGAGACCAACTACCGCAATCTGGAGCAATCGTTCGAGGAGGTGTCAGATCAGTTCCAGGGTGTGCAGAAGGTGCTGAAAGAAAAAGAAGAAGAGCTGAGACAGGTTAAGGAAATGCACTTGAGAATTGTGGAGAAGAAAGATCAAGATCTCAGTGAGGCTTTGGTTAAAATGGTTGCTTTAGATAGTAGTTTAGAGGAGACTAAAGTAAAGCTAAAGGCCAAGGAGGAGGCTTTAAAGAAATTAGCTAGTGTCAGCACAGGTCCATGTGCTGAGGACACGGAAGACCTTGGCCCCAGCCTTGAGGCTGATGAAAATCATCCATCCCAACTGGGGCAATCTCTGCAAACTCAGGATGTCCTCCCAGCTCTGACTTACACGCTGAAGGAGGAGGAGGAGGAGGAGGAGGTTCTTGAGAGCAGCCAGAGGCAAACAGAGGAATTCGGCTCCCCGTCCAAAGCTGTAGAGCTCCAGGACCAAGAGTTAGTTCAGAAAGCCTTAGCAAAGCCTGATGTAGGAATCATGGGGACCAAGAGGCAAAGAATCCGTTTCTCGAGCATTCAGTGCCAAAAATACATCCATCCAGATGGATCAGAGAAACACTGGACAAGCAGTACGTCTTCAGACACAAGCCAAGACAGATCACTGTCTGAAGAAAGCATGTCATCAGAGCCAGCTCTTGGTTACCCCTCGTCAGGGACAAGCGACTCTGAGACCTATCTCTCAATCATCCATTCCCTGGAAACCAAACTCTATATTACAGAGGAAAAACTCAAAGATGTAACGATGAAGCTTGAAAGCCAGCATGGCCATAATCAGGAGACCCTCATCGCCCTCCACCATCAGTGGGCCAGCACAGAGTCTCAGCTGCGGGAACAACTTCAGACCAGCTTGTCCCAAGTCAGTGCTTTGATCTCACAGCTGGAGAGTGAGAGGCAGGAAAAGTTCAAGCTCATAGAAAATCACGTTAGTGAGCTGGGAGGTTTCCAAGTGAAAAATGATCAAGCGCTGACTTGCTTAGAGAAGTGCAGGGAGCAACTAAGATCTTTGCCCAAATCAGACAAGGGAAAGGAGGGTGATTTGTTCCATGTTACTCTGTCCAGCATGGAAACAACCTTATCAAATGCAATCCAAGCCTTGAGAGGGGCACCAGTCCCGTCGGAGCATCAGCAGAGTGAAAGCCTTATCACAGAAAGTCCCGCTCCAGAAGGAGGTTTTTTGGGAGAAGAGGAGCACGTCTCCAAGGAGCAGCGAGCGGAAATGTTTGACGCCAGCCAGCTGAGATGGCTTTCTGAGAGGGTGGCATTTGAGGCCTCTCTCATCAACCAAATAGCAGAGTCTTTGAAAAATGCAAGCTCTGAGATATCTCAGCTTCTGAGGCAGATCCAGGGAACGGCCGAGGTGGTTTTGTTGGAGCCAGCAAATGTTTCTCATACAGCAGTTGACTTGGCCAGTGTCCTATCTAAGAAGCTGCTGCTGGAAGGGGAGTTCTGGAGCCAGGTGGAGGAGCTGAGAGTGCACTTGAGCACCAGAGAAGGAGAAGCCGAGGGCAAAACAGAAACAACAGGTTTGGGCTTTTCTCCGTGTTTTCTCAGTGCTGTAGCAGATGCTACGTTGATCAAGGCAGAACTTGGGTTTGTCGCACAGAAAATGAGAGAATCTTTTCATCAGAGATTAAAAACGATCGAAGAAGACCTCCATAATACCAAAACAGCTCTCCAACAGCATAAATGCATGTTGGAGGAGATCATCAAAGCATACAGGACTCCTGATTTTGATGGAGTTATGCACCAGATTTCTGAAGCACTTGAAATTCAGAAAGTTGCTTCAGAAAGAACCCAAATCTCCTGGGACGGGAGCCATCTGCAAATGGTGCCGGGTCAGGAATTAGCCAAGACAGAGGAGATTGGCAGCCTGCCGGACCGTAGTAGTGAAGCTCTTGTCTCCATTCAGGAAGATCTTGCCCAACAACTAAAGGACAAATCAAATGTACTGAAGGAAATATCTGTTGCCTTACTCTCTCTGCCTCCTGAGGAGGCAATGAGAGACTGTCAGAAGCTCCTGAAGATATCTCAGAGTCTTTCATATAATTCGTGCATGGGTGACCTTGAACGGTATTCCTCTTTGTTAGTCCAAGATGCAATTGTTCAGGCTCAGGTTTGTTATACCGCTTGCAAAGTCCGACTGGAATACGAGAGAGAGCTGAAGTCTTACAAGGAGTCCTTGCAAAGCATGGACGCGCTCTGCCAAGAGCGTGTGAAGACTGTCTCTCTCCTTCGGGACGAGTATGAAGACTTGCTTAGAAAGCAGCAGGGTGAGTACGGCGAGGTGATCGCCATGCTTGAGCGGGAGAACGCTGATCTCAAGGGAAAGGTGTCCCAGCTTGACAGTCAGCGAAGGGTCTTGGAGGAAGAAGAGCATAAACACAGCAAGAGCTTGAGTGAATTGCAGGGACGGTATGAGGAGGAGATTCGAAACGTGATAGAGCAGCTAAACAGGACAGAGGATGCTCTGAAGGCTGAGAGGACAGAGGGCCTCAACCAGCTGGATGCCATTGTCCGTGACAAGCAGAACATGGAGCGGTATCACCTGGAGCAGATGCAAATGCTGGAGGACAAGTTCCAGGCCAAGATCAAGGAGCTGCAGGTCATCCATGGCGAGGAGCTGCAGGCGTTGCAGGAGCACTACAGCCAGAACCTGCAGCGCCTGCAGGAGACCCTGGACGAGTACCAGAGGCAGCACCCAGAGGTGTCCCCGGCGGCAGGCCCGGGCGGTGGGGACGCCTGGGCGGCCGGTGAGGCGGGTGGCACTGGGCAGGGCCCCGGCAGCGACCCGGACTCCATGCACGGCCTGAGGGAGCGCATCCAGGAGCTGGAGGCCCAGATGAACGTCATGAGGGATGAGCTGGAGAACAAGCATCTGGAGGGGAACGCTTCCACCTTGAGGGAAAAATACCAGAAAGACTTTGAAAACTTAAAGGTCTTGATACATTTAATACTTTACGCTTCACGCTTACACCCTGCTGAGTGTATGGGAGGGTGCATTCGGTCCCAGAGTTCGCTTGCCCAACTGAGGGGTGTCTCCCGAAAGAGCCAGCATGCCAAAGCAAGCCCAAAAGTGTTAGAAAGGGCTCTGTAAAGCATGGCATTTCCCTTTTCTTCATACTGGGGTATTCTAAATGCATTGCCAAGGGCTTGGTCTCGGTGGGAGGGTTGATTATCAGAGGCAGTGTCTGCATGTAGAGGGGAGAAGGGTTTTGAAGTACCTTGATAACTTCACGTTATCCTTCAGTATGACGACCATAGTGTTTCTCCTTGTACCTGAAGCGTACATTCTGTTCCTGACTTCCCTTTAAAAGCATTCCTCAACTCTGTCTTTCCCAGTCTGATCAAATCTCCAGTCTGTCTCTGCTGCCCTCAAAAATGTAAGATGAAATGGAAACTTAAAGCTCTCAGAACGGTCCTAGGGAAAGCAGCTGCACACAGATACCGAATTCTGTAGCAAAGCAAAGCTCCTCTGCAGGAGGCGGCACACCCTGGTGTTGCACACCAGCGATTCTTGACACGACAAACAGTGCACAGTTACGGGGAACCCAGGCTAGGTGCAGAAAGACCCAGTGGCAATGAAGTGCCTGTTTTCAGATTGTTCCACCAGTCAGGACTGCTGTAAAACTAGTCTGAGATGGTACAGTGTCTGAAAAAAACCCTTGGGTTTGGTGTTCTGCTTTTGATCAAAGAGCATTTCCAGTTAAGGATTGGGTTGAGGTCAATAGAGGACTCCCGGCAGCACCCAGGGAGGATTCCAGGTTGAACGCGCAGCCGAAAGCAGCGATGCAGGCTGCATGTAGAGGTCGTGCCAGCGAGGTTTTCCTGGAGCAGTCATTCTTCAGAGTCAGCAAAAATGTGGGAGAGCTTGCTTCCAGCCACGAGATCTTCAGCACACATTTGGGCGGGGGGTAAAGCACGGCTCAACTCTAGCCAAAAGCTGGTTTTAGCCCTGGGAGAGCAATAGTTCTGCTGCGTCCCGTCAGGTGTCCAGTGGAGGGAGCGCTGCTGGGCACATGGGAGGGAAGTGGTGGTGTTCACTGAACACTGTCTCCTCCATCTTAATCCTTAGGAAGAAAAAACCCTTCCTAACTCCCCACTCAGGGTGGTGGGACACACGGGTAATGCCTTGTCCTGTGAGCCAGGCACCAACAGGGTTGCTTTTACCGGGGGATGTTCTTGCTTTGGAAGAAGCAAAAAGGCCAGAACCAAAATAGAGACTGAAAAATAACAGCAAGCAATGAACTTGACCTCCTGCCTCTGTTTTCAGCTTTGCTCTGCCAAACTCAGGGTTTGCCTGGCGGGAAGGTGAGCAGCATTATCTGGGCAGAGCGGTCCAGGAGGAGAGCAGGACGAACTGGCCTCTCTCTACACCTCTGTGGGAAGCAGAGGGACAGATGGCAAAATAAAAACTTCCCTTGGTTAGAAAGCTAAGCAGGAGATTGCAAACGTGTCCGATTTGCAGGTTAAAATGTGCTTGATTCTTCCCTTCTGAAGCTGATGGAGAATGTAACATCAGTTACACAAGATACTGGTTTGTACATGTTCAAATGTCCTGGGTTTATGGCAATGCATTTGCAATACATTAAATACTGAATCCTCAGCCAGACCAATGGAGGAGCATTCACCATTTTCCTCCAATATTAGAGGTGTAATGAAGAATCCTGCAAGGCTGCTTCATGCCTTTCCATAGTCAGCCAAGTCCAGGCAGGTTCTGGCACTGAGTTATGAGTTCCAAAAAAATAAACAACAAAAAAGGTTGAGAAAACGAAGAATGCCTCAGGATTCAATCTTAAAGGGGAGGACTAAAAGCATGAGAGCTGAAAATTGGGAATGAGAGTGGCACAGGTTACCGAGCATCAGACAACAGAGTGATGCCGAAGAGCATATGTTAGCAGAGGTCAGCGGGATTTAGGCTGTATGAGCACTTTTGTCACTGGGGGAGTGAATTTGTCCCCCTTAGGTTTCCCATGGACTCCAGTGGCTCCCTAGGTGACAGTTCTCACTTCCCGTGGAAAACATGAGTGTGAATCAAGAAGAAATCCATCAAAATCAGGAAATAAAGCCAGCCTGTAACATTAAGAAGGAGAAAAGCCCAGTGCAATGCTTGGCATCGGGGTTGACCCCCCAGATGTCTGATGGGGCTTGTGCACCGCACCCCCGGTGCGTGCCCCTTCCCAGCTCGTGGCTCAAGCCTGCCTGGGGCTTTGCTGTCCTGCCTCTGTCCTGCAGCCGTGTGTCTGTCCAGGATCACAGTGGGCTTGGCGGGGCAGCTGGGCTGGCGGCTGAACTGGAAACAGGCTTTTGCACTTGTCCCGCTGCAGAGGCAGGAGTGGGGCCTGTGCCTGGGGCAGGACCGGGTCGGAGTTCAGGATCTCACAGCCGGCGACTCCTAAATCCCCAGAGCGTTGCTCCCCTGTCCTGGCCTGAGTTCACTCCTTAGTAATTCAGTTAGCAAATACTGGCTGTGCAGCATTTGAAGTGATGCTCGGTTGGGACTGAAGATCCTGTTGCTGTCACGAGTCATTTGTTTTCCACCCCAGAGGTGGCCACATAAAATCAGGCATTGCAGAAGAGAGCAGAAGGGGAGCAGTAGGCTTTTGTTGTTGGTGGTTTTAATGTATATTTGCATTCCCCAGTCGGGTCTGACCCCAGACCTACTCTGTCCTTCCCTTTCACTGGAGCTGCCAGGGGTCAAGCGACTGCGGGACAAGCTCTGACCTCACGTGGTCCATCCTTGGCTGGCTCTTCCATGGTTAGGGAGGGAGAAGATCCCCGTGATGGAACTTGGGTGCCGACCTACCTGCTGGTGTGCGGCTCCTGGCAGTCTCAGCACTGCTGTGACACCGGCCCCACTCTCCCGGGCCAACCCCTTCCCCTCGTCCTTTTGCAGGCAACATGTGAAAGGGGCTTTGCAGCTATGGAGGAGACACACCAGAAGAAAATTGAGGACCTGCAGCGGCAGCACCAGCGGGAGCTGGAGAAGCTGCGGGAGGAGAAAGACCGCCTGCTGGCAGAAGAAACGGCTGCCACCATTTCAGGTATGGGGACACGCCAGAGGGGCTGCTGTGGTGGGGCTGCTCCGTGTTGATGGGGACATGGGGATGGTGTTTGCTCTGGTGTGGAGGAGCAGAGCGTGGAGTGGGATGAAGGCTGGCTGGGGATCACAGGGAGATGGGGAGAGGCTGATGGGACATACATTTTGGATGGAGGCCCATCTTCTGGTCCTCCTCCAGGCCTGGTACCCCTCTCCTTGGCTGTAACACGGTCTGAACTCCGTTCCATCTCAGGAAGGTGTTAGTCATTCTTACAGTTAATCTGTTGCCAATTCCATGCTAAATTCATTCTTCAGCGGCCCAGGGAGTTTTAAAGCACTGGAGCCCAGGGTCTCTGCATTAGCAGTCCCACAATCCAGGAAACAACGTGTGAATTGGACAATCATTTGGACTTCATTTTTTAATGAAGATTTGCAAAAGCCCCTTTGCTGCTTTGCAGCCAGGGGCACAGACTGAAGGGGCCGCAAAGTAGTGGGATGTTTGCTGTGATGACTCTGGTTTTGATCCTTTAAAAAACAAAGAAAAACCACCCTTGGGTGGAGCAGTGCTGGGTGCTAACACTGTGCTGTCCCACACAGCCATCGAAGCCATGAAGAACGCGCACCGGGAAGAGCTGGAGCGGGAGCTGGAGAAGTCCCAGCGCTCCCAGATCAGCAGCGTCAATGCCGACATTGAGGCCCTCCGAAGGCAATACCTGTAAGACCATCATCATCCTCTGTCTGTCGCTGTGTCTCGCAGGGGGATCACGCATGTGGGAAACCCTTTTGTCCTCTTTGATTTCAGCAATGAGTTAGGGGTGGACCTGTCATTGCAGGGACCTCTTCCCACGGTCCCAGCCCAGCTGGGCCCATCGGAGGCTCTTGGTTGCCCATAGTCTTTCAGGATCCAGGTCAATGTCCGCACACTACCCAAGTTCAGCTTCTTTGTCGTCACCAGAAGTAGCAGATATGCAGACAAGGTTTTTCATGCAGCTGCAGCAGGACGGTTGCTCAACCAAATCTAACCAGGCAAGGAGAAAGCACTTAGCTTTTCGTGGCAAGGCTGTCCTCATGTGGGAGCCGAGCAAAACAGCCAAGCAGCTTGATACATCTACCCAAGACCTGTGTGGGTGTGCAAATGCACCCAGTCCCAAGTCCTCAGAGCATACCTGATAGCTCTCAGCTCAGTTTTTGGAGACTTGAGGAAGGCCAGCCATTTAACCTAGAGAAGGACCTCCTCTCCCTTCTGGTGCCAGGAGAAGGACGGGTTGGCTCCCTCTGGGCTTGAGATTTTTCCGAAATGCAAGTCCTCCTCCTCAGTGCTTAGATCCCTGTTGGAATGTCCCAGGCTGGCATGGGATGCTAGAGGAAGGGCGGGCACGGATGGGTATGTGTGGGGAGGGCACTACCCAGCGTGTGTTTCGCCAGGGAGGAGCTGCAGTCGGTGCAGCGGGAGCTGGAGGTGCTTTCAGAGCAGTATTCGCAGAAGTGTTTGGAGAACGCCCACCTGGCGCAGGCGCTGGAGGCTGAGAGGCAGGCCCTCCGCCAGTGCCAGCGGGAGAACCAGGAGCTCAACGCCCACAACCAGGTGAGGGTCCCCGCTGTGCCCGGGGCAGCCGGCGCGGGCAGGGTGTGACGGGCAAACCGCCTGACAGGCAGCGTGGTGGGCTCTGCGCCGAGCCGTGGCCACGCTCCCCCTTCCCACAATGGCTCTCCTCCTCTTCCCAGGAGCTGAATAACCGCCTGGCTGCGGAGATCACGCGATTGCGGACCCTGCTGACCGGGGAGGGTGGGGGAGAGGCTGCTGGATCGCCTCTCACGCAGGGCAAGGACGCCTACGAGCTGGAGGTGAGCTCTGCTGCTGCCGCACTGAAGGTGTTAGTGGGCACAAGTGCCCTTGGACACCCCAGGACGGTGCTGTAACCATGCATGTCCCACCCCCATCGGGTCTGTGCAGCCCATCGGCACCTTGCATCAGAGGTGCAATGGGGCCAGGAGTTCTTGGAGTCCTGATCTTCCCTTCTCACGTGTCAAGCTGGACACCCGCTCTTCCTACTCCAGCCCTGCGTGTCCCCTGGGATTCAGGCTGCACAAAGCAGTGTGGAGTAACAGAAACGAAGGGGTGTGCAGGGAGCACATCAGCGGTGCAAGCCTGGGCAAGTTCCCAAGAGAGCCAGGAGTTATTTTCTTGTGTGAACCAGAAGATGGGTGAACCGAACCAACAGCTTTGTGGTGCCGGCGTGGAGCTGGCGTGGGGCTGACCCTCCAGCCCTGGCTCGGTTGTCACTGGGCGCAGCGGGCGAGTATCTCGGGATCGCAGTCTGTCTGCTCAGGTGTGAACACATGCTGCTTTTGTTCCCGCAGGTCCTGCTGCGGGTCAAAGAATCAGAAATCCAGTACCTGAAGCAGGAGATCAGCTCGCTCAAAGACGAGCTGCAGACGGCACTGAGGGTAATGCCCAGGGACATTACAGCAAATCCTCTTACAGGCTGTGCTCTGCTCCTCCCCGTGTGTGCTTAGATTTCAGCTCACTTAGCCCCAGATTTGAAACAATAATTAATTTTTCAGCTGAATAGAACCAAATACCCATTTCTGTGTCAGCAGTAAAGCGCTCCACCACTCTATCAGCTCAGGACTTACCCCTTCTCCTTCTTGTGGGAAAACATCCCCTTCAGTGTTTTTCCCTATTTCCTATCACATCAGATCAGATTTGAAATGGCAAAAATAATCGGTGTTAGAGATCTGCCCAGCCTCCCAGCATCAGATCTGGTTTGCTCTGGACAGCCTCTTTGCCAAGGCCATTTGTGGGAATTCTGCTTGAATTCTGTGTCCTCGCTAAAATTAAAACCCACAAACAGGTAGTTCTGTACTGAAGGGGCCCGTGTTCACGGGCAGCGCTGCGTGCTCACCACGGGGCTCGCAGCTTTCTGCCTCTCTCAAATGCTGTGTCGCTGTTAGATGTGGCTTCAAAAGTGTGTGTGAAATGTGTGCGTTGCCCTGGCTGAGCATTTCTCCCCACTGCCGGCTCTTCTTCCGTCAGCGTTTGCCAAGCTCCTCTTCAGTGCATTCACAAACCCCTCGGCTCCAGCTGTCTGTCTGACTCCGTTGGCTTGTTCTTGTTCCTTTGCCAGGATAAGAAATACGCCAGCGACAAGTACAAAGACATCTACACGGAGCTGAGCATCGTGAAGGCCAAGGCAGACTGTGATATCAGCAGGTTGAAAGAACAGCTGAAAGCAGCCACAGAAGCTCAGGGAGAGAAATCCCCTGTGAACACCACTGTATCGGGATACGGTCAGTCCTCCAGAAGCTCTAAGCAGTCGTGGGTTTCCCGAGCTAACACATGCATCCTGGCGTGCAAGCCCTTGTGCAGCAACGGGTCTGAGTGGTGCCTGTTTTGCCCTTTCGTGCTGCTTCCCACCCCTGCTCCTTGCAGATAGTCTCACTGGAGACGGCAGGGATCGGGTGGACCTGAATTACCCTCCTGTGGCAGTTTCTCCTTCTAACCCACAGATGGGAAGCTGGTGGGCTTTGGAAGCCTTCTGGTATTTTACATTGGGAAAACCTCATGCAACATGCAGTGCAGGGGAGCGGAGACCCCCAAGAATCCCCCCTGCTTTTCAGGGGGGGACTTCAAGAGACCCCTGCAGCACTGCTTGAGTCGGGCTCATCAGGGCACTTGCCTAGGCTGGGAGGGAACTTGTCTATGCAGGAAGCCTGTGGACACAATGCTAACACTGTTTCGTTTGCTTCTACCCAGATATTATGAAATCAAAAAGCAACCCTGATTTCTTGAAGAAAGACAGATCCAGTGTTAGCCGGCAACTAAGGAATATCAGGTCAAAGGTGAGCTCAGATCTCCTACCCTGTGATGAAAACGCCCGGCGTTACTCTCCGGTGGGGCTCCCAGGTGGGAAGAAATTGGTAGGAGGAAAAAACTGAGAATTTCCTGGTCACTAGTGCTCGCCTGGATGGCACTGGGCAGAAAAGTGAGCTTTTGACTGTGAAGCAGCTGCCTGTGCAGCCAGGCAGGGCCCGCTCCCCTCCACGATGCCCGGCAGGACGCACACACCCTGCTGAGATGGAGGCGTGAAGCTGCCTCCCCACTTGAAAAAAAAAGGATGAAGTTCACCGTGTTCTTTGGTCTTTCACAGGAGGACTCCCAGTATTTGCTCCCCGTTTTCAGTTGAAATCTAGGTGGTGCCACTAGGTGGGAATGTGCACATCGTTTTAGGTTTCACAGTGTTCATCACTGCAAGATTTTTGGTCTATATATGGAATAACGATGCCTTTTGTCCTGGGCGTATTTAACACACGGTTTCCTTGTGTGTTAACGTGGTGCACATGACCCTGTGTTTCTCTGGCCGTTCTGTAGTTGCTGTTTGTCCCAAAGCCCAGTGGTGCTGTGCCACGCTCGCCCGCTTGGCCTGCTGACAGCCACTTACATCATGTTGCACCCTGGCTGTTGGCTGTGGGGACCACAGGGACAAATAAAGGGACCAAAGAGCAAATAAAGCTGGTCCAGAGTCATCGTTAAACATAGGTTAGTTGGAAAGATCATCAGCATGGGCAAAACTCGCTTTGCCTCTCACCACTGGATACCTGGTGTCTCATGCTGATGTTTGAAGTGGTTGGGACCTTGGGCAGAGCAAGAAGCCGAGCAGGCAAAAGGCTTCTAGCTCAGTGCCCGTGCTGGGGAAACAGTCACCACCCGAGCTCTGCGGGCGGCAGGTCATCAGCTTGGGGTGTCTGCGCTGCGCCGAGTAAATACAAAGAGCATCTCTGTGCGTTTCAGGGGCAGCCCAGACCTGCTGGGCCAGGTCTGATGTTGGGTTTCCCTTCACCACTTCAACTCAGACCACTTAATCTTGTTGTCCCCCATGTGTGTTGCTTGGTGGGGCAAGGAGAGGAGAGCAAGCATGGGCTCTGCCTGGGCGCATCGCTGCCGGGGCCGGGGGGCTGGGGCTGCGTCAACACCAATGCATTTAGGATTTATGAGCTTCTTGTTTTGTTTTGTTTTTTTCTTTATTTTGCTTTTTCCTTCAACAGTCCGTTATTGAGCAGGTCTCATGGGATAACTGAAATGAACCCGAGTCCAGGTTCCCTGCCACGTAGGTAAACAAACGGGCACCCACCAAGCGACGCAGCTGCCCACTGGAGCGGCCCACTTTTGCATGCACTGCTCACACCTCCATGGCAAACGAGAGCCCTTCTTCTCTTAATGACTGACTGGTTTATTTACGGCTAATTATTTTACCGGGGATGGGGGAAGGGGAGGGGAGAAGTCAGCAGGCCTAAGATCCTTACGAAATGCAGTCTCTCTGGCTCTTCCCTGGGGAACACGGCTTTCTCGTCTTCCTGCTCCTCCCACCCTCGCCAACACAGCTAACCATCACGGAGAGGATTTGGATGCAGTGGGGCACGTTTTCCTCTTTGCTGTGTTGGGAGCGTGGGACGTCAAGCGTGCATGCTTGAATGACTCTGCATGCCTCAGACTAAACTTCAGCAACATCCAGGTCTTGCAGGAAAAATAGCCGTTTTGCTGTTAGCCAGGTGGAGGAGTGGGGCAGTGATGCCTATAAAAGCATTTCCCACAAGGGCCTGTAGCATGTAAAATGGCGGCCCCCCGTCTCAGCTGCAGAGGGGAAGTCCTGGGCTGCCCTACATGTCCTTTACCCATAATTGCTGCTTCTTTAGGTTGATCTGTGCCTGAGCATGAGAGTCCTCCTTGCCCAGGCTTCCTCCAGCTCCCCGGTGTCCACCCCGCTGCTCCATCCCTTGGCGCTGCCCCTCCGTCCCACACGCTGGCCTGAGGCTTCCGAGCTCATCCAGCAAAAGGAGGGAACTGATGAGAAACGAGGCCTATCCTAATGACCCAAATATCTTGAGTAACTGGAGCAATAGTTAATTTACTGGGCCATGGTAAAGACCAAGGTTAGAGCACTTGCAGAGGGAGGTTAGAGAAAAGAGGGCCACAACCCAGCACGGTGGTAGAGGGGTGGCTGGAGAGCCCCAGGAAGTCTGATGGAGGATCCCTGTAGCACAGATTTCATACTACAGCAGTCTCCCTTCATCAGGCTCTCCTCATCAGCAACTCAAATGGGTTTTGAGACTGCCTAAGGTGTGAATTTACTGAAATTTGTCCAATCAGGCAGAACAGTCTAAGAGTTTGTGTTCTCCTTCCATCTAATGAGAAATCAGCTGCGCAAACTGAAATGCATGGGTTGCTGCCTGTTTAAAGAGGCCCAAAGTAAACTTCCTTTAGGAAGTGTGTGCTCAGAGATTCGCATCCCAAGAGACTCTGCTGCCCGTTGAAAAGAAAGTACACGGCATTTGTAAATTCGAATCAATCCGTTTTAGTGCTTTCATTTCCGTGCTGCTTCCCAAAGCCATTCTCTATTTGTGAGCCTGTGGGAGGAGAAACATTTAAAGAAATACAGTAACCATGGGAATCTGCACAGCCTCAGGCAAGTTTATCATGGAGTCCTGCCTTGATAAACACACGTTAAAGAAAACCCAGCCCAAAAGTCTAACCTGCTGCTATGATTGTACAGTTCTTTGGCACCACAGTCAGAGAAGTAAAAGCAAAAGGGGAGATGGCTGCTTGTTAACAGAAGGCGTTTTGTGTACAGGTCTGTGCCTTTTGAAGCTGCCATGTCTTGGTCTGTAAAGCAAATAATGTTACCTGCGGGCTGCGTGCAGGCAGCTGGCCGCCTGTCCCAGAGCAGGGACAGCCCAGTGATGAAAGCCCTTGCAGCGTGAAGGGGCAGAGCCACTGCTCTGTGGGCCTGGCTGTTGGTTAGGGAGAAGTCTGTGCCTCCTCAGCAGCAGCAAGCAGGGAAAACTCGTTGGTGCTTTGCTTCCCTGAGGCTCTTATGCCACAGTTTCGGGGCTGCAGGAAGGAGGGAAGGCTGGCTTTAGGCTTGTGTGTCTCCTTGGGCTAGTTTCAGATTAAAGCTGTCTTACGGGGGCAAGCAATTTGCTTCTGGGTTTCTACCCCTCACATTGCTGTTTTCCTGGGTCCCCACATGTAGGCAAGAGCAGAATTCACAAATCCAAATGCCAAGGGCTAGCGGGGCAGGCTTTTCTGTTGGCTTAGCTGAGTGTCCTGCCTTGAAATCTGGATGCTGCATCTGAATTGGATCAGCCATCAGATCCTGCTGGACCTGAAGCACGCATTTAGCAAGTCCTTTGTCTAACCCTGTGCAGTAGAGGCAGCTTTGGCTTGGGAGGCTGGGGTTAGAGAAAGGGTGGGATTGTCGCTGGCAACAAAAACTGCAGTTTCCAGGGCTGCTTGCGCAAAGCCTGCCCACTGACCGGAGCCAGGACGGTCCCAGATGCACACACATTCAGTCAGTGCTGCAGTGACCGACATGCAGGTCCTGCTCAGCAGCGCGGTGCTTTAGCATAGCAGGTCCGAGCTGGCCTGCCCGGGGCTTCCGCAGTGCCGGAGCTCTGCTGAAACTGCCCCAGCTGCCACTGCACCACAGGCTCCAGGGGTCATTTTCAGAGTCAAGCTAATCCCACTTGCAGCATGGTGTGCCTCTCATTTGCTTCTGGTACGTGGCTTGGTTCATTTGCAATCTCACCCTCTCTCTAGGCACCATTCACCGGTAACCACCCTCCATAACTGTGTGTTTTCTCTTAGCATGTCCCACTAACCTCTCCGCCAAGGATGCCATTCTCCCGCTGCTCACGTCTCCTTTGCCTGAGCATCGCACCCTTTCTGTGTGCCAGATGCCCGCTGCCTCCCACTCGTGTCCGACGCTGTTTGTCTTTTGTCTCTCCCAGAGTCTGAAGGAAGGCCTGACTGTGCAAGAACGCCTGAAGCTTTTTGAATCCAGGGACTTGAAGAAAGACTAGTTCTCCCCGCTCCGCTTGACCACGCGCACCTCCCAGCTTGAGGCAGCACAGCACCAGCACCGTTTGTCTCTCGTTCCTTTCGACTGTCCTTGCTGTAGTTCGTCTTGACGCCCCCGACGGGACCTGGCGCCGCAGCGGCAGTGCCCCCCGCCACCCCCTCACCTCCCCAGCACCTTTCCCTGCTTGTGAGACGCTCCAGAGACTCTGAGAGGGAGAGGAAGGATCGGGGTGGGGTTTTTTTCCCCCCCTCTTCAGCGCTTTGTAGGAGAATCCTTCCTTTACTGTAAACCATTACACTAAGTGTCAGTATTAAGGCTCAGTAGCCTGTTAATAAGCTAGCTCTGTCGTACCAACCGTTTTGGTATGTAAGCAGGGCCTGGGTGGTATCGGCCATACCTAGCTCTTACTGCTGTCAAGAGACCCAGTGCTTAGAGCACGCCAGGAGCCTAATCTAACCATTGATCTCGATTGCATTACTTGCACCTACAAGGGGGGAAAGCCTGGGGGGAGCTGTCGGGGAGCGCAAGTCTGTGCCGGCGTACACAGCCTGGAGGTACAACACTGACATCTCGCTGGAGAAGGATGCAAGAAATGATTCTCCTGCCCCGTGACTGTGCCGTATCCTGAATGTAGGCACTACCAAAGCCCGGCGAGCTTTGGTGGCTGCCCGGGTGGTTATGGATAGGGAGCTGCAGAAACTCACATGCACTGTCGAGTCCGCCCCATTGGCGTGTCTTTGCCTCGCGTCTCGCTGGTGGTTGGAGTCGGTGTTTCGTGGGCTGAGCTGTAAGATCACTTTCTTGCCTCTGTTAGATCAATCCCAGCACTCTCTTTTATTGCTGTTACTCCCTTCCTCTCATTGAGTCCCGTGTATCCCAGGGTCTGTGCGCATTTGGAACTCCCTTTTCCTAGTCAAAGGAAAGTAGAGTAGAAAGTAGAGCCAATATTGACTGAAAATGCACAGTGCTCAATGCATATAATGCTCCTTTTTTATCAGCTTCTTGGATTCAACTCTTCTTGTCAGCAGGGCAGCTCCTATTTTAATTCTTTTATCTTTTCCTGAAATAAAAATCTCAAAACCAGTATGTGCTTCAGACCTTCTCAGTCCTAAAAGCTTTTGTATTTAAAGCATACAATTTAGCACCGTGAGGCCAAAAAATGGATACAAACTAAGTGAGGTGAGGGAGCTGGTAGCACTAGATGCAACGCAGCGGCGCGGCCAGCCGAGCAGAGGTTGTCTTCGTAGAAGAGGCCTATGCCACCTTGCAGCATCGGGGCTGGCCCGGCACGGTGGCTTCATCCCGGGGTAATGAGAGCATGTCCAGATGCCACCTGTAAAGACCCCCAGTCCTGCCTCACCAATCGCCCTCGCCGGGAGGAAGGCTGAAGCAGCACTATGTTGGCTTCCCAGCCCCGTTTAGCCACTGAGCAACCGCAGCACGTCGGGCTGGGCTGTGCTGTTAAAAATACCCCCTAGCTTTTATGTGGAGCGAAGCTTCCGCTTGTCTTTCAGGTGCTTATCACGTGGTTGAAGCAGGCAGCGCTGTGTCTTTTCATGGCTGATTTTGGGTCTGTTAGGTGGTACAAGCACAGCTCTCAGAGCAAACTCGCTGCAGCTCTGGAGCAGTGAGCACGAAGGGGCTCGTGACAGACATCGCCAATCCTGCCAGGTTGGACCACAGTGGGTGCCGGAGAGTTCACCCTCATCCTCCAGCTCGGACCAGCAAGTCACTGTTTCAGCCACCAGACCCTCATCAGGAGATGGTGGCATCTAACTGCGGTGTGAATCAGGCTCTCGTCCAGCTCATGTGGCCTTGCCATGGCCAAGCACTCAGCGTGACACCTCCTGGGGCACTCGCAGCAGCGCATCGCAGACATCCGATTCTGCCCATAGGAGCCCCACTGATCCGGCCAAGATGCCAGTGCCGTGCAGCGGGCTGCTTCTCCCACTGAATCTGTGCCTGGGTATACATGGAAGTCCTGGAGATAGGAGCAGGGTAGGAAAGATGCTCAACCACTTGGATGCAAAGGCTTTTCCCTCATCCGCAGGCATGTGCTCTCTAAGATGTTTTGATACGCAGCCACTCGCCCTAATCCGAACTCACCGTAGTGCTTTCTGTAACCTGAGCATTGGAGGACCCAGGAGACTTCCCAGCCATGACCCACCTGGATCACCTCTCCTGTCAGCCATCAGCTGCTCCCAGGAGTCACGGCGCTGCTCCTTGCATTGCAGCCGTCAGCAGCCGCCTTAGGCCTCCTCCCATCCCACCATGGAGGAATGCGGCCTGTGCGCCCAAAGCTGCTTGCCATCAGCGTCTGCATGGTGGGAGTGCAAACTGGAGACCCCTGAAGTGGAAATGGGCATCTTAGCGCTGTCTGGGGGCTGTGGAAATAACTGCTCTCACCATGCTGAGCTAGCTAACAGCCAGCTAAAGCAGAGACTGGTATTCATAAACCCATGTATGTTGGTAATGCTTAGCAGTGGCTTCTTAGAGCCATGGCATGGGGTTCTGCTTCCCTTCCAGCTGAGGAGATCCAGCTATAGCTCTCCCTGGTTGTGGCCCTTCCCAAATTCATCCTCCTCCAGGTCAAGTGCACATGTATTATGCTTAGAAGTCCACTTCTGGAAGAAGAGGTTCCTTTGTTACTAGTCATGCAGGGGTTTTCTCTCTCCCGCCCCCGCCAGCATCTTGCACTTGACTGAAGTGAGAGGTCTGGACCTCCAGTATAACCTCACAGTTGGGTGAAGGGTGCGTGTTCAGGTCTCCATGATCACAGCAGCTGGGAACATGGCACTTCAGTGGCATCCACAAGCAGTTGAAGGCAGTCTTTGCGTTAAAGCAGGGACACCAATGCCTGCCAAGCGGAGCAGAGCGCGGGACCAGCAGAGATGTCAGTGCTGTGGCCTAGGTTCTTTGAAATACGGGCTATTACTTGGATGGGAAGGTGACTCCATCCACTGTGTTTTGTATATTGTATATGTCTTTCTGACTGTGTCAGGGGATGGTCACCTGGCCCAGGTCCCTCGCTTGGTCCCATCCAAAGTCATCTGTCCAGCTCTCAGCAGGGACTATCTTTACACTTCGTCCCTGGCTGCTGGGTCCGTGGTGAGCCCTGCTCCCTGGCAGCTGCAGTCTCCTGGCCAGAGGCCTTGGGACGCAGCATTAGGATGGCACGTAGGCCTTGTCATTGCCATTGTTCTTCCCTTACAAGATGTCACTGGATCCAGGAGGATGCCCTCCTCTTCCTCCTCCTCTTCTCTGAAGACATACGGTGGGACTTTGTCCTTTTTAGTCAACCGAGCAGAACATGCGCTGGTCTCCTTCGCGCCATGTGGCCCCTGACCTTTCTTATGTCCTGTAGCAAATCCTGCTCGTTCTTTGCACGCTTCATTTGCTCAGGAGCATTTATTTGAAGCGTGAGGACTAGAAGTTACGTACCTTGCTGTTTGCATTGGCACATCGGTGGCGAGGAGGCCACAAGATGGACCCTTTCTGATACAGGATCATGCCACTGAGCATCTTGAGGCTCCCCACAGAGGGCTGTTTTCTGCTGTACGCTTGCTTGTACCACAAAATCCTCTCTTGCAGCTTAGTGTCCTGCCTGGAACTAGATACTGAGCCGAGCGAGTAAGAGCACTTGATTTCTTTGCCAGCATTCCTGCTTTGAGCCTTATTTCTTAACGTAGTGAATAGCTGGGTAAGTGAAGGGTACACACGGAGCAATGCGGTGGGGGTTCATGCCTGGCTTTTCACTCAGCATGTGTAAAAACATAAATATGATTTAAAAAAAAAAAAAAAAAAGGGTGAGGATGGGCAGAAAGACACTGCAGTGTCTTAGCAAAGGTGGCAGCACTTTGGTCATGGATAGTGCAGGAAGGCAGAAGAAAGTGTGATGAAAATGCAGTGGCACAGGGAGCTGTGCAAAGCACGTGGGTACTGAAGCCAGGGAGGGTCCGGAGATGGGCTTTCTGCTTGTGCGCTGGCCCTAAACTGCCCTGTGAAGAAAGACTGTGGGAGGAGTATTCTTATTTATACATGCATAAAAATATACTGATGTTTAGTAGGGAGGGCAAAAGTCACCCAGGAACACTTGTACAGCTCTTGCTCCTTTCCTGTAGATGTGCCCGTACACTAAGCGAGGGGTCATCTATAACTTCTGGGCCACGTGTGTCAATTCTTCACCCGAGGCAATGCGCACGGTGTTTTGCCTCTCTCTGGTGAGGCACTGCCAAGGGACCGAGCGCCAGCAGGAATGAAGCTGGATTTCCATTTCCTCTCTTTCCTCTAGTTTCTTTTTACCTTATTGTACCGAATATGTCAGTCACCGTGTCACACCCCCCTTTTATGGGCTCCCTGAAACAGCTTTAGAATGATTTGAATTGAGCTTTGCTAGGGATGCTGTACAAACAGGCTCAGACCCAGGGATCAGCTGCTCAGAGGCTTGCTGTCGGGGAACTTCTATTTAATACATATCGGCCAGCTTCTCTGGACCTTCAAATAGCTGAGAAAAGCAAAACAGGCGAATTTGCTGGGGAAAAAAAAAAACAATCCCAGGCACTAACAACTGGTGTAGCAGACCAAAAATGTGTTGGATGGCAGGAGGACAGTCACAGGGAACACGGCGTGCGGAGGGACTGGCCACCACCGTCATGGTTTTAGCAATGTTTAATAAGCCTAATCATATAATCTTATTGCCGAATTTCATGGCTTTAAAATATTTATTGCTAAGCAAAGGGGTCTTTCATGACCATAGTGGTGGTGGTGGTCTTGTGCTGTAGCTTGTAGGAGCAGCTATATTCCACTGGGGAGTTAGGCTCCTTTGCAAAGTAAAACAGCCTGGCTCTGCTGTACCGAAGGCGTGTCGGGGCTGAGCAGTGGCCTCTTGCCATCGCCAGGATGAGCTGTACCCTTTGGGCAGCACTTCGCCGGTGGGAACACTGCATACGAGCTCCTACAGCGGTAGCTATGAGTTCTGGGGGTCACAAAGCGGGAGGAGGGAAGATGCTGTGGTATGCAGACAGCTGTTCTGAACTGCTGCTGCAGGCTGGGCTCCAGGCTTCGGGCTCTGCTGCGCTTGCAGCCTGGCAACTATCTAAGCATCGCTCCAAAGCAAGAGGCAGTACATTACCTGCCTTTACATTAAAGAAAGAGGGAGAACCTGCAGCAGCAATAAACAGCCAAAACCTGACATATTTCTGCAGAGAGCAGCGCTTTAAAGTCAGGGGTGGGGAGGAAAGCCAGCTGAAAGCTTTTTAGTGATAGCAATAGTCCTCAGTAATCCTATCGCTTCTTCCTGCTCCAGGCTTCAGCCATCTTTCAATATAAATCCGTTGTTATTTAAATCAGAAAGTGTTTGGGGAGGCGGGGGAAAAAGTACAGGGAGGAGAGGCTGAGCTCCCCGCTTGCACTGGAGGCTTTCAAAGGCCATCTGCATCATCGCACGGTGGCACGGCCCCGGCCGCGGGCTTCGCCTCTTGCTGTGGTCCCGGTGCCTGCTGTGCACGCCGGGGCGAGGCCTGGGAGGCGTCCCGCTTCAGACGCTCGCCAGGGCACGTATACACACGGCAGGGCACGCGAACCGCAAAGCCGCTGCATTTTACACAATTCAACACTATTGCAAGCACTGAGATGTGAGGTCTAGGAAAAGTCAAGTGCAACGATGGTGCAGACACAGACACCTTCTAATTGGCTCCAAGTGATTTTTTTTGTTTTCCTGTGTAAAATTTTCCTACCATTCGCAGCGTCTCCCCTGAAACCAACTGAATCCTTCCTTAAAGTGCACCTTTTCTTTGCCCACGTGTAAAAAAAGAAGCAAATTGTGTTTGTTTGCTTCAAAAAATGGTAAAATTTTCCTACCGTTCACACCGTCTCTCCTGAAACCGACTGAATCCTTCTTTAAATCTGACCTTTTCTTTGCCCACATGTAAAAAAAGAGGCAAATTTTTTTCATTTCCTTCAAAACTAGAATTGTGTGCTGACTTGCAAACCAGAGAAGTCGCTTTATTCCCCGTGTAACAGAGGTGCACCAGACTGCATTAATAGTGCAAAACGCGTCACTTTTGTACCAGCTCTACACCTGACTGCACTTCCGCTAGACCTTCACATTTTTTACGTGGTTCAGATACGGTATTTAGGTTGATGTGAACACTTAAGCACCTGCACGCTCCGTGTAGCTTGCCTTTCCTCTGTAATTTTTTCCCTTTTTTTTTTTTAAAAAAAAAAGCTTTGTCAGTCTTTTAAAAAAGAGTAATTTAAAAACCTGTATAGTATTCAAAGCACGCAATGTAAATATTTATTACTCAGAAATTAGCGGAGGGTTCTCTTTTGTGACTAAGTTGTGGTTTTGGTTTTTAAATCTTGTTCTAACACAGACGTCCCACGCGCGGGTTGGGAGAGGAGCGCCGAGTGTCGTGTGTCCAACCCACCGCATCCGCCCTGATAAGCTGTTTTGCTTGGTTTTTGGTTTTGATGACTGTTATAAATACCTTTTCAAACCTTTTCTGCTGACCTGTACTTTTAGTTTTGACGATAAATGTCCAAAGATTTTGTACGGTCTGTTTGAGAACTGTAACCTTGCTGCGCTATAAACTCGGGGTTTGGGGCTTTTTTCCCATTCCGGGAACCCGGTAATCTTGTTTTTGATAGTGGCATTAGCACCGCGCGCGTGCAGACTCTCAGCTGTCGTTACACAGAGCAGCGGCAACTACTCGGCGACCGAGCGCACGCAGCTCTCCTTGCACAGTAGCTTAGGGCTGGTGCAGCGAGTCCCCGGGTGCGGCAGGCGCCGGTGCGATGCCGTAACTCGCTTGCGCAGCGCGTTCAAGGTGCTCTTGGACTTTACAAGGGACCGACAGACCCCCGCCGTACAGACACACGTCCCACAGCAGCACGACGCGCGCCGTAACTTACAGTCCGTAACTGTTCAGACATAACTTTCAGTACAACGTGGTTACTACTGAGTTGAACTTACGTGATCCTGTAGTACGGACCATTTCTCACAAGAGGATGCAAACGTACTGCTGCGGGAGCAGGGGGCAGGCTGGAAGCAGCGCAGGTGTCGGCCCCGACGGCGCCTCGGTTTGAGACTACTAAAAGAAAGAGGGGGTGTGGGATTTACTGGCAGAAACCTGATGAGCCGGACAAGTTTGTACCAACTGAACTAAGCCAGCTGGCCAGGAACTCGTGAATAATGAGTGCAATTACCGTTATTTCCTTCGCGCTGTCTTCACACACTGCCTGTGTGCAGGACTGACAAGAACACCCTTTGTTCTCAACTAGACACAGCCATGTATGTTGTAAAATACTAAAGACTAAGGTAAGTAGGAAGCGGATAGGAACACACAGTCGTGTCCACCCTCCTGGGACCTGGAGGTCTGGATGACTTGAGATTTTAAAGAATCATTTATTTGCAAGGATGACGTTTTGGAGAGAGAGAAGGGAGCTCTTGCAAGTCTGCGGGTGGTTTCTGAAGTGGCACTGGCCGTTCGGGTACTAACGGTCAGTCTTCCTCCATCGTCCTAATGGGCGGCTTGTCTGAGCGCAGCTTTGACCGATGACTGACCTGTAACCGAATGGGACTCATTCTGGATTAAAACCACGCACACATCACGCTCTACCACCTGTACTCTGGAAACAGCCCAAGGGAATCGAGAGTAACGAGGACGGCAAGAGTAACTCCCCAGTTTCTGTGACGATGTGACGCAGCAGCCAGCTCTCCGCCTCGTGATGCGGCCGGGTGGCAAAGCAGCAGTGGAGCTGCTTCCCGGGACAGCGGTACCCGGGCAGCGCCGGGACGCTGCAGCCTCAAAGCTACTGGAAATCCCTGCGGCTCAAACCCAGGAACGATCGCAGCGGGGCGGTGGGGACAGGAGGAAGCAGCCGTCCTCAAGGTGTCCATCCGTAGGGCGGAGCGGCCTCTTTTAAGGGGCATTTTCCACACAGATCAGTCCGGGAAATAATGTCTTGGATGTGGTATTTTCCCTCTGCAAAAGGGAGTGGGTGTTGGAAGCTCCTGTTCCTCCATATGTGTGAGTTCCTCTCTCCTTCCCTTCTCCCTTATGCTCCAGTTTATTTCAGTGCTTTTTTAAGAGCCACCATTCCCGATCAACTGCTCACTGTAATAGAAACGTCACTTTTTCTCACAGTATTTATTCCTTACAAAAATCTTGTGTGACACGCTAGGTTCCCATGGATGTAGCTGATCATTTTTATTTTGTAAATATAATTACCTAACTTTACATTAACTATATCGTAATAAACTATTTTTGCACCACCCTTTGCACGCTGTGTAGTGAAGTGTTTCTTTCAGCAAGGGCGCCTACTACAGAAAGAACAGAGCAGAGGCCAGAGCCCGAAAGCCAGTGAGCCGTTTGCTTTTATAGTCACGCTTCACAAAGAAAATGCAACAGGTAGCATTTTAATAGCAATAACATGTTTAAAGTAGTATAAGTCTAACACTGCTGAACAGGATTTACTACGTAATGAACTTCCTCAGCTGCCTCTGAGCTGCTACGCCACAGATGACAGAAACGCAGGTTTTTTCCCCCAGACCCGTGCCAGCTTTCTCAAACAACAGAGCAAAGCTGCAATCTGTTGATGTACGCCATGTATCCTACATAACACCTAATGACCTACAGGATTTTTAAATTATTTGGATCTTTGGAACGACCAACCCGCAAGGGCTACCTGGAGTGCAAACACCAGAAGATGCTGGTGAGCTTTTCTGTGAAAACAGTTTATTTAATAGTGCCAATCAGCACTACTGCATCAAGCAAAACTGGTAACAAAATGCTACGTCCTTTTTTCATTTTGAGAGATTCTGAGGCACTTTATATTCAGCATAAAGTAATTCTTACACAGACACTACTTAAGAGTTTTGGAATTCTTATGTTTACACTCCTCTTTGTTCCACCCTGACCCGTAGGGACAGAGACCTTACCTCCCTCTTGCTACCCACTCGCTGTCCCCCTCCCTGCTGCCACCAACACAGGTGGTCGAGGTCACCGAGCCAGAGCAGGACGCGGTGTCCCCACCTGACCGAACTGGGGTTTCCCTCCACCGCACCGCTCTGAAGTCAGTGACCCAGCTCCAGCCCTGTCTGCTCTCAAGACCGACTGATCTCAAAGAAGAGTTTCCCTCATTCTTTTCTAGACTTCCCTACACTTGCTTGCTGGAAGACGAGCTGCCAGCACTGTGTTCTCGTGCTTTTACGCTGGAACTCTGCCAATCCTAAACCAAAGGAAACGTGTCCAACCGAAATGTACTGCTAATTCCTGCCTTCATATTTCCCACAAATTCCCATTTACAAACTCGCAACAATTAATGCCAACAAGAAACGCAACTAGGGTGCTTAATCACTCTATGCAACCTCTAGCTTTGCTGTAGCCCTCTTAACTCTTCTTTAGAGTTACTCATATAGAGGATCCTTTGGGCTCCAATTCCATTCTTCAGTATGCCAAGCTAGAAAACGTCCATTTCACCATTGAAAACGCCCACCCAGCACCATGCAAACATACCTCACCTGCGCCAGGGCACGGCAATGAGCCTGCCTGTAGTTTTAAGCTCTATGAATGCTGTCCTATCAGAAAACAACTCACCAAACAGTTGCTAGAGGGAATGACCCACAGCAAGGGACCTGGGGCACTTTAGGGTAGAGAGCACTTTGCTCCTCCAGAGTAGTTTACCTAAATTACACCCAGATAGATCATACAATGATGTCTATACATAATAATGAAGTCCACAAATGCTAGCTGCTGAGTACTCCACCAGCCCTGTGAGGCAGCTTAATCATTTATTGCCTTTGGAAAAAAATCTGTAGTTGATGGGGTTGTACTCTTCCCAAATCCTTTCAAACTCATCCAGAAAAGGCTTCACATACTCGGCGTCCTCCATGACCAGCACGTTCTCCCGGTTGTTCTGGATAGCTTGGGTGGTCCAGTTGAGGGAGCCTGTGATGAGCATCCTCCCGTCCACGATGGCAAACTTGTGGTGCATGTAACCGTTCTCCTGGTCATGGCGCACCTGGATCCCTACAAAGACACAACCACCTATTCAGTGGGAACCGGAGGCGTCACCCAGGGCCCACAGCCACCCTGAGTGGCCGGCCGTGCCCTGCCCCGCGGGGAGCCCTCGCCCAGGGGAGGCCGCCTCACCGGCGTGCCGGAGGAGGCCGATCTGGGAGCCCTGGAGCCCCATGTACTGCGCGTCGGTGACGACGCGGACCCGGACACCGCGGCGGTGGAGGAGCTGGACGGCGCGTCCCAGTTGCGGGCTGGAGAAGGCGAAGAGGCAGATCTCGAGGGAGCGGCGGGCGGAAAGGAGGCGCCGCAGGAGGCGGCTGAGGGAGCAGTCACCGCGGGGCAGCGGGCAGGGGCAGGGCCGGGCCGCCCCGCCGGGCTCCGTCGCCTCGGCCAGCAGCGCCTCGGTGCAGCTGGGAGGCGAGGGGAAGAAAAGCACCTCACGGAGGGGCCGTCGCCGCCGCCACGCCGCCAGGGCCAGCACGGCCGCCGCCGCCGCCGCCAGCGCCAGGCCCGCCCGCCGCTGCGCCCCCACCGCCCACATGCCGCCGCCGCCGCCGCCCGGGCGCACGCGCAGTAGCTCCACGCAGGGGAAGGCGGCTGGGGCGGGAAGCTTCCTGAGGGAGACGCCCGGGCGTGGAGGGCTTCGCCCTCAGCCGAGGCTCACCGCTAAAGCGGAGCCCTCCATCCGCGTCCCCCCCGCCCCAAAGCCGCCCAAGCCCCCGTGGACGGTGAAAGTGGCGGGCTCCGGAGATGGATCTGACGATTTCAGCCGGCCCCTGCCTGGCTGGGGGAAGCAGTGCCCCAGCACCAGTGGCGGGCACCGTCAGCCAGCAGCTCCCCTTCTCCCACCACCCTCCCACGCGTACCCTGCCCGACCATGCACAAAAAGGAAATCACACCGGAATAAAGAAACATCCTGCTTTAATCAGTTTGTCTTTAAGGCATATCGTTTAGAGGGAAGGAGGGTGGTGAGAGATGGCTGCAGACATGCTTTTTTGTTAATTAAGTTGTGCACATTCCAGCTATGGCTGACGGCAAAAGGAGCACCCACGGCCTAATCTGCGAGCTGCAGGAACTTGCCCAATTATTTGGTAATCCCACATCTAGATCTTTTCTGGCAGGCGAGCACGGCTGGTTTCATGCTACGCAGGAGCCCTGGGTTCACAGACTTAGTAACTCTCCCCCTTCTTTCCTGTGGTTTCCTTGCCCTGGCTCAAAGAGTTTGCTTGGCTGTGACACAGCCCCGTTTCAGACGAGGACGATCAACATTGCATACAACTCATGGCTTACACAAGCACAAGGCAGGAGATGAAGCCTCTGGCTTGACCTTGTGACCACTTTTTTGCTGTTTCGGAAGAAACCACACCTCTGTTCAGAAACACGGGCTTTGCTAATGGGTGCTTATGCACCGACTGTGGGCTAGGTAGAGACTAGGTTTTCATGTTGGATTGCTTGGGAGAGCTATTCTTCAAAAGATAAACACAGTTCAGCAGTCAAGAAGGTCTAAACACCAAATAATGCCTTACCTGTTCTGTTACACAGCTCCAAATTGGACCAGAATAGCTTTCAAGTACAAAAATAAGGAGTACTGCATCACATAAAAGGTAGCCACAAGAGCGAGCACCGACCTAGCACTGGAAATTCTGATATACTAATCCACGCTTTTCTATTTGCTTCTGTCACTTTTATCCCACTATCATGACTAGCACCAAGGAAGCAACATGTATATATTATTCAAAGCTTCCTTTTCTGTGGATGGAGCTTGAGCACCTCTTTTGTCTCGTGTTTCCTTACTGACAAGTGGGAGATGCAAGCCTTTTTGCAAACCCTGAAATTAAATAAGTAGTTAGTTTTTGAAGTAACAGAGCAATACCTTTTTCCAAGCATCTGTTTGCTGTTTGAATATCCTGCAGTTGTCTATGACCAGTCAAGCATTTTCAGTTAATATATCTGAGCATCTCTTGCTCCATATATACAAGAAACTAATACATACAAAGTGAAGAAGAAAAGACCTGTTAAACTCTGTAAATTAGATCAAGGCTAAAATGCAGGAATTACCTTGTGGATCAACACACACACATACACACACACTGAAAATCAACACAAAACTAGGCTTTGTCCATTTTACAAAAATAGCTCTTAATGAGATTTAATGCCTGTCGCCATTTTACAGATGTTCCAGACAAAAAATCAACCTGCATATTTTATCTTTAAGAACAGAACTCATGACAAGTTGGAACATCCCCTCTGAGCTCGAGTCTTGTTTGAATGAGTGTAGGAGGTCACCTGGTAAAACCTGCCTCTAGCTTGTTAAAAATGTCTACGGTAATGTCAAGTTTTCCCAACAATGATCCAGGAAAAAAAAAATAAAAAGGAAAAAAAGAAGACTTCACAAGAGAAACAGTAATTCCTTACAGATAAGGAATATCTGTTTAGGTAATTAAAAAATGTACCAATGTTTTGGTGAACTGTTAAGCAAAAATGGCTACAATAGTTATATAAGAAGGGAGCACCTACAGGTTGGATCTGTTCTGCTTAACTTAATTAGGAAGCCAGAAAACTATTTCTGAAGAGAGAAGAACACCAGCAACAGTGTCCTGGCGAGGTTATCTTCATTGCCTGGAAGTTTTGCAACTGCAGGCAAAACAAGGCGAGTATTTTACCCTCTAGAGAGGCAAGCAGGCTGCATTTTGAGACTTTATATATTACAATTCTCCCTCCCAGACAAGATTTCAAAAGCAAATGCTGAATCTGTCTCAAATTAAGATATAAATAAATAAAGTGGAGTGACGTGACTCCAATGGGATATCCTGATTTATGCTACAGCAGAAAATAGTCTCTTCTTAAATCCAAGCATAAAGTGGTTTGAAATAATTTACACGTGATCCATACCCTGTGACGTGTCACTTATTTTTGGATCTTGTTCTATCAGGCATTTAGGCAACTTATGTGGGATTCGGAGAGATTAACTGTATCCACTCCCAGGAGTTCTTGATGTTGTCACAGGTATCCGAGTCTTGCCAATGAAATCTAAAACTGAGGTCTACTGCCACACCGTAATGCTTAGTGAGGACAGTATGGGATTTTAATTCATTCACACTGATTCTTTGAGTCTTGCTGTATTTTAGTCTTGAGCGTGGAGGTCTAGATTTAGAGTTGAGTTTCAGGACAGACAGCAGCACTATTTATTAGCACTTATTAGTCCAGTCTCACAGCAATTAGAAAAGACTCAAGTGACTCTTCAAGTTAGTTTGAGGACCAGAAGAATAGTGATGAAGTTTCACTATCCGCTTAATGCACATGCTGCAGGCTCAGCAGTGGTAACTCGGTGTTCCCTGCGATTATCCGAAGGCAGCAAGTGAGGTTGGGCACCCTTTAGTTCCGGGACTCTGAAGACGTTGGGCTGCGAACAGTTGACATCAGGTGGGACTTGTATGTCTTGCTCAGGCCAGTCATCCAGAACTTGAGGAGCTTGACATTGTCCTCCTCAGCAGCTCCCAGAATGCTCAGCAGTTTTTGGGTATCCTCCTTGGGTCTGCTGTCCACTTTGGTGAATTTGAAGAGGACCTTCACTTTACTGCAGAAACAAGAAACTCCTGTCACTATCACAACAGACTCGCACACATCAGACCGAATGAGCAGTAGCTGTAGCTTTCCTCGGCTCTAGCTGCTCTAAGAGTTGCTCTCTCTGCAAGTAAATGTTAGTAAAAGCTTCAAATAATATTCCATGGCACCTATTCTCACGCTCTGAATCAAGAAGGTGTGGGAATAAGAGTACAAGAAAAGGGAGGATTAGTTAGCGGGATTACTCATTTTAGTAATATGCATAATTCTTGTCTTTTTTCATTCTAGCAAAAAGTAAAACAATTAATTGTGACAACTGGGAATCTCCCCGGGAGACACATCCAGTGCCCACCTGGCCTTCAGGTAAATTCACAAAATCGTAACGTTCCGTGAATTATCTCACATGACTGTCTGGTCTTCCTTTATAACTACTTGCACCTTTGAAATGTAGCACCTGAAGGCACAATCAAAACATCTGTTTGGCATGTTATCTGCGCTGGAATATAGCGCACATTGACAGGCATACATATATTTGCATACTTAATCCCCATAACGTATAGAAGGCAGACAAGTACTGTCATGTAGGTAACCTACAGATGCATGAACTGAAGCATAAAGGTTAAGAACTGCTGAAAGCCAAAAAAAGAGTCAGGGCTAGAGCAGAACAACTCCGATATTCTTAGCTCCCAACA
This sequence comes from Phalacrocorax aristotelis, assembly GCF_949628215.1. Lineage (NCBI taxonomy): Eukaryota > Metazoa > Chordata > Aves > Suliformes > Phalacrocoracidae > Phalacrocorax > Phalacrocorax aristotelis. The sequence goes on along the minus strand of NC_134285.1, from coordinate 3,779,933 downwards.
GTAAAGCCAGCTACTGTCAATACTACAGCAGAAGTTACCTGACTACAGTCTTGCCCTGCACTCTGCTGGGCACTAGTTTGGGGACTAATCCCTTCCAGGATTAGTGCCAAAGCTGTTCCTCTGGAAGGAATGCAGTCGTACTTACTTCATCCACTCCTCCTTTAGGCAAACAAGGCACTGCTCCACAACATCTACAGAAAGGTTCTGGTTGGTCAGGGCAGCTTCGATCTTGTTCAAGATTGTAGGGCCAACTATAGGATCAGAAAGAGGGGAAAAAGGAGTAAGAAAGAGGACACACACTCTACAGGTTACCCACTTACATGTTTACTAGTAAATTTTAGCAAGGACTAGTCCATTTATTCCGGGACCTAGGCCTGAATACCTGCTGGAATTACAGACAAGAATACAACACGTTTGTTCCACCTCTTACTCTTTTCAAGAGCACCAGTCTGCACTCATTTTTCACCAGTGCTTTGGTCTGGTGCATTAATGCAGCTTCCTCTATACGCAGAAAGCTACACTATTAATTACAGCACAGCCAATTTCAACATAGAGTTTGGCTTCATTAGTTCACAGATAATAGCCTTCCTTGAGTCAGGAAGAAACCTACCTATTCTACAAGGTGGAAAAACATATCCCCCAGTGACCTGCCTCGATTTCATTTCCGTGGAAGAGGAGCTAAAGATCATCCCACTAGGAAAACGTCCAATCCAAGCAGCAGCATAGAATTTCATGAAGGATCCTGGGACACGCGCACAGGCTCAGGGGCCTTTGTTTTCTTCTGACCCACTTTTAAACACTTGTTTAGATTTTGCTGTTTCTAGTTCCCATATCAAAAGCTCACTAAAAAATGCAAAGTTATGAAAAAGCTTCATCCTTTGTACAATATACATACATATAAAAATATAAACCCTCAATTTTAAAGTCTCCAATTACTATTGATGTAATGTTCCTCTTGTTAATGACAGTTCCAGGATACTTAGTTTTAAAAAAAAAAAAAACCCAAACCCAACAACCAACCCAAAGCATTCCTCTCCCAGACCACTTTTGGAATTCCCTAGAAGGCTTTTTTCCCAGCAGTTCATGGCCTAATAAATTTGATGCTGTGGTGGATGACAAGACTTTTCAGTGACTATTTTTGTCCAGAACCTTCTGGACATGCCACTGGTTGGATGCAAAAGTAGACTGCTGTAATTATACATGTGGGACCTACAACAGCTGCTGGAGCATGGGAAGAACATTACAGGGGGAGTATGTCTCTGCTTTGCATTGCACCTGTATCTTCAGAGGACAGAGCAGGAAGGATTATCCATCTGCCAAGCCTTTTGAGACAGTCGATGAGGCCCATTCACCTAAATTAAGACTTCCCAGAAAACATGAGATTGATGGATCTGACTCAAACCACATCTAGGTGCAAGTGCTCAAGCCCTTGAACAAAGTCGGGGTGGGGGGGGGCACGAATAAAAAGGTCTGGGCATTTCTGCATCAGTTGCACTTGTCTACCAGGTGGAACATAGGAGATGAGTAACATTATGGTCCTTATAAACTAGACTTACTCAAAATAAACACACAAGTATTCCAGGATAGAAAATGTTCATTGTGGGTTATAGAAGAATTTCCCTACAATTGCTACTATACCCATTACAGAATTTATTTCTTGTTTCTGAAAATTAATAAGCAAAATAATGATCTGGTAAAACAAACCCTTTATAATTAAACAGACTGTGGTAAACCTCACCCCAAATAGCAGTACCCCAGTTGTATACTGACCTGGCTTCTGCTCAGACTTATTTAAGGGCCAGTATGTGAACAGCATAAAAACCAGTTAAGATCAGGATGCTCTTTCAACCTCAGTGATACAGGTTCTTTCTGCTTTCAAAGCACCCACCTCGATCTGCTGCGACAGGGCTACCGCTAGTGACAACAAACTCGTACTTGTTGAGGGACTGCTCCTCATCGAACAGAGTCGGGTAGAGACTGGACCGGGTAGCAGTGCGAACTTCCACAAGGACCGCAAACTCTAGAGCAACGGGACCCCAAAACAACATTAACTTTACCAGTCCAGATTCTAAAATACAGCTACATACCCTGCTCTGAGAAAGCACAGCTCTGTCAGCTTACAATATTTGGCCGAGCATTAACCTTTCCTCAACAGGAACCAGGACTGTCAACTATGGTACAATCAGTGCTTGAAGCAGGTGTCACACCTTCCAACTACTGATCAGGCAAGGACATGGGGAAAACAAAATGAAGCGGTACAGGTTTTAGCTCATGCAGCATTGTTTGACTATCTGACAATATTTGATAAAAAAAAAAAAAGTCTTGTGCCCCATAACATATGATGATAGGGAAAGGAGAGGGTTCTGCAACATGTTCTTACCAGATGATAGTACGTGGGATGGGATTTGGACATGTGGCCTGAGCCCTAGGAAGTTACACCGATATGCCTCTTCATACTGGTCACTGTAGGGGATGATCCGCACACAACCAACAGGCAGCATCGTCTGGAGAAGGAACGAAACAGGTCAGGAGAAACACTGGAGCTAAACCAGTGAAGTACAGTTTTCTCCCTGACTTCCAGAGCCAGCCAAGACTTGGAGCACTGCTCAGGCAGATGCTCCAGATTTGAGGGGGATCAGAAGTATCTTAATCAGCTTGAAAGATTATGCAGTTGCTGAGGAACATCAAGACATCCAAAGGTTGAGGTTTTTTTGTTTGGTGGGTGTTTTGGGGGGATTTTTTTTGTTTTGTTTCGTTGTTTTGTTTTGTTTTTTTTAAAAAAAAAAACACTTAATTCAGAACACATTCTCCACAAGATTACCTGTCAGAGACAGGTCATTATGGAGGCTGGACACTACTGGAGAAATATATGGAAAAATATGCAGCCAGGAAACAAAAAAGTTTCTACCCGTAGCACGTCAAAAGCAGACTGGACAAGATCCATGTCTCGAGCTTTCCAGATGACCTGGTTCCCCATCAGAACGTGCCAAGCCAGCATGCGGAATGCTGATGCCCCAAGAACCTGGGAAAAAAAACCCAAACAACAAAAAACCAACATTCTGCATTGAAAATTAATGAAACGTCCAGTTTGCCCTGTCAAAAACATAACTGCCACGTAAGGAAATGGCTAGAACTGAACAGCAGAAATGAACATGAAAATTTAGCAGATCCGGTGCACAGAGTAACAGCTCTAAACCACCAGCACCAAGACCAAGCATTTCTGACAGGTGTGAAAGGCGTCAGACTGTCACGCAGAGCGATATTCACCCCATCTATGGTTTCAAGGACAAAGAGCAGCAAAGTACCACTTTGCCAACATGCCTAACCACTCATCCAATTCAATATCAAGCACATTAAGAGAACAGCAGTTTCATTCCTAGGTTGCTCCAGATTCCTCAGTGCTCTGGCTACACAGCATCAATCAGCCCACTTGTTGGCCAAATTAGCAGCTTTGTTAAGATGGACGTGGGCCCATTTGGGACAGGACTGAACTATCTCTGTTAGATGACAACAACTTTCAGGCATTTCTCTAATGTGGGTTACGTTCACATCAGCCATTTAGGCATGAAAGGTGAACCGATATTCTTAGACAAGCCTCCAAAGGCACACACTTGCACAACACAGTGGTGCAGCTCAATAGCTTCAAGCATTCTAAATTAGGAGACAGTAGAACAAAAGGAGGCTAAAGACAGAAAGCAGGTATTTGCCAGGAGTGGCCAGGGGAACAGGATGGTGTGAAAGCGACTGTTGATCCAACGTCCAACGCACTGAGCCTTCCCCCTCAGCCCGGTAACCGGAAGCACTGGATAAAAGCTAAATCTGTACAGAACCATTTGGTTTGTAAATTACTTCCCCCCCTCCCCGAAACAAATAATACTTGACTTTGAAGATGCTGCACGACCTCTGTATTAAATTACTGCCACTGCTCTTGGAAAGAGGAAAAGTGCAGAATTTGAGAGAAATCATATGATCCCACCCACATGACCGATGATCACTAGCAGCACGCATGATCTCAGAGAAAGGGAGCGCCCTCAGAGATGCTGTTAACACCATATTACCAGCTGTGTAGGCACTGTGTTGAACACAGGACCAGGAAAGAAGCGCAGGCTGCAGGAAATAAATCTATCTTTTTGAAAACCATTAGTCAGAACAAGAGGTTATTAGCTTGTGAATTCAGTATCGATGTGCTCCCCTCTTACCTGTCTCATGTGCCTGAGAGAGCGAAAGACAGACAACCTTCTGTGAGCTACGTTCCAGCTGTTGCAATCTGGCAGAGATGTTTCAGGTGAGCATTTAGACAGCTCCTGCCCTTCCACAACATCTGGCTGGGAAGAAGGCTTCTCTTCTTCCTCAGAACCATCCCACCCTTCCGACTCTTCTTTCAGGTCTGGCAAAAAAGGGTAGAGTGGTCATAAGAGTTGCTGCCCTCTAGGCATGGGAACCGCCTCAGAAGTGCCTACACACACGGCAGCCAATTGATTTTGGCTGTATGTGGGGAGGCAGAGTTCAGAACACAGTAACTGAAAGCACTGGCATCACAGACACACCAGAACCGTTAATGAACTTTTGTAATTCAGCTATACAATAACTGCTGAAGGGTCAAGAAGGAATTCTCATCTTCTACAGAACACAAAGTCACATCTTTTGACCAGCTATGTGTTCCCTATTCTTGCTTTAAAGGTCCTGGCCAAAGCTTTAAGGCAGGTTTTGTAGATTCTAGTCTAAATGGATTAATAAAAATAATTCAACGCAAGAAAAATTTATGATCCTTTAGTTTCAGCAATTTTGTAGAAAAAGCAGCAAGAAGAAAGCCCTGTAGGTTGAGACTGCAAATTCTTCTGGCCATAGAGATTCATCGCGAGAGCCAACCCAGCCAGAGAGAACAATAACCATGATGATGCAACACTCCTACACGAGTAACGAACACCACATGTGCGTGCAGAGAGCCTACGAGGCCAAAGGCCTTGATTTCACATTCCTGTCAGAGTCATCTCCATCTGGGCAAGCATGTCAGCTACTGTGGAGACTACCGCTAAGGTAAAGTCCATGAGAGATGGCTGCACTGCGATGCTCACAAAAGGACTCAGTGTTTTACCATCCAAAGCATTCTCAGAAGGTGTTCCAGCTCTGGAAACTTCTCTCTCACCTGCAAGTTTTTCCATCTGAACAAGGGTGTCTTCTGTTGGTGCTCCCTCCAGAAGCTTCTCTGTAAGTCGGCTGCCACAAGCTTTCAAAAGCCTAGAGACATTGAAAGAAACGGAAGTAGTGCTCATTAAACCTGCCTGCTAGGTGCAAAAATCCAGTAAGAAACTTGGTGCTATGGGCTCAACAAAAAAAATCCAACCACCAATCAAGTTTCCTTTCAACACATCTCTATGCTTTCCTCAGCGTGGTAACTATCAATGCATCTTACAACTGCTGCCATTCAAAGTCACCGAAAAGCCTACCATTTTGCAATTACTTTGTGCAACATACTTATCCCCCATCCAAGTCACATGCCAGTGTTGCAACCCCCACTGTGGCTTCTTTCCAGGAAAGTTTGATGAGCAAGTCAGGCACTGGAGCAACTGGACTCCCACAGACATACAGCTGTGCCAAATGGCTGCACCTCCCACACTGCCTACCACAATACACCGGCACTTCCCCCTGAACCACTGCTGTATGGCCAAGTGTGAATCTGAGGTACAACACCCTGGACATAGGAGCATCTTTTCTTGCTTTCTTCCATATTTACTTTTATACTGCAAAGCCTTTCCATCTAGATTGACATGGTTTCCATTAGCAGCCACATTAGCAGGTTTACTTCACAGCGACAAGGAGATTTGTTTGTCCTAAAAGCATCAGCAGGCCGCTGTCTTTCTGTGCTTAGCTCTTTCCAATTCAGAGACTACTTAGCAAAGCCCAAGTTATTACCTCAAGAAAAAAAATACCCAAACACTCAAATCATATATCCACCCTTTCAGAATACGACAATATTATCTTCTGGAAGGAGTTGTAGAAGCTAAAAACGCAAGGGGCTTTACCAAGCAAAGGAAGTATGCAGACATGCCCACAGGTTTTCATCATTGGTCAGCGACGTTAAGGAGCGGGCTGCATTGCCATTCCGCTGGTGCAGGAAGGGAGTGAAGGCTGTGTTCATCCGCTGGGCACGCTGAGGGCACCCATACTGCTCTGCTTCGAACACCTACACCACGGAAGAAGGGCAGTATAAGAGACTGAAAAAGATAAAATGCTTCCAGTAAAGCCAAGCCAAAAAACCCCAACGAAAATATGAAGTGAATAGGATGCGTCACATACAATCATCCAAACTACATTGTAAATTACAGGAAAAGAGAGGGAAGGGACATCTTATTCTTAGACTGACCAAAATTATCATTAAATAACACTAGTGCTCCAAAACCATTGTCCTTCACCGCTTTAGTTACTTGAATTTCTAACAGAGCTACTGTCTAGCATTTAGGCCTGTCGAAAGCGTTATGACTGGCTTAAAAAGCGTGAGGTGTCCTGTTGCTTCTCCCCGACACCCCCAGATACACACCGTCCTCTCGTCCCTTGTGTCCCTTAATGACCACCCTGGCTGCAAAAAGCTGGATCAGCTTTTTGACTCAGCTGTAAATCAACTATCATAATGTTTTACGAACGTTGAGTCAAACAGCCTCTGTGCGCTGACCTACCTTAAGTGCTTTGCCCTGAAGCTCATCAATGATGCCTCTGATTTTTCCCAACAAGAAAGGCCAGGAGTTGATGAGGTAAATCCGGTCCATCATGATAGTGATGATGCTGTACCAGCGCTGGAAACCTCGAGCCAGGCTGTCTTTGATAAAGAAGGTGTGGCTGAACACAAAACCATGCTGTTCATCTCCGAAAAAAATAGGGCCTTCACGTCCTGGGCAGACCTGAAGGGGAGGGACACACACACCAGAATAGTTAAGCACATCACATGGCTACTATCCAAAACCCAGGGTCAAAGAGACCTCCAGGGGTATCCTACAAACACTACAAAACCTTCAATTTAACCGTATTTTAAGAATTCAGCTCTATTCAACTACGATAATATTGAGAATCCACAAGGGATTTTGCTGATCCTGACATGCAAATCCTCGTTAATCCGTAAGGTTCTCCCTTCACTACTATGAGATGCTGAACATTAATGGCCTACAAAGATAAAATATTTCTTGGCATTAAACAATTGATTCCAATGTTTTTACAAAACCAGTTTATCTTACAAAGAAAGACAACAAACACATAGGAGCAAAAGCAAGAAAGGGAAACTTTTGGTCTCACAATGTGAGAGGAAAGAACACTCAAGGTTATCAAAGATCAACCTTAAAAATTACCACCAAACCTGGAATGGACAGACTTGTGTTTCTGTCCTTCCACTTCCATTCCCTCGTTTCAGGCTGCACAGAGCAGCCAGAATCAGCAAAGCACTACCTTGGAGACAAAATGATACATAAGTCCATAAACAGGTATTCTGCCTGTTCATCACAGTTACCTCACAGCTCAGACTGCGAACACAGGCCTGGCGCACGATGCTGAACAGCTGCGGGTGGTTTGGGTGTTGGTGACTGACATACTTGATTGAAGTTTCTTTGTCATGGCTGACATACCCAGGATGTCCTCCTGCAAGAGAGCGGCAACCCTGAAGACAGAAAAGCAAATCCAGCCATAAATGAGCATGCAGATATCTAAGGTTCCCAAAGGCCTCTGCATATTCCCTTCAAAACATAGGGAAACATTATTTATGTATATAGGTAAGGAAAACAAGAAATATGAGTCAGGGTCAGGATTTGAACCCAGATCCTCAAATAGAACTCTGTGCCATATACTTCCTCTGCTCTTATGCTCATTTTCCACTATTTAGTTTGATTGTGGACTTGGTGCTGGCTCTACCAGTGGTAAAGTTCAGTTAACAGCAGCTGTGAAATCAACTGGCCTAACAAAACCAGCCATAAACTAAAGGAAAGTAAATAACAAATACCTCAGAACAAGTACTAATGGTAGATGAGTACAAGAATGACTGAGAACATAAGTTTTCTGTGTTCTTTTAATTGCTTTTGCATTTTTTCTCTTTCCTAATCAACATTGCTTTTAAAATCACTGTTAGCAAATGACCAGACCAAATCTAATAAAGTAAATGCTCTTCAAGGATGAGAAAAGCATTTCTCAGCCACAAGAGAATCACAGATCACAGGGCTTAAAGAGACCTCAAGACACCGTCTTGTCAAGGTCTATATACTCAATAACAGTTCCTTCATCCTCTTATCACGGATCATTACAGTTTATGAGGACTCAGAGACCTTCTGGCACCAGCAGTCACATAAAAACAAGTGCCGCTCACATTTTTTTTCTCTCTTAAACAATTCAATTTGCATTAGAGTATCCAAGAGCCCGTCAGTTAAGCCAAGGGCCACTGATGTCCGCACACAGAACTTCACACTTGCCTCACACATGTCTGACTTCTTTGGCCCTGGGCTGCTGGAGTCGGCGCTGGCACCTTCTGCTGGGCTGTGCGAGCGGATCCGACTGCTCATCTGAATGCCACCTTCTTCCTCTTCTGCCTGCTCATTCTGCCCAGAGATGTCCCCGCTGCTCGCGCCTTGGGGAAGCGGTGAATGCAGAACCTCGGTACAAAAGAGGGTGCGAGGACCGTGGAGCTCACAGAAATGGCAGAGGGCAACGATAGCATTCATAGTGAGAGCTCAGCACATACGTTAGGCCTCCTGCAGTAAGGGAGAAAGCACAGAACATCGGCACAACAGATATTAAAGCATCTTAGGCCCAACTCTACACGCCTCCAGGAGTGGCTGGCCTTAAGCTCAGCCTAAGGGACCAGCACAACTCCACCATGGGGCAACCTAAGCAACGACCAACCCTTCGTGCCCGGATGGGATGGGAGTGGAGTAGGCCGGACCCCCCCGCGACCAGGTCCCTGACTCCGAGCCGGGACACCTCAGGCCCTGCGGGGGTGGAACAGGACCGGACCGGACCGGACCGGACCTCCCGTGCCCGGTTACCTGCAGTCGTATAGGGACAGGCTGGGCTCTGACAGACCAGACCTCCGTGCCCGGACACCTCGGGCCCTGCCGGGCCCGGCGCTGCCTCTTTTTACCCGAGGCCTCAGGCCGTAACGGGTCGGGACCGGCCCTGCTCAACGCCCCCGGACCCGATTGCCTCGGGTCCAGCCGGGCCCGGGCCGGCCTAACTCTTCCGGGTCCCGGCCTCCCCGCTCCGGGACCGGCTCGGCCCCGGTTCCCCGTGACCAGACACCCACGGCCCGGCCCCGGCCTCCCCACTCCGAGACCGGCCCAACCGCTGCCCTCCGTGACCAGACACCCACGGCCCAACCCCGGTTCCCCGTGCCCGGACACCCCCAGCCCGGCCCCAGTCCCCGCTCACCGCCGTCCCCGCCCCGTCCCGTGTCCGCGGGCGCCTGACACTGACTGACCCACCGGCGCGTACCACCCCTCCCGGCAGCTGAGGGCGGGGGGGAGAGGGACAGACAGCTTACCGTCTGCTCACCCACCGCCGCCACAGAGCGGCGAGGAGAGAGACGAGAAGGCAGAAGAGAGGGAAGAGGAGGCGGCCGTTACGTACGGCAGTACCGAGCCGGTCCTTCCCGCCGCTCCCCCGAGGTCCCCCGTCCGGCCCCCCCCGTTGCGGCAGTGACCCGGCCCACGGCCGCCCTGGCCACATGGGCTGGGCAGAACCATTACCTCATGACGCGAGGGGGGAAGACGAGAAGGTCCGGCTAGATGCCTCCTTCCTTCCCCCGCTATCCCCTGCCCCACCGTCGCGCCGCAGGCAGAGAACGAGTGTGTCCGACCGCCAGGAACCGAGAAAGGGCCGATCCACCGCCTGCCACCTGCGGGCGCTCACTGGGGGGGGCCGGGATCCCCCCGCCGGGTGGTGAGGGCCGCGCGGGAGGGGAGCCGGGGCGGCCGGGGCGCAGGCGCCGTGCGCCGGCGGGGCCCGCCCTGCCCTAGGGCGGGGCTCAGCTGAGGGGAGGCGGTGGCCGGGAGCGGGCGTGTAGGGGGGCTGCGCGCCCGGCTCCCACAGAGCCCCGCTTTCCCTCCCCGGTCACCCCGCATGGCGGCTGGCGGGCCGACCGCGACTTCCCCCTCAGAGACGTTCGGTACAAACGCTGGCGGTACCCCTCTTGTGTGCGTTTTAACTCTTTAAATTACTGAGGGCAGATGGAGGCTTCCATGAAGCATCTTTTCCCGCTCCATTGATAAAGCAGTTATATCACAGGTAAAGCCCAGGTTACAAGTTTGAATGAAGGGAGCAGACGCTTGAGTTAAACAAGCCTGTTCCAGGCTCTGCCGTACAGTTCCTCCATTAAACTACTCCAGTTTCTCTTTAGGGTATCAAGTTTTACTGAATTTATTATTTATCTCTAGAAAACTATGATGGGAAAAAAAAAAATCCATGTGAACTAGTAATCCTTTCAGACTTCAAAATAAAAGCACTGGATTCCCCCCCTTCCCTTAACATTGGAGTTGACCCCTACACAGTTTTAAATACCCAAGTCTGAACAGAAGTTGTAAATCTTCCATCAGATAACAACATAGATCATTCGGCTGAGTAAAACTTGTACTTAAATCCCAAGAAAGAGTAGCTATGACCGATACTGCCACAAAACACACCTCTGGATCCAAGCAGCCATGCATGGACTAATAATTACACCTCGGAAGAAAACAATACTCGGACGGTTAGTGGGATGGCTGATTATTGTAACACAACGATCAAATATGAACACAAGTGTTTGATCCAAAGTCCATCTAATCCTGGAGCGTCTTCGCAGGGAAGACGCACTGTTTGCACAAGAAGAACTACTATTTCTACTTGAGATATCTCAGGAGAGCTCCGAGAAGCCACCAGCAGAGCTGGAATGACTCCAGGGCAGAGGGCACTGCCACACGCAGCAGACAACTAGCAGCCTCCCACCAGTCAGCCAGAATCACATGTCCTGAGAAGCGACAAGAACAAAAGATCCCACCCCCTCCACCCCCACCCCAAAAAATGAAAACAACTAAGGAAAAGCCAGATCAAAAGACCTACTATCTCATTTAAGACAAACTAAGAAGAACGACTCATTTGTTATCTTTATTTTCCAATGGTACATTTAAACAACTTCTCAGGACTAACCTCCTCAGCCAGTTTGGCCATGCAAGAAAACATTTCCTAGGTTATACAGTTCGCCTATGGCAACACATACAACGGGTCACGGTTGTACTGTAGAACAGAGAAGGGAAGTCGTATAGGAGGAGGCAGCTGGAGCTATGCAAAAGCATGTGGCGCGATGGCAGTGCTAGAGGTGTTAGCAGAGGTCAGTGACTCCTCAGTGGCACAAAAACAGGAGGCGTGGTTGTACACAAACAGCTTCTAACCATTTCTTTTTAGAAACATTTTCTTACCCGCTAATAATAACTGAACTAGAGACCCCTCCTGTGGCTAAGAAGTGTAGTTGCACGTCTAATGCTACCTTCAGAACTGCATTTTGTATCTTTGCTAGTTAAGATGCATGAAAGTAGTAGTTAGATATCGATACATGCACTCAGTACTTTGTGAACACATTTCATAGCCATGCATGACAGGAAGAACTAGCCACAGGTCCTCCGAGAGGCTAATCTGGGAGGAGCATAGCACATGGTGTTCTTCTATTTGATTAAAAGCCCTTCCTTGCAATAAATTCAAATTAAAACCAGAAAGCTCAAGTGTTCTCAAAGCCTCTCAGCTGACCACAGCCCATGCAATTAGTTCCAAGACTTGAAGGAGCTACTTCATTAAAAACCTGACTTAATTTTGCCAGTATCTCAAGACATGCAGATGCCAGACCGTATGCGTTCATCAAACTATTACTTAAAAGCCTTTCCCTGGAGCACTTTTCGGTGAATGGTTTTATCTACTGATTCTACAGGTGGGACCTGACTTTGAATTTTCAACAGCGATAGGACTTTAACAGCACAGCTATCCACGTCAGAACGGGAACGGTAGCAGTTTTCTAACTTCAAAAGCATCTCCCCTCTTAAAAAAATCAGATTAATAGTGTAATATATAATTTGAAACTAATACATAGCTATTTCTACTGTCCTTTTGACGTGAGCATGGACTTCTTTTATCTACTTGAGGCAAAAAAAGAAGAGAAAATGTCACTGCTATTTGGCAGCTGCATATATTAGTTTGCTTCTAATTTTCACAGATGGAAAGCCATCCTGCAGCTCTGGGCAGGTAAGTCCACGCTCACCAATAGGAACCAGCAGTATAAAAGCTCAGCCACTGCGAAGCGAACCGTTCTAGTTCTTCTCCGACTTCACGAAGGAATCCTGCATGTGTTCTCCCCCCAACAAGCGAGCCCTTGGCAACGAAAGGCGAGCCATTCACATTTTTGTATAGGTGGCAGTTTGGGGTTAGTCATTTGCAGTACTTTATGACTCCCGCACACGGCTGTAAACACTTTGACAGCCCACCTTTGTGCTTGAGCCCACAGCATTACTAATCTACTAATTTAACACTTCCACAGTACCAGAGAAGATAATCACATAAGCATGTTCAGCATTGAAGTCACTGCAGGATTAACTAGGAAAAGATAACTTGATTTTTGAAGGCTTTTTAATTACAGCACTGGTAAGGCAAGTTATGGAAAAAAAACCAAACAAAAAAAAAACCACAAAAAACCTCCCAAGATTTTGCTTTAAGATCAGGTGTAAAAGCTGCCTTCAATGCCTTCTATGATAGGAAGCACAAATACTCAATGGTGAGCTACTAACATGAGGGACCTACGCCATGTTCAATACTAAACTGCTATTTTATACTTTTAAAAATGTCATTCACCACCTCGACAACAACCTGGGGACATCTCTCTTCTACTAGAAAGCATACTGCTGCCACAGAGGCTCTGCTAGAATTAAGACACCAATGCTTAAGTGAAAACCCCAACAGTTCTGTATCAGCACTGGAAGCACAAACAGAGTATTTTCAACCACAGGTGACCTCAATACATACAAACTTGACACAGCAAGAGCCAGAAATGCTGAGCTCTCACCTAGGCTCCTGACAAAAAGCTGGCAGGTTAGCGGTAGCAAGCAGCTCCTAGTCAGGCATTTAAGTAGGAAGCACTGGCTGCTGAGCTTCTCACATTCTGACTTGATGACAGGTTTATTTATGCCCGACAGTGGGAGATTTGCACTGACATGAAGTGTTTCAAAGATGTTTTAACACCAAGAATCTTCAGATACACAAGAGCTACAGAAAATTAGACAGCCCGTTGATTTAAGGGGTAAAGCACTTAAAGAATCGAATGACCAAGTTTTTATGTTTAGTGAATGAAAAACCAGATAGCATTCCAGCATGTTACCTCCAAATAAAATCCTGCATTTTGAGAGCTATATAGAATTCTGTGTTCCAGGTAGAATTATTTTCTCTGGCAACAAAGATCTATAACATGGCCTTCACTTATTTCCACCACAGAAAAGTATTAGCCTGTTGAATACCTTCATGCCAATTGTATAGGAACAAAAAATTTCTTTTGGTGTGAACAACTCTGTATCTAGAATCCTCCAGTATGCCAAGATCTTTCAAATATCCTTTTGTTGAGGTCTAACAAGTTTGATCTAAGAGCAAATGTTGTTAGGAGATGCTTTGTACCAGAAACTTAAAGTCATAAATAGCTGCCATGTATGGACTCCCTATAGCGACTTCTGCTTTTCCGCAAAACTGCCTTCCAAGGACTCGCTACTCTGCTCATCCTTTTGGGAAGAGCACAGTTCTTACTTCATTCAATAGACAGCAGCCAGCTACACTGCGCATATGCAAATTATAATGTAGGGAATTTACTTAAGCTCCACCCCTCTCCCCCCAACATACATATGATAAATCTGCACTTTGAGCCAACTTTAAATACAGAATAATGAACCAGTAATTATCTTGTAAGTGAACCAACACTAGCTTGTATTCTTCCCTGAATAACACTTTTTTTTTTTTTTGCAGAAGAGGAAAAAAAAAGACTGCTACAGAAACACAGCAACATTCAAACCCTTTAAAACAAAAGGTAGATTATTTAATGCATTAACGATGTTAATCTGAAGATAAATAAATCCACAACAGACTTAAGTTTCTTTTGAGATTTCCTTTTTCTTTGCAGAGAATATTTCTGATATTATACAGTACTGAGAGGGTGTTCATTTTTTTTTTTCTTAATGTCCAGGTGAAAAGCAAAGCTCAGTTCTCTCTGCTCTCTTCGTGGAACTCCTCAATGCCCTATTCCAGGCGTGATTCTTTCATAAGCTTTTACTTGAAAGCGGAGTGGTGAGCAACATGAATTTCAGGAATAACTGGATGGTTTGGTCCCTGAGTCATCTTCTTGAGAGCCCATACTCTGGAAGGGAGAGAGTTATTTCTTTTCAAAAACAGGTCTGAAGGTTTACCTTTGAGACAGACAGTTCTTTGAAGTTAACAGGTAGGAAAATAAAGCGCATATGAAGTAACATGCACTTCCTGTTTGTTTTAAAGCATGGTGTTTATGTACATTATTAACACATAATTATTAACACTGTAAATACCGACATTCAGTGCAACACATGCTCACTGCCCTGAATCCCTTACATACTCTGACAAGACACTACATCAGTTACCTTCTGCACAAACTGAGGGTTCACAGTGATCTCTTGATCCATGGCTTTCAGTCGTTCATCAAGCTCTATACATTTCAGCATCTTAAAAATACATATTAAGTTGATTACTGTGTCCAGCTTGTGAATGATCTTCAAGATACTTCAGGACTGTGCTATGTAAAAGCAGTAACTTCTGCCATCACAAAAGCTCCGTGTCAAAATGTTCTCATCCTTCATCTCCCAAACAAAAGTGTCAGACCTTTTTTTTTTTTTTTAATTCCCTTACTTTTATCTGTGTCTTCCTAACAATCCTTTTTAAGGCCACTGACAGACAGTCCTGTGTGGGTCAATCACCTCAACCTACTGTCATGTTATCGACAGCCAGCGGAAGCGATCCTTGAAGTCAAACTCTAAACCCAACCTTTCTAATCCAGTCACTTCAAGGAACTTCACATGGCCAACATTAAGCAGTCAGCCTACTGAAACATCTCAAGCTGTACAGGAGATACAACAGGGAACGCACTGACAGTAAATGACTGTCAATCTAAAACCTTTAAATACTGGTACTGTGGAACAGTTGAATAACGATTGCTCAGTCTCATTAATGAGCCCTCAAGCCCTACATCTAAGTTACCTACACTGGCTTCTCCCAGCAGCTCTCTGACTACAGACTAGGGCTCTTCAGTAGGAATTCCAAAAGCAGTTAGTATCTTAAAAGATTTACCTCCTGATCAATGTTATGAAGCATAGCTGGATTGTTATATTTTTCAGGATTATCATGGAAACAGACCATACCATCCTTCTGATTAATACTTGCAAAGATTTCACCATCTTCTATCTGAAAGATAAGAGGGTTTAATGTAAGGTATCACTAAGAGCAGGATTTCACATAACTACAACATACAGACTCCTTGTGGAATCATCTTTAACTTGTTTGGTTTTTGTTTCCTAACAGCTTCCTGAAGACAAATGATGCATGCCTTATCTTAGGCAGAGAATATCCTTTAAGGTTTTTTTGAGAACAGTCTAATCACCACAGCAGACTGACAGTATTTCCTTCACCCTGAAAAAGAACCATTCATCAGCCATTCAGAACACGCGCTGCCAATCCAAACACTTAGAGTCTTAAATTGGATCAGTTTTTAAATTAGGATAGTTTAGCCAAGTAACAAGTCTTACCATGTGGAGGACATATTTTTCTGCTTCTTGGGGCCCCGACAACTGCACTCGACTTGCCATGTCTTGTAACGACAGTGTTAAAAATGTCTGAAATTGAGAAAGTATTAAACGGTTAAAACTAGACATTAAGAACTTTCCCATATCAATCCTTCATGGCCTATACAATCTTATTTTGAAGATGGATGGGAAGAAACAAGCAGATCACATAGTTATGACTTATAAAAGCACCATGAGTGGAGTCGGTTCTTCCTCCAAAGATACCAGTTTGTTATACCACATGTGTGTGCAGGCCAGACTAATGAAGTCATTACTCCATTTCTGTAATTCCTTTTTACCCCAGACACAGTCCTGACCACAGCGAACCTCTTCCCTCACCTTTCTACATGAGTAAGGTGACTGCCCATCCCTTGAATTTCCTTCAAGAGATGCACATATTGTGTTACTTCTGAGGTTAGTTCTACTGCGACAGACATCATTTGAGCTTGCAAAGACAAGACCTTTCCCTGATCATCTTTAATCAGATTAATCCATCTGATCTCTCAGCTGAAGGAGCACGTCACTCCACTGCTGCTGGCTTTCCTTTTACTTCAGACACTTCCAAAACCTGTCCCACTCACTCTTCTCTAATGAAGTAGCCTCTAAAGTTCAGGTTTCCTGTTTTTCAAATAGAGACAAAGGTCATCTGGTAGCAGTGCTCACAACTTTATTTGATTATGCATGAAAATCTCATGGGCAAACCCCTCTGACGGACAGGCATATCAAACCACCTTCTAAATAAGGCATAAGAAGCCAACTGAACGGGTTTTCCATATAGAGCATTTTAATCTCATTTGTTTCAGACACACAAATCTCAGTTTTAGGCATTTCTCTGTGACGTTACTACATTATCACTTTGCTGCAAACTGAATATGTTTCAGAGATACACTCCTCGAGAAAAGCTAAACACAATTTCTCAGCAAAACAAAACCCCTACATCTTACCTTGGTTAGCCTCTGAATATTCTTTTTGTAGAGAGATGACAAGCATTGCTTAACCAACCCCATATTGTTATCCCTTGTGAACGTTTCACTGTGTTTGTTCACCAGATTTCGAAGCTCCGAGGGTTTATTGGTTGAATAAACTTGCGCTAATTCATGGTAAGCATTGCTAAGGGGCTGCAATTAGAAAAAGCGAGAACCCTTCTTAAAGAACACAGTGTTCAACCAGCCTCACAAAATCTATTCACTACTTCAACATTAGAAGCCATGCGGGCATAAAAGTACATTTAAGTAGCTCAAGCACCTCTCATAAAAATTACGTGATGCCCATACGTGGCTTTCCAGCAATGACAGACCCTCACACACAAAATCTGTATTACTGCACTATAAGATTTAGTAAACATCATTCAAGGACCTCTGTATGACAGTTCTAGTTATGGCAGTGCAAGAAAAAGTGCATCAGCTGACCAGCACGCGAAGTAAGCTGAATTCAAGGGAAGTAGCTATTGACAAGTGACTGCCCACTGATGTATTTTGTTCTACCCTCTAAGATACCATCATCCCTGACCACAGTGCATCACAGCATGGACAGCAGAGAATCGTGGGTTAAGACTAGTTCACCTAAATTACTTCAAAATGGCAATTGTTTGAGCTTGCTTATTAGTAGCTGAAGTTTGATGATGATTTTTTGGAGCTCTCTAAAATTTTGGTCACAAATCAACAAACTCAGTATTAAATAACAACTAACTAACTTTTAAAGGTGTGTTATTTACCTAGGATCAGAGCTCTCTGGCTAGCAGTTTTGTCTTCCACCCTACACCTCCTGATCAGAATGCATACAGACTACACACTTGCAGCTTTTTCAGAAGCTTTTACTCTTTATAAAGCTGAAGTTTTGGAATAAACTATTTAGCATTTCATTCTTCAACTAGATGAAGTTACAGGTTGAATGCTTTTACAGGGACACTGCATACTGAAAGCCAAGTGAATTCTGAGTCTTGTTTGAGTTCTAGCCTAAAATGCTGTCAAGGGATGTGCAGTATCAGTGAAAAGAATATTGGTAAGTAGTATTCAGCCCTAAAGGTTTTCCAAATTTAAGTTTAAAAACCTGTGCCACCGATATGAAGACTACAGTTTCTTTGTAATAGATGTAGAAGTTGCCAGAGAATCTTTAGCTGTTGTACCCTAGAAAGGTGGCAAGAGGTTGTACTCTGGGCACACTGTGCATTATTTCCCATGACCTGCAGTGTTAAACAGTACCAGCAAATGAGGGTAGGAAAAAAAAGTCATTTACAAATTCAGATTTGTTGTTCTATCATGTAGCTGGATTTGCAGGACTTACCTTAATGAATCTACCAACTATCTGGGAAGTGTATTTTGGTAGCTGCTGAACTTTGCCAAGTAGTATCAAAGAAACTAGAATATACTTTTTATATGATTCCAACATAATATGACTGACTGCCATGGCTGGAGTAGTTATTGCCTAAGCAAGAAAGAAAGAAATAGAATAGAAATTTAGTATATTTACTGGTAGGTCCTGGTAGCTACTGCATTAACAAAAATCTCAGTTTAAAGCCGCATGCAGAAAGGATACATGACATGTGAGGTTCACCTTTGAGCATTAAAGCTTAACTAACTTCTATTAAAATTAATTATCCAAAAATGTCCTAAAAAGTAAATTCTATACAAGCTACTCAAAACATATCATGTTACAGTGACGCCTACCTTAAAATAGCCCTGTTAAGATAAATTCAAAACTGCTTTCCTTGGTCTATATCTCAAGTTGTACTAGAGATCAGCTGTCCCTAATTGTTACAAGGAACGATTATACAGTCCCTGTAGAACCTGGATTTACACAGATCCTTAAAGAGGTTTTACAAAGCTATTACGTCATCAGATCTCATATTTAAGTATGCTGAAAGAGGTCTGCAGAACAGGGAAGAGGGATTTCAGTTTAATATGATACCGCCAGGTACTCAGAGCTGACCCTTGTTTACAGAAAAAGGCTGCACCCATTTATTTTGCACATTCGACAGCGTTTCCCTCTCATACACACACAAAGTTTTCCCAATTTTACAGTTTTCTTTCACAGAGAAAGTAAAAGCAGCAAATACTGTAATAGCCTTGAAGAAGTGTAACCCCCCCTCACAAAATCAACAAAGCCACTGAACTATTTTTCCTTTAAGAATACACATTTCTGAATATCAGCCTGTGAGCTGTTGCCATGCGAGCAGTAATAAGCAGGCATCTGAAAAATATTTATAGTGAGATAAATTTAACATCAACCTTTGAGTTGCATAGTTTTATGGTGCAATAGCTACTTGGCTGTAAGAGACCTTCTTAAAGGAAAATCCCTCTAAAGACAGTTTGCTTCTTACCTCACTTTATGCACTAAAGAGCACCATTCAGGCTGTACCTTTCTTAAGAGAGCCAATAGCAAACACTAACCCAAATCAGATTTTATGTGTTACTACGGTGAACACACGTGCGAAAGCAAGACCTATATGAATGATGGGTCTTGCTGAATGATGAACAGCAGTACAGATCTGTTAGTAGAATCATATCCCTAAGGTTAAGAACAAGAATAATTGGAGACTGCTTGTACTTTATGTTCATGGCTTTTACTGCTATCCTTGGGGGCAATTCAGAGACGATATATTCTCCCAGCGCTATTACACATGCTACTGTTGCCTTTCAATTGATCACACTTCAGACTTACTATATTATTTAAAGTTACCTGTTCATAAAAGTAGAGTGCTCTTTCAAAGTTCTTTAGCCCAGTGTATATCATCCCACCATAGTAGTAGTAACATAAAAAGTGCTTCGCATCATATGCCCCATTCTCTTTACAAATATCCATCATGTCCACATCTAGATACGGGAGGGCAGGTTTAAAGCATTTTGCTAACAAACAGAGCTACAAGAAAATAAATTGAGTTTTCATAAATTAGCCATTTCCATTCAAATTTTCATGAGGAAGAAATTGAAACTAAATTCATCTAGTACTATTTAATGAATCTCATTCCTCCAAGAGTGAAAAAACTGCGCACATCGGTAGTGCTGTAACACTGATCATTCGCTGTGCCATGATATTTGGAAAACCCTTACCAAAGATTCTGAATTGTTACAAATTACCTGAATCCTAAAGAAATTAGACTCTGACAAAGCTGCTTGAAACTCCAGGCCTTCCAGACTACCGTGTTGGCAGTGCTAAATATTGCGCTAAACATTCCCGTCCAACCCTAAACCCCGGGAGCCAAGAATGAGACAGAAGTGCAAATCCAGGCCAAAGACACCGGGACAAACGTGTCTTCTGTCAAACTTGAGCAAGCAGTTTCTGGATATTACACTTACACTGCCTGAGACAAGCTGTGTGTGACTTTCAGCCCAGAGAGAAGGGAAGTCAAAGGACTTTCAGAAACCACCCACAAAACCAAGGATCTGGGGCCATGCACTGAACATCTACAATTAATGGAAGGGGATTTTATTTCAGTGCTTTTATATTATTTATTACTAGAAAAAAACCCCACCAACAGTTAAAAGCCATTTTTACATTGAAATTTGTGAACAGCATTTCCTCAGCAGGTTACAGGTATTTTATAAGCTTTTACTCTGATAAAAAGCCCTTATGCTCCCCTTACCTGGCAGAGATCTGCGTGTATTGAGGTCAGCTGGTTTGTGTTCATCTGCATCTTGTCTATGGCTTGTCTGAGAATGCTAATTCCTCGCAGGGGCTGTCAGAAATTACATCTCTTTCAGATAATTTCTCATAGATGGCAGCACATTGGATCTTATGTTGACACTTACAAATGAAAAATAACACTAATTGACAGGTTCCATTAAGTAATAGTTAACTTGAGGTTCCCTTTTTGTAGGACACTGCAGTCTCTCAGAAAATAAAATTAACCTCGGCTATACAAGTTCTCCTGACAAACTAAAGTCATCATTTCAGCTCCACAAAGCCAACCTCATCAGGAATACAGTCATCTGTATCAACAACAAAACCTTTTGACTCCTTGACACCATCTAAACTCCCACCAAATAACAAAGGCAAGGGTCTTGCTTTACTCCACTTAGACCAGACTAATCTCGACTTCTATTTCAGGCTAGAGTTCACTGAAACGGCCTGAAAAAGTCAGTATCTTAGCAACAAAAACATTGGTCAAATATTTCTTAATCAAGTTTCCTTTACATTTAAAGATATTTCATTAAGCACATTATATAACTCTGGTGAGAATAACACTGAAGCTAGTATCTCTGACTCACCAGTGCTAATAATTTTTGCAGCTCTCTCCTACTCACGCACACATTGTCTGAAGAACGTTCTTGGTACTACAGATTTCCTAGTTCGTGTGTGAGAACACATCTCTAGGTGACTCTCCCAAAGAAAAAAAATTATCTTCTTTACATTTTCCTTCAAATCTTGGTTTAGGTTCATTACCTCTCAGCAAACTTGACAAGTAAGGCACCACGCAAAAATACTTAATATGAAGTTAGTGGCAAATCTTTATGAAGTGAGTAAGAGACTGGTAACATCCCCTTGAAGAGCATGGATATGTAGGTAGTTTATTTCTACTAGATGATACTTGCTCACCTGTTTTCTCTCCACAAGGGCATTTGTTAACTGGTGGCACAGGCCAGCAACTAAATACGGTAAAAAGAAAAACACAACAAATAAAAAACCCAACACAATGAAAAAATCATTAATATAAAACTATCAAAAAATATAAAGTCTGAAAGTAAGCTTAACTTACAAGTGTCTGTTGCATATCTAATGTGTTCCCCATTACAAGTGCTGATGAAAAGCTGCACCTGTGAGAATAATGTTTCGAAATCAGGGATGCTGGGCATAGAAAACTTCACAAACCTAAAATAAAAACAACAAAAAAGGTTTAACACTTGACATTTGGAGATTAATAAATAAAGCTTCATCTTTGTCGCTAAGTCTCTGCAGAACCACGTAGATGCTTGCAAACAAATCCAAAGTGTTTACAACAGATGGCATACAATTTCCCCAGGAGCTGCACAACACTTGAAAACACGCTTTCCTTGTACACCCCCATTCTCTATCTAGTGCAAACTACTATGTAGAACAAAATATGGTGAACAAAGATCATTTTATCTGGTACAACAGTTACAGTCACAACAGAAATACTGGCTAACGATGAGGAATCATAGCACTTGGCCACACACCTTCTCTGGACAATTTTGCCTATCCTACAGCCATCTCCTGCTTGCATGTGCTCAAGATTTCTCAGCCATTAGATTACGAGATGTTTATCTCTTGTTAGGGGCTGTTTCTCTTCACTTCAGTTTCTCTCTGCCTCCGGTGGTTCCTTAGCACCCTATCCGCTGTAGCCTTGCACATTGCTGCTTCTGTAAGATGCACTGTGATTATGCTCATCTGAGGGCAATGAGAACTCCAGCTATGCATCCCACAAATGCCAGGAAAAATTCTGTTTAATGCTGCTGGAAGGTACCCAACCCTGCCTGGGCTTCCGATGCTACACGCTGCAGTACGCAGCTCAAACCCACCCAGATCATGAACTGTCCTTCCCCACAAGGCCTAGGACTGCCCGGGTTACGTGCTGCCATCCCTGCCCTGTCTCTTCAGAGACTTGTTCTACCAGTACAGGAGTTTACCATGCCACAGTTTCAGCCAGGAGAACTTTACTATATTCTCCACTGATACAGTCTCTTCAAATAATACATTTTACATATTATTCCTTATAAACAGTTATCTTCCTTCCTCCACTTGTTAATAACTGTTTCCTCATGTACCCCGTGGTACGATTCGTCTGCTAACGCAGTACCGATGCCCTGTTTTTTGTAAATTCTGTAACACATTTTTAGTGAATTGTAATATTAAACGCATGATCTCTGTGTATTACAGTCATTTCATTTCATAAGTCTACTAGAAAAACTCCTAGAATCCTGGTCTTTCCTTTAAAAGGGAACCTGTAGTCACTTCACTTGCAGTTAGGTACAGCTAGAAACAACAGTTTGAGCTTCAGGGCCAAATATCCTTACCTTACCTCAGCATCACCAAGGCAATTCAAGGATTATCTTAAACTACAGAGAGCAGAAAGAGCCTCAGTGCGGTCTAGAGACAAATACCCAAGAACTATGGTAAGAACCCACGCTTCACTACAAAAACAAAAAAGTGTGTTGCTTCATGCTGACAGTTCAGCACACTAATGCCCCGCCAATCGAGTTTTAAAAGCTGGTTGTATACCTTTTGGCTGAACACGTATTGAAAAATACCTATGAAGGCATAAACAAGAGAAATTGATACAGCCTTAAGGAGAACAGACACCCAGTGTTACCATTTACAAGCTCCAGAATTTTTTTCTTTTGAAAATACAAATTTGCCTTGGTATTTTTTATTAATAAAATGTGCATCACCAAAGGAAACTACGCACCATTCTCAGAAATGGAGACTGAAAACATTTATGTCCAGAAGAAAAACATTTGGTTGACAGTACAGCATGTTGCCTGAAGTTTTAATACTAAGATATTTAAATAAAAGAAAGCAGCACTTACAAGACAGCAAGAACGCCTAACGAGTGTTCCTGCACATCCAGGGCACCAAGCACTGTATCCAGATGGGAAAGGTTTTTTGCGAGCAGTTCTCCGCTTTTATTGATCAGTTCACAAAGCTGGGTCATTTGCCCTGAAATACAAAACATCGTTGCCAAATTCTAATGAGAGAGCACTCATGCATTCCCATACTTCATTACACCTTGCTGCCCTATACAATCAGAGGAAAAAGCATCACACAGAATTTACTTTTCTGGACTGCGACAAGCATTGATTTTCAACAAGCAAGGTACCCACAGTATGGTTTGGTTGAGATTCTTTAGTTTTTAAAGTGTGACAGCTAAGCTTCTGGCCTTTGGGACTGGAAAGGAAATCCTCAGAACACAAACACAACATGACAAGCAGCAGCAGCTCACCTCATCAGAGAGGAGGCTTCAGGGTCACATATCAACACCAAGCCTCCAGAACTTTGATCAGTGCACAGTGATGCAAAATTTTGCCTTGTGTGGATACATTTGTCTACATTCATGTCTCCTAGGTGTTACAAAGGGGAATCAAACCAAAACAGTACCAAAAATAGTTTCCTCCACTTTCTAAAAAAAATCCCAATACCAGCACTTGTTCCTTGCTGTTTCTTAAGTGCCTGATCTGCTTTTCAGGTCGGCTCATAAGCATTTTTTGAGCTAGACATGAAAATTACAATTAAGTATCAACAATAATAGGGCTAATAAATCTGTTCTTAAATTTACTTCGTGTAATTAGAACTACAATGTTGGTCTACTCATTGTGAGCTATGAGCACAGCGTGAAAGGCAACTATCTTGAATTACAAAGGTACAGTAAGCCCAAAAAGCCTTACAAAGAAGGCAGACTGATTATCACTAACTGCTTTCAGAGTCTTCCCCCACAATTATTTTAATTAAAACTACGCATTCCTGAAGCAGAGCATTGTTTCAATGTTTAATCCTTGCAGGTTAGAGAGAAAAACCAGAGGTTCTCTCACCCTTACAAAAATCTTCATAAAATGAGGAATAGTGGCTCCATTCATAGAGATTAACACTATTCTCAACTCTCTGGCCTTTTCCTTTGAAACAGAAAACCTGGGAAGTGCTAGCAATGAAGGGTTAGCTTCAAAGTAATGCAGGGATCAAAAGTCCCAAATGTGGAACCAGAGCCCAGGAACCCCAGAAACCCATCCCTAAGACAGCACTCTCCATATGGAATTAAAACTCCAGGCATAAGCATGGAAAGGAACAGGGCCTGTAAAATGCTTTGAGGTTTAATTCAAACATCGAAAACCTTAGTTCTGGTATCCTCCCTAGTACAGAAGTCCACCCATTCCACAGCTATCATCGAGCAGTCCCCTAAAAAACAAAGCAAAAAAAAAAACCCCAAAACGACCCTCTACCCAAACACCCACGGAACAACTCACACGGTGTAAATGGAAATACCCCACCAGGCCCCGCTAAATGTCCGTTTATGTCACCTCCCATGCAGCCGAATGCTGATAACCAGAAACCAACATCACCACCACGCGTACACAGGCTTCTCCCATGCGCTCTCTAACCTCCTGTCTGGTGTCTGGATTTACTTTCTCACAAAGAACGTCCATCTGGCTCATCCCTAATGGGAGAACTTCCATAAAGTCAACCAGTCTCCCCATGAACCTGTCGCATCCCCAAAACCTCGTAATGAAGAGTTCTCCAGCTAAACTACACACGTAAGAAGAATTATCTTTTATCTGCTTTATACCCACACCTTGCGTGGGTACAAGAGACAAGATAATTTGTCTCTTGTATCTGATAGCCCCAGTAAATATGCTCTGTATTTAAGTTAAACCAAAGTAAGAGAACGTTGGAGCTCCACCCAAAAGTAACTGCCAGAGATAAAGCCTGGGGCCATAGAGGAAAGCATCAATTCTTGATCAATTCCAGATCAGAAACACCGAGATCACATTTTGAGGGTGCATCAACACAGGCAGAAAGTTCAAGAACTAGGAAGCGCTGTGCCCACACACGGGAAAATGAGGAGTCTGGCAACAAAACTAAGGAATTCTAACTATGATTATTAAAACACTTTCAGAACACTTGGTTATGGCAACTCCGACGTGCAGTCTCAGGCCTCCTGTCACACGGTGAGGCACGACTCTTCTGGCTGTGTCCTACTGCGTCCCCAGGAGCTTCAACGCTTCTGAAATGTATTTTAAAACACACCCCCCAACCTGCACGCCCGCCAGTCAGGCGGGGCTATGCGCTCCCAGTTCAAGTCCCGCCGCACCCCCCTGATTTTCAAGACTCAGATGTTGGTACAACCGCCGGAGCCGGCTCCACTCCGCTCAACCGGTACCTCCGGCTACCGAAAACCGGCACCTCGCCACTGCCCCGGGAGGGGAAGCGAGAAGCGGTGCAGGGGCACGGCCGGCCCCTCACGGCCTGTCAAACCACCGGCGGCGGGATCCCCGGGACCCCTGCGGGTCCCCCTCCGCGGTTACCGCCCGCCAAGGGCGAAGGAGGAGCAGCAGCACCGGGCCCGCGCCTGAGGGAGAGCCGTGAGAGGATCCAAACCCCGACTCGCCGCCCCCCCGGGGCTCCCCCGGCTACTGCCCCCCCCCAGGCCCCGCTGTCTCCCCGCCGCCGCCCGGGCTCCCAGGCGTTTCTCGCCCCGCCCCCGCCGCGGTCACCTTGGGCCGAGAGTTGCCGGACGCTGTTGACGAACTGCTCCAGGGCCGACGCCATCTTGGCGGCTGGCGGCGCGGCCGCGCGCGCTGCGGGCGGGGCGGGGCGGGGCGGGGCGGGGCGGGGCGGAGCGGAGCGGGAGGAGCCACCGCTACAGGCGCCGCGGCCGCCGCCGCCAGCCAATCAGTCGCCGCTGCGGGGGCCGCGCCACGGCCCGCCGCCGCGCGTCACTTCCGCCTCTTCGCCACCTCTCGCGAGAACAGAGGTCGCTATGGCAACCGCCGCCTTTCCCCCCCGGCCCGGAAGTACCGGCCCCGCGTCAGGCGCGAGGGAGGCCTTCCCAGCGCGAGAAGCCGTGACTCAGCAGAGCTGGGGAGGGAGGGGCCGGTGGCGTCATGATGGCGTCACCTCTCCGCCCCCTTGTCGCGGCGTGAGGGGCCTAGCGCGACACGGGGCCCTGGGTGAAGGCCCGCACCGCGGGGCGGCGGGAGGCGACGGCCCGCTCGTGTGGTGAGGGAGCGGCTGCGCCGTGCGAGGGGATTTAATTCCTTTCATCCCCTTTGGTGGGGACGGTGCGGTGGCCGAATGTGGTGGCTTGTCATCTGGCCCTGTGCGACGTTCGCCCTAACGTCAGGGAGCAGGGTTTGCATTCCCAGTCAGGTTAACTGGAGGGAGCAGGGTTTGCATTCCCAGTCAGGTTAACTGGAGGGAGCAGGGTTTGCATTCCCAGTCAAGTTAACTGGGTTTATATGAACGGAAGCATGTTTTCCATCCCTACAGGAGCCGCGGCGGCAAAGTAACGCGGCCTTTGTGCTGCTGCAGGCAGGACGTTTGTCAGTCCTTTGCTACACCACCAAGAAGAAAACCTTTTGGCCTGTCACAGAGATGTGTATATATTCTCTCACTGCTTAGTCAGAAATTTCAAGTTGTGTTGAAATCCCCTGCCTTGCAAGAAGCAACACGCCTCCGGCGCCTGCGGAAGCGGAATTCAGGCTTGAATCTTCACATGTTTTCCCTCCCAACGTCACTGTTACCGTTTACTGCCACGTACAGCCTGGCTGCCGGTTCTGCTCCTCCCTTCATTCTGGCTGCGACCTTCCCCAAATCACCCGATCTCTACAGCTCGTTTGCCCTTTCTGTGAAACAAGGACAATATATTCCACTGGAAAACATTCTGGAAGTAAAAAATGAAATATTTTGGAACCGCTAAGGCATACCATTGCTGTCTACCAAAATCTTTTCTTTCCCAGCTCAGCAGTTGCCTAATCCTGTTAGTCACACTCAGAGGCCTCCCCCTTCTTCAGCAGCTTTAATCCCCTGAGTGTTGTTTGACCAGAGCGATCTTTGGTCCCGTGTCAGAACATACAGACCTTCACAGTGTGCTGTCAGCACTTCTTTTGGGTCCGGGGATCATTTTTTAAGGTTTCCCATCACCCGTGGGGACAGAGCTGTGTCCCATCGAGCGAGATCCTGGGCATGAGTGTGGCCCCCTCCCCCCGAATTGGTAGAAATGGGTATATTTGATGTCAAGGCTTAGCTGTAAAAATCACCACGTTAAGGTGTGCCCCCAAAGCCCTGCCTACCTGCTGCAAATCCCCACCTGCTGCAGGCAGGGACGGGCAGGGGGCTGAGGGGGGCCTCGGCAGGGAGTGGGGAGGGAGCAGGCGAGGGGAGGGGACGCGGCGGCGGCGTGGGGTGCCCCCCGAGGCTGAGTTAGGGAAACCGAGGCAGGGGTTCGGTCCCCGCCGGTCTCGGCACCCCGGAGAGCCCCCGCTCCGGGGTACGGGGTGGGGGAGCGGGGTTAGGGCAGGCTTAAAGCGGGCGGGAGGCGCGGTGGAACCGCTCCGTCTTAGGCTGTTTGTGCCGCTTTAAGGCGCTCCCGCCGCTCCGGGCTCAGCCAAGCAGCGGGAAGAGGAACTGGGCTTTGCACTGCCGGGTCGGGGCGAGAGCACTGCCGAGCTCCGGGCGGCCCCGGGCCCCCTCCGCCGCCGCCGCCTGCTCCCCGCTTGCTGCAAGGGAGGGATGGGGCGGGAAGGAGGAGGAGGGGACGCTGGGAGCGAGGACGGGCCTTCGCATCCCCCCCGCACCCCCGCTGCAGCCCCTCTGCTCCCCGTTGCATCCCCCTTGCATCTCCCCCCCCGCGCCTTGCTTCTGCTGCAAGGGAACGTGCTTGCCAGGGCTGCCTGCTTGCAGGGTGCGTGCTTGAAATAAAGCCCCCCCGTCCCCTGCCCGGAGATCCCCCTCATCCCATCCCCTGCCCTGAGCCCCCCGCCTTCTCCACCATGATTTTGCTGAGCAGCTTCTTGCACCTGCGGCCTCGGCGCTGCGGCCCCTTTGCAGGGCTGGGCAGGGGGGCCGGCCCTGCAGCGGGGTCCCGCAGGGCTCTGCGGGTCCTGGTGGACATGGACGGGGTGCTGGCCGACTTCGAGGGAGGCTTCCTCAAGAAATTCAGGGCCAGGTACCCCGACAAGCCCTACATTGCCCTGGAGGACCGGAGGGGCTTCTGGGTGTCGGAGCAATACGGGCGCCTGGGACCTGAGCTGAGTGTGAGTCTCTGCATCCCCCGGCTCTGCGCGTGGCTCCCGTTCGCTCTGCGCCCTGCAGCTGGAGCTCCGGCCCCGCGGGACCCACTGGCCCCCAGGTCGTGGGTGCAGCGCTGGGGAGGGCTGCGGGTGCTGGCCGGAGCTCCCACTGAAACAGAGGTACAGGTCTGCATGTAGGAGGGCTTCCAGCCCTGCGTCCTCCCCCAGAAATCCAGTGGTTTTCATGCACATCTATCTTTTCCCTGCATGCATGGATGGAGGTAAAGGCAAGGAAAAGAGATATTTGAATATCTGATTGCTTTAAAATACCCCAAATTGCACAAATGTTTTTTTCTAGCTCTGATTTGGCCAAGCTCCGTGGATCGATCCTGTTCCTAGATCGATTATTTAGTTCCCCAACAGCAATGTGAGGGGTGGGATGCAGCAGAGAAGTTGAAAGCAAACGGTGCAATTGACGCTTCATGTGAGGGCTGACTTAAACCAATCCCAAGCTCTCCCATGCCTAACAATTATTGTATTCATTTTCATAATTAAAGCCTAAAAGCAGAAGCTCTCTTTATGTTGTACTTTATCATTTGATGAGTGCTGCAGAAAGTCAGTTTCAGCCTCTACAAGTTCCCATCTTGCTGGGATGTCTGTGGTCACATCTGCTGATTGCTGTTGCACTAGTTGAAAGGTGTTACAGAAAATAAAGGTACTCTTGTCATTAGTGGTATGATGGCTACAAGGAAGGGAGCGTGAATAAGGTCCGGGGCTCTCCCACTGGCAAAGTCCTAAAGAGCTTGATGAGCTGAAGGAATAATGTGTCCACTCTAGCTGGGATGAATGAAAGGGAAAGGGAGGAAAAAGTGTGGCAGGGGTAATGCATGATAACTCATTTTTCTTGACCTTAACTACTTTGGATGTATTAGATGAAGTGAGCTCACCTTGTGCCTGCTGTCATCACATAAAACCACCAAAACCTTGGGCTGAACAAGTAGCAAAACTTCCCCAGACAGACCTCAGGGCAGCCCTGATTCCACCATGGTTTCAGACCAGGGATAAAGAGAACAGGATCTGCTCTATGTCTGCTGGCACATGGGCGGTTCCAGTCCCCTCTCGTCAGAGAGTACCATCGATGAGACCAGAAAATAGGTGCAAGAGAGTCCAACGAGCTGAAGGTCCCAGCTCTGAAAGGGAGAGCAGTGGCTCAGCAACACACCACCCGCACAGACCTGGAAGGATGGGGAGCCCTGGATGGGCAGGGAAATTGCTTATGGGGAGAAGATAAGAAGGAAATGCAGGGTCTGTGCTGCCTGGCATGTGGTGGGATTCTCAGCCTGGGGGACTTGTCCATCTGCTGGGCAGCGTGCTGGCTGCGGTGCCGCAGGGAGTTACTCTGGCTCTGGGAGCCGAGTGGGTCTTTTCTTCAAGAGGAGCTTAGTTCTTCCCCCATTGAGCTTGATTGCAAAATGCTTTTTGATATAAGTGGAAGCAGAATAGCTACGGAAGTCCTTGCTGAAAGAAAACACTTCAGTGGGGTTTGAAGTGCTTTGCTGCATCAGGCTGCGTTTCTCAGATGTCTCTTGTGGAACTACAGTCAGTATCTTAAAAATAAAACATCACAGCTCACCGGTTTAAAGCAGAGCAACCAGAGTTTGAATGTTTGCCTGGCCCTGTGGCAAACTGCTAGGGTAGCTGCTCTCGTCCTGGTGCCAGGAGGCATTTCTGCTGGCTCTCTTGCACCGACTTAGTGTGTTTCATTTTGAACACGTATGGAGAAGGCTTTTCTTCCCTCCTCTGAACCACCGATATTTTCTGCTGCTCAGGCAAAAGGGAAGAGTGCAACAGCTGATCTGAGTAGTCTCTCCTTTTAAGTTGGGTGTCTGGTGTCCTCATGCTATCTGGGATTTTTTGAGAAATACAGGGTTTAATTCTGGCACGTCACGCTAAATGCTCAGTGCCTGAATATGTTATGGGTTCATGCATTCATCTTCCTGAGAGCGGGCAAGGTGCGCAGCCAGCGTCTCAGCACAGGCGGCCAGCAGGATGAAGCAGAATATGACTCCCTGAGCGAGTCCTGTGTTCACTCTGGGGCGTTGCTGCCCTGAGCCTGGAGTTCCCAGCAAAGTCCCAGTTGCTCACCGTTGCCTGCTTCCTTCCCCCAGTACAGGTGTAGTAAAGGCAAAATATGGTCATTACCCAGTAGATTCCACCTCATCAGGCAGGAGGGAGCTGCAAGTCTAGCTGGCGTGTCCAACCAGCCTGTTGCTATGAGCTGAAAGAACCAGCGTATAGGGATCGCTGAGGCTGCTTTGCCCTACCCTGATGCTCTGCTGGCTCCTCCATACTGTGCAATACAAGGCCAGGATGGGCTTAAAGTTCCTCTAGTCCCTACTCCCCTTCCTCAAATACAGAAACAGAGGTGCTCAAAATCAAGATCAATCTTTCAGGGCAGGATTGATCTCCCAGCCGCAGCCTCAGCGGCTCAGCTGCATCGTAACACTGGGACAGGGCTGCTTCCTCTGCCCGCAGCCGCGGTGCAGCACTCCGAGGCTCTCCTCCCTAAGGACCCAGTGTCTGTGCAGAATAATTGCTTTGCTTGGCGGCTGACAAGCCGTTACCTGTTTGAGGGAGTGCAGGGGATGCTGTTTCTTAGAGCTGTGCTGGACCCATCGCAGGCAGCCCCTGGACTCTGCCCTCATCCAAAGGTTTTGCTCCCTGTGGTCTCGCTCTGCTCTGCCGGTGTGCCGTACCAGTGCACGCCGGCTGCTGACCTGGATGTTCAGTGTTTCAGACCCTTGCCTGGAGATGCTCTATTTGCCTTGTAGGCCTTGCCCAGGCATCCCTGAGGAAGAGCATCTGCATTCATCCTGACATGTAGTCCATCCTATAGTACACTTTCTCCTATGAGAGCAGCCCGGCTGCTATTTTAAGTGATCTGATTGAGACATATAGGCCAGACAGCATCTGTGGCTGAACAGCGTCACATTACAGCAGAGCTACCAGGCCACGTCAGCCAGATCCATGTGGAAGTGGCCCTCCAGATGCAGCCCTGGGTTTGGTTCAGCTCTGGACAGTCTCTTATGTTTTGCCTTGAAGGAACGTGCTGCTCCCTCTGTGTCTGAGGCTGCACAGGCAAAACCAAGCCTGGTCCAGAGCATCTCCAATCTAAATTGTATGGGACAGGTGCAGGTTGGCAGGTGGGGAAGAGAGGGACCCACAGAGGCCAGATGGGTTAGCAGGAGGGGACCGGAGCCAGGGCTCCCACCTTTCTTACTGTCACCATCCTCTGTTCTAGCAAAGGGAAGATGCACAAGCAAGAAGCAGCATAGCAAGAAGCCCTGTGCAGTAACTGCTCTCTCTCCCCTCACAGGAGAAAGCCGCCAGTATCTGGGAGTCCAAGAACTTCTTCATCGAGCTGGACCCGCTCCCTGGGGCTGTGGAAGCTGTGAAGCAAATGGCAAATTTGGCAGAGTGAGTAGGAACCTGCCTGTGGTATTGGGGAATGGACAGGGGAGCAGCACTGGCTTTTCAGGCTCATCCTCCCTTTGGCAGAAGCACTGCATGCAACATCAGCATTAAAAATGCTTACAAGCCTGCCAGGCATGGGAAGAAAGAGGGGGCTTTGACTGCTGGCGCAGTCATCAAGAAAATCAGCCACGTGCAGGCCCTTCTTCAGCTCTCTGTTCCCAGCAAGGGTGGTGAAAAGGGGAGCGTTCGTATGTCGTGGGTGTGGGTACACATCCCGGAGGTGGGATCCTGCGATATGGGGGATGAACGTCTTAAATCACCCCAGTTTGATCTGCATGTTGCTGGGGTCTCTGCTTTGGGTGCCTGCCTGCTTAGGCACTGAGTAGGGTCTTGCAGAGTCAGACGGGTGCACCTCAAGGGGGAGCAGGGTCTGACCGGTGTGTTTGGCCACGGACTGACACTCTGCCCCTGTTCCTCTCCTCATGGCAGCACCGATGTGTTCATCTGCACAAGCCCGATCAAGAACTACCGCTACTGCCCTTACGAGAAGGTGAGCAGGTCCAAATCCCAGCTCCCCTTCTCATACTATGCCGCCCGGTGAAAGCCAGCTGACGCCCGCATGCCTCCAGCTGTAAAACAGCAGCGATATTTCCCTCCTCCACCAGTTTCGTTCCTGAGCATCTTTGCAGAGCAACAGCTCTGCTGTTGGCTGAACTCTGCCATTTGCGTGCACTGAGGCGCTTGGTCTTAATATTTCATCTCGATGACAAAAGCTGCTTGGCTTTAAAAGAACTTGTGCTCTAGCAGCATCCGAATCCTTCCCACTAATGAACTCATTAAGCGAGATGTCCTCCCTGCGTGGAGGCCAGGGCTCGTGCTGGGCTCTGCTGCCGCTCTGCCGAGCAGCCCCTGCCCCATCCGTCAGCCCTCCCGTGCCCGTGCTCACCGCTCGCCCCTCGCCTTCCAGTACGCCTGGGTGGAGAAGCACTTCGGCCCCGAGTTTCTCGAGCAGATCGTTTTGACGCGAGATAAGACGGTGGTTTCTGCTGACCTGCTTATAGACGACAGACCTGATATAACAGGTAAGGGAGGTGCAGGGTGGCAGGAGTGACCAGAGGCAGCCCCAAGGGGCAGACGGCATCGGGAGGTGATGCACGCTGGTTCCTGCCTGGCTGATGGGGCTCTCGTTAGGGGTTTGTGTCCACAGGCTCCTTCTGTTGGAGTAAGGTCACCCTCGGTGGCTCATGGAGGAGTTGTCCAGAGAGCCGACCTCTCTCCTTGCTTTTCAGGGGCTGAGCTGAACCCCAGCTGGGAGCACGTGCTCTTTACAGCCTGCCACAACAAGCACCTGCAGCTGAAGCCCCCCAGCCGCAGGCTGCAGTCCTGGACTGATGACTGGAAGGCCATTCTGGACAGCAAACGCCTGCCGCCCAGCCGGGCCACCTAAACCCTGGCCTCCTTGCAGCCACCCGGGGCTGTGGCCACCCGCTTGTGTCCCTGCGGAGTCCTGCTGAAGGCTGAAACCACAGATGGACAGACAGACACATGCTGTCCCTGCTGCGGAGAGGAAGAGGAGTGGGACCTGAAGTGCCACGCAGACCCAGGGACTGGACCCCAGCCCATCTGTGCCACTAGGGGCTGGCAGCAGGACTGGCCTTGTGGGCCTGGCGGCCCGGTTGGGGGACACTTTGGGGGCCTCTCTGCTGCGTCTGCGCCCCCCGCGAGGCCAGCCTGGTGCTTCTGGCAGACGAGGTCACCCTCAGCGTGTCACTGCCCTTGTCCGGTGCACTGCGTGGCGCACACCAGCTCCCCATCCTCCTCTCTGTGTTGCAGTTGGGGATCACACAGGTGGTTCGTTGCGCCCTCGCAGGGCTTCATACCAGGGGGCTGCCTCGGGGGACGTTTCCCTCCCGGCCAGCACCTGGTCCAGGGAGAAGAGCGGCTGGAAGGGCAGAGGATGCTGGCGGACACTGCTCAGGCTCCATGCACCGGCTCAGCAGTGCTGTTCCTTGCAGCTGATACAGCAGGATGACTACGTGATTCCCTGCAGGAAGAGGACCTGCAGCAGGACACAGGGACAGTACCACTGCTCCCCTGGATCTGGCCATGGGGAGGGAGCCCTGAGGCACTGTCATACCTGAGATGTAGCTGTCCTCCAGCTGATGGGAGGGATCCCTGCTACTCTCATCCCTGAGGAGCTGCCACAGCTTCAGAGCTGGGTCTTTAGAGCTGATGTGGGATGAAGAGAGGGGCTCTTCTCTCACCTGCTCATTGCTCGTGGGCTGCTCACCCAGGGCATCGCTGGGGCAGCAGGCGGGCAGCAGGCAGGCAGCAGCAGTGCCAGCACCAGCCCTTCCTGGGAGCCAGGCAGCTCTGCAGGAGCTCATGGCTCACCCTGCCAGCCAGTGATCAGACAGTAGCTCCTTGGATTTCAAAGCCAGGGAGGTCCACACATGGAGGCTGCGTGATCTAAGTGCCCCATCTCCCTTCTCCTGGTAGTGCCTGGCATCAGCCTGCCAGGAAAGCTTTGGGTGTGCATCCACTGGGTACCCTGCTTACACGCAGAAGGTCCTGGGTGCTGCATCCCACGTGGGTCAGGTGCTAGGACAGTCGATGCCACAGAGCATCCTGAAATCTGCAGTGTGGAGCCACCTGTGAAGGAGCCGCTGGGTGGGAAAGGGGTGCTGGTGGAGGAGCTACGGCATCACTGAGAAGTGGGTAAAGCAGAGGCACCATGGGTTTTCAAAGGGTAGGTTGAGGGTTGCGTTGGTGGAGGATCGGAGGATTGTCATGGCCACATCCATGGATGGTGCTTTCAGTCCTCACATACCACAAGGGAAGAAGTTGGGGGGATGATGTTGTCAAAGGCTGGGGAGCTCTTCAGAGGTGCCCGCGAGGCTTTATCATGAGGTTAGTTTGTTCTGCAGCTGCCTGCGGCTCTGCTGCTGTCCTGGCTCTGGATGTCTGGGGACAGAGTGTGCTGACAGCCCTGCTCACCTTGTGCTGGGACCCCTGCGGCGAGGTGTTCAGCTGCCTGGCCAGTGCAAAGGGCCTGCAGCGTACGAGGCTGTCTGTGCCAGCCACTGCTGCCAGATGACTGTGCCGGCGCTGCTGAGCTCTGCAAGTGGCCAGTGCTGCTGGGCAGCTGCAGCTGGGCACCAAAAGGAGCATTTGGACGGAGGGGCACCTCCAAGAGGGATGCTTTTTGCATAGATGTGCCCACGGCCTCTTCCTCCACTGCTCAGCTCATTCCCACACCAGCTCATCCTTGAACTGCAGCGATCTGGCCGGCACCGGCAGCAGCACCAGAAAGCAGACACCGCAGCTCCTCCTCCACCCGGCCCCGGAGAAGAGCCATCCCAGCTGCTAGGGAGAGCTGGGCATCCCTTCCCTGCCTACTGCGGGAGTCGGTGCTGGGCTGCCCCGGGCGAAGCCCCGGGGACACTCTGGGTGCGTCAGGGCCAGCGTGTGCATGCGTCACTCCTGACACCCTGGAGGCCACCCCGGAGGCCACGCAGCCTCCGCTACCTCCTGCCCCCACGCCGTCCGGGATCCCACTGCAAGCTCCTGCTTTCCTGGCCAGACGACTTGCTGGCTGCAGGAGTAAAATTCCCCACTGGGACACACAGCCCCACGGGCAGGGGCAGTTGCCAGGGTTTGGCTGGGGTTAGCCACCCCGTGCTGTTCGCTCACACCTTTGGCTTGTCTTTCCACTCTCCTATGGGCCCCCGTCAGCAAAAAACTATGTGAGCTTAAAGCTACATAGCCAACGAATAACCTATTTCAGCAGCGGCAGCCAGCCCCCCACTGTGTCTGGGGCCTGGAGGGGCTACTGAAGTTGGTGCTTTCAAACCTGTGCCTTCCCTGGCTGCTGCAGGGCCAGGGACAAAGCCTGCATCGTCTTGGGTCTTTCTGAAAGCTGCCATGTCTCTGGGATGGGGCGAGTGCGTAAAGCTGGCGTGGTTGGCCCGTGGTGGTGGGAGTTACATACCAAAAGGGTCTTTTCCTTATATTTTTTTTTCTGTTTAAACCACTGTGTGCTTCTCTGGGTGGTGGGTTTGGTTTGGGGGGGTGGGTTTGGGAGGGGTGTTTGCAATGTGCAGCCACCTGAGATGCAGACCCTGGCCAAGAGCTGCCTTAGCTGGGGGTTTGCAGGCAGGGAGCTGGGACAGCGGGTGGGCACTGTGGGCAGCCACTACGGCTGCTGAGCATCACGTACCCCTTGGCCCTGCTGGCTACTGGTCCCTTTGTGTAGCTGGGGTGCCTTCACGGGGTCCGAGATGTTTTTTTCCCGGCAGCATGATTTAAACATGAGTTGCCCAAGCTCTTAGGAGCCTTCTAGCTGCCCATCCTTGAGCCAAAATGAGCTGACACTTTGCTAGAGCAGCTGCCCAAACCAACCATCTTCTCCCAAGGCTGGGGTGGACCCGAGGGACAGGGGTCTCTGGGAGCCAGCGGGTCTTTCCCCCTTGGTGGGATGCGTGATGCCGGAGAGACTGCGTGGCTTCACGCCAAATATACTTGAAAGCAGAGCTGTTGTTTCTTATGCATGAGGCTCTGACTCGACGCACAGAAATCCCGAGCAGGTAGCTGGCCTCTTTGCTCCTGCCGAGCTCGGAGCTGGGAGGTGGCTCTCCACCTCCTGACAGATCGGCCCTTTCAACATTCACGCCCGTCTGTGGCCAGCTAAGATGCACAGAGCTTTTATTTTTAAACGCACATCTATAAAACTGAGGCCGATGAGGAGCACTGCAATAAACACTGGGTTTTATTGACATCCAGCTTACTAGAAACCGAGTCTGGGTTTTGCAGTTTCCCACCTGTGGCTCTGCCCTCTCTGTGGGGACGGGGAGGGGTTCACCTGTGGGCTTGGGCAAGTCCCTGTGTCCAAAAAGCTGAAACCAGCCCCCAGCAGTGCCATTACCCTGAGGTCAGAAATAGGGGTGGGTTTAGGTTGCGATCAGGTTCATAAAGATCTTCTATAATAAATAAAGCCATAAAGTGTGTCTCCCGTTGGGCCACAGGGCAGAAGCAATAAAAGCGGATGGAGCTGTCATGGGCTGGCTCTCCCCGGGATTTCGTACCTTGCCCATCGCTGCGGGCTGATCCACATCCACGCATGTGGGCTGCAACGTGTCCACAGGCTTCGCCGGGCTGCCACGGGGCCGTGCCACGAGTGACTCCTGTGCTTAACCAGCACTTGCATGCTGTAAGCGATGCCGTAGCCCTGCCAGGCAAGGTGGCGAGGGAGGACTGCAGGACCATCCCACCAGGGCTGGGAAAAAAATCCCCATTTCTGGATCGGGCTCCAGGGAGGGATGCTCCAGCCAGGCAGTGGCCCATCCCAGGCTCTCCTTGCCTCGAGCACAGCAGCCAGGAACAGCACAGCATGGAGGAAATAAGCACCAATGCTGGGAGAAAGCGTGGAACTTGGGATTTTTTCCCCTGATATTTAGTGCAGCTCTAAAGACAGCTTGATTTTCCTCTTCCAGCTCAGAGTGCTGCATTAGGTAGTTGTAAGCACTCAGAGGTCAAATTAGCCTGTTCACTGGTGAGTCCAATCCTGCCACAGCTCAGCCCCTGCCTAGATGCTCCAGCAAGGGAAAACGTAGTCTGTGCCATAGCTCGTGCCTGAGATGTGTGTTCCTGGGCCTGAACTCTGCTCGGCTGCAGCTGGACAGTGCGAGGTCTGACTCTTCTCCCACTGACGAGGCAGGAGTGTCCCATGGGAGTCAGTGGCCTGCGTACCGTGAGACAGTGGGGAGGACAAGGCATTTGCACTGGGGCTGGGATGTGTGGTCTTCAGACTGGTTTGACTCCAGGACATGACACAGGGTGCCAGCAGGATTGCACCCTTAAGCTGGAAGAGCAGCAAGCACCTCTCTCTGCCCTTGCAGCTGCTTTTGGGGGCTGCTTGCAAGGCCTGGCAGCAAGCATTGGGCCCCAGCTGCATCTCTTTCCCCACCACCCTCACCCCACGCTGGAGGTCCCAGCTCCCCAGAGCAGAGGCTGTCCTTTCCCCAGCACAGGGACAGCGGCAGCAGGTTTGACACCAGCCCTGTCCCAAGCTGGGGCTGCCATGGCAGTGGCAGCAGGGAAAGGGCCATATGTTTCCCAGCAATGGATGAAGCAAGGTGGATGGTCTGCACCCTGCACAGGCTGGCAAGGGCTGGCAGAGCATCACAAATCGCCGGCATGGAGCTGACCTGTGGGTCTGCGGCTGCATCCACTCCTCCATGCTCTCCTGCATGGAAAAGCCTCAGGTTGCAGATATCATGTATCTTCCAGGTGACAGGCACACTTTCCAAGGCAGGTAGAGGTGGAGGGGAGGGGGAAGGAGATGGTGGTGACCTGGACATGGCCCTGAGCACAGGGGAGCACTCGGGGATGGTGCTGGAGGGAGCCTTCGCAGCCTTCCCACAGCCAGCAGCTGCTGGGTGAAGGTGGCCCTGGCCAGAGCAGCACCTCCGACCGTGGAGGAAAGGATGTCAAAAGCAAAGGCGCCGTCTCTAATATCTAGGCACTGCCTCAGCCGAGCGCTGAGTTTGGGCATTGCCCAAACTCACCAGAAAAGTTCCAGGAGGTTTGGGTGCCCTCCTGGCAGCTGTCACAGCCACTATGAAAAACCCCTCAGCCACCCGGAGCAGGGTGGGGGTGCGAGCACCCAAGCGCCTTAGGGAATTCACCCCGAGAGCTGCCACTTCACCCCGGTCCAAGCTGGACCAAGCTTGCAGGACCTGGCAGGGTGGGAGCAAGCGATGCTTGTGCCTGGATCCCTCCAAAGCTGTCGCCACGAGGGTGTTAGCTCTTTCTCATGTTGGCCGATGCCGAAATAACTCCGCGCTGGTGCAAAGCCCAGCAAAGGGGGAGAGCAAGGGCTGCAGGGGCCGGCCGGGGCCAGCCCTGACGCAAGGGTGGCGGGTGGTGTGGGATGGGGCCAGGGCAGGAGACAGCGGGAGGATGAGTCACCCAAATACGCAGGAGGAGAAGGAGCGGAGATAGCACCGGCTCAGCCCACGGCAGCAGCCGGACACGGCTTTGCTTCTGCAAGGCCTCCCTGCCCGATTTCGGGTGAGGAGCAGGATGGTGCCCCAGGGTCACTGCTCAGGAGCATGACCCAGAGCCCAGCGCTGCCCGCGCACCGTGGGCAGGACAGCCGTGTCGATGCGGGAGAAATATCCACTAGAGGGGACTGTGCGATCGCGTGTGGGAGCGTGCAGCTGCCAGGCTGGCTGCAGAGCAGGACCTGGCTGCTCCAGCTCCAGGGCCAGTCCTCCCTCCATCCCTCAGCCCTCCGGGTTACCCCATCCCAGCCTCCCAACGCCCTCTACATCCCTCTTGCCGGGCACTGCAGCCCGGGGGGCACAGTTTACCCGGGGCCAACAGGAGCACCATGAGCTACCAAGAAAGCAGTTGCAGCTGCAGGCGCTGGCGAAATGTGCTGGGACGGCCCCAGCCAGCAGCCAAGCCCCCACCCAGCTGCTCGCTTGCTGCCCCCCAGCAGGATGGGGCAGAGAATGAGATGGGCAAAAGCATGAAAAACTTGTGGGCCAGAAGAGGAACTGGGGGTCTACAGGGTCAATATAGAAAATACCTCTGGAAAAAACGCAGGCTGCAGGCCTCCAGTAGTTCACGGCGTCCCCCTCCTCCTCCTCCATGCCTCCCCGTTCAGCTCTGCCCCTGACTCCCCCGGGTCCTCCCAGCTCTCCCAGCTCTGAGACGGTTCATCTGTAAGCCTGAAATCCCCCGAGGACACGGACCGTTGCTTTGCTTCTTCCTCCTGCTCACCCTGAAGCCTGAGCCCGTTGTGGGGGGCAGAGCCACGGGTGGTGAGGGCAGGCGGAACCAGGGAGGCTTCTGGTGGTTTCCTCTCACCTTCCCTGTCTCCCCCAGCACCATGATATAGTTTCCCTCACGGCAGGATTAATGGGTTTTGCTTCTCTATTTGTACACAAGGACTTAAGTAATGTACTCCCCAGAGAAGAATAAAGCGTCCCTTGCCCCAGCAGTGCTGGGGAGGACAGGTCAGAGCCCAGGGTGATAGGCTGCATCAGCTTTCTCGTGTTCTTCAAGGCTCCACACATGTTAAGCCTGTCCTCCTGGCAAAGATCCTGCAAAATGTTTGTTTGTGACTGTGGTAACAAACACACTTGCGGAACATGTTGTGTTTAGATGTGAACCTGTCACCCTGTCCCTGCCTCCCTGGGGCTGAGCCTGTAGGCAATGCGGGGCTGGGGCTCATGGCTGCCAAAAAGCAGCTGCTGAGGCTGTGCCCGTGCACGCTGCCGTGACCGGCAACGCCGAGCACCAGGCCACCTTGCCTGCCATTCCCACCAACCACCAAACCACCTCGCAACGTCCCACCAGCAGCTTCTTCCTGGAGGTTCCCAGCTCACGGTCCTGGGGCGGGGATGCAGCCAGGGGAAGGGTCTGTCCATGATTTCATACAGCCCTGGTGTCCTGCAGCCGCCGGGGCATGGACACAAGGGCTCCAGCAATCCCATCTAGCTCCATAAATACCCGTCATAGGGGAGGACACTGGTCTCAGGCCACCACGTGGGCAGACACCCATGGAGCTGAGCTTGCACACCCCACTCCCATGGCCACCCTCAATGGGTCTGAGCCCATCCCCACCCCCAGTTCCTTCGCCTGCCCTCTCCTCCTCAGCTGGTAGGTGCCAGCAATGCTGCCAGGATGGAGAGGGTGCCTTAGGGACATGGTGCTGCTCCTCTCCCAGAACAGACTCACCCTAAATATATACTATTTTAAACTCTAACTTGCTAGACTTTGGGGGAAACTTGCCTTGACTGTGTCTGGGTCAAGCC
Organism: Phalacrocorax aristotelis; assembly: GCF_949628215.1. Taxonomy (NCBI): domain Eukaryota; kingdom Metazoa; phylum Chordata; class Aves; order Suliformes; family Phalacrocoracidae; genus Phalacrocorax; species Phalacrocorax aristotelis. The sequence continues at coordinate 3,739,127 of NC_134285.1, read as the reverse complement.
TAGCCCAATCCCCCATGTCCCAGAGCATGCATTCAGCATCCCCACGTTGCTGGGACTGGAGCTGCGTCTGGTCTCTTGAGATCCAGAAAAGGGAGATTAACAGCAGCAACTGAAAGGCTGTTAGTGAGCTATCAGGTGAGAGTGCTTGAGGGTCTATGGAAACATAGCTGGCTGTCCCCAGGCCCCACAGGTCTTGGTGCCCGAGGTGTGTTTCCATCACACCAGCCCAGTGGGAGCCCCAGGTGGGCAGCACCTGCGCTGCCTTTAATGCTTGCACGTCTGCCGGCAATGGCGGTGATGGCAGTGAGTCATCCAATGGCTCCTGGGGATGGCTCCAAAATGCCGGCAGACTTGGGGAAGCTCCCAAAGGTGCTGGGAGATGCAGGGGGGCAGCTGTGGATGCTGGGAATTGGCCTCTGTTTAGTAATGGGGAGGCAAAGGAGGCCTCACTGCATGTGCTGGGGGATGCACCAAGGCGGGGGCAGCTCATGCGAGCCGTTCCTGGGTGAAGGGATGGGAAAGGCAGGGACCTGCTGCGCTTGGTGCTGCAAAGCCTCCTGCACACAGTGCTGGTGCCACCTGAGTGAGGCTTAGTGCCATCACTGCCAAATCACTGCTGAACACACCAGCCGGGAGCAGGCAGCCACCGGTGCCTGCTCTCAGCCAGCTCTTCACCCTAGCAGGGCTGGGATCGCTGGCACCCATGTCTTTACGGCACCGTGCCTGCCCGCACGAGGCTTTTGGCCAGGCACCGGCTGGGAACCACCTGGCTCATCACCCCAACCCGGCAGGGGCTGCTGAGGGCGAGTCGTGCCCTGTCCTGCCGCAGGGCCCTGCTTGCTTCCCCTCCCAGTTGCAGCCAAGCCAGCTGGTGACTCCATCTGCCCTGCAGAAGCATTGCAGGGAGCAGGTCCCCGAAGGTTTTCAGGTGTTAACACCCCTCCTCTTGCAGGCATTGCCTTTGCTCTCAGTCCCAGACCGCCCCCCAGCTCCCCACAGCCTCTGGAAAAGCAAACACATGCCTTGGATGCCCATCTTATAACAGATTTTCCCTTTCCAGCCCAGCAGCGCTGTCTCATGGCCATGCTCCTTGCTCATGCTTCTGGTACACATCCTTTTTTATCATGGGGAAAGTGTTCCTAGGCTGGCTCCTGGGGACGGGCACTGGTGCAGGTGGCAGCCACAGCCCAGCCAAGCACAGCCCCTCGCTGCAGCTCGGGACAAAAGTGCTGCTGTGTTGGGACTGTTTTGCCCTCGCAGTGGGGCTCATCTCTACAGACGCCAGTTTATTCTCTGCAAAACATACCGGCCTGCAAGGAAACACATCTGACCATAAACCTCGCCAGTCCAGCACCTCCTTGGTCCAAAATCAATCTCTGGATTACCCATGACTTTTCAGATTATGAAAATGGAGGCACAAAATATGTTACAGTTCCTTCACATATAGTGGAGTTGGGACTGTTCACACCTATGGGTGACAGGAAAACAGGGAGGCGAGCGTCCCACCCCAGTCAGCACGGGTTAGGGCCCAGCTCTGTGACAGGGTCCCTGCTTTTGGGTGTTCGCAGAGACCACAAAGTGACCACAAAAAAGGGCAAAGCATCATTTCTGCTCCGTCTGGCACGGCCGCAGGGCATGATGCCGGACTCCGGCATCCCCTGCTCAACGGACCCTGACGCACAGGGCTTTTGCAGCAGTGCTTCTTGGTTAAAAAGGGTTTCAGAAGTGCCCGAACCTTTAGGGCTGCGTGTTCCCAAGAAGCCATAAACCCTTTTGCATCTCTCCCCCAAAATTTGCAGCTTTGCAGCCCTGGCGATAACCCAGCACCCAGCCAGCCCCGGGGACTCTGCTGTTTTCTGCACCGCCCTGCTTTGCGATGTGTCTATCGAACACATTGAACATGCCAGGAGGAGCGTTTCTGGTATAGCACCTGCTTTTGCCACGCAGCATTGTTTCCCCAAAGCCCAGGAGAATAGCAGCAGCTCGACGCAGTCTGACCCCCGTCAGACCCAACTGGCTCCATCCTGCTGGGAGGTGGTTGCTTCCTCCTGAACTAGCTAATTCTTGCTGCTTTTTTTTCTATTCTTGCTTTTGAAGGAGGGAGGGGAGAACAAAACAGCCCTCGGGGTGAAGTTACCTTCTTAATTAACAAGGCTGAGAGCTTTGCAGATATTGTGCGGAAGGAGAGAAAAATAAGGAAAACTGGGCAAAACCAGAAAGGATTGGGTTCAATTGTCAGACCAATTAACCTAGTTCTGCGCTCTCCCTCTGGATGAATAGCTTGTTATTATGTAATTGCTTGGGCCCAGCTCCTGATTGAGAGAAATTAAAATCAGACACTTAACAAGGCAACCTGGTGTGGAGACGGGATGCGGGAGCTGCCCGGGGAAACCATCTGCAAGGCAAAACAGAGCAAGAGCCGGAGCTGCGCGGGGCGAGCTTGGACCTCAGCTTAGAGGATCTTGCTGAAGTCAGTGTTCTCTGGACCATTTGCACCATCCTGGACCCAAAATGTGGCCAGGCTGGTGATGATCTGGAAAGGCCCTGGAGGTGGTGAGCGGGTGGGAGGCGCTGATTTAGCCGAGCACTTAGGCATCTGCATAATTGCAATGTAGCTGCGAGTCTAGCTTAGCTCAGCAAGGGATTTAAGTGAGATACGTGGTGTGCTCAGTCAGGGACAAAGTGATTTGGGAACTCTTTTGTCTGCAGAAGGAATAAAATTCATTTTAAGGCCTATTTGACCCTTTCCTTTATGCTCTGTGTTAGGACCCGTCTGCCCAGAGAGGAGGAAAAAAATTACATCATTACAGATTTTAAAATCTATACCTGATTTAAAAAAGCCACTAATCCTAATAAATGGGTATAAGCAAACTAGCCAGTGCCATAGCTGAGCAGGCTTTTCCATCTGTAGAGCTGATGAGTTCCTATGCAGCCGGAAATTTAAATGCAGTGTTTGGGAAAGGGCTGCAACTTTCAGTATTAGCTTAAGAGTAGACGAACATGTTTTTCAGCTGCTGAAGTGGAAAGGGATCTCCTTGTGGGAGGGTTGGCCTTTCTCATCCCCTGTGTTTTCATCTACCTCTTTTCCTGCCTGCAAGTTATCCATACAGAGAGTGAAGCTGCAGAAAAGCACCATGCATGGCTGCATGCCCTGCATACTGTTTGCACCACTGTCTCGAGGCGCAGCAGCAGCTTTGCTTCCAATTCAGCCATGCCAGCACCGGCCGGCTGCCGCTCGCCCTCTGGGCTTGACTCCCTGCAACATCTGCATTTCCCCCAGCACTTTTTGGGGTTCGGCTCCTGCATCTGGCTCATGCTGGTGGTAAATTTGTTTCCAGCCCTTGGCCAAGACCCCAGTCCTGACCCACGTCTTCAGCAAAATCCCAGTGCAGCATGTGTTGCAGGGATGTTGCTTTTTGTGTGATACACAGCAGGTATCTTTAAAGAAAAAAGCACTGGATACCCTAAATCTGGCAGTTTTAGCTTATCCCGGTACCAGGCATCCTCAGCTGCTGTAATCAGTGCCCACAGTGTCAGCCACGCGTGTCGCCAGGGCCAGGAAGGCCACCCCACAGGGCTTAGCCCTGGGTACAGCTTCAACCAACTCTCCCCAGTCATTCTTGGCAGCTGCTTTTATTTTTGCTAATGAACTGGGTGTCCTGAGAGGTCGTCAAAACTGCCACAGGTCAAGCAGAGACCAGCAAAGGGCGAGAGGAGCCCAGACAAGCCCTCTGTCCCTGGCTGACAAACCCCAAAGGCTCCAGCAATACGTGCCTTTAGGGAATCCACCAGGGCTCTGGCTACACCACATGTCTTTATTGACATGGAAAACAGGCGCCCTGTGTTTTCCAGCTCTGCGCTGAGGGCACAACCCACAGCCACCAACACCCTTCAAAACATCCCTCTCACGAGATGCTCGGCATCTGCTGCCCTCTGAGAGGGTCTGAAGGGTCCGCACACTTTTGGGTGGTTTCATCTGCTGCTGAAACAGGCACAGGATTTTCCTGGGAATGCCCCAGGATTAAATTAAAAAGGATTTAAGCAGATGGTCAGTTCTCTGCTCTTCGTAGTTGGCAAAATGGGAACCATATCACTGAACTGTCTACCAGCACTAATTAATGTTTGTAAAGTGCTCTGCTCTGCAAACTGCTGCCTATGTGCTAAGTGCTATCATTAGTATTATTACTAAGCTATTTATGCCGGTTCCAGTGCTTTCTCTTCGTTGTCCCAAAGGGCTTTTCCTCTTCCCTGTGCAGATGTACTGGTGCTGGGAGGAGGAATGAGCCCTCCCAGGCTCTGGCTGGCTCTAGCCCAGGCTCAGATCCCCGCTTAGCTGGCAAAAACCCTCCGGCTGTGCCAGCACCTCTGGGCTGGAGCCACTGGCTCCATGGTGAGGGCAGGAGCGGCTGGGGACTGGGAGGGACTGCCCAGAGATGGGGTTTAGCATCATCATGCCCAAACACGGGCGAGTTTGTTGTCTCGCTGCCTCTCCTGGTTGTGAAATGGACACGATGCTGCTTCCCTGCTTCCTTTGTGTTCCCACGGGGAAAAGCTTTCTTGTGCTCATAGGGGCTATTTGCGTCCTTCTCTCTGTCACTACATGGAAAAGGGTTTGGCAAGAGAAGGGTGGGATCACTCATCCTTCCTAATGACCTAAGAGGAGACAAAGGCACAGAGGAGGTTCAGTGATGGATGAGCTCAGCCATGGTCTATGACAGGCCCTTGTCCCCATGCAACAACCAGGCAGTGACGTCTGCTGCCACCAGCAGATGGGACAACGCGTTCCCTACAAATAACCATCCTTGCAAGACAGTATTTTGCAAAACCGCTGGATGGCTTCTCCCTTTCCCACTCGGTGAAGCCTTCATCAGAGAAGCAGCTCGCAAGAATTCGCAGGTGCTGCCTCTGGACAGCAGTTGGAAAGCAACGATCTGCTTGTGGGTGCACGGAGCAGCCAACGCTCTGCAAAGCCCACACCGAAACATCAAGCACAAGATCTTCATCCAGATCAATGCTTCTGAGACACTGCTTTGAAATCCTTTGCTCAATTAACCAAATCAGGCAGGATGTTCCTGAACAACCCCATGACATCTTTCTGATACCAGAGTGGCTTTCATGACTCAGTCAGGAAAGAAACTGCCCAAGACAAGAAACTGGGGCAGCACCCGAGAGGGACCGACGGAAATAGAGAATAAGTGGAGCCGGGTACCCAATCTGCTACAGGGACACAGCGGGCAGCATCCGCATCCCCGCTGCTTCGGGCTGACGAGGGCACCTTCACTGCAGTCACCTGCACAAACAGCAAAGTCGCTGGGCTGAGGATCGACGCTGTGCTTCCAACGGGAGGTTTAGGGCATGAATCATCCTTATTTTTTTTTCACCCACAGCAAGTGCATGAGATGAAACGAGACTCAGAAAGCTGGATGTGGGTTGCAGGCAGAGCAGGCAGGTCCCGGAGCAGGAGCAGAGCTCGCTCTGGCCAGGGCAGGAGCCGGCACAGGTAACACTGACCCACTATTGCCCTGGGCCAGGGTGCATTTGCTTTGCAGAGGTTGTTTGGGCCAAACAAAGGATAGCAGAAAAAAAACAGCTCCAGCAAGCATGTAATCAACATTTTCTGCGTGGTTTGAATTATCCATGACTTTTGACCCAAGATTAAATCTAGTGTGTAACTGGTGGTTATATATTGAGTCATATGAGCAGGCTAATCTCAGGAACCCCATGTTCTCCAAACAGCCTGCACCCCACCGGGGCCGACTGCAAACCGCTCACGTTTTCTAGCTGAAGCACCCTGCGGCTTTTGCATCATCCTTTTAATTCAATACTTAAAAAGCATTTTTTTGTTCGACCAGTATCTCAAGCCCAGAACAAAACAAACACAGCGACGCTGCGAGCGGTCAGCTCAAGGAAGCCACATTTCCCATGAAGTTTTGCCACTCGGGGCTGCTCCAGTGTCTAGTAAATGGCTGGGCTCAAGCTGCAGTGTTTTTCTCAGCGGGAACTGCCTCTCCTTTCCATTGGCAATTCTCCTGATGCGCATAGAAATAGCCTTTTGACTTCTACCTCTGTGCGCAATTTGGGTGAAAATGAGCACTGGAGTTGGAAAACATTAGCAGGGGGTGAGTGGCAGGTAAATGGGCTCTCCCAGGGTGAGATGCCTGCCTCGATACCCATTGGGAAGGCAGAAGGGCTCAGCACAGCCTGGCCCTGGCTCTCCCCAAACTCACTTTGTTTTCTTTGTGCCTCCCTCCCCTCTCCTTGGGGCTGTGGGAGGCTGAACCAATTCACCTCTCCCAGAGAGCCCAGGTAAGGGCCGTAAAAGGCTGTTATCAGCAACGGTGATCGGCTAATACTTCTGTGAGTACAACTGTGCAGGCTCAGTGGGGTGTTTTCCAGTGACTGGGACGGGGCTGGCACAGCCCATGTGTGCTGGAGCCCGCTGCCTTCCCTCTGCCCCAGGCAGGCTGGGTGGCAGGGCCAGCCTGGAGACGCAGGGAGTACCCAAAATAGGGCTGATCCAGGGTCTTCCCGGGTCCCTGAAAGGCTCCAGTGAGTGAGAAGTGTGTTGGAAGAAGCCTGCAATGCACAGGGCGTCCCTGTGGACCCGCACACACCAGGTTGGCAGCGGGGACCTTGCAGGAGCAAGGCAGCGAGGGATGCGCGGGGGGAGCGGGGCGAGGGTCCCACTGCCCTGGACATGCTCAGACTTGAGGCCATGGTGGGAGATGCCTGGCTCTTTGCAGCAGGGTTAAATTAAGGCTAAATCATCTCTTTCATTCTGCAATAACTCACTGGCTGGTAGAAACCCAGCGGAAAGAGCGTGACCTCAGCGTGGGCTGGTCGTGTGTCCGGCCGCACTGGTATGGAGCTGCTCAAGAGGCATTTCATCACCAAAGGCTCTTTGTCTGGAAGGCCAGCCACTGTCCCCGACTGTCCCAGGAGGGATGCTGGTGACGTGGGAAGCAGGGGACACTTCCACCCTGGGTTCAAAAGTGGGACAGCCCTGTCGTGATGGCCTCAGGACCCTCCCGAGATGCCCCGCAGGACGGTGGTTGCCAGCAGTCCCCCAGCCAGTGCTGGCTTCGGTGTGACCCTGCATGCCTCAGCACTCCAGGTATCCCCCAGCTCACAACAGCCCCCAACCCTGTACCCAATCCTGCTGCAGGGACCTCGCCATGTCCCCTCGTGTCCCATCCCACCCTCTGGCAGGATGCCTAGCTCCTTGCTGGTCTGAACTGGCGCAGGCATCAGTGCTGGGCTTTCACCTGCTCTCCTCCAAGGTGGTTCTGCATCGCTTTGCAGCAAAAATAAAAAAAGAGCTGGAGGGAAAAATCCATGGTTAGTAAACAGAGCTGAGCAACCGCAGACCTCTCACCCAGGAGAGAAGGAGGGCAGGGAAAGCGGAGCCGCCTGGGGGCACACAGGGTTGGATTTCAACACCCTGCAGAAGACAAGATGCTTTTATTTAATCGTCTGGGTCCCAACCCTCCCCGTGCTGCCCCACGTGCGGCAGCAGCAGGGGCAGATGTTTGGTCTGGCTGCAGAGCCTTGTGCTGATAAGGAGGAGCCGGGTGGGAAGTGGGCAGCAGCGGCTGAGGTTGGGGTTGGGGTTTGGGGTCAGCTCTCAGGGCTTGCTTTGCCGTCTCGCCTCCGTACTTCCCCTAACAGCCTCTGCAGAAGAGGATGATGGTGTAGGGAGGAGAGGTGGGGGGTGTGTGTCCCCAGGCTCTAGTTATTTGGTACACCCTTATTTCCACAGCCCTCTGCTTTGCTTTATTGCTCAACTGATTCCCCCAAGTCCAACACCACGTTCACTGCTGCTCATCCCACTTTACGTCACCTTCAGGTCACCCAGTGTCCCTCCCAGCGGTGCCAGCTCCCACCATGTCCCTCCTGGATGGGGGGAGAGGAGTAAACCCCCGAACTAGAGGCAAAAATTTGCATTTAAAAATCTTATTTACATCTGTTTTTTTCCCAGGAGGGGGACAGGTGACTTTGAACACGTGCACCATCCTGTGAATGCCACCGCTGTCCTCAGGGGATGCTTCTCTGTCCCCAGGGCTTTGCACCACATGGCCAGGTAAGGTCATGCCAGGACAGCTCTGCTGTTGGGTCCCTTTGGTGCCGGCTGCGATGGCTCCGTCCTGCTCCACCTCCAGCATAAATCACAGCAAGCAATAAATCCCTACCAGCCCTCAGGGACCCATCCCCAGAGAGGGCAACGGTTCAGCCCTGAGGCAGCAAAACCAAAGATCATGTTTTTCATGGGGATGATATTACCCGCAGGCACAAACAAAAGCCTGGGGCAGGGGGATGCTGGCACTGTGGCACCTTGGGGTGGCACCGATCCAGCTGGAGCCGTGCAGGGACTCGGGGCAAGAAGCCTTCGTCAGGGCAGATGCTTCCAGCCAGAGACGGTCCGTGACCTGGCTTAAGCGTGAGCCCTCGTGCCAGCACAAGAAAAAGGGACTCACCAGGGCAACGGGGATGTGGGGCAGGAATACGCGGTGTTGGGGGAGGTGTTCAAGGCGATGCCGTGTGTTACTGTGCTGCGGAGGGGCTGTGCCCAAAGGGGACAGGGATGGAGCTGCCCTGGCACATCCCTGCGTCTTCCCCAGCCCCTTCCCCAGTCCCACGCTTTACAAGCCCTCCTGTTCCCAGCCCCATAGTGGCTCCTGGCCCACAGGGACCAGTCGCCACCCAGCCTTGGCTGAACCATGCCAGCAGAAGGATTTGGGGAGATTTGGGGGGATTTTGGACCAAACACCACAGGACACACAAGCAGCCTCACGCCAGCTTTCTGTGGCACTGGCAGTTGAGAACGGGCCTCATTTTTTTCCTAGTGAACTCCTAGGTCCCCACTGCTAAGAATACCTGAGAATCTTGATTTTCTTTTAAAAAAACGTTTCCCAGCTGTGACGGCTGCTGCAGAAGGCCTGAGCCTGCAAAGGGTGACATGAATTTGTCACTCAACAAGATTAAACAGGCTCTTGGCACATGAAAGGGGCAGGTGACCGCAAGCGGCTCCCGGGGAGTTACTGGGCACATCCCAGGGATTTGCCACGAAGTGCTGGAGGAGCCCCCATGCCGGCAGTGATTGCCACGCACACTGACGTGGCAGGGCCCCGGTCATCTCTCAACACTGGCTGGCTCCACAATCTCTTCGACAGGAAACCGGCAAAGATTATGGTGGTGTGGGAGGTTGATAAGGAGCAGGGCCGGGAAGTAGAAAGCCGCTGAGCTTTTTCTCCTTGGGGCTGCTCCAGGGCAGGCCGTGGGTGACAACGAGGTGCCAGGTCCCCACCAGCTATTGGAGGGACAGGATGATTTGCCTTTTCTTCTAGAAATAGCTCTTTTCACACCAAAGGAAAAAATACCCTCAACATCTGCTGCCTTCTTGCCTCGTGGTCAATTACTGAGTAGCAAACCAGTACCAGCTCTGTGCAGGGAGAGGCTCCCCATGGGCATCTTCCTAATTTTTGTGGTGCAGGGTCATATTGTCCCTAACTCTGTGACTTGAAGGTCCCCAGGTCCCTGAGTAAGGACCAGCCGACCCTGCTCATGGCTGGATACAGGGCTTGACCCCATTTTTCCCCCTGTGATGGCCAAAAGCATGGCCTTGCTTCAAGCCACAGCTGCTCCCTGCCCTCCTGCCCCCGGCTCTGTCCCCACAGCACGGTCCAGGATCACTGGCCAGGGGCTGCTGGGTGGCCACAAGCTGGGATTTAGGGGTGAGACAAGGTGGGGGCACCCACATTCCTCGTACACTGGTTTTCTAGTTCAGTGCCCTGCGCCACCAAGGGCAACAGTCACGTTTTGCATCGAGCAGTGGCACAAACTCCCTGACCTCCACAGGGCTCACTGGGCACATGAACCACGGTGAGATCTGGTGGTGTTTCCAGCTGAAGGCTGTCCCTTTGCGAGAGCCGCTCGTCCTCGCCAGTGGCCCCAGGGAAGCACCCCCAGACGCCCTGGCTGCAGGAGAGGACGGGGAGAGCTTTGGGCTCTGCCGCTGAAGGACGAACTGGGAACAGTGCAAGGGTGCAGCAAGGCTGCCCAGGGTTGCGGAGCAGTTTCTCCCCCCCTCCCCATAGCATCCGGGATGCCGTAACGTCTCAGGAACAGCCTGAAGGTCCCGTTCCAGCTCCTGAACTGAAAACAAAAGTGCGTCTTGTTCCCGTCCTGTTTTCAAAGCCAGAAAGGTCGGGGCTGCAAGAGCCCTGACAGGCTGTGTGGCACTGCCAGCTCCCTCCGCCTGCCCCGACCTCGGCACATGTGGGGACCGATACGTGCCGCTGCTCCTGCCCAGCCGCACGGCTCCCTGCCACCGGTGCTGGGCTAGTGAGAGCAGGGGCCTCCCCAAAAGCCCTTGTTTAGAGAATCTTGCACCCACGTTCATGCTTTTGTTCCTGCTCCCTGCACTGCCAAGGCGTGCCGGAGGGAAGGGAGACATGGGGGAATGCTGTGTCCAGGAGGACCACACCACAGAACCCCTGCTCCCAGCATGGCCCCAAAGCCCTGCTGCAAAACACCATCAGCTCCCAGGATCTGCCCTGCCGCTGTGAAGGGATTTCCTAATCCACCTCCAAATCCCCCAGGCCCCAAGAAGGCTTCGTTCTTGTTAGACGGGGCATCGTTAGAGAGCTGGTGCTGCCAGCATCAAGGGCTTTGTGGGCGGCCCTCCTGATGGGATGGGTGGGGGAGAAATGCAAAGGGTCCCTATGGCAGGAACAGCAGCTTGGCCCTGCCATCGCCACGTCAGGCTCTGAACGATCCCCGTCGTCCCCATGCTCGGTGCCTGCATGTGCTGCTGCCTGCTCAGCGGAGATTATTAGCAGCGAAAATCATTAGGCACAGGGCTGGGAGCTCAAGGGACACACAAGTGCTTCTGTCACTTGGAAATCAATCCTAGCTGTCCACTCAAGCCAAATTTCCTCCAGCCCAGCTTGAAGTAAAAGCAGTTTCTCTCTATCAGGGAGGAGGTGGAGATCTGACCGGGGCAGATGCTGGTCTTGCTCCAGCCTTGAGCCCTGGGTGGCTGCTCCTGGTCCTGGGGCTCTGCGGGACTCACTGCCCTCTGGATCCCAGAGCAAACAGCTGCGTTTTGCCCATGGACAGGAGCTGGCGGAGCCCTCAGAGGAAAATCCTGCACCAGAGCCCTGGGGAGGAGGCAGGGCTGGGCTTTGGAGCCAGAAACTGGAGGAAGCTGGGAGGATGTGGAGGGGCATCATGACCTGCTTACCCCCATGCTATCCAGGAGTGGAGATGGCATGCGAGAGACCTCCGGGCTGAGCAGGCAAAGTTGTTGCACACCATGATATCATTATGAGGGACAGCTGCCCTGCCTGACCCAGCAGCAAGCAGAGCGCTTTTGGGGACCCTGTGCCCGTTGTGTAGGGAGCAGCGTGCTCAACAGCTTCAACTCTCCCTCCAAGCACCCTGTGTCCCCGAGGCAGCTTTGGTATTCTTGCTGACTCAAGCTGACAGTGTATTGACATTCGCTTTGACCTTTCGAATCACAAGGATGTTCTGTCCTTCCCGGCCAAGTACAGCCTGGATAACCTGTGGGTGGATTATACTGTATATACAGTGGCTGCAAATATGGAGCTGGCAAAAGAGGATTGTGTTTGTGTGCTTGCAGGGGTGCAGCAGTGGTGGGATGAGAGCAAGGAGCTCTTGCCAGTGTCTGGTTTTCCTCCCAGGATGCCTGAGCGGATGTGGAAGGATGGGGATAGTGGCCAGAGAAATGCCAGCAGCTGGTTTGGTGAGGGGGAGATGGGCTCCTGCAAAAGTGGGAGCTGCAGCCCGGACCTCGAGCAGCCGCCCCCTCACTGCCAGCTCTCTAGGCTGCTCCCGGCTCCCTGCATTTCCCGTCCTCTGGCTAATTACACCTTTTGTTTTCAGAGGACATGAAGAACGGCAGTTAGGAGGCAATGTGCACAAATCCACCATGAGGGCCCAGCTAGATCACACCGATGGTGCCTTCCCTCCCAGCCTCCACCCAAAAACCCCCTCTTGGCAGCAGCAGAGGTTGTTTCAGTACAAGACCTACCCCAGCCCCAAAAGCTCGAGCTGCTACGAAAGGCAGCACGTTGCAGTTGCCAAAGGTGTAACATACAGTCACCAACAGAACAAGTTCATGGCACTAAATTAGCATCTTCCCCTCTTGAGTGTGGCCCATGCCCTGGCACATACCAAATCCTGTGCCACGGCATGGCAGCCTTACCAGTGAGCAGGGCCAAGAGTGGGATGCAGGCTACATGGGGGTGGGGGCATGCATCCCCATCACCCCTTCTTCTCACAGCCCTTTGGAGCCAGAGCGGGTCCCCGGACACGGCTGCCTCCTCTCTACCCTCTGGAGCCAGAGGGCTTTGGCAGAGGGCTCCCACGCAGCTCTCCCCAAGCCCTGCCAGCAAGCAGGCTTTGCCGCATGGCCGGCTCCATCCAAGGCTATCACAGCCCAGATCCGGCCACTCCGGAGCCCTGTGGCGCCAGGGAGGCGGATGGCTTCATGCTCCCAGCTCAGATGCACCATTTATCTCTCCCCTCTCTTGCCCTCGGAAATTTTTCCTCTCTCTCCTTTTCCAGCCAGCCCGTAGGACTCTTATCTCAAGCCCCAAATCACCCTTTCCCAAGGCATGCTCAGCAGCATCCTTTGCAAACCTATTTCCAGGGGCTTGTGCACAGCATTAGCAACACGAGTGACAACCAGGCAGGAAAAGCCTTTTGCCTTAAGTCTTTATGCCACATTGATGTCCCCAAACCCCTTCCAGTAGCCAAGGCAGGAGATGGCGAAGGCGGCTTGGCCACAGTCACAGGGCGTAGGCAGCAGAGCATGGACCCCAATGCCCAGCATTGCCTTCTTGCCGCTGGGCAAGATGCCTTTGCCATCTCCTGCCTTGGCTGCTGGAAAGGGTTTGGGGAGGGAAAAATGATGTTTTAAAGCTTCTGTGAGCCTGAGGAGCCCGGAGGGTTAACTTGAGACATGCCGCTCTAAGAACAGGGTTTGCACTTCACAGTCAGCTGCAGCCTCCTGGTTTGTGGAGAATAAATAAAAAGCAAGCAAGGTGTGGAGACCAAGGCTGGGGTGACATCTGTGGGATGGGATGGGATGGATGGGGTGGACAGCCTCTACTGATGCTGCCCCAAAACTGCACGTTTGTGAGCATGAGTGGAGCAGTGATCCCACGTCAATGCACACTGTGGCTCTGAGCAATTACCAGCAGCCACGCCAGGTGCTGGATGGGGTGCAGGGAGCGAAGGACCGAGCTCTCAGCTTGCTCAAATGTGCTCACCTGCTGCCAAGCGAGCCTCGTGCATCAGAGCAGCCTCAGCCATGGTTGGCCCTGCCCAGGAGGTGGCGAGTTCCCAGGTCTTGCAGAGCACTTGGTGGTGGAGGAGAAATCAATGCCCAGTCAGGGGTTTGTGCTGCGTGGCTGGTTCATCTTTGCCACCGCCCGGGGGGAGAGGATGACGTTCATTGTGGTCCCAGCCTGGGCCACGTGTCTCGCCAGCATGGAGTGGGTCTGCCCTGTGCAACGCTGTGGGGAGGCTGTGGCAAGCCCTGCCGTCTGCAACAGCACCACCCAGAACAAGGGGTACCACTGGACTGAGACGAACGTGGTGTGTTTGAGAACACACACAGCTCGTTGCACCAAGCAGCGGCTGTGCAGTGTAAAGGCGATTCCTTCCTAGCTTGGTTTCTAAGGAGAGAAAGTTTCTGTCTGCTCATCTGCCAACTGCCCCTGCAACTGCTCAGTTTGTGAGTCTGTTAGCTAGCCTAAAACATTATAATATTTAGCAAAGGGAGGAAGAGAGGGACCTCAGAGATGTCCCATCCTCCAGAGCTCATGGACAACAGCACCTGGGTAAAGGAGAGGTTCAAACCACAGTCCTCGCTGGGTGAAGGCTGGAGCAGGAGCCTGCCGTGTCGGCAGGGAAATGGGCCCGCGGGTCCCAGCATGGGAGTAGCTCTGCATGTACACACACACGTGTGAGTTTGCATGTATGTGCATGCCTGCACGCACGTAAGCTTGTGTGCATGTCTACACGCATAGACGTGTGTCTCCAGCCAGCTGTGTCTTGCAGGGACAATGTTGTATCCAGGTGGGAGAAACCACTTTGGAGACACGACTCCCTGTGTATTTGGCCATGTTTCATCAGCACACCCAAAATCCCACGTTTGGATACCCTCAAGTCCAAGCTGCCTCTTGGGAATAGTCCCTGGCCCATGCCTTGTCCCAAAGCACGCTTGCAAACTGGCGCTGCTGTCAGTGGGGGCTTGGTGCGGGGGCTTTGCTTCAGGTGGCCGGATCCAGCCTGGTTCAGCCTTCCCAGCGCCGACAAGCCACTTTCCGCCCCTGAAATAGAAACTCAGATGATGCTCTTGGCAGCTGGGGATGATGATGCAAAATGCTCGTTATCCAGCAGGAACAATTAGACTTATGGCAATTATCTCCGCAGTTGCTGAGAGATGCTGGAACGGGCCGGCCAGCAGCCAGCTCCCAGTGTAATCCCCAGGCAGGAGAGATGTGGCGCCCAGCCTTGCCAGGAGCTGCCATTGCTGTGGAGAAAGAGCAAAATGCAGCAGGAGCATCCAAAGAGCCTCCTGCAGTGCCAGGAGGGCCAGTTTTGCACAGGAGTGAGAGCAAGGACAGGCAAGTGTTTATCTGAAAGCCAAATGCTCCTCTCTAATGACATTTGTTTGCATTCAGATCAATGATGAAATGGGCTGAGCCACGCTGGGTTTAGAAGATGGTGCTATGGACAGAATTGCTTCACGTGATGCTCTGGCCTCCCTCTCTGCTGGCTGCAGTTGTGAGAGAAGCCAGGCTAGGCTCAGCTTTATCTGCAAGGTAGAAATGGGCAAAAACTGGCTCCAAGCTGGATTGAGCCATGGGTACCCCATGGTCACAGAGCCGGGCAGCAGCTGCTGAGCTGGGCTTTAGGGCACATTCCTATGGAGAAAGAAGTCAGGCTTCTGGCTGAGAAATGCCCATGGGATAAAGGCATAAAGGACAACTTCACTCATTTCTCAAGTCAGAACAACAAGGAGGGTTTTTCTTTTCCCCCTTGACATTGTTTGAAAACCTTATTTGACACTGCTAGAATGAAGCAAGACCTGTTTCCCGCCAGCTGCTCGGAGCCAAAACCCCAAACCAATCCCAGCCCAATAAACTCCTCCTTGGATAAATCAGAGAGCACCCAGGATGGTGAGAAAGCTTTTGGGCAGGATGGGATGTGGCTGAGCACTGGAACACATGCTGATGCCTGAGGGGTGGCCAGGAGCAAGGGAGTGGCAGCTGGAGGGATGCGGGGAGCCTGCTCTAGGAAAACCCACCCATTTTCCATTGAAAACTTTATCTGAAGCAAGCATGTCACCACATCCTGGCCTTGTTTTTGCTGCAAGAGCCAGCAAAATTCCCAGGAAAGTTTAGCTACCTGGTCAGCAGAACCTCTCTGATATGCTTTGTTTATTAGCGGCTAAACATTAAACCCTTGGCAAACAGGGCTCCTTGGGGCCAGGGACATGTGACTGTGACAAGCCGCCCCACGGGCTGCCAGCCCCAAAAATGGGCAAGAGCTACCGGTGCGGCTGAGGAGGGGGCAGGCTGCTCCAGGCAGGGGGACGGCAGCACCCCGAGGGTCCGGGCTCGGCTGTGGTTGCCAAAGGGAGCCCAGGGCTGGGAAGAGTCACTGAAATGCTGCTCTCACCGTGGCTGTGGCCCTGCAGAAATGCACCTTTCCCCAGGTCAGGAGAGGAGTAAATGGTTTCTCGCTGGAGCTGGATGGAGATTTCTCCATCTCCCAGCGCTTTGATTTGCAAGACAGATGTGTCTCCCATGACGCCAGCACTGCCCCAGAAACCCACTGCTCCGGCATATAAGACTGTATTCTTCAAGGACACCTGATTCATCTTGCAAAGCTCATGTAAAATTTGCCTGTTTTCAGTAATTAAGCCAATTATAGTGAAAGCGTATTTGCAATTTGAGCAAAGGACAGGCTAAAATCTTAACCTGATGCCTTTTCAGAAGTGCCAAAACAAAGTCCAAACAAAGCTCCTTTCCGCTCCCCCTGCGTTAAATAACCAAAGAGCAACATTTTGAAGTGTTCAAACATCAGGTAATGGCTTTTCCTGCCACACTTGAAGGGAACCTGACAAACACACAAACAAAGCCTGACCCACTTTAGCAGAAAAAGAACTACACCAAGAAAGGGAGCAGGGATTTCAATGAAGTCTTTAATGCGGCCCCATTAGCAAGTCTCTGCTACATGCATCCAGATAAATTTATCTCGACAAGTCTGTCCTCTGAACAAAGCCAAGCTGTGAAACCTGCACCGTGCCCATGCACCGGGCAGCTCTGCTCTGGGACCCACGGATGCACGAGCACAGGGGCGCACACAGGGACGCACGCACACACAGGGATGCCCGCAGGGATGCGTGTGCCCAGGGACGCACACGTGTGCCTTCCCGCTCCACCACCTTCCCAACGTACAGGGTGTGCATCCAGGGTATCAGGAAAGCAATCCTTGCCCAGGCCAGGTGCCAGGCACTGGTGCAGGCTCTCACAGCATTGCTTCAAGCCCATGATTGCGTATCGAGAGTGCAAATGC
Source organism: Phalacrocorax aristotelis (assembly GCF_949628215.1). NCBI lineage: Eukaryota > Metazoa > Chordata > Aves > Suliformes > Phalacrocoracidae > Phalacrocorax > Phalacrocorax aristotelis. The sequence continues at coordinate 3,722,513 of NC_134285.1, read as the reverse complement.
CACTGCCTCGTGTATTCCACGGCACGTGTTTCATGGCTAACTTATTTGTAAATAATGGCAGGGGCGTTGCTGAGTCACCGCGCTGCGGGTGAGAGCCAGCAGGGATCCGGGAGTGGTTTTGTCCTGTGGAACAAGGGCGCTTCCCTCTGTAGGGGTAGGTTTCCTCAGGGACACCCCAAATTCATACTCCAAGCTCCTGCAAGGCAAGTTTCACCCCTTTGCACTGGGTGGAAGCTGAGGCTAAAATCGCTTGAGCCCAGATCTGGGATGAGCTGGTGGGACCCTGCAGGGACTGGTGGCTCTCAAGACCCACCACCCTGGGATGCCCCACAGGCTCAGCGCTGCCTGATGGAGACAGTGAGCTTCAAAGCCGCTTGCGCCTGGAGATGGGCCAGGCTGGGGGCTGCGGTTTATCCAGCTGCATGTTTTCCCGGATCCATGTTTCTGCGTAGCTGACCTTGCGCAAGAAGCCCTCTGTGCTCCCCTTGCCCACGTAGTGGCTTGGGTGCCTCCCCCGGGGTGGCAGGCAGCCTGGGCCAGCCTCCCTGTTTGCTCAGCAGTAGGGTGGCATCAGTGAACATCAGGAGATCGTTGGACACTCCCTGTGCCCTTGAATCATCCCTGTTCTCTCCCCGAGGCTTGGTGCACTGAAACACTAGCCTCCATGGCCAGGCCAATGCCCTGCAGCTCTGACATCCAACCCAGCACAACGCACCTTGGCCAAACCTCCAGTGCCACGTCTTGTCCCAGGCTCTGTCCTGTATGCCGGGCTCTCTAGGAAGAGGCAGCCACTCTCCTTGAGGATGGCAACTCCTGGGCCATGGGACAACAGCCCTCCTCCCCATGGCAGCCCCAGGATGGGGCATTGCAGGGTTTCCCCAGCAGCTCTGCCAAAGCACGGTAAGATCCAGGAGGCACTGGGGTGCTTTGGATGCATTTGGGGCTGCTTGTTCACACCAGCTGGATCTTAAACCTCAACGGTACCCAGGGCACCAGCAGCTCTGGGAACATGTGGTGGTGCAGGGCTGCGTGTCTGGGGGCAGCCAGACCTCCAGGGCCTAAACCTCTGTGGCTAAAACACTGCTTCGAAAGATGAAGCTCAGTTTATGACACCCCCATTCCCATCAGCACCCCCCAAGAATCCTGGGCCACCAGGGCCCTGAAACGGTCCCTGAATGACACCAGGATTCAAGACAGGGCAGAGCCCGAGACCAAATTCCCATTGGTCAAAATTAGGGTGATCTTGGCCAGGAACCCGAGCAGTTGCAGGATCACAACCATGACCAAAAGAAAAGGTCCAACGTTTCTGTGCCGCTGACCAGAGCCAAGGGCTGGAGCTGTAACTTTGCATTCTCATTGCCCTGTCCCCGGTGGCCACAGCCCTGACAACACCTTCCCAACTTAGCAATACAGACTTATCCTACCACGGCAGCTCAGCATGACTTAAATAGAAAATTCAGGCTGATGATGCAGTGCAGGGGCAGGAGGAAGAGAAAAAGTTCAACCTGGTGATAGCCCCATAGTAAAAAATGGTAACAGTGCTGGTAGCAACAGCACAACAAGCTCCAGATGGTCTGGCAGCGAGAAGCGGAGCCCAGTGAAATGCCAGACCATCAATATAAAAACTTCAGGTCATTGTAAGGAAACAGTGAAAGGCACTGAGTCACCTGGTGCTGAACTAAATAACTGGTGGTAAATCCCTCAAAAGTTACCTTTGGAAGCAGACAAGAGGTGCAATTTGTATAGAAATCACAGGGAAAAGAGAATAACATTGGTATTGTAAAAGAAACAGGCAATAACAAAAGAGGCTGTGGATACAGATTATTTGATCAGCTGGATTTTAGGATAATGGCTTAACGAAATGTTTGGGTGAGCAATGAGTGTACATGATGGCTTTAAGATGCAGGAGATCAGATGGTTTGGAGACATTTGCACATTTCAGAGGCTGCCTGTCTAGCAAGCGAGTTATACAAAGAGCCACAATCAAATGCATACTGGGGAAAACCAGGTCGATCATTTGCACTTCAGGTTTATTACCAAATCCAGGGGGAAAATGATTCTCTTCATTTAACACTAAGCATCTTTGTTCATGCCTTAGCTGCCTCACTAGTTCTCACAGGTTACTCGTTCAAGTCCTTCTGCTGAGGAACTGACAGTGGGTGAAAAAATCCAGACTGAAAATTTGGAAGAACTGCAGACCAACACCAGTTCCACATGAGAACAGCAGATGGTCAGACACAACCCTTCCATCTGAGATGGAGACCCCGACAGGACTGCAAAATGATGTGGAGGGGGAAGGCCGTGTTGGTGGTGATGTCTATTAGGAACTGCATTACAAGGACGTAACCCAGGTCATCAAACAGTCGCCCCATGGGGACAAGGGACACACAGCTTGGAGCTCCACAAGGGCAGGTGAAGGTTAGGGCACACCAACACTGCTCCTTAGATGAGGTCAACACTTGCCTGTGTGCCCAAAAGCACGTCTCCTCTTCCTTCCCTGACCTCTCAGTGGCGTCTCCCCTCTGCCTGCAGTTCTCACCAAGGATATTGACATACCATCACGGTGTAGACAACAGCTCTACCGTGCCCCTTGCACAGGTTGACATTCAGATGGCGAACACACAGTCTCATCCAATCAATTCACCAGCATCTTCAGTGATGGAGGAGCCTGTTGAACCACAACCCTACTGCAAAACATCTTTCCTCTCCCCTGGACTTGCCACAAGACATGACAAGCCCCAAAGAACAGAGATGGGTCATCTGAGGGAGCTGGAGGAGCTGTTCCCATGAGAAAGGGAAGGTGAGAGACAGGGACAGGGAGGAATGCCAGCTAGATAAAGCTGTATGTTCCAGCTGCTGTGGGAACACGTGACCCAAAATGGGAACCGAATGGCACAAATAAATGCTGATTGACAGCGCTTTAGGTACGGCTGAATGGTATCTGCATGTTGTCACCTGCTCTAATGACTGCCTGACTCACCCGTCAGAGGCAGGCGTCCAGCAGCCTAGCAATTAGCCACCCTCCTCCATAAAGTCAAGGGGAGAGTTAAAACCAGCACAGTACAGAGGAAACTGTCCCCCACAGAGCCTGAATCAAGCCTCGCTTTAGAAAAAGCCCATAAAAAGTGACAGAAATTAACCTCTCAGCTTAGCCCCACGCAAAGGACGCAGCATCCTGTACCTCCTGCTTGGCTCAGTCAAGGACCATAAATACCACCAGCCTCCCCACAGGGATCTGCTCAGCGGGACCTGGGCTCCCCTGGGCTCCTTTGCACATTCCAGCACCGGCACCCAAGCCGGCATCTATTCCTGACAGTAGGAACAAAGTGAGCTATTGCATCTGCTAGATTTAGAGCAAACAGCCAATACTCCACGTGTTTAAATGGTTACCAGCATTCTCATTTGGTATATAAATAGTCTCTGTTTGCTTTTTGAAAGAAATTGGTTTAAAAAAGAAAATTGCCTTCCCAGTCATCTCCATAACTTGAGTAGGGGGGCCGGTTTCAAATGAAAAATTAAATTATGCATTTTCTGCATGCCAACCCAGGAATTAAAACTCATGACTGTGGCTGGTATTATTAGCGCTGTGATCCTCTGAGTTGATAGAGGGGTTTAAACACAACGGCAGCAGTTTGCTGAAGCAAACTCTGAGGCCTTTTGGCGCAGAGAGGCAGGCATCATCCTCCATCTCCCAGCCTCAACCACGCACCATCTTGAGCCGCCTCTTTCACCCGCAGGTCAGACCTGCCAGAGCCCCGTTTCTTCCCCCTCTCCCACCTCCACAGTGGTCCCAGCCCTGACACCAGATTTCTCTCTCTCTTCTTCCAGATTCCTCCAGTTTCCAGCCCAGGCTCTCAGCCAACACTCCAGCCTGCTTTCCCTCCAACTGATGTCAGCCCTGCTTCCTCCCTCGGGCAGAAAGCCTGGTCCTACGTAAGCATCTGTCTTTAAGGCATTACAAAGACTATGTCCCCGTCACTCAGCCCCCTCGACATATTGTCCCCAGTTGCATTAAAGTCAAACTAATGAAAAAACACAGCAGAAAGCTGGGATCTAAGAGACAGTGAAACCTGGCTGCAGTTATTCATTTAACACAGAGTAACACAATTTTTCCCCTGCAATTTGGCTTGAAAGGGAGGGATGCATGCAGGCTTGGGACACCGATCTGAGCACTCCAAGGGGCTGGGAGCTGCTGCCAGGCCAGGGATGGTTCCTTGGACCCCTTCTCCCTGCCCTGCCATTGGGCTGCAGGACCCACACTCTGTCCCTCCTCTGGCCTCCCACCTCCCATGCAGAGCTCAGTCCTGCACGGGGCAATGCGCCAGCAGGGTGTGGGGGCTCAGGAGGGAGGGGGACTGCTGCGGGACTGCTTGGGGCATGGCCCAAGCTCAGGCCCAGGCTCAGCCTCAGCCCAAGCTCAGACCCTGGTGCAGGCCTAGCCCCAGGCCTAGGCTCAGGGGAAGGCCCAGCCCAGACCCTGGTGCAGGCCTAGACCCAAGCCCAGGCTTGGGGGATTGGGGGACAGCCGAGGCCCCGGTGCAGGCCTAGCCCAGTTGGACGCTCAGGGAAAGGCCCAGCTCAGACCCTGGCGCAGGCCTAGCCCCAGGCTCGGGGGAAGGCTTAGCTCAGACCCTGGCGCAGGCCTAGCCCCAGGCTCGGGGGAAGGCTTAGCTCAGACCATGGCGCAGGCCTAGCCCTAGGCCCAGGCCCCGGCGCAGGCGATCGGCGGGGCGGGTGCGGCGAGGCCGAGCTCCGCCCCGCTCCGCTCCGCTCCGTCACTGCGCGGCGCCGCGGCCGGGTCCGCCATGGCCTCGGGGGGCTCCGCCGCCGCCGCCGCCCGCGCCGCCGAGGAGCCGCCGCCGGCCGAGCCGCCCGCCGAGCAGAAGCCGCCGCCGCCGCCGCCCGCGCAGGAGGAGTTCTCCTTCCTACCGCTCGTCCACGACATCATCAAATGGTAACGGCGGCCACGGCGCCGGCACCGGGCCCGGCCCGGGGACCTCATCCCCGCTCCGGCCACCCCCCCCGACCATGCTCTCTGACCCTCTCGGGGTGCCCTGGGTGGGGAGCAGGGCGGTGGGGTCCACCCCGGAATGATGGTCTCCCACCCTTAGCATCGGCAGGCAGGTCCTGGATGGGGAACGGGTCTATGGGGTCTCCCCTTTAACGATGCTGTCCCACGCTCTGCATCCTCAGGGTGCCCCGGACAGGGAGTGGGGCAATGGGGCTCCCCTCTAATGATGCCCTCCAGCTCTCAACATCCCTGGGGTGCCCCGGATAGGGAGCAGGACAACGGGATCCTCCTTCTAATTATGTTCTCCGACTGCCAACATCCTCGGGGTGCCCCGGATGGGTAGCAGGGCAATGGGGTCACCCCTCTAATGATGCTCTCCAACTTCCCAACATTTCCTTTGCCCTTTTTCTCCCAGCAGTAGTTCCTGGGAAGGGTGTCAGAGGGAGCTGTCACAGCCCCAAGTACATCCCCTCTCTGAGTGATGCCACTGCCTGGGTGGTGGTTGTGTTACCTGGGCAGTGCCGGTGCTCTGATGGCCCAGGTATGCTGCCCCACCATGAACACCCAGGAGCAGAAGCATTGTACTCGTGCTGGGTTGCTGCTCCAGATAACTGTACTGTTTGGCTGATAACAGCCTCAGAAAGTACAGGCAGTGCTGGAGCAGGAATGCAGCTCATTTCTGGGGAGTTGTAAGAAGGAGGATGGCTTCTACAGTGGTATGGGTTAAATTGTTCTCTTCCCAGTTCAAATCAATGCGGTAGGGGTAAAAGGTGCTTGTACAAGGGTTCTGACAACTGGGATGTTTCTGGCCCAGGATAACCCCTTCAGTCAGAGATGCTTGTCTGAGGTCCCGGTAGGGGCATGGCTCTGCCACAAACACCCGTCCAGGCCAGCTCCATGCTCTCATCTGGGCATACTGCAGGGTGAGGCAGAGGGCATGCGAAGCATGAATTCCCTTGTTACTGGTTGTGGGCCTGGCTACCCTTTCCCTATGCGCTTATTCAGGAGCTGAGGCTGGTTTGTGTCCTGCTGGTGTTTCACTTGTATCAAGCACATCTGAATGGTGTGAGAGGTTCACCCTTAACGACTCTGCAGCCTGAGAGCCAAGGCAAGGAATGACTGAATACTTCTGACACACCAGTCCAGATGGAGAACAGGTGTGAGAACGCAAATGCTCTGATTTCCCTCAGTCTCCCTGTTGTGCTGGAGGAAGGCAGTTGCCCCTGACCTCAATTCTGCCTGATCTGTCCAGACCACAGCAGTGAGGCTAAGCCCATTGCCAGGTGCATACATGTACATAAGCAAAGTGGGGAGTAGCCAAGGGCTGAGACCTCCCAGATTCCTACATGTCACCGAGCAGGTCATGGTGACCCGTGGATGACAGTCCCTAGGATATCTTGTGCCCTGTCCCACTGAGCCACCTACTCCCACTGCCCAGCTACCTTCCTCGGCTTCACACACAGCATCTCCTGGGGAGCTTGAGCAGACGTAGGTATGCTGAGCAGTGCTGCAGACGGGCAGGACCACAGAGGCAAGCAGTGGGATGTATTGCCTTGTGTCCCTGACAGATGGCAAATATATTATATTTTAACACAGCCGCTAGTCACAGAGCCCAGCCCTGCTGTTTTGACACTGACTCAGCCATGAAGACACATCTCCAAGGTGACTCTGTGCTCGGGAGCAAGGATGTGTCGTGTAAATTTGCTTACATTCAAGGACACATGCTCTTTCCTGTTGTTTGGGTCCCGAGAAAGTTTTCCCAAACAAGGCTTGCTGATATTTTCACCCTTGTACAGCCAAATGGCATTGCCGCCGAGGTCCCAGCGCGTGCCTCCACCAACAGAGGGTTGTGCTGGTGTAATGAAGAACACTGTGCCTGAAGGGAGGTCTTATGTGCAGTCCATCAGCACAGGCTGTGGTTCAACCTTGCATTGAATCCTGTGTTACTGTGGGCAGTTGCAGCCTCTTCCCACACCTCACCCCTGCCTGTCCATGCCCTCAAAGAGGGAGTCGTTTCAGTGGCTTGATCCAGCAGGAAAACCACCCATCAGAGGAAGAAAAAACCCAAACCTGAAATAATTATTCCTTTGGAGCAACCAGCCAGCCAGAAAGCCGTCAGTTCCCTAATTGTGGGGACGGGAACAACATTTGGGGAGGCCTGGAGTGGGGAGGATGTCCCTCTCAAAACCAGCCCCCAGCTATTGTAGATTAAAGGCAATCCTTCCCTTCAACCCCTCCTTCCCCTGACGTGCCGTGGGGTTGTGTGTGTGCCTGTACTTTTCCACTGCCAACCTGACCGTGAACGCCTGCATAATGGGGATACATTATAGTACCAGCTGCAGTTTTATTTAGAAGGGAGTAATGAATATTTTGTTCCAACAGGCTTTTTAAATGAACAGGGACCATCTGGTTAAAAGTTTTGCTCTCAGCCATGTCACGATTCCCCAAAGTTATAATCGAGCACCTCTCTGCCCTGGTCATGCCAAGTGGATTTATTTTTAGGTCTGGCTATTGAACAGGCTCCCAGTTTTCAAAGACCATTAGAATCCCGCTCGCGTTATTAACATGTGCCCTGGAAGCGGAGACTTGCTTTTGCCTGGAATCAGTAAAACTTCTCGCTGGTGCTAACAAAGCAGAGGCAGATACTAATGAGGGGTTGAGGGCAGATGCTGCCTCAGACAACACTGATCCTTGAAAAGCACAGAGCTGGCTGCAGAACCAATTGTGCTGCTCTTAAAAAAAAAAAAATAAGCTGTTGCTTCTCTTTTATTCCATATACATCCCCAGAGAGTCGTTTTAAAGCTCCAAAGTACCGTTTTCTCTGCCATTGGATACTCTCTGATACTTTGGGGAACAGTTTCTATTTTCTGCTGTCAAGCTGTTTGACTGCAGTGATTTTTTTGTATTACAGCAGCAACAGGTCGCGATGAGACCGAGATCTTTTTTTGCAGGTGCCTACACATAACACACGTATGTAATCTGACCTTCCCCAAAGAGAGATATGGGACTTCAAACAGGGGGAATTTAGCCTGTTCTTTGGTAATATTTTAAAGCTTCAGACCAGCTCCTAACCTGATTGATGGGTCCTGAAGTAACTGGATTTTGTGCTGGAAATTAGCAAGAAACCAGTTTGCCCCAGAGGCTACCCAGTCTGTATGTCTGTCTGCATCCATCGTCTTGGGATAGGCAAATGAGCTGTGTGTAGCCAGATACTGAGACCAAAAGGTTTCCTAGTGAATTCCAGTTTAAACCCTGGTTGTGCTGGAAGTTACTGTCACCTCCGTGGACTGAAGGGGCATTTCCAATGGAGAATTCAACAATGTCTCCATTTTCTGTCCTCTGCAGCATGGACAAGGACAGCCAGGATGTTCACCAGGTGCTGAATGAGCTGAAGAACAAGTTCCAGGAGATGAGGAAGCTGATCAGCTCCATGCCCGGCATCGGTGTGAGCCCAGAGCAGCAGCAGCAGCAGCTGCAGAACCTGCGGGAGCAGGTCCGGACCAAAAATGAACTGCTGCAGAAGTACAAGAGCCTTTGCATGTTTGAAATCCCCAAGGAGTAGGAAGGGTCACGGCTCTGCTCTCCAGGTCCAGCGTACCTCCTCTTCTGGCTGAACAGGAGAGAAAAAGGTGGCAGAAGTTTACTTTTCTTTCTTTTATGCTTTTTTTGGTCACGTTGCTCTGAAGTTGTGTCTGTGTGGATCACAGGCATGTGGCACTGAACCGGAACACTCTGTGCTTCACATACGATTACGGCGGTACGTTCACTTTGATCCGCTGTAGGACTGTGCATTTATATAGGCATCTCTTCTGTTTTCTCATGGGGTGGGGTGGTTTTTTTTTTTCTTCACATTCAAGCAAGCAGGAGACGTTATGTTTTCTCCTCACTAAAGGTCAAAGTACCTCCTGGTTAACTTCAACAAGAAAAAGAGGGCTTTTTCTGCAATGTTTTTTTTCATTTCTGAACTGATACAAGTGGCCAGACATCAAAAGGGAGCATAAGAGGGAAGCGTGAACTGGTTGGCCCTGCTCCTGAAAAGGGTCTCTGGGGCATTTTCCAGTCTGTCTGTGTCGAAAGAGGAATGATTGCTTTCAATTACTTTTGTATTTCTCTCTTTCTCTTTTTAAACAAGTGATGGTTCTGTCCGAGATGAGTAAAGATTTAGAAATTCCAAACTGCCCCTCTTGTGTATTCACTGAGCGGATGTCGGCTGAGCAGGGGCAGGACTTTGGCAGCACAGAGGACATGCGTAGCCTGGGCCCAGCTCCTGTGTCTTTACCTCACTTTTTTGGAGCAGGGTGACTTGGGAGAGCAAAGCAGGGACTGCCGGGGGAGTGGATTTCGGTAAGCTTTGGGTGTGTAAATCTCCTTGGGCAAGGGCAGCTTGTAGGCAGTACATGGGGCATCTTGCTCTTAAAACAGAGGAAGGGCAAGCAGAATCAAAACAAAGGGCATATATGATGAGCTTTTAGTTATTCCATACGTGACAGAAGGCAGGCTCAACAGGACGGGTCAGTTCCACATCCAAAGTGCTCCAGGGGCTTCCCACAAACACAGGCATTTGAGCGGCTTGAACATTTGCCAGCGGCTGACGGAAAGCTCGGAAATGTTGGTATCACATTCAGATGGATCTCAGGGCTCCCTGCCCTCTGTCCTCCTGCTCTGAGCTCTTACGGTAGCAGATGACAGCCTGGTAAGCAGCACTGCATCTCGCCGACTGACAAAGATCTGACAGGACCTTGAATTTCACGGTTCTCTGAATTATGCTGAAAGATGGTGCAGGTCAGTAGTGGAAGAGGTGAAAAACCAGCTAGTGAAATACAGTATCTGTTCAGAACTGGCATCCAAAGGCAGGTAGCACTTGTGCCTTTAAAAGATGAGAAGTGAGGTCTGTTTGGATAAGCTTTTGCTTTCCCAAGCCAAAAGGCAGGCAATTCTGCTCGTTGGGAGCTGGGATGGTTGCAGCACACCTGTAGCCTGGAGGTTACTCTGTCTCCGCTGGAATACTTTACTAGTACCTTCTTGGGAAGGTGCTAAACCCTGAGTAATGCAGATCACTAAGATAGACAAAGCACAATGTACTCTCTTTCTATTACTGAAATTATCTTTCTGCCAGCCATTGCCTGCCCCAGCTCAATAAATTCTTGTGTCTCATGCCTGGACAGTGGTTTCCCTTTTTTTGCCAGTTGCTGTTTCTGTGAAATCAGGGCATATGCAGAGCTGGAAGAAAGAACGTGATTCCACAGAAGTGTCTGGCACTTAGCATAGGAACAAGTTAACTTGAATCCAAGTTTCAAACGAAACTGAAGCAGTTTGGTTTGCCGTCTCACTCACCCACCTTATTTTGCAGCTTCGATAGAATTTTTTTGCCATTAATATGTATTAAACGTAGATTTGTTCTGCCGCTTGGGTCGGGGGGGGAACAGGGGCTGAAAACGAACTGAAACAGAAGCTGGTGCCAGGGAGAGCTGTTCTGTGAAGAGCTTTTCCCTTTCACTTCTAGCAACAGTTACTACGACTTGTTATTAGGAAGAGATTAAAAACCATCAGATGCAAAGGTGACCTTTCGGGCAAAGTACTTCCTTTACTCATATTGCAAAACAAAAACAATATCCCGGACGGGGCGCAAATGAATCACTCTCTGTTGACATCATTAAAGTGTGCTTAGTTAATCGGGAAAAAGCATGAAACACAATCAGCTCTTTATAACGAAGTGATGTCAGTTTGCTCGGTTTCTGCAGTGAACGACATGCCAATGCCCGGTGTGTCATGGGGCTGGCGGGATCGTAACTCGGCGTTAGTGAAGTGAGGAAAGAATCCTGGCTCGGTCACCCGTTTGAGTAAGTAACTCTGTGCGTGGCCTCTCGTTACCCCGTGTGGCAAGAAATCGGCTGCTTGCAGAGACAGAAACCTTTGCACTGGGAGTCGGAGAAAATGGGGTAATAAAGGGATTGACTTGAGGGGCTGTTTTTAGCACCTCAGGGCTGGGCTCAGGTCTCGGTTTAACAAGATTTGGTTTTGCTATGGGGCCGGGTGAAGAAGCAAAAGCAAACCCACAGGTGTCGTTTTAAAAAGATTTTATTAATTTGTAGAAAAAATAAAACATCAAGTTTCACCCACGGTAGAAACACTTGAGGATTTTTTTTGTTCGTGTCAATAACAACCAATACCTACATAAAGTGCCTATTATTTTCTTATTTAAAAAACCCTTCCCACACCCCCCGCCCGCCCCAAATCTTGCAAATCAGACAAGACAAATGTAAACAAGAGTCAGTTTTTTTGGTCCATCGGGGCTGCAACTCTGCAATGTCTTTGCAACAGCTTAGGAGTGTCTTCTGCACATGTTTTGCAGACACAGATGAATGCACGACACAGAGCCAGAATCCGTGCACAGCTTCTCAAGTTAAAAAAAAACAACCCAAAACAACAAAACAACAAAAAAAGACCAACCCCAAAGCCCCAAGCAGGCGCTGGCAGGCCTCTGCCCTCCCTCCCAAAGGCAGTGCCCGAGGCTGGGTGGTTTTGCAGGGAAACAAAAACCAAGGTCTGTGCCCTCCACACTCATCCTCCCACCTGGCCGCCCGGCAGCTCACCCTTTCCTTGTCTCTCTGCCTGGAGGAGGCTGGTCCCAGCGACACCACCTCCTGCCCTCCAAAGCCTACCCCTTCGCATCCCTCGCTCCCAAAATGCACCCCCAGGGAGGGAGCTGATGAAAGCGATCCCTCAGGATGAGGGAGGCTGGGGAAGAGGCGACCCCCTTGCTGCCTAGGTGGGCACCTGCCCACCCTCCTGCCTGCCCAAAGTCAGTTCAGAAACGAGCGTCTTTCCCCCCTCCCTTCCTTCTTTCTTTCCTTCCTTCCTTCCTTCCTTCCTTCCTTTCTTTCTTCCTTCCTTCCTTCCTTCCTTCCCGTCGTGGGGTGAGCAGGGTCTCCTAGCTGATCACGCAGCGGTCCTTCTCCTTGCCGTGCCCGCCGCCGATGGCTTTCTCCCGGATGTACATGAGGTCACTGTGGACACTAGGTCGCCGGGCGAAGGGGGCCACGATGCCGTACGCCTCCTCCGTGCTGCCCCGGCCTCCCTCTTTCAGCAGCTTTTTGCCTTTCAGCGCCTTCTTATGCAGGATGTCGCAGTACTGGACTGAGACCTTGCGGTGCAGGTCGGGGCTCATCTCGCTGGGCAGCTTGGCCATGGCAAAGAGTGCCTGGAACATCTGGTCCAGGCTGCTGTTCTTCTTGGCTGAGATCTCAAAGTAGGCGCATTTTTTGGGGTCCCCTCCCACCAGCTGCTCGATCTCCCGGGGCTGCACCTCCCGGTAAAAGTCCCGGTCACCCTTATTGCCACAGATGACCAGGGGCACCTCTATGTTCTCCTTGGTTTTGTTCTTCAGGCATGACTTGGTCTCCAGGATTTGCTGCTTCAGGCGTTGCACCTCCTCAAAGGAGTCCCGGTTGTCCAGGCTGAACACAAGGATGAACACGTCTCCTGGGGACAAAGAGGGACCGTGAGATGGCTGCAGGGATGGGGGGACACACAGAGACCCGCTAAGCCATACAGGGGCCCGGGGAGGGGAGGACCAGGCAGCACCCGGGTCCTGCACCCTCCCATCCAAGTTGCAAAGTTGCCCACTCCCTCCACACACAAAATCCCACCTCCCTCCTCCTGGGACTGGAGAAACATCTCCAAACTGGGCAAAAAAAGCCTGAAATCTAGCAAGGGAACCCCGCCTTCCTCCTGGTGCTCCCCAGCCAAGTACCTGTGAGGATGGAGAGGCGGCGCATGGCTGGGAAGGGGTGGTTGCCCGATGTGTCCAGGATGTCGAGCTGGTAGACCTCACCACGGATGCTGTAGAACTTGCGGTGGAAGTCCTCGATGGTGGGTGTGTATTGCTCCTCGAAGCGGCCGGTGAGGAAGCGCGAGACAATGGCCGTCTTGCCCACCTTGGAGGAGCCCAGGATGACCATGCGGTAGCAGTTCTTGGCAGGGATGCTCAGCTCGGCCTCGCTGGGACACATCTTCTTGATCATTGCTGCCAGTTTCATTGAAGCCGGTGACGGGACAGCTTGCACCGAGAGGAAGGAGGAGGAGGAGGTGGAGGAAGAAGGCGATGGCTGCCCGGCTGCTCAGCCCCTCTCCCCTCGCAGGAAAGGCCGGTGTGAGCTCTGCACGGTCGCCGCTGCCGCCGCGTTATATGGAGGCTGCAGCGACCGCCCCTCGGCGCGTCACGGCCCGGGGCGGCGGCGGCTGAGTCAGTGCGGGGCTCCGCGCCCGGCCCGCTCCCCCCGCAACCCGGCCGGGCTCCCGGGGCGGCGCAGCACGGCCCCGTCTGCAGCCCGGTTGGGGCTCCCGGGGCTCCGCAGCACGGCCCCGTCTGCAGCCCGGTTGGGGCTCCCGGGGCGGCGCAGCACGGCCCCGTCTGCAGCCCGGTTGGGGCTCCCGGGGCTCCGCAGCACGGCCCCGTCTGCAGCCCGGTTGGGGCTCCCGGGGCGGCGCAGCACGGCCCCGTCTGCAGCCCGGTTGGGGCTCCCGGAGCCCCGCAGCACGGCCCCGTCTGCAGCCCGGTTGGGGCTCCCGGAGCCCCGCAGCACGGCCCCGTCTGCAGCCCGGTTGGGGCTCCCGGGGCGGCGCAGCACGGCCCCGTCTGCAGCCCGGTTGGGGCTCCCGGAGCCCCGCAGCACGGCCCCGTCTGCAGCCCGGTTGGGGCTCCCGGGGCGGCGCAGCACGGCCCCGTCTGCAGCCCGGTTGGGGCTCCCGGAGCCCCGCAGCACGGCCCCGTCTGCAGCCCGGTTGGGGCTCCCGGAGCCCCGCAGCACGGCCCCGTCTGCAGCCCGGTTGGGGCTCCCGGAGCCCCGCAGCACGGCCCCGTCTGCAGCCCGGTTGGGGCTCCCGGGGCTCCGCAGCACGGCCCCGTCTGCAGCCCGGTTGGGGCTCCCGGGGCGGCGCAGCACGGCCCCGTCTGCAGCCCGGTTGGGGCTCCCGGGGCTCCGCAGCACGGCCCCGTCTGCAGCCCGGTTGGGGCTCCCGGGGCGGCGCAGCACGGCCCCGTCTGCAGCCCGGTTGGGGCTCCCGGAGCCCCGCAGCACGGCCCCGTCTGCAGCCCGGTTGGGGCTCCCGGGGCTCCGCAGCACGGCCCCGTCTGCAGCCCGGTTGGGGCTCCCGGGGCTCCGCAGCACGGCCCCGTCTGCAGCCCGGTTGGGGCTCCCGGAGCCCCGCAGCACGGCCCCGTCTGCAGCCCGGTTGGGGCTCCCGGGGCGGCGCAGCACGGCCCCGTCTGCAGCCCGGTTGGGGCTCCCGGAGCCCCGCAGCACGGCCCCGTCTGCAGCCCGGTTGGGGCTCACGGGGCGGCGCAGCACGGCCCCGTCTGCAGCCCGGTTGGGGCTCCCGGAGCCCCGCAGCACGGCCCCGTCTGCAGCCCGGTTGGGGCTCCCGGGGCGGCGCAGCCTAGCCCCGTTTGCACCCCGGCCCCGTCTGCACCCCGGCCCCGTTTGCACCCCGGCCCCGTCTGCACCCCGGCCCCGTCTACACCCCGGTCCGGGCTCCCTGTCCTGTCTGCAAGACGACCCGTTTTGCAGCTCAGCCCGGGGACCCGGTGCTTTGTATCGGTCCCGCTCGCAGCGCCCCGCAGCCGCTCGGGGCTCCCGGGGCTCCTCACGCCCCTCGCTGGGGGCGCCCCGAGCGGGACCCCTTTGCCAACGGCGCTGCCCGGGCGCAGGGACCCGCGGCAGTGGGTGCCGGGCGGGGGTGCTCCCAACCCGCTCTCCGATGTGGTTTTGCTCCAGTTTACACTCGCTCCCGGTGCACAAGCGGGTGTGCGGGCACCTGACCCGCAGCAAGACCGCAGGCAAGTCCCGGTACTGCGGGTGGTCCCGTACGCGGGGAGGGAGCAGAGAGAAACCTCCGTCCCCCCCGGGCTGGGGGCTGCGCGGTGCGCCCTTGGAGAGGGGCTTTGTGCCGCTGCTTTTCCCTTAACCCCCGCCCGGAGCCCCCGGACCCGACCCCTTGCCCGGACCCCCCTCCCCAGCCCAGCCCCGGGGCGCCCAGTGCGGGGCCGCTGCAGCGCCGAGTCCCCCCGCTAGGGGGCAGGCGCGGGCAGCGCGGGCAGAGCAGGCAGGGAGGGCAGCGCGGGCAGCGCGGGCAGCGCGGGCAGCGTGGGCAGTGCAGGCAGGACGGGCAGTGCGGGCAGGACGGGCAGTGTGGGAAGTGCGGGCAGGACGGGCAGTGCAGGCAGGGAGGGCAGTGCAGGCAGGACGGGCAGTGCAGGCAGTGCAGGCAGGGAGGGCAGCGCGGGCAGGACGGGCAGTGCAGGCAGGGAGGGCAGTGCAGGCAGGGAGGGCAGTGCGGGCAGTGCAGGCAGGACGGGCAGTGCAGGCAGGGAGGGCAGTGCAGGCAGGACGGGCAGTGCAGGCAGTGCAGGCAGGGAGGGCAGTGCAGGCAGGACGGGCAGTGCAGGCAGAGCAGGCAGGGAGGGCAGTGCAGGCAGGGAGGGCAGTGCAGGCAGGACGGGCAGTGCAGGCAGCGCAGGCAGGATGGGCACTGCAAGCAGTGCAGGCAGGATGGGCACTGCAGGCAGAGCAGGCAGGGAGGGCAGTGCAGGCAGGACGGGCAGTGCGGGCAGGACGGGCAGTGTGGGAAGTGCGGGCAGGACGGGCATTGCGGGAAGTGCAGGCAGGGAGGGCACTGCAGGCAGGGAGGGCAGTACTGCCCTGGGCAGGGCTGGGGAAGCTCGGCCCGAGGGCATGAGCCGCAGCACAGAGCCCCCCTTGGGGCTGGTGAGGAGGGCTGCCAGGAGGAGGAGGAGGAAGGGTGCTCAGAAGGATGCAGGTGGGCAGGGTGCTGCTTCATATCAGGGGCCTGATCTTGGCGGGTGCCAAGTTGCTGGGTCTCACTGGAGCTGGATGCAAGGGCCAGCCCAGGCAGCCCCACGGCCCCTGTCCAGTGGGGCTGCAGCGTGCTTGACCATCTCCCTGAGACAGCGGCACCCAGTCCTCGGGAAACAGGAGTGTTGCTGTGCTGAGCAATCTCTGTGCCATCAATGAGTGAGAGATGAGGCCCAGGAAAAGCCAAGCTCCTCTTTCACGTCAGGCCAGTGAGAAAGTTTGAATCAAAAAAACCCCTGTAAGGATCTATCAGAAGAAAAAATTTAACAGAAGGTGATGTTCAAATAATGTTCAGGGTAGCAGCAGCCTCACCCACAACGCTGAGAGGGACCTCAGGGACAGCTAGAACACACAGATTTGTGGAGCACGGTGCATTTCATCAGCACCGCTTGGGAAACAGGTGCTGCTGAGCTTTTCACCTTTCCCGAGTGTGGTCTCACACTTGGACATTAATTTAAACACCGTCCGGAGGGTTACAGAAGAATTGCAGTTGTCTGTGGGGTGGAGGGGAGCAGCGGTTTAAACTGCCCCTTGCAGCCCCATCCCTACCTGCAGGGAAACATCCTGCCCGGCAGCAGAGGCACAAGGACACTTTGGGGAGAGAAAGCGGGACAGTTTCCCGTGTTTATTGATCTGTGTGCAAGACAGCAAAGAGGTTTAACAGCCAATTACAGAGCACAAATGTAACATCCCAAAATAACAAAAAGATCATTTAATTGAAGCGGTTGATGTTAAAAAACAGACGGAGTAGGAAGCGCCAACCTCGGGGAGACAGACAAATCTAATATCTCAATTGGCATTTATTGTTAGCCGTGTAACTATTAATCGTACCAGGAATGGGTAAAAATTTGAAGCCTTCTCAGGTTAACAGGCTTCATTGATAGCAAATACAGTTGCTCCCTCCAAAAGGCTCCTTGGCAGCAGCAAAGGCGGAGCGCGCCGTGCTGCAGATGTGCCACCAGGATCCCGTGGGCTCGGCTCAGGGGGCCGGGGAGCCACCCTGCCAGGGAGCCACCGGGAGCAAGGGCAGGGATCCCGGGTGGGCGCAGGAGAGCTGATGGCTGCGGGAGCTCCCGGGGAGGGGACGTGGGCGCTGGCTGCGCTATCCCAGAGCCCAGCTCCTCGCAGAGTCATTCAGAGCCTGAGGAGAGGAGCATTATGAGGCATTAGGCTGAGTCCCCCAGGATCATCTAGAAAGTCGTGTCCTGATGGAAGCAGAGCATATTTGCCAGGAGCCGGCTGCCGGTGATGGATGACAAAGCATCCACCTCGCTGCAAGGCAAAGCCTTCCCACGGTTATGACTCTGTTAAAAATCACCACCTATTTCTGACCTGACTGCAAATAGCCTGAGTCTTAAGCAGGGGCAGATAAAATAGCTTTTTTCCCCCACGGCTGCCGTATCGCCTGTGCAGAGTTTGACCCTGCCATTTGCAGGGTGTTTTGCTCCTCGCTTGGTTTTGGAGGATACAGGCTCTTTGCTCGCTCACGCAGCTGCTCGGTACAGCAAGAGCCTCAGGCAAGCTGCTGTGCACGAAACCCATCAACTACAGACACCTTTAATGGAATCGAACATCTTTAGCACAGATCAGTCCCCAGTTTCTTGCTATTTCTTTCCTTATTTACACCCTCCTGGGTTTACTAGCCACCTGCCAATGAGCAAAACCCACCCAGGAGCCGCGAGCCAGTGGCTGAAGAAAAAAAATTCCACGAAAGTCACACAAACATCCCAGCGACAGAACATGCGGCTCCCCAGGGTCCGGTTTGGACGAACTGTGCAAGCAGCAAAATAAAGCTCACAGCAGCAACAGCCTCTGCAAAAATGTAGGAAGCAAAATGTACCAGGAGGTAGGAGTGTGCATCGTGCTGCCCGGCCCAGGGACAGGCGAGTAGGGGGATACTCGGAAAAGAACAATTACATCAGAACATGACTTTGATTTCTGAGCATTTTGCGGAGCCAGGAAGTATCATCACCCTGGGGTCGAGTCAGCCTCGGTTCACAGCTGGGTCCTACGAGTCCAAGTGAAAAAGCCAAGACTGGAACGGCTGTTTGTGCCTTTCCCGCCCTGGCACACGCAGACCCCGCGGCCTCTCCTGGGCCACGGAGAGACGCACCTCCAGTGTGAGCTCCTCAGCTTTGCCATTAAGATTCTTCACATCCTACCAAGGGCTTGTTCCCTGCGCAGCAGCACACGGCATTCCCTGGCTCCAGACCATGGCTTTGCAAGTACACACACGGAGCCGAGCCCTCTCCCCAGCCCGGCTTTCCTGGCTCCTCAGTTCCTGCTTTTCTCCCCCAGAACAGGGACCTGTTCTACAGACAGGGATCTCCCTGTTTGGTACAGCACCCCAGTGTGCTGCCTTTTCACCCGCTCACAAATAACCAGTGCGGGCTGTGCATTTCCCAGCAGCTGCTGGCGAACAGTGGGGTCTTGTGGGACCCCAAATCCTGCCCTGGCTGTTCTTCTGGGATGGAAGAAGGAGTGAGGGGCTGGAGAAAGAGGGGAGCAGCTGGGTACAGAAGGAAATAGAGGCTTTAGCTATAGCTCTTGCTTGTCCCCCTGGGGAAAAGCATCTGATTAAATCAAGATGCAGCATCCAGGGTTGCTATTCATTCCCTATATTATTAGCTTGTCTCATTTTATTAAATCTCCTTTAAGGCTTTTCAAAAGAAGCACGTAATTCACAACATATAATTTTTCCCAGATGAGATATGATGCAGAAGCGGGCTGCTCTGTCACTGGGGACCGGGGGGGTGGGTTTATTTGTTTCCTTCCCCCACCCCCTACTTCTTTAGCAACACTTTTCAGAAGTCTCTTGATTCCTTTTAGCATTTGGGATTTGATTAGAAGAGAATTTGAAAGCCTGAGACAAATTTCAAATCCCCAATTCCTTGAGTCATCCAGGCAGTGAGGGCTCCCTTGGAGACACCGTCCCTGCGCCCGGCACGATGCAGCTCCCAGAGCGGGCTCATGCTGTGCCGTGGTCTCCGGACTTTCTTTATCTGCTCCCCTTCTCCCATTGTTGGGGTGTGCTTGCTGTGATAAACTTGCCAAAAACCCCCAGCAGGGGCTGAACGCCCGTATCGCGGTGCAAAGCCGGGGCAGCAGCGTGCTCCGGCGGATTGCTCGCTGCCCCTGCTTTCCTTGCTGGCAGCACAAACGTGTGTCCGACGGCAAGGACGTGGCAGGAGCTGGGGTTTTGGTGGCACCGCTCTGCAGTGGCCTTGGCTTTGCCACCAGGCCACCACGGGGATGGTGCCCCACTCTTCTGCCATGGAAACATCTCCCCCTCTGAGTGCACCCAGGTGTCATCAACTCATTGTCGATAACCACCCAGCACAGCTGCAGCAAGAGCTCTGTGCAGAGCAGAACTGGGGTTCCCCAGGCCAGAGGCACCCTGGGAGTCCTCTGCTCCTGGTTTCCATCCCATCTCATGCCATCTTCTCATCTGTGGTTCGCTCAAAGGCTGCAGCATCTGCCAGCATTTGGCATGGACGAAGGCGTTTGCATGTTCTGGATGCGTCCCCAAACCCCAGCACTTTCTTCTCCCTTCCAAAGAGCGGCAGCCTCCCTAGGATTAGAGAGAAATGTCACCTGTAACTGGAGATGGGCAGCAACTGGTCTTGGAATATAGGGCACAGGGGAGAGGGAGGCTCCGTGACCCCAGCAGATGCGTTGCTACAGATTTCAAGAGGGTTCCCATGGAAATAGTGATGGCTGGAGGGGTTGTAGGACAAAAATAAAAGCCCAAGAGGAGGCAGGGAGCTGGCTGGGCAGCGACGGGCTGGAGCTGGCGGATGGATGTGCAGCCGGTGCTGAGGGCTCGGACCCTGGGGGTGTTTCGTATCTGGGTCCTGCATCTGCCTCAGCTACTTTGGTTGTGGGGTCTGGAGGGGGCTGAGGCCAGCACAGGGTTTGAGGCTGCAGGGGGTGGGTCTGGGTTGGGGGAGTTGAGCTGGGTGAGGGCTGAGCCTCGCTCCATGCTGTCGCCCAAATCGAGGACCCTGGAGGCTCCTGCAAATGCTCAGCCCCGAGGCAGCAGCAAAGCAGAGCTGTGGGCAGATCCCAGCCCCAACATCGCCTTCCCGGGGGACTCTGGCTGCTCTGCCTCCCTCCTGCAACCCCAATTCAGAAAGGAGCCGTGCTCGGCAAACAGTTCCCTTCTGACAAAAACTGCAACATGGAAAAAGCAGCACATTCCTACGATTTTCTTTTGAAATAAGATCCAAGGAGGATGCGGCGCAGCGTGGCCAGCTCACCGGGCTGTCCCGGGGCGGCTTTTTAGTGTGCAGATTAAAGAAAACAGACTTGTAACTTGTCCTCTGGCACATGGCGGGAGCTCCGTGCGTAAAAGCCCCCGGAGTGGAGGGCGGAGGTGGGCTGGGGTGGGTTGGATGGCGTCTCCATGCTGTCCCTGGCAGGAGGGATGTGAAGGGCAGGGGGAACCGTGGGCATGGGGTGCTGCTGCTCTCCCGGCACTGAGGGTCGTTTTGAAGCATCCCCATGGGCATCCGCAGACCCCAGAGCAGGAGCCTCTCAGGGGTGCCCATGAGGCTGAACCCCAGCTCTGCTGAGGAGGGACAGATCCTGGGCCTGCCCCAGGTATTTATTTGGGCTCTAACACCCAGGTTTCCCACCTGGAAATAGCTTCCCACCAGGGTGTTCTTCCCCTTGCATTTCTTTGTGACCATTTAAAGCCCAGACTACTTTTCCCTGCAGTGAAGATAGAGAAGACTGGTTTATTCCCCTGTAAACATAAGTCCTGTTGTGTCCCCTGTCTGCCTACTCTGGATTAAGGCATCCCTGATAAAGCAGTCAGTGCCCAAACTGGCCCAAAAGCCCCTGTACCACCTGTGCTCAAAGCTCAGCTTTGCTTTTGCATCAAATCCCAACCGCTGGCAGACAAGCCTGTCTCCCCTGCCCACCAAAGGGCCGTGCTGAGGTTCAACCTTGGCGTTGTGATGGGTGCGGGAGCCACCGCCAGAGCCCTGAGCCCCCCGTTTGCCTCCATCTTCCCAAACAGCAAAAGCGCAGACTCAGCAAGCCGGGCCTGGCAGGAGCACAGCAGGAATCGTGACTTCTCCGTTGCTCTGGCGATGCAACTCAGGCTGCCTTGATTGCACTATATGTTTATTATGTGTTTATCCTCTGTTTCCAGCTAATTGTGTTTGTTTGCCATCTAAGGGCCAGTGGCCGTCCCTCCCCCGGGTTAAGGCGGTGCAGCTTTGCTGGGTGAAAGCAAACACAGGCGTAGGGTTATGGGTAGTCACAACGAACGGCAGGGCCTTCGGGGACGTGTCCCCGGTTCTGGCTGTCCCCACTATCCCCTTGCCTTCAGGGAAAGGACCACAGGATGCAGCCTCCATCTGCAGCCCGAAGTGTCCCTGGATGGAGCATCCCCCAAGCGCGGCGCCGGCCCAGCATCGCTTGCCCATCGCTGGGGCTGTTTGGGTTTGTACGGACGGTCTCCTCCCTCCGGCAAAAAAAATCACATGCAGTTTCAAGGAGGGGAGACGTGTGCTGGAGAGCCACGCCAGCGGCCATGCGGAGAAAACCCAAGTGGAGCACAAGGGGGAGCACAGCCGCTGCCAGGGGCTGCATGGTGGGACGGGGTGACCCGAGGCAGCGCGATGCGATGGACTTGGTGACCCGGCCATCCCTGCCAGGCAGGAGTTGTGATTTAACTAGTTTCTCCTTTCCCGGTGTTTGCTCTGGAGAAATGTCCTGAACATCATGGGAAACGCTATCTGCGGCATCTGCACACAGCCTCACGTGCAGAGTTTCCCAAGGCTGCAAACAACCCCTCTGCCAAGCTCATATGGGCCGAGCAAGCCCCGCAGTGGATTTTGAAGCCATGAAGTTACGAAAACGGACCTGTGACCACATTTCCAGGGGCCCCGTTTGGTGCTCCGTACTTCCCCAGGAGCCGGCAGGATGCAGGGACCCCGCTTGGTGCTAGGTGCTACCCCGGGAGCTGGAGGGATGCACCCGCCTGTGCCGGCACGGTGCCAGGTCTGCAGCCGGCTCGTCCTGGCGGTCTGACAGTGCAGGTCTCTTCTTTGGAAACAGCAGCAGTCTCATGTCCTGGCCTGGAGGCCGCGGGGTCCATCCCTGCATCAGTGCAGGATATGGCCCAGCTGCAGCCAGGCACTGGCCCTGGAAATGGGAAGGGGGGAAATAGCTCTGACACCACCAATGCTTCGTGCTCCCCACCCTCTGTATTGACAAATTCTTAGAAATATGAGGTAATTGGAGAGGAATCAAGTTTTTTCCTTAAAACCAGGGAGGGAGAGTCCCTTAATCCCTCACTGTTAAATACTATAAAACAATAAAAATAACGACCTGTGTTTTCCTCCCTGCAGCGCCGGTGAGCGGCACAGCACCGCTGGCCAACCCCCCGAGGGAGAAAGGTAGGCTTGGACCCCACGAGATGGGCTTGAACATCACCTTCCAGCGCCCGCTGTGGTTTAGGGAACAGAGCAGATGCCTCTGAAACATCAAACTCCAGCTTTATGGCAGCCAGAAGCAGTTCTGCGAACGCAGTGACATATTAATCCATGCTGGCTGCTGTGGGAAGAGCTACTAAAAACGGGGATATATCTGGCATAGCCCCACAAGAAAACCCTTGTGCAATGCAAAGCTGACACGGAGTGCCTGGGAAGTGGGAAGGGTTGAGTTTGAAATGGTGGATCAAGGTGGAAGAAGTCAACCACTGGAATGATCTCCCCAGGGAAGGGGTTGGCTTGGCCACGTTGGGCACCTTCAAGAGTCGCCTGGGCAGGGCGCTGGGCCATCTTGTCTAGGCTGTGCTCTTCCTAGAAAGGTTGGACTAAATGATCCCTGGGGTCCCTTCCAACCTGGGATTCTGTGGTTCTGTGAAGTCCATGAAGCTGGTCCCAGTGCAGCACCAAACCCCTGTGCCTTTGGGATGCTGTGGGCATGGGAGGGGAAGCAGCTCCGTCACTGGGGTTTACGGTGACAGACACCCATCTGGGGGGGCTGATCCTGGCGGGGAACGGGAATGGTACAAGTGGGGCTGCCCCCAACCTCACAACAGGGACAGGGAAAGGTGTACATGATCCCCAGGCTGGGAATGAGACAGCACGAATACAGCCCTTGCTGCATTCTCGTTAAGAGTAGTCCTTCCCAAACAAGCACGTGTCTCTGGTAAATATTGATTTCACCTATCAACAAATCTGAATTTATTTACATCAGAGACTTTGAGCCAGGACTGGCAACTCTGACATAATGTCAAATTGTCTGAACAATGCAATGTATCCTCTCCTTACTGGTTGCTATGGGTACTGGGCTGTTTTAGCCTCCGTCTATAAACATTAACTGTGAAGGGGATGTGGAGGCTTATCTAAAAATAAAATACTACGCCCAGGTCTTTAAGAGGAAGGTCATTGAGACGGTGGTAAAAAAACACCCTCGCGTAATGGTGCTGAAGTGGTGAAACTGAAACACGGCGTCCGTGAGCCCAGCCGAAGGAAACAGAGGCCGGACCGAAAAGAAACCAACACTTTTAATTCCTGCTGAGCAATGCCCAAAGGGTGAATTACAACATGCGAAAGCAAAAGGAAATCAGACCGTTTCACAGAGGCGACGCTGAGAAAAGGGAGGACCCTCTGCAGAGGGGACGACACGATGCTGACACGCGGCACCGCATCCCAGTGCCTGTGTGGGAGCCGGCAGCAGCTCAGCTCCCTCCTCCAGCGCCGCTGCCGGGGGCTTTACGCAGCTTTTTTAATGTCATTTACAGCTTATTTCTCAAACTGTTCTGGGAATCTGTAAACATTGAGCCTGGGCCTGGAGCATCATCTCTGGGATCTTCCCGTTCAGGGCAGGATCCAGCACCAAGCTCTTCGGGACTCGCTGAGGCTGGTGGCAGGGGCGGAGAGGCAGATCTGTACCTGGCTGCTACACAGTGCAGAAGGCAGAAGCAGCCTTTTCCCTCCCTCCCACCCACCGCCCCTGCAAGGCAGTGAAAAATAGCTGGAAGGCACTGGCTGTGGGGAAGGCAGGCAGGACCCTCACGTGGGCCCTGGGGAAAATGAAGGGCTGGGTGGCTGTGGAGGGGACCAGGGCACTGACACGGCCAGGGGTGGGATATCTGCAGGGTATGGATGGGGACTGACTCTTCCCCTTGGTCTTCTCCATGCTGGGGCTTCCCCACGGGATGGTTGCCATCCCTCCATCCCCCTCGGGCAGTGGCTTAGGTCTATGTGCTTTTCAGTCACCTTTTTTTGGAGCCTTTGCAAATTGTGCGGAGATGCTACAGGGCTCTGAGCCGGTGGGAAACCGCAGCTCTGGACGGGGCGGTTTCCCTCTCCCAGAAAAGATGAGGTTTGTTGCTGGGTTTATGGCAGGTTTTGTTGCTGAATTTGCAGCAGTTTCCCCTCTTCCTTCCCAAGCCATGTTTGAACACCCCAGGGGCTTCCGAGCCCTCTCTGTTGCTCCAGCCAAGCTTTTGTTTGCTTCCTCTGGCTCTTTGGCAGCATCTTCAGAAGATCTTCAGCATCAGCCGAAGCTGGTGCTTCCCTGTGCTCAGAGCTCGCTTACAAAAGGCCCCCAGTGTCTCCATCATTATTCTGCTCGCCCTCCAGTCCGGGGCTGGAGCTGGGGTGCTTTTTCCCCTGCAGATCTTCAATAACTGGTGTGGGAGGAGAGGTCGGGAGCTCCCGCACCATGCGGCTCCCAGGAGAGCGTCACCTTTGTGGCAAGAGCCACAGTGACCCGGCCATGGGGACAAGGACCTAAGGACAGGGACCTCCAGCTCCTGTGGGCTACAGCAAGGAGGTGCCGCCGTGCTCAGGCTGTTCCTCTGATCACTTCCAATACTGCAGGGTGCTCAGTTGGCTCATTAAGGGTTGCTGGGCTAATTACTAGGATACATCTCAATAGGAAAATGGGCAAATCGGACAGCGTTGGAACCGTAGAGGCATGTTGTGCCGAGGTATCCGAGACACTGCTTTGCAAAAGGCAAAGAGACGAGAGTCTGTTAGGGACCTCACTGGTGCTACAGCATCTTTGCTGGCAGAGGCTACTGGGCTGCCAAAACCTCAGCAGTGCCGTGTGCTTGTCCAGCCTCTTGTACTGCCAGCGCGCAGATGCACCGGGGGCTTCCAGGGGGGCATTTAGCTCCAGGGAAAGGAGCCTGGGCAGGAACTTCTGCTTTTGCAGAAACCTTTGGCCCCAAAAAGCAAGCCTGGGCTGAGTTTCTGGGGTGAGCCAGAGCAAGTCCATGGGCGGGAGTGCTCTCGGCTCAGGCATGGAGCAGCTTGGAGCAGGGATGCTGATTTCCCTGCGGGGCGGTTGGGCACGCAACCCCTCTTGCACCATCCCTGCTGCTTGCTGGAGCACCTGCCATGGCCGATAGCTGCTTTTTTCTGCCTGATTTAGACTAAGCCTGGAGCCTCGGAGCTCCCCGGCAATTTTCCCTCGCATTGACTCTCAAGTATATAATCAAAACAATTTGGGGGTTGCTGGTCGGGTGCCAAGAGGCGGACACAACCGCCGCTGTGCAAAGCCTTCCCGCTTGGGTTTTTACAGAGGTTTGAAGCTCAAATCCCTGGAGAAGCACAGGAAGGGCTCTGGTGGAGCCGGGGAAGGCAGGACTGGGCAGGGGCACAGTGGGAGGGCAGGTGGTGCTCCCGTCCCCATCTAACGTGCTCATAGGTGGGGGAGTCCAGCAAAGCAGCCCCTCTTGCTGAAACGCCAATCGGCAAACGTACCTGTTGCTACTGGTTCTTCACTCCCTTCTGTTTCTGCCGATATATTTCCTCTGTGAAAGGCCTGTGGTTGGGAGGATGGGAATTTGGGAGAGAGGGGCAAACGGAGGGAACAATTAAAATCAAGACTACTGCGTGCTCTCCTCTGGGCCCCATCACAGGCTGGTACAGCCTGACTATTCCTGTGCCACGGCAATCCTCGGCTCAGTTCTCTGGACCATGGAGCAGCTCCAAGCCGCTCCTGCGCTGAGCAAGACGAGGCTCAGTACATGCTCGGACTCTCCCTGAATGCAGACTGGCCTTGGCTCTCTTTGCATCCCCTCCTTCCTTGCAAACAAAAAAGACCTGTCACTGCTGAAGCAGAACTGCTGCTTCTAGGAGTAATTCTGGGCTGCCCTGTCCTGGGCTGCTGGGCTATTGTGGTGCAAAATATACCAGATGCCCATCCAAGGAGCTATAAAATGCAAGCTCTTCTTGCAGGGTCTCTTCAGATGACACAATAAGTCCTCTCACCGCCTTCCTTATTGTTCTCGTATAGACAGAATCAGGCAACCAAAAGAAAAAAAGATCTCATTTTGATAAAAATAAACACATGCATAAATGTTCCTAGAACTCAGCAAATAGTTTCAGAGCGGAATCTGCCCATTATCAAAACAATTGAAAAACAATCTGCTGTTTTCCTTCTTCCCTGCTGGATTAACTGGAAAAAAAACATCTCTACTTCTGCACTTCCCCGAAACCTTGGGAGTTAAAGCTGGTGGAAATAATTAGAAGCTCTCCAGTTTTGCAAAGCTACTCACCCTTCATACAGCATCGCAATTGTGTAGGAAATTGCCACTACTGCTGTCAGCAAAAGGCCAGCTGGGCTTGCATGCCTGTTTTGAAAGAGAAGGAAAAGATCAGGTAAGTACATGGGCTTATGCAAGACCTGGTTTAGAAAGTGAAATGAGACGCTAGGCTCCATGAGAGTACTCTCTTGCTCATTAAACAGAAGCGAACAAAAGGGTTGGGGTTTTTTGTACTTAATGTTAACTGTCTTAGACAGATGTTACTTGGCAAAGACTCTTCCCCAGCCTACTTCGGCGACTTCTTTTAAGTCTGATCCCTGCACGTCTCTGCTAAAAGAGCTTCTGCTTTGATGCTAAGTCCTGAGATTATAAGGCTGTTTAATAGCTGAGCAGCTGCTTGCATACGGCTGTGGCTCCGAGCCAGCGCGCTATAAGGGAAATGCCTGATGTGCACAGAAAGATGGGCCACCCAGGGTGCAGGAGACACCTGGCAGACGGAGCAGCGTATGGTACCGTATAGATCGACATGGTGGCTGAGCCATCGCAGGGCTGGGGATGGAAAGCGATTGAAGGGTCTGTGAAGGGTGCTGGGGCAGGTGCCAGGTCAGGGCTGGGTGCGTGGGGTGCTGGGGGCTCAGTTCACGTTTAAACCCATTTCAAGATGTCTTAGGAACACGTTCTATCACCTCCCAGGGCCCAGCTGAATGGTATCCTTCAGGTGGTCACCAGGCACAGCACGGGGGACTGACGCCACCCACCACGCTGCTCTGTCTGGTTATGAGCAGAGGTGCTCGAGGGCTGCGGATGCAACGGGAGCGGCTGTTCCTTTTAGCACCAAGGCCAAAGAATTGGGACCAAAAAATCCCCATCACCTCCTGCTCTAAAGAGAGAGGTCAATGTAGGCAACAAACCTGCACCACCCACGTGGGGCCACATCTTGGATGCTTGGCTTGAAAGTGTCTGAGGTAGACACCAGCGAACGCAGCAGGGGCTTTGCTACGGCGCCAGGATTCCAGCAGCTGGGTTACAGTCCCCAAACCAGGGGCTGAGACCATCCCATGGTGTGCAAATTCCCCCAGGTGACAGCGGCCACGCCAGCAGCCATTCCCCACTTGCTAACCCAGCACCCACGTGGTCCTGGCCCCATCTCCCCAGTGTGGAACATGGCTGCGTCTGGCTCACCACAGGCACCAGCCCCCCCAAAACACCCTTTCTGCAACCTACACCTCCAGCAAATGGCTGCAAGTGTTGCCTTTAATCAGCACACTGCTGATTGCCTTTAATTGCTGGTCACAGCTCAGCTCTGAGGGGGGCAAGAGCTGGCTGTCAGCAAAAAAAAAAATAAGTACTTTGTTGGTCCGTGGTGAGGATAAATATCCTGCAAGCCTTGTGCAAGGGGACTAGTCCTGTCAGGAAAACACACCTTCAGGAGAGAAACCAAGCTACCTAAATCTTGTACTGGACCTGCCATTAGGTGCTGCCTGGAGAGTTCCTGGAGAGACGCACAGAAATCTTCACCTTTTCACTGTTTCCATTTTGCAAGAAGTTTTTCCCTCATTAGGAAGCATTGGGCAACTTCTTCCTCTCCCAACCTCCTGCTATTACATGCTTAGTCATGTCTCCTCCTTGATTCGTATCAGAGAGAACAAATTTGCATGATTGTTTGTTGACAGCAAGACCTCTAATTGCATCATTTGGCTGCGGCTCCAGCTCTGATTTACACAGCCTGTTGCCATGAGCTAAAACACTTCCCTACCAGAGATACACAAAGCTGTCCCCAAACAGCTAATGCTCCATTTGTCTTTTGGGAGAATCGAGGCTGCTCAACACGGGTGATGAGAAGCACTGGGGTGAATTGTTTCTCTTCTCTTGCAAGCTCAACCTACTTATTGGGCAATGGTTCGTGTTGTAGCAAGGTTGACAAGGAGTCAGCTGGGAAGGCTTCACGGGTTTGGTTGGACTTTTTTTGGGGGAGGAAGTCTGTCCATCCCCAACCCTTGCTGCAGGTCCCTGGGGTTGTGGGTTGTCTGCAAGAGCAATAGTGTGGGTTCACGTCCTTCCCCACTGGCCTTGCTGGTCCCGGTGTTGGACGTGGAACACCCGCTTTGCCCTTTCCTCCTGAAGCTCCTGTTTTCGTGGTCATCGGCAGAGGTGCCTTCTCCAGTGTATTTGGCAGATGTGTTTTTGGCTGCAGAGCCGCTGTTAGTTGAGCTGGGGATAGCTGCAATATCCTCAAGGGAGAAAACAGCAGCTCTCGCCCCACGCAACGCTTTTAAGGTTGGAGTGGAGTCGGAAGGCAGGCTGTCTGGTGTGCTGCCAGGCTCGCTTACGTTACGTGGTACGTGCCCTTACAGATGAAAATGAATCAATCCTTTGGGCTCTGATGCCACAATATGGAGCGTGATACATCACTGAGGGAGGACAGATATGCTCCACGTTTCAGGTCTGTCCAAAACTAGACGGCAAACACATTCCTCCAGCATCCCTCCCACTGCTACGGAGCCCGGACATTAGTTCTGGCCTCTGAGGGGAGACACCTAACATCTTCTGCGGCCTCAGAAGAGACCTGGGACTCCCCAAAAAAATCTCAGCAACCTGAGCTGAGATCTCAGGGAAGAGAAATGGTCAAAATCACCACATGAAGGGTTGTGCAGGACTTCCCCAGGGCAGGCCGGTGGTGTCCTGGTGCCACTTTGCACAGCTCCAGCAATTTGTTAACAGCAATTATTTGTCATGCTTCGCTGCCCTTTATGGTGGCAGCCTTTTGATGAGAAAAAGGAGGCAATCACGCTGTTGTCTCGAGCCCCTTTGAGATGCTTCTTCCCAGGACTGTGGTGGAACACCAGGCAACATGCACCCAATGAGAGGCTGCTCTCTTGCAGGGCTGAAGAAGGGATTTCTACAACAGAAACACGTCAGGAGGGATCAAGTGCTTCTGCAAAGGTTCCAGGAAATAGTTTGATGCTGATCTTAAATAAAACTTTCCTTATAATTCCTCCTGGTCAAATTCCTCATTTTGTGCTGTTGTGGGCATGATGGTGCCAGCAGGCATGGCGCAGTATGGGGGGCTCACCCTGCCCCAGCTCTGCCCCACTCCCCCGAGCAATATCCACGCTGCCATCGCGCTGCTGCTGACCCCCATGGCTTGCTCTCCTGCCCAGCACTGCCACGGCCCAGCAGAAAGCTCACCCCAGCTCTTGTGCACCATTTCCCTGGGTTTGGACCCAATCTAGTGCCGTGGGTCTGCCAGGAAGGCAAATGGCCTCGTGCAGCCAGCCCTGACAGCATCGGAGGGTAGATTTCAAGTGCAGAATGAACAGCAGCAAGGCTCAGTGGAGACAGGAGAGAAACCATCAGCTTTACTTATTACCAGGGGCTAGAAAGCGCTGCTCACGTGGCTGAAAAGGTGACCAGAAAGTGGCAAAGCACTTCATTTTTTCCACTGAAGTAGAAGAGAGGCGGTCATGCTCAGGAGCACCAGTGTGAAATATCTAGTGATAAAGGCTCTATGGGCTCCCAGTGTAACACAGCCAGGTTTTTTTCTCCTGGGCAAATAAATAAAATGTGATATTAAATGAAAACCACATAAAACTTGTTACACAGACTAGAGTATATTGCTCATTTGCTGCTAAATTACAGCCTATTCATTTCCTCGTAAGGAGGCTATTAAGCTGTGTTGTATCACATGAGGAGTGTTTCGGAAGCGTTATCACCGTGCAGTGGGGGAAAGGGTGTGTTGGCTTGTTTTGCTTTTTCCAGAGGTAATTACAGGGTCACACTGATCCTCACTATCAGTGCCCTGCCCCTGCCGAGTGACACCCGGCATGAATTTGGCCCTGACTGTTGATTTTTCCACGTGCAGAGCCTGCCAAGGACCTCATTCAGCTGCAGAGCATTTGCTGATGCATCCTCTCCCCAGCACTTGGCCGTTATTTATTTTTTCTACAATTAATGCTGCAAATCTTTTACGACAGCAGAAACTTTTGCCTGTACAAAAATAGTCAGGAAGCGAGAAGTCAGGGCACGTTGCGCTTTCCCTGCCATTTTTTTTTTTTTGCTGACTGCCATCACCAAGAGTTTCTTTGGCTCCTGAAGCAGCCAGGCTCCTTATGCCCTGCCAAGCACAGACCCCACACATGGCCTACAACCGGTGCTGTTTGCAGGGGCACATACTCACATGAGGGACCAGCCCAGGTAGACGGCTGTGCTGCCCCAGTACATGGGATTATCCAGGACGCTGAAGGGGAAGCTGGTCACTTTTGCCTCCATCAGGATGCCAAAGTAATCACCTGCAGAGCAAAGAGAGGGTTTATGGTTAGGCTCCGTGAAGCTGGGAGTCGCTGGGGGCTTTGGCACACTGATACCCTCCCTGTGCCTCGGGGCATCCCTGCCAGGGATGCAGGACAAAGGCGAACGAGGGGTTTCACTGCTGACTTCCAGGCTGAGAAAACAGCAACAAATAGCGTGGCTGTTTATGTCTATCAGCTTTTCTGGGAATGGCTCTTTGCCCATGAGGAAGGTTTGTGCATTGCAATAAGGCTACGGCAGCCACGTCCCTCATCAGGAGGCAGCTCTCGAGGTCCCAACTGGCTGATTCTGGCTTTCTCATTTGAAAACCACCCATCTGATGCCACTTGATGAGGAAGCAAGTGCATAGGATCAAATCCATTTAATGGGGAAATAAGCCCAGTGCACTGTAATGGTGTTTCGAGATGCTATAATCATGACCGCCACCACCAAATGCCCTCATTCACTGTCACCCTTATCTCATAGTTCAGAGGATTTCTCAGAATTTCAGAAAATAGCACCTCTGCCTACAAAACACTCAATTATCAGCATGATGATGATGATGATAACGGGTGATTGTCATCTGTAATGAGGAAAGCTTTCAGAACTGTCAGCATCCAACCAGCTTCCTATCTACCTCAGAGTAATCCTTCCACCCTCCTGAAAGGAGCCTAGAAAAGAAATGACAAGCAAGGAGATGCTGTGTAGCTTCTGAGCAGTGTTTCAGAGGGGGAGAAAGGGGTGGGATGCTGAGCTCTGATTTCTGCTGGTCTTACTTGCGGGACCACAACGCCCAGCAAGGATTTTGCTCCGTGTCCACGGTACAAGACGCAGCATCAATCAGCGAGGAGCAGCGCCGGTCCATCAGCTCAGGGAGCTGCCACAGCCCTGGGTTGCATTCCCAGCTCTGCTGCCAGCCCGTTCCCTGACCTTGGGCAAATCTCCTCTGTCCCTCCCAGCGCTATTGTGCACTGATCATAATATCAGTCTTTCTTATAGCGCAGAGGGTGGTGAGGATTAATGTATGGTGAGAAAGTGCTCGGAAATCCAGATAAAAGGCATTACAGGAGTGCAAACTATTCAAGGTTATTATTATTATTACCTGGATCGTAGTGTAATTTCTTTGACCTCACATGGTGCAAAAACATTTATTTCTAATGATAAACAGCGCCTGCCCAATTAGACAATGCTTTTGGGCTTTAACTACAGGCCACTAAGTGAGATAATTGCCTAGTATTCATACTATATGTTCTCACAGTTACTTGGCAATGCATCTCTGAGATTGTTCTGGTAGAAAGAACACAACACCCCCCGCCACAGCTCATTTCTGTGCTTTCTTATGTGTCAAAATGCTTCATTATACCCTGCCCGCCCTTGCCTTTGGGCTGAACACCTCGCTCCCCAAACAGCGCTGGCACCAAGGGGGTTTGCATAAAGCCCTGGGTCCATGGGGCTGGCAGGGGCTTATCTGAGCCTGGAACTGGTGGGGCTGCAGGACCCTCCGGGCAGGCTCCCGCAAGACCACGCAGCAGCTGGGGGAGCAGGCACCTCCCCCAGGGCACAAGCTTTTCTGATGTAAACCCTGCCTCTAAACTCACACGGTTAAATAACGTGACCACCAGAGAGAAGCTGCAATGTTTTTATATTCAGGCAGGTGCTAAGGGAAAGGACCGTGCATCGGTTTGCACAGCAACAGCCTGGGCATCTCCAGTGCCTCCATTAAGCCCTCAAATCAGGAATCGGCTCCTTGTAAGGCTGGGGGACTTTGGCATCTAATTTGGGTTATTTTTTGTTGGCGGTCAGCGTAACCACCTCGCTGCACAGGGTAGACACTTTGGATTGTGGCAGCAAAAAGCCATTTGATGTACTCCACAAGGTCCCCCAGGGTCTCTGGCGCCCAGCCGGGACTGAAGCACCACCTCCACTTCTCTCCGGAGAGCCGCCGGCTTCACCATAGCCCAGTAACAGACTTTGGTCAAGTCAGATTTACTTGAAATCTTGGTCAGCGCTGGAAGGAACCATGCTCGGGTGTGTGACAGATGGGCTCAGACAGGCAGAGCCGCTTCTCCGTGCCCTTGGCCTCCGGGAAGCCAAGCCCTCATTACTGCATTCGTCGGGAAACGGGGCAAACAGCGAGGTGGATGGTGCTGAACTGATGCCCAAATCCCTGCGAGGGCACGGTGCAGAGACAGGGCACCGGGAGGATTGCCCTTCAGGGGAAACGCTGTCGGGGTGAGGGGCCACATCCAGCCAGTACAAATGGGCTGGGGTCAGTGCTGCTGTGTGGGAGATGGGGTGGCACAAAAAGCCTTATTGCAGTAGGGTGTTGAGCCCATACTTAAGAGACAAAGCGCTCTGCAGTTGCTCCAAAGCTTAAATGTGCTGTTAAAGAGGAATCTAATGGGCAGCACCGATGCAGTCTCTGTGCCCTGCCTTGTTCAGTCCTCACTGCTGTAGGAAAACCCAAAAGGGAAGGGTCAAATGCTGTTCCAGTAAGTTTAAGTGCTTGCATTTCAGAGGCTCTCTCAAAACTTCTCTTGAGCTCAGGTATTGACTGAGAAGAAGCTGGATGTCCCCTTCTTGCCAAAGGAGCGCAGCCCTTTGCTACCTGCAGTCAGAAGCGCTATCACTGCTGGGGGACCCTGCTCCTCCCGCAGCGCCGGCACTTCACTAAAACCCCACATGCAGGAGGACGTTGGAAGTACCAGTCCCAGGTGAGTCCTGAGCAAGAGAACACCCCGCATGAGGTCCTCGGAGACCTGCAGACTCTTTGTCTTCCCCATGGCTGGGTAAGAAACCATCCTGAACAGCATTTCTCTATTAAGAGTTTGCTGACTTGGACTCAGGGGGGCTTGCATGGATCTGAGAAGCCGCTATCGATCCAAGCACGGATGCTCCGTGGGGGTCCAGCTGGCCCATGCTTCTGTGGCACAGAGGTCCCGAGCCAGCCTGGCTGCACCAGCACATAGTCTTGGCATCTCTCCACCCTGACTCAGCTCTGCCCCGGCACCCGTCATGCCCCAGCTAGCAGAGACAGCTGGATTCGCTCCCTGCTGTGTCATGCAAGGCTTGGAGCAGTGCACCCTCAGCCCGGTTCACGGGTGGCAGGGAGAGCCTCCGCTGGCTGAGAAAATGGAGCAGAAGTGTCCGATACGGGCCACTAACACCTGCCTCTTCCCTGCCCTGGGGGGTATGGGAGCCACCGGCCATGCAGAGCAGAGGGGGCCACTCTCACCACCTACGCTGAGCCTGACTCACTTGTTTGCTTTTCCCCAGTGGTTCAAGGCCAGTGGATCCTCCTGGTCAGATGAATCAGGCTTTACATACACAACCCCAGACCTGGCTGAACTTCAGGAGCATTCAACCAGCTCTTGCTGGCGGGTACTCCTGTGCCCGGCCTCTCTGGACACGTCTCTGCCGGCACAGCATCGCTCCTGGGGGCTACGGGTGATTTTGGAGGATGTCAGTGCCTGGTAGCTGGGGGACAGGGGTCTAACAAGGGACCAGGAGCGGGGCTGCACAGATGAAGAGTGAGAGCACACATTCAGGAGTGCTGAGCTCTATTTCTGGCAGCGGGATCTTGGCCAACTCAAGACATTTCTTTGCAACTCCACTTGAAACCAGGAAGGCTTATTACCTCCCTCTCTTCTTCCTGGTGACGCTGCAGGAGCTAATTGAATTTGGTTTGTAAAGCACTTGCAAAAGCACAGCCTAAATGCAGTGTCAAAGCTGGGGCTGTGATTATTTCAGCCAGCGGGAGCTGCCCCTTTCCTTAGATATTTATTGTTCCTGTCTGTATTTTATTTTTATGAATTCCACACATACTGGCATGTTTTTAAAGTCAACAACGCTAACAGAATTACTCTTTAAATGTGAAAGCAGGCACAGTGGAAAATGCCTTCTGCCATAAAGCAGCAGATAAAAGAATCTGTCAACAAACGTCAGGTTTATTGCAGAGGGGAGAGCAAACGACATCTTGCCTTGGCACGTGTGTTGAGCGGCAGGGGGCTCAGAGCAAGGCTGCCGGACAGCTCACACCCACTGTGCCGGGGCCAACCTGCTCGCCGGGTCTGCACTTGGGGTTCCTTTTCTGGAGGGCGTTTGGACTGTCAGGTGATCGGCTGCTTTCCTGAATTTCAGGCTTGACACTGTAGGTGATGGGACTCACTGTATAAAACCACTGCACCATCTTCTCCGTGCAACGTAATGGCGTGGTTAGATCACGCTTTGGTATCACAAACCCAAGGAAGAGGAAATTCTTACGGGACTCTGCCCTAGCAAAAGACCCCTGCAAGGATTAAATGCACCTTCTGGATAAACTGTTGAATTTTTAGTGCTTACCTAGGAACGTCCCGGTGAATCCCAGTGCTAAGAAGCTGGAGATGACAAACAAGATCCCTACAGCCAAGATGGTGAAGCCCAAGTAATAGGCCCAGTGAGAGTCCAAGCCTTCCAGCTTCGGCTGGCTCTTCATGGCTTCTGTGAAGCTGTCAGAGAGACAATAAGGGCTGTTAAAAGCAGCGACTCGTTACTAACACCACCCACCTCTCCCTGGGAGATGCGGAGCTTTGGGAGAGGACACTGCAGAGGAGGACCCGTCACCGTGCCCCTTCTTCCACCTGGACCTACTCAAGCTCCCATTGGGAGCAGCCAGGGCTTGACCTGGAGCAGCTATTTTTACTTGCAACCCTTGCTCACTTCTGGAAATACCAACCCCACTGAACTGCGATACCAAAAGCTTTGCCTTGCTTGCCAAACCCCAGGTTTCATCGTGACTGGGAGCTCTAGGAAAGACGCCCTTGCAAATGTTGGAGGCTGCGATGCCTCGGCACAGGACTTGAAGGCTTGGGAACAATCGGCTGGGTTATCTCGTGCTCCCACCCCCGTTCCTCTCCATCAAAATATTTTGCAGCATTCATGTGTTAGCCACGTGCCCAGGAGTGATTCACGGCTGAAGCCTGACAGTCAGCGGGAGGATTGGAACGGCGAAAGGAAAATACTAGAGACATGCATTTTCAAGTGCGAACACAGCTTCTCAGCTCCAGGCTTGTTCAGGCATTTCAGGTCTGACCTTCCAAATACTCGTTTGTGAGTGAAATAATTGTGACCCCTCCTGTCAGCCCCCTGACCTTTGCCCGGAGCAGGGCTTGGCAAGCTCCGCATCTCACATAGCTCCGATACAAACGTATGACTACAAAAGAGACAACTTCATGATTAAAAAAATGCCCATTAATAATAGCGAGAGGAGATAACAGACCCGCAGAGCCATACACAGTGTTTCTCCACATGTTGCTGACACATGAGGTAGGAAACTTTGAGCCTTGTTTTAATGAGCACCCTGGAGGCTGAAATTCAAGTGGAATAACAGCTTTCCCCGCCTCTGGCCACCACTGCCTGCCAGGGCTGGGCCAGGAGAGCTGCTCCTGCCCAGGCTCCTCAGCTGGAAAGTGCTTCCATGACGTTACCTGCAGGGCTCGGGGACAGGTTGGTTTTTTTTTTTATCCCCCCAATGTCCAGCTTCCCCAAGCTCTGCAAATCCCTGGATTTTATCTGTTGCCCAAATGAAAGCCGAGAGACACAAACCTGCCTGCCCAGCTGATGGACAAGGGGCTGGAAACACACTTTTTGAAGGCTCAAAGACCACATGGCAAGTTACACGCACCAAGCAAAGTCCAGGATGATATCTAAACCCCACGGTTTAGGGACCTGGATGATATTTATTTTCATTGGAGCTTGCTGCTACTAGGTTTTCTACTAGTTGGGAGATTTTAGGACCCCTGAGCAAGCCATTTAATCTTCACTTTGGACTGGAGCAAGGAAAGAAAACACAGAATAAATGTAACGTTCTAGGGAGCTTGCGAGAACACAGCATCTTGGTGATTTACGCTCTGCCCCCCACGCTGGAAATTACAGGGAAATTCCCTTTCCCAGGGAGCGCAGGCAGAGGAATGACAGCGTGGCCCCAGGCAATGTAACGGCTCACATCCCCGGGGCTGGCCCTCCTCCAGCACCCAGCACACCTCCCTGCGCTCACCA
Organism: Phalacrocorax aristotelis; assembly: GCF_949628215.1. Taxonomy (NCBI): domain Eukaryota; kingdom Metazoa; phylum Chordata; class Aves; order Suliformes; family Phalacrocoracidae; genus Phalacrocorax; species Phalacrocorax aristotelis. The sequence continues at coordinate 3,685,786 of NC_134285.1, read as the reverse complement.
GGCTCACGTTGGTTTAGCTTAAAATCATTACTGATGGGAACACACAAATCTGGCTGCATCATGAAGCAGCAGCAGCTGCACAATCCTTTGCATCACTTCCGTGGTTTATTTTTAAATGACACAATTCTCCCCTGTGAGGAAGCCCAAATCTGCAGCCCTGCTACCAGTACTGCCTGGGTTTGGGAGGAAAGTGATCCCCCTGGGGGGATGTGTCCATCCGCCCGAGCAATCCCGGCCTGGCCGTGCTCTCAAAGCACAATGTGACATCCCAAGGGATGCTCTGGAGCTCTTTGCTTCCACGGAGGAAGATGTTAACACCTTTTTGCAGTGCTGGGGGTTTGCCTTTGCATCTGGCCAGGACGTCTCCACGGGCCACCAGCACCGGGATAGGATCTCACAGCAATAAAAACAACTGCTCTGCTGATCCCTGGCAGGTTTGGGAGAGCAGCACCAAGCTGGCCCCTGCCTGCATCCCAGCCCCCAGCGAAGAGATGGGAGAACAGAGGGAGGTACAGTTAGAGCACCACGCTCAGAGGCTGCTTCTCGCTCCAGGTGAACAGGATTCATGCTGTCTTACATCCTTGAGGCAACTCTATCCTATGCTAGTGACCCGACTTGGCCTCAGAGCACAAGAACAAAGGTGGCTTCAAGAGTGTGAAAAGGTTGACTGTGAATCAGCCTCCGAAGTTTCGCAATCGGCACATGATGTGGTTTGTTTTGGCAAAGCCGTCGCCCCTGCTCCAGATGATTCCATCCTTCCTTTTCATGGTCGGAAAGGCCTGCGTTCGTTACCCTCATCAGCATGTCTTGCTCGGTCCCCTGCTGTTTGGCTTACAGCTAGAGAGGGAGGTGTTTGCACAGAGATAATGGACTGCCTTTCCCTCTAGTAATGTTTTATATCTTCCTAAACACACTCTCTATTTGCATTAAACATGATGCGCACAGGAGTTTTCAGAATTCGTAAACAAACCTTTTAAGCATTTATGATGCTGGGCCATGACAAGCAGCACGGAGTCGTCAATTATTCTGGCATCCGTGACTGCTCCTCGGTGGCGGGGGAGCCTCACCGCGCCACGGTTCACCCTCCCTGGCAGGGGGAGGACAAGGTGTTGGCCATCTCCCTTGCTAGGGGAGCTAGTCATGCAGCCGATCTATCATGAAACCAGTCCATTTCACCGTGTGCCTCTGAGTCACGTTTGTTACAGCATTTATTTCTGGCTGCACGACAAGGCAGCGGCTCAGCTCGGCACCCAAGAGTACACCAATTAAAGCCATGCTTTGTCCCAGTACCTGGAAATGCATTATGTGCCAAGCAGAGCGATTGCCATGGTGAGAAGCATCCCTCTTACCAGTGCGGAGGAGGGGTGGGTGGGCTGCAACCTACTTTAATCACATACCTGGCTGCTATCAGGAGGACATCTGCCATTAGGGGGAGCCTGGAAGGTGCCCCCAGCTTTGGCAAATGGAAATTGGGAAAATTGGGCTTCCTCTGATATCTCCCCATGCTTGCCAGCGTGAAACATGATAACAGAGGCACCTGTTCTCCACCTCAGCAGGGTAAAACCCAAACCAATCAGCTCTACTCTGGCCAAATCGGCCAATTTGGCCCATTCCTGGCAGGGTGCAAGCAGCCATGGAGGCTGCAGTCAGGCTGCACAGCTGCCACAGCGTGCCGCAGGGTTTTGCAGGGGGAAACAGAGGCAGCAGGTGTTGTTCTGCCCACCCACCCTTGCCAAATCAGAGGTTCACTTGCTCAGGCACTCAGCTGTTGCTGTGCACGTGCCACTGCTTTGTGGGAATCACACAATGGTTTGGGTTGAAGGGACCTTTAGAGGCCATCCAGTCCGACCCCCCTGCAGTGAGCAGGGACATCTTCAACCACATCAGGGTGATCAGAGCCCTGCCCAGCCTGACCTTGGACGTTTCCAGGGATGGGGCATCGACCACCTCTCTGGGCAACCTGTGCCAGTGATTCACCACCTCCATCGTAAAAAATTTCTTCCTTATATCCAGCCTAAATCTACCCTCTTTTAGTTTACCACATAGTAAACCACAAGGAATTGGAAAAACACTCAAAATGGTACTGAAGCACAGGGACGGAGATGTCACACGGGTGGTCTCGCAGGAAGAAAGTGGGAGTGAGGGAAACTGGCTGCAGGTCCTCTCGCTGGGACACAGAGGGGACATGGGGCCAGCTTTGCACAAAGAGGCACCGATTTATCCAACCAGAGAATGGTGATTCCAACACCAGAAAACACAACAAACCAGCAGCCCAAAACACACCCCAAAGGCTGCATGGAGCATGAAGCAAACCTGGAAATACTGTACTAAGAGAGCAGCTGAGCTTTTTAGGTCTCTGGGCCTCTCTTGGCGGCCCACAGTGAGCATGTTTTGTAATCCCTTTCCCGCAAAGGAGGGCAAAGACCTCATCCAGCAAACTGGGTCGCTGCTGGGAGCAGCTCGGCAGCACTCCCTTTGCCTGATCCCAAAATTCACCCTGGAAACTGGGGCTGGCATATGCAATTGGGGCAGAATTGGGCCAGGGGCCAGCAGGCAGCGAGGAAGCAGCAGCGGTGCGGGCAGCCAACGTTTCGGAGGCAGCAGCTGACACTGCAAGGTGCCACGCTCACCATGCGGGACGTCTGTCCGTCCTCCATGCCTGAGGTTTTGTTCCTCTCGGCAAAAGGAGGCAACGGGGGTAAAAACCATCCGGTACTGCCCAGCAGCACACACTGCAACAAAAGATCTTGCTCATTTGAAAAAAGCAACCCCAACAACACTAAAATCATCCTGCCGATACCACCGGCAATTGTTAGCCCAGTCATCATCTTCACAGCTTCTTTTGCCAATAATGACTTTGCTTTTCTGCCAGCACCAGTGTGCATGTTATTTAAGTCAGCTGGGAGCTGTGGCAGCTTCTCCCCAACCCTCACATCTCAGCTGCTTGGTTTCCTCATCCAGATGCCCAGCAGCTGTGCCAACAGGGACACGAGGTGCTGTTGGCCTCCTGGGGCTTTTTCCAGCCAGCCATCAGAGATTGCTGGTAGCGTGGCTTGGAGGGGACATTGGCTCCTTCAGACCATGCTCGATTCCCATCAGACTTGGTCACTTCTGCACAAAAGGCCACGTGGTTCTCAGATCGATACTGTTTACACCACGCTCATTCATGGTACTAGCTCACAAAATTAAATAGCACTGAGCATAAAGGCGAGAGGCGCTACCCGACAATGACAAACAACCCCTTCCCTGTGCAAAATCTCATCCCGGGGTGGATTCATTTTCCTGGAAGTGCCAGCTCCAAGCAAGAAGCCCATGCATGCAGGAGGCAAAGCCCAGTGGGTGGCATCAACAAAGGATTTCATATCAGCCAGCAGTATGGTACCCACTGAGCCCAGTGCCAAAGGTGCTGCCATCGCTCAGCCGCTGCGGGGCTCGCTCCCACTGGAGGCATCAGAGCCCTGGGCACCCCAAGAGCCTCCCATCTGCAAGCTCCCCCCCCCAATTCAGGGTGTGCTCGTGGATGTTGCCTTTACAACACCCCAAGACCTTTAAGGTGGGAAGTTCATAAGCTCCCTGGGTACAAAACCACATGCACACACCTGCCCTGAGATGGGGAGTTTGCCAGGGTGTAAAAGGGAGCCCAGGAGGGCTTGGAGGCAGCTCCAGCAGCTAATTGTAGAGCTGCTGCAGCGGAAGATACCAACAATGTTGTAAGGCAGGAGAAAGCGACACTGGATGCAAGTCTGGAGGACAGTGAAGGATGTCACATTCCACGTCACACAGGTAGCAGTCATAAACTGCCGGGGTAGCGGATGTAGTGCCGACAGTTCAAAATTGCAGGATTTGTTTTCAAAGATAAGGGCCTCAATGACGGAAGTTTCCTGCTTCTTGCAGAAGGAACACAGCCGTAATGAAAATAATCATTGCACCAAAGCAATTAAGGATCCTTGTCTTGTGCAGTTGACTAAGCAGGTCCCCCCAGTCACAGGTCATTCTGGATTGCTTCTTAGGAGCAAGCCAAGGCTCATAATGAAGCTCATAGCTGGGAAGCACCTAATCGCTTAATTGAACACAAGACATTCCTCTTCTTACACCCAAGGTATCCCTTCGGAGCAAACCTTGCGTTAGAGCATCACAGTGTCAAACCAGGGACAAGACCACAGCAGAGACCCCTGTGTGGGGCAGGAGGTGAAAGAGCCGCACAGCCCAGCTCCTGGGTGCTTTCAGCACGATGCCAACCCACTCGCAAAGTTTCTGTCTGCTCTGCCCTCTCCTCCTCCGCCCCCAGCTTGGAGCCTTTCAAAAATTCAGTTGCAAAAAGGAAGCAGGTTTTTAAAAAACAAAAAAAGAGACATCCCATGGGCTCCTCAATCGCTCCCTAGCAGCCCCCACCCACATAAAAAAAAAAAAAATCCCCAAAGCACACAGAGATGAGTTTTAAAGGCTGTATTACAGCACTGAGGGTGGAGGGACCCCCTGAGGCTGCCTTTTCGCTCGCTATCAGAAGCCAGCACGCTCTGCGCAATCAACCCCGACCACTGCACGCAGCCGAAGCGGGGCTGAGGAGCGGAAAACCTGCTTTGATCAGTGTGCTCGAGTACGAGTGACTCAGGAAATAAAATAAAGGAATAAGTGAACTAGCAAGAGTGGGTGAGACTCGTCCCTCCTGGCGTCACCGGCCACTGAGATAAGTGTCTGTGTCATGCAACCCGTGAGCCCCTCTCTGGCCAGCTGAACCCAGGGTTTGAAGATGGCTGGTATCTTTATGCATCATTCCTGAACAGAACAACTTCTTCAGGCTTGAGCAATAAGCACAGGCAGCCCTGGAGGGCTCACTGAGCTGGGAATGGAGGCAGCAAGTCTCCCAGGTGTGTTTCAGGGCATCTCCGGCAGTTGCTGTTCTGATGACCACCGTGAAGCCATTCCATCACTCCCACAGTTAAGGGCTTACCTTGCTTGAACAACCTCTAAAGCCTGCTGACCATCACCCTGGCCAACTTCAGTGCCAAGGAAAGGCAAGGGAATAACCCAATCACTTTGAAACGCCTGAGCAAAATAAACTTCATATTGCAATCATCTGAAATGGCCGTGGCCCATCAGCTGGGCTGGCAAGCGCAGTTGGCTGGCTGTGCTCTGCTGCGCTTGAGCTGTCCCACCTTCTACAGACCCTCCTCCAAAGCCAAGGTCCAAGTGGGGCTTTTCCAGCCCCCTGGATTGACCTTGCTGTCTCCTGCAGGAAACGACTCATGGGCTGTGCAGGCAGAGCTACCCTCAAGGAGCTCCACAGCACTCACGAACTCGTGACATAGAGCAGAGCCAGCACAGCCAGCAATGCTGGCCCTTGTAGGGTACTGAGGTGTCTGCAGGGGGAAAGAACGATGCAGTCCTGGGACAGATGAGGCCTCTTTGGCTCTCCCAGCAGTTCCCCATCAATGTCTTGCTGACCCAAGATCCAGTGGGACCACTGGGAACAAAGACTGTCCTTCCATTGGCTGTGTTTTTAATTAAAGGCAGGCACAAGGCTTTGCATTGCTCCCGAGACAACAAGTGACTCTCATCTGTGCAAGAGACTGCAGAGACATTCCCCAGTGAAATCTAAGCCTGCTGTGTCACTAAAACATCAGCGGAACACACACATGCCCTCTGCATTGCCTGCATTCAATTACAGCCCCATTCACTGCAAGCTTTCTTAGAGTTTCTGCAATAAGCGGTAGCTGGGACAGACACAGAAGGGCAAGGGCAGGTCTTGGTGTCACTTCCAGGAAGGCAAAGCTCTTAAATACATGTGCAAATTCCAACCTGAGATATCTGTGCCTGGGAAATTATCCAAAGCACTAAACAACCCATTAGCTCTGACCCTGGCGTAATTGAATCTGGGAATTTAGTAAGAGAGTCTGTCTCTCCTAACAGCATTGAAGATAGAGCCTACCAGATCACAGATAAATTGCTGGCATTGAGGAAGTCTTCTGCAATAAACATCTCTGCTGCACTCAGAACGTCAAAGGACATATTCCCATGGTGTACGGTGCATCAATCATACAATACTATTAGCTAGCACAGGTGGTATTTAGAGAGATCACAGATAAGAGTTTAAAGAGACTGCTTGCTAAGTGCACGGATAATCCTACTCTTCTACACAACACAGGAAACCGCAGCTTCTTAAAAACACATTTCATTTGATTTATGATTTTTATGATAAAATTTAAAAATTCTGCTGTTACGTATGATCTGTCCTGTGCAAACAACCCTCCTGTCACCTGGGCTGCTCACGGGGCAAGGGAAACCATCCCCAGAGAGAGGAGCAAGGAAACCTGTGACACTCGACGGCTGCTGACACTGATGATTTTGGCCACACTGCTGCATCCCTCGTCTTTATTACAAATCCTGGAATAAATCTGCTGCTGGCTAAAGGTATCCAGCCACGTAAAAGCAATATGCTGGGGCTGGATCCAGCACTGCAGAGTAAATATCCCTCATCCCCCCACCCTATAGGGGCATTTCTTTGCATCGATGTGTACCAGTAGGGTTAGCTCCTTACCAATGGCTCCGCACACAGTTAAGCATCAGGATAACAGCGCCCAGGCAGTAGCAGGCAGCATGCGGAGAGCCGAAGACTCGGCTGAGTGCTCGTGTTTTGTGCTCCCATCTGGCTACCTGAGGAGACAACAGAAAACAAAGCAGGTAGTTGGGGGTGCTGGGGTGCATGCTGCCCCAGCAGCGAGCCCTGCAGCCTCAGCCCCATGCGGGGGGACACACCACCTGTATGGCTTTGTGCGAGAAGCAAGCAGAGGCCACTGATGGGATAGGGCTTAAATCAAGGCCAGGGATGAAAGCTCCTTCTCCTACCCATACTAGCCCCTGTTAGTGCTTGCATTGCCCTGTTCACCAGGCCAGCCAGCAGCTCATGATAAAAATATCCCACACATAAGTTTTGGGGAATATGTGGTTTGGACAACATATGTCTAACAAGGCTAAGAGCATTGCTAAGGCTGTCCCCAGGCCAACAGGCCCCTGCCACAAAGCCTAGTATTGCTCTTCCAGAAGCAAAACAGATTACTGAGTAGAGAATGGACCACAGGGACACCCAGCCCTCATTTTCTGGGCTCTACTATCTCCTACACCCAGCTGTAGGGATCATACCTGGCAGGAACAACCCCTCACTTGCTTCCAGAACAGTTTACAAGTGCTCCCCCAGGTAAGACCTACCAGCTCGGCCCTAGAGAACTGCTTCCACTTGAATAGCCTGAACGAGCTGGCCTTCGTTAGCACTCAGCAGTCGTGGCCATCAAGGGCTCATCTGCACTCCTCACTCATCCCTGCGTGGCTGTCTCAATGCAATCCACACAGCATGTCAGTGACAGCCCAGGACTCACAGGCACACACGCAGGCAGCATCTCTAGGGTGGCATTAGCATCCTTTACAGCATGCTTTTCTCTGGCTGCAGTTTTAAGCTCCGTGTTCTGCAGAGCAGCAAAAGGTGATGGGCCCCTGGCCAAAATGCTTTGCAGCTGAGGAGGTGCCCTCTCACTGTGGGAGGCCACTGCACGCAGGTGGCTGGAGCTGCTCCCAAAATCTGCAGGACTGGATCCACCCAAGTCACCAAATCCAGGGCCCTCACTCCCAAGCTGATGAAAATCTTTACAGCTACTCTGTTTTCTGCCTTTCCTGAATCTCTCAGAAAGGTGTCGCTGTATTTATTGCCTCTTTTAGGCTTCATTTTCAGGCACCAAGCCTGGGGCTTGGATCAGACCCTAAATTCAAGCCAAGCAGAGCACACCTGGGCAATGAAGCGGGAAGTGGGAGTCAGCAGAACATCTCAGCACCAATTTGCTCTCAGACACGGCTGGCACTTCATTAGCTTCAAATGCACTTCACTCCCTCACACGGAGCCTGGGCAGCTTTTGGGAGGCACCTGCAACCCAGCTATTCATCTACTCTGAATGCATTTGGTCATTTATTGGCTCTATCTGAGCAGAGAAAGGCAGCTTTGCAGGTCCCGCTTTCTTCCCAGGCTGATGCAGAAGCACAAAGCGCTGCTGGTGGAGGGGGACTGCTGGCTTCAGAAGGGGAGAACGATGAAAACCTCTGATAAGCAGGGCACTGATTTCACATGCTGAGAGCTGATTCAATTAGTTATGCAATGATTGCTCTGAAATTACAAATCCACTCATGACAGAAAGAGCTGCTTCACTGCCTTTTTCTGGCTGGTATAAATAGTTTGTATTCTAAATTGAATTTAAAACACCGTGCGTCATGCTGCTGCTAAAATGGGAGCTGCTGTTTGAGTGCTGCGAGGGAAAGAAACATAGGGTGAGTTACCACCTTGGGAAGGTAAAAAGAAGTGACCATACAGGTGACTGAGTCACAGATCGAAAAATGCAGACACGTGCCAGTTATCTGTACCAACTTCCTAATTCCCTGGAAATTATTCTGGTGGCGTTTGCATGGATGGCAGCTCCTGGCTTGCTCTGAGAGCTTTGCAAAGCATCTCAGACGGCGGCAAAGCTGAAGCTGAAAGAGAAGGCAGTGCTGCCGGGATCAGAGGGGAGAGCCTGTGTGCTGCTGGGAGCCGTCAAGGCGGCCTCGTAATTACCGTCGCCTTTAGAAAGGCACATCTGGGCAGCGACAGAGCACGGTGGGGCGAGGGGACGTGTTTCCGAGCCCTTTGGAGCTGGCTCGGCTGCATCGGGATCACTCCCAACACAGCCCAGCTCATGCTGTATCGCGTCACTGCTCACTCCCCAGCTGGGACCCAGACACCGACTTTTATTTAGCTGTCACAGCCTTCAGATGGGACCCTGGGCTCCTTTCTGAGCCTGCGCGGGAGTCCTCGCGAGCAAAGCGGAGCGGCAGCCTGTGTGGGGCTGGAAGCAGCGGCGCTCGCCAGGCCCCCGGGCGATATTTCAGCAACAATTAATTTGTTCCGGTTCTGGTTCTATTCCTTGAACAGCTAATTAGTTCTGGCTAGGTTCTAATTTTCTAATTTTAGCCATTTCTAGCTAATATTAGCTCTTGTTCAAACCATGGCTACGCAGCTGGCTTAATGTTTTATAAAATCACGAGCCGACGTATTATTATTTACTGCATGACGGATGCAAAATGCTTCCAGCACCCTCCACGGCTGCGTGCGGGATGGGGCAGGGCTGAGACCACCAACCTCCTGGGGAGGGCTGCGGCCATTCCCCACATGCCGTTTGCCCTCCCAGCCGAGGCTGGCCCTGTCCTGCCCGTGGGCAAGCACAGCATTGGGGCGGGGGGGGAAAGCCCCATGCCATGGCTCTGTGTCCTGGTGAGGGAGGGAAGGGAGCATTTTTTTTTTACTTCCAAACTCCGAGTCTGGAAATGGAGTTAATACAAAGTTTCCTGACTTACCCAAGGGTCAAAGCAATAGAAAAATTCAAGGCTCCTTCTCCAAAGCTCCCAGCCCTCTGCTTTCACTTCAGGGTACTTGGTGAGGGCTGTAAGTAATTTTTTTAATGTTTCCCCCAATACTCATTACTGAAATAAATCAATGAGTGGATGTGGCTGCAAAGCCAGGGAGTGCTCTTGGGTCCCATGTTCTGCCTTTGGCAGGCCGTTTCGGCGCTTGTTGGGGGCAGGCGCTGCCGGCTGATGTTCCCAGGGAATTGCTGCCTCCTCTACATAAATTTGGGGCTCATTTCTACGTAAGCAAACCAAGCCATCTCCCCAACTGCTCGGGCAAGTGTGTAAACAAAAATGAAAGCACCTCATGCATCCCCAGCGGCTGCCCTGATGCAAAATGGAAATGCCCTGAGTTTTCTTTTCTTTTTTTGGGCACGCAAACCTTCCCAAGCCACCTCGAGAAGGGCCACAAATATCCGTTTGAAAAGCAATTTCATCTCACCAACCTGCTTCCGCAGCTGATCAACGGGAAATGCTCTTTACAGCTCTCTGTGCGTGGCAGACTATCGCCTCTCATTAATATTTAGTATTTGTTTCAAGGAAATTGATTATTTTTGTCTGCCATCCAGGGAAGCTGGCTTTTGAACACGCTACATTTTAATTTGCTCAAGCCCAGCTCTGAAATAGAGACTTCGCATGACTCCATTTCTGTATCTGGCTCACCCCAGAGATGGGGAACGAAATCAGATAGCCCAAAGGCTCAGGCCTAAGGGACGTTTTGCATCTCGATGCTAATCAGCCGGTCTATGTCCTCACATCGCCCCATCGCCCTAGTATCCGAAGCAGACTGTGTGGGCGCTAGTGAATTTAGCCTTGCGGCATGCCCGGGAGGCTGGGATGGATTAGCAGCTCCCTACCACCCAAGGGAAACTGAGGCACCGGAGAGTTCAGGTGAGCAGCTGCTCCCCAGCTCTCTGGGAAGAAGGGTGGCTGGGCTGTGCCTGCATCCCAGGAAATCCCAGACTCATCATCCACCCCTTGAGATGCTCTTGCCCTGGCCAAACTGCCTGCATAAAAATGTTCAGTGCCCAAGACGAGGCTGGAGAAAAGATGACAGTGAATAGCATACACTATTCATCATGCCTATCTCGCAGTGTTTGCCAGCATGAAGGACTCTGCCCCATCATGTGTGCTCTAGGAAGCAACCCACCAAGACATCTAAAACTCAGAAATTCTGTGAAAAACCCAGAGAAAGAATGATCAGCTTCTCGGGGCACGTCTGCACCCTGGTCCCAAGAGGATGGGGGGGGGCGTGAGCCCTGCACGCATGGACAATTCAGCCCAAACAAAAAAAAACCTTAAGACAAAACCAACCTGAGCAAATTTTTGAACTTTCTCCTTCAGTCTGACCTTTCCTAGGCCAGCCATGGGGGTACACCCTCCTGCAGGTGCTAGGGCAGGAGAAACCCCGACTCTGAATTTAGGTGGTTCCACTTGAGCATCTCCCATCGCAGGAGATGTGCCCTGGCTAGCTCATAACCCGATGAAAGAGCAGGAAATGTGATGTTGCCCTTATTTCACTTACGGGGACCAGAAGCACCAGTCTGTTCCCCTGTATGAAAAACCCATTTTTCCTTTCTGATTCCCTCAAACCCCTCGTTAAAGCATAACAACGTTCCCTGCTCTCTGTCACTGCTTGGATGCTGGAAAACAACCCTGCTTGCAGCTACTACATTTATCTAGAAGACAGGGAGGAAGAAGACACACCTGAGCACCCAAAGTCTGACTGTGGTGCTCCCAGGAGCGAGCGGGGAAGCAGAGCCGACGCACAGCAGGCTGCAATGCGAACGCGCATCCACCGCCCGCCTGCGAGCGCCAGGGCTGGCTGACCTTTGCCGAATGCCAGAGGAGCCGGCTTTTCTGGCTGTCCCAAGTGACTGCGCAGGAAATGAGTGTGGCCTGACCTCACCCCTCCTAAGTAACCATTCTCGAGCCCCCCTGTGATCAGCAGCATTTAGCGTGTGCCAGTTCAGCAGTGCCGACAGTGCTGGTTGCCCACCACAGCCATGCTGAAAGCTCCAGCCCGGCCTCCCACGGCTGCTCAAGGCAAATGTCCAAGTGCTCGTGCTGCATCTACGTGATAAAACCTCTGCTTTTCTAGGAGATTGCAAATCTCAGAAGAGACAGGAAGGGAAAATGCAGAGCTGGTCCTGGGGAGGATCGTGCACGGCAGCCCCGAGGGGTGTGCGGGGGCAGTTCCTGCAGCTTGCTGGCACGGCACTGAGCCCCTGGCGCAGGAACAACACTAGCCGAGGCTGCCACGTGCCCATGTACACCCTCATACAAAACACTGGCCCATCGAGCGCCCGCCCCAACACCGGGCACCGGCACAGGCTTTCCTGGCATGTGCAGAAAACGCCCTTGGGACCCGCGTGCCACTGGCAGCAAGAACATGATTAGCGGGAGCTTTGGGCAGCGAAGGCAGGAGAAAAAGAACAGAACAAACCACGGTTTAATTTGTACAAGCTGGTAATTATAGTCGCTATCTGTCTGAAATCTCTATTGAGTTTATTTAAATATGTTCTCCGTGAAGGCCATTCAGACAGGAATTATCAAGGTGTTGCAGCAGAGGAGATAATGCCATGCAGTTTTCAACAGATCAAGGGCTGATTAGGAGGAATTAATTAGCTGCTTAAACAGTCCTTGACTCGCTGCAGCAATTAGCCGTCACCTCCACGCAGTCACGTTCCCCGTGCAGCAGCGGCGGTGATACGAAGCACCCATCAGCAGAGCTGCCTTCCCCACGCCGCCGGTGAGCACAGGGCCAGCCCCATGTCGGCACATGTCCCCGGTAAGGTGCCCTAAACCCACAGGGTTTAGCCCATGGCTGGGGCTTGGCAAACGGGCAGTGATGCACTGGTCTGCGGCGACTCCCTCGCACCCGCCGTGGTGCCCATCGCCGATCGGTACACGTGCATCTGCTGTGGCTCCCAACACGAGGCAGACAATGCATGTCCTCCCTCTTCAGCGGGCCCATCCCTCGTGCATCCCCCATCCACCATTTCCTACACGTTACGAGCCACCAGTTCTCAGCTGATCATTCAGCAGCCTTAATCCCACGTGCCATCGCTTGCTGTCCCTTTGGCAAGGTGGGAGCATCGCCCCCACCTCTGCCCACCCGAGCTGTCACCCAGCCTTCCCTAGGCCCTCATCCCACCCAGCCCTGCCTGCTGCAGCCCCTCTGTCCTGCCACAGCACTGCTCGGGTCCCTTGCTGCTCACCCCTGTCCTTCCCGTGGCACAGAACCCGTCTGCAGTGCTCAGCCGAGGTGGGCACCGGCTCCGCGGCTGGCTGGGAGCAGGTGCTGCAGGGCAAGCACTAAACCATGGAAAGAGCTGGCGTTGCAGAGCTGCCTGGGGAAAGCAAGCTCAGCTGTCCCCACCAGACACTTTACAGAGGCAGGAGGAGAAGCCAGTGCTCAGGGATGACCATGAAACGACTTTCTGGTCCCTCCTGCCAGCACAGCCCCCCAGAGGAGCTGGTCTCAGGCTGCCAGCTCCTGCCAGCACCCCGACAGCCTCCGCTTTCTTTAATTGCTTCCTGCCTGCACTGGGGAAAGCCACGGCGGCTCTGGACTACCCGATCTAGAGACTGAGTTATTTCTCTGAAGGCTTCTCAACCGGCAGGCACTCAATTACAGAGAGCCATGAGACAGTAATGGAGCCCAAAAGCTTTTTAGCAAATTATTAAAGCCCTGTGAAGTTCCCTCACTAAGTACTGGAGCAGCAGCTTCCAGTTCATGCAATTAAAACACCGAAACAATATTAGAAGAGACAGGCACTGTCTTAATGGTTTGATGTGAGCTGTAAGACAACACAGGCCGGAGACTTTGCCCACGCAGCTTGTAAAGGTCTTTTTTATGGTTGTGCACCACGAAAAGATGCACTTACAGAGGACTGTTGATGAGCAACGGTACTGGGGACAAAGGGTGACAGCCCACACACGTGGAGCTGGAGCAGGGCAGGGACTCACCCGCAGAGCCTGGAGGCTCTGGGCACCCCGACCTGATGATCAGAGACCTGACACGTGCCCCAGGAGATGGGGATGGGACCGGTCAGCCACAAAAGGTCTCCCCAGGAGGCTATACCAGTTAGTTTTCCCCCTTTCCCATTTCCCCACTGGTAGGATGGCAATAACAGCTGTCAGCAAGCCGCAGCCGAGCAGGATGGCTTAGCTCATCCATGTCTGCCAAGGGCTTTCAGTTTGGAAAGGAAGGCGCCGATTTGACTCAAGGAAGACTTTTCCATTGCCGTTCACGAGCTCTGTATGGGGGTGTTGTTGTTTATTCCAGCCAAAAGAAACAGCAGCAGGGTTTCGGTATGTCGACCGGCTACGCAGTGATACTGCGGTGTGGAACAGCCGGCTGGAACGACAGGGCTGTACACCCAGGTGACAGAGACTTTCACGGAGGCAAAAACCACACGTTTTCAGGCACTTGTAGTGGAACTGGAGGCTTGGAAAGCACAAAAGGCTGCAAAAAAAAGAGAACATCCAAGGGGCTGAAGAAGAGAACTATCTGCAAGTGGAAAACGGGCTGGCTCCTCTCCAAAACCAAAGAGCTGCTTGTGGAGCTGCAGTGCTGGGACGAGACAACGTGACAAACCCTCGCTGCCTGCAATGCCCATCGCCCAAATGAGCAGGTTAGGAGGATGAAATGCAAGCTGGAGTGCCTCTTCTAGAGACTTTTCCCCGATGAAGCTGGTGCGCCGCCGCCGAGGGATTCAACGGGGTCCAGTCTGAGCACTTTGACCCAGGGAGAAGAGTAAAGTGACTCCACTTTAGAAGTGGAAAGATGACTGTTAAAGAAACCCAGCCTGCCTTCACAACGTGTGAGTTTAGCCTGAAAAATAAAACCCCCTGCATCCATCCCCAGTGGAAGTAATTGGACTGAAATGGCACAGGTCACCTCATCTAACAGCCTTGAGTTGGGGAAACATAACAAGCCAGCAGGTGACTAGATAAGGGTTTTGTAAGGACTAGGTACGCTTTACCTCAAAGCCATCCCTTCAGATTACCTCCACACGAGCCTTTACCTTGAATCCACTCATGATAAACAGATAGATAATAAATTTCATTTGTCTAATAGTGTTTATGTGATTTGTCAAAGTACCATCTCATTAGCTGGTTGCAACAAAAACAAGTCCCTGCTTAACATACGCCAAGGCAGCCTGGGTCTGTCGATGTTCCATGAGCCACATCCTCTCCTCTTCAATAAAAACAAAAATGACATGGAATATGGGCTGTATTTGCTAGCAATTTCCAACACAAAATCTGAGCAGTTTCTCCTTGAGGCAAGGAGCTCATGATTTATGTCTGAAGAGCTGGAAGCTGAAGGCAGGTGATTTTGAGTAACCCAGAACAAGCTGTGTTAATTAATTTTGAGAATGAGCATTGGGAGCCCTTATGAGCAGCTCCCCAAGACTGAGCAGGGTAAGGCTGACGCTCTCCAGCCGCAGGGAATCAGCCTGCACGGCTCGAACAGACTCTCCCGTCCAACAAAACCCACGGAAAAAGTATTTGCAAAATAATGATTTCTCCAGAGCGCAGCACGGGATGGGGAAGGACCTTTCCAGTCCCAGTCTAGGATGTGGTGGGGATGGCCAAGCACTGGGAGGGACAAGGGCTGCGTAGGGGAACGGGGAGCAGCCGGGATCCACCCAGCTCCTCTAAACCAATAATACAGCCAAATAAAATAATCTCCCAAGATTAGGGAAAGGAAGAGGCTGCCCCTACACAAGTATTTGGGGCTCTGCTGGAGCCCAGAGGTAGGGCAAGCGCTGCCAGATGAGCATCTCGTGCACAGGATAGTGAAGCATTTTGCCCAGAGTTTTGCCGGATTTTTTTTTCATCTTCAATGCCCAGATGACTTGGCCCACACTCAGCTTCCCACTGCACATAGTTCCCATCCAGAAAACCACAAACCTCATCTTTTCATACACTTTTCTGAAGCTTGGAGCATTTTCTCTGTGTGAAACAGCTCTGATTTTGCTCAGGCAGGCCATAGCGGGCACCTCCCCAAACCAACCAGAAGCAAAAGCGTGTGTCAGTCTCTTGAGTGGTTGAGAAAACTCTGCCCATCTCACATCCTGCATTTGCTTATCTTTTCTTCCTGTTGCTCATACTCATGCAACACTAAAAAAAGCAATGCCGGGGAAAGTGCCTGAAGTGTTACACACACAGCCGCTTTATTGAAACAGGCCGTCTACCCAAAAGACCCATTTTCAAACAAAGCGTTCCAACAATAGCACTGACGATGTTTGAACTGGCATCGATTTAGAAAGACAAGCTCTTTGCTGCACCACACTGTCAGCAAGCGCTCAGTACAAATGCCACGTTACAAGATGAACGCCTCTTTTTTTTTAAGACTTTCCTTCTATTTCTGTGCCTCCGCTCTGTTGCGTTATTTCCAAATCAGGCCCTGGATCCCAGCAGATCCACAGTTCTGAGGTCAAGTCCCTCTGAATTTGCTGCAGACTTCAACACCTTGGGTTTGGTTTTAAATGTGGGGACAAAGCTTTTTATCTTTGTCACAAAGCATCTATCCTGCTCTTCACAGCTTTCCAATGATTGCTGCGAACCTCCAGTTCAAATCGCTATTGCCGTTGCAAATAAGGTCAGCCTGATCAAAAACGTTATTCTAGCTGGAATAAAAATGCACTGTCTTCAGCAAGTGCATCCTGTGTAAGAATCATAGAATCACTAAGGTTGTAAAAGACCTCCAGGATCATCAAGTCCAACCACCAACCCAACACCCCCAGGCCTCCTAAACCATGGCCCCAAGTGCCACGGCTACACGTTGTTTGAAGCCCCCGAGGGACGGTGACTCCCCCACCTCTCTGGGCAGCCTGTGCCAAGGCCTGACCACTCCTGCAATGAAGACGTTTTCCCTAATATCCAACCTAAACCTCCCCTGACACAGCTTGAGGCCGTAAGAACTATCCTCTTGCTGAACTGAGACAAGTCTTTGCTGGCTCCAGGTAAAAGGAGGTTGAGGTCACGTAATGACTGACATTTCTTGCAGCCTCTGATTCGTTGCAGAGGCCATATAAAGCTATACTGAACACCTCAGTTAATTCAAGTGGCTTTTTCCTCTGCCATATGATCTGTATTTAGTTGCAACCCTCATATGTGTTCCGGTGCCGGGGCCGTGTTAGCACCCAGCTCTGTCACCATGTCCTCAGCTAGCTGGACCTGCAGATGTGCCAGTGCCTGCAGCCAAAAATTGGGGCTGGATGCTGCAGTATTTTTCAAGTCAGGTGATTCTTCAAGCAGATGTGGCCCATGGGAGTGGAAATATTTTGGCTCTGTTCTCTTAAAGGTTAAATCAGAAGCTCTGGCTCACCCAACATACAAGAGTAAGAAGGAGCTGGCAGGAGAGAAGGGGACGGAGAAAGACTGGGGGTAATCAACAAGCCTCTCGAGACACAACCACATCAACACAAACCACACAGCCCCACGCGGAGGAAGAAAAAGCAGCCGAGCCATCCCAGCGCTGCCTGAGATCTTGTGTTTGATGTGAGGGTTTTCAGACCCGGGCATCATCTTTGCAGTTTGCTCTCATTAATAGGTTTGCTTGGATTCCAGCTCAGCCTAGCTCATTAGCCACAGCACCGAATTCGACACTAATTTTGGATCACTCCTATTGCTACAAATAAATAATAAAATTGCCTCCACGCAGGGGTTGTTTTCTTCCTCTCTCCCCCTAATGCAGGTCTGGTAGCATCTCATGTATCCGTTAATGAAGTCCATTATATCCAGAGTTTCTCAGCAAGTAAAAATTACAATCATTAGCCAGTGACTGACGAGAGACAGAAACACCATTTCTGCCCAGGCTGGCAATAACAGTACGCCAAGTACACGTCCCAGCGAGTCGAGCCTTGCTCTCCCGTAATATGGTACCCAATGTTCTTCATTAGCATCTCTCTTTTTAATAGAGCAAGACAGCGTCCTGCGGCAGGTCGCAATTACACACAACAATTAATTCAGGGAGAAACAATGACGGGTGTCGCAGAGGCACATTTTGCGGCGGGGTTGTCAGAAGGTGAAGTGGGAGATGATTAGGAACATTTTCAAGCCCTGCCTAAAACTGAAAACAGAACAAGCGGAGCCACTAGTTACAGCACGGTAGAGGAGACATGATTGGTTTCCTTGTAAACTGCTTCATAATTTTTGTCTTAAATAGCAAAGAAACACAACAATTATTCTTTTGGTCGTAATACCCCAATGACCGGGACCAGCGGTTTTGGACCAGGACTTCTTGTGCCATTTGCAAACAACGCACAAAGCTGGCTTGGCTTCTCCCGGAGCTGCAGCCACTCTCTTGCTGCCCTTTTGTGAAATCGGGGTTTAATTCTCTGGAATAAGTCTGCTAATAAGGACTCCCAACACACCCGTCCTCTGGACAGCGTGTACTCGCTCATCGCTCCCCCAGGGACTGTGGCAGGAGGGAGATGGGGAAGGGGGGAGAAAAAAATAAATACGCCTCACAGAGCACAAAATGCAAGAGAAATCTAATACCCCTTCGCAGAGCAGTGAGAGTTCGTTGGAAAAGAGGTACTGGTTGCACTGGCCACGCTTGGCGGAGCGCCGATTTTGGCCGGAGGGCCTCCTGTCCTCCTGCTGCTCGACATATCGTGTTCCACGCTCCGTGTTAAGCCTCCCCTGGGAACATTTCCCACAGCGCCGAGGACACGCATGTTTGCGATGCTGCCGTCGTCCCGGTGGCCAACAATAGAGAGGGACAATTTGATCTTTATGTAACGCGGGCAGCCGCGCACTCTGTTCCCCTCTCCTCGAGGATGAGATGTTCAAACCACGCGGCACAACAAGTAATAATGATCTGAAGGGTTAAATACAATCATCAAACCCCTCGGGCTTGCTGGTGTTCCCACTGGGGTTCCTGTGGGTGTAGATGGGGGTAACCACATGCCCCCCGGTATTTGTTCAATGCAAGAAATGTAACCCAAAAGCCGAGTGAACAATCAGACATTCCCACACCCAGTGACCTGCACCCCAGGGCAGCTCCTGGCCCTTTCCAAAGCCTCAAAGCCCAGTGCTGAGATGCATGTATGAGGCCACACGCAGTGCTCAAACCTTCTCACATTCTTTCAATCCACTTATTCGTAGCAGAGCCCTGCACGGAGGCGGACGGGGGAGGCTGAGCAAGCCTTTCCAGCTAGGACCCCCATGTATCTATACTGAGGACCAAGCGCGACAGGCACAGGCAGGAAAATGATGTTCCTCAACTGGGCAATGCTTTGGCTTCCGAGTACATCAATCTCTGAAAAATGATTGCACAACAAAGTCTTGAAATGAAACTAATTCATTGCTGCTCTCCAGCCTCAGGAATCAAATGAGTAACTTTGCAGTGATTAAAACAACGTCCTGGTAAAAATAAACAAGAAAGGGCATTTAATAGGAATGCTTCGTAGTTAAAAATATATCTTGTCTGAGGTCGTTCAGTTTTTAATAGGAACAGCCACGCGTGCCCCACGGTGATCTGATTTGGTATTACTCCGGTCCTGTTGCGGGTGATCATGGCAGTCACAGGTGGTTGGAAGGGGGTTTTCTTCCCAGTTCGAAATCATCCCCAGGATTTTGCAGACTGAGCATCTGCTGTTGGCCTCACCGCAAAAAACACAGCTCTGAGGAAAAAGGCAGGAATAGGAACATCCGACTACACGGGGGGATTTGGGGTCCCTCTTCTCTTCACTCAGCAAGACTGACAAGGATGACGCTTAACTTTTTCTTTCTAAAAGGGGCATTTCTACAGCAAAGGGGAGGCTCGAGCCAGAGGCGGTCACGCTGAGCACCAGGCAGGCACAGAGCTGATGCTGAAGAAAGGGCCGGAGGTGAGAAAAGTAGGCAGAAGGAGTACTGTAAAGGATCATAAAAGCTGCACATACATTTTCCTTGCCTGAAAACGTCTTTGTGCTTTTATGGCAAGGAGCTGCTACAATTACAGCTTCTTTTATAAGCGAAGCACAAACCAGATAATGAGCAAACCTCCCACCACACAAAGGAGGCGATGAAGGCGTTCCGTGAGCCCTGATGGTCAGGCTTCCCCGCAACAGCCAAAGGCAGAGAAAATTGTTAAAACCCATCTCCGTTTCACCCACTTCAGGAGTGTGAGCTGCTCACAGCCTGCTTTTTCTTCCCAAAAGCGCAAAAAGGATTACACCAAAAATGATTGTGCCTACACAGACAGCGAGTGAAAACCCTTCAGCCAAACAAAGCAGCAGCTCGCACGTCCCAACCTGCAGAACAAGCCCATGGCTGCATCATGCCTGGTCTGGAGGAGTAAAGAGAGGGAATAACAAAAGGTTTGCAAGGGAAGAAAAACAAGCAAGACATTGCCAAATCCGGACAACTAGGTAATGCACCGCGGAGATTCATGATTTCAGTGACACGTGGGAAAATCAAGAGCTCCTGCCAGCCTTCCTCTCCCTGACCCCAACATCCACTGGGAGATGGGGGAGTTTGATGCAGGCACACGCAGGTGTGCAAGCCCAGGGCTTCCAGCTTTTCTGGCAACCAAATTCGTAATTTTCTGAGAGAGGTGCCCCTCTTTCCCTGCACATGAGCAAGCATGGAGGTTCAGATGGCTTGGCAGGGAAAGGAAAATCAGGCTTTTTCCCACTCCGCAGCCCTTCTCCTGGGTCAGGAAATCAAAGCCCCTTGCTCTGAACAGCCGGTGCGCCGCTGCTCCCACCCCTCTACAATGTACCAACCGAAGCCACTGCGCAGGCACACTCTATGTCCATAGCTCAAGTCTTCCAGCAACGTGATACACCAGCACCAGCTTCCACAAATTGACTGTTTCTCAAGGTTGGAAAAGACCTCCAGGATCATCAAGTCCAACCACCAACCCAACACCCCCAGGCCTCCTAAACCATGGCCCCAAGTGCCGCAGCTACACATTGTTTGAACCCCCCAGGGACGGTGAGTCCCCCACCTCTCTGGGCAGCCTGTGCCAAGGCCTGAGCACTCCTGCAGTGAAGACATTTTCCCTAATATCCAACCTAAACCTCCCCTGATGCTTCTTGAGTCCGTTTCCTCTCATCCTGTCACTTGTTCCTTGGGAGAAGAGACCAACCCCCCCTCACTACAGCCCCTTCTGAGGTAGTTGCAGAGAGCGACAAGATCTCCCCTCAGCCTCCTCCAGGCTAAACCCCCCCAGCTCCCTCAGCCCCTTCCCATCACACTTGTTCTCCAGACCCTGCCCCAGCTCCGTTGCCCTTCTCCCCCGGCTGGGTGTCCTCGTTTTAGCTGTGAGAGAGTTAATTTTCTTCACAGTAGCTAATACGGGGCTCTGTTTTGGATTTGTGCTAAAAACAGTGTTTGTAATGCAGAGATGTTTTAGTTGTTGCTAAGTAGTGCTTTTCAGCTTCCCATGCTCTGCCAGCGGCACAAGGAGCTGGGAGGGGGCACAGCCGGGACAGCTGACCCCAGCTGACCCCAGGGATGTCCCACACCATATGGCGTCATGCTCAGCGTATAGAGCTGGGGGGAGAAGAAGGAAGGGGGGGACGTTCGGAGTGACGGCGTTTGTCTTCTGAAGCCACCATTACGCATGATGGAGCCCTGCTTTCCTAGAGATGGCTGAGCACCTGCCTGCCCATGGGGAGGAGTGAAGGAATCCCTTGGTTTGCTTTGGTTTTGCGTGTGGCTTTTATTTTACCTATTAAACTATCTTTATCTCAACCCATGAGTTTTTTACTCTCCTGATTCTCTCCCCCATCCCACCAGGGGGGAATGAGCGAGCGGCTGTGTGGTGCTTGGTTGCTGGCTGGGGCTAAACCCCAACACTGGGGTACAGGGGTTTCAGAGCTTTGCCAGGGTGCCTTAGAAAGGGGAATGTAAAGGAGCCGACGCAGGCAGGCAGCCCTGGGGGGAGTACAGATACTTATTTGCTTTAACTGATATGAGGCTCCTAATATTTACCAGGAACTGGTGCCCGCCAAGTGCTGCTGTGATCAGGATGCTGAACGATCTGGCTTCACACTCAAGAGAGCAGGGATGTGGGATGCTCCTGCCAAGTGCCATTTCCAGCTACTCCTGTCATTGGGGACATAATATAGGTGGAAAAGAGAAGCAGGTTTTTGCTTTACTGATTTACTAATCTACTTTACTACCCATTTTCTACTGCCACGTGAGCAACTGGAGATAAGTGTCCCCTCGGAGTCCATCAAGGAGGGAGAAAATAGAGAAAACGAGGAAGCATTTTCTTTGGGGTGACAACCCTGCGTGCCACCAGCCTGACGCAAGCTGGACCCAGCACCCCACCATCAAAGCCCAACGCGTCCCTCCCCACCATGAGTCTCCAGGCACACAGGAGATGCAATTGCATCATGATGGAAGCCGGGCAGCAGGTCTTACGGAAATAACCTCCCAAGAGCACCCAGCAGACTGCGTGTCTCTGCATTTCTTCGTCAAAGCAGCCTATTTTGGGAGATCCCATCCTTCTGGGAACTGGGCGAATTCTGCTAAATCGTTTGCGCCATGGCACAGCCAGAAAACACCCAGCTCACGTCTGCGATTGCAGCAAGCACACAACACTAGCACAAAATGGGAAGCCCCCATCCTGCCCCCAGACAGCCGGTGTCCCCAGGGAGGCAATGGGTTTCCCCGCTCGGGGCTCCAGCAGCTCCCAGTCCCAGGGCTATGCACAAACGCTGCCAAAGCCCAGGGTCACACAGGAGGACCTGCCACTTCCACGCCTCCTGGTCTGGGTAGATCATACTACTTTCATTTTTGCCTCCAGCTGCATTTTTTGCCTTCTCTTGTGGGATGCAGTTGGTCATAGACCTGCCATTTCATAGACTAACATCTTTGAGCAGCACCTCATCAACAGGGGAAAGTGTTTAGCGGCAGCATGGCAGGATAGGGATGGAGTGGGACAGAGGGGAAAGGGCCTCTCCCAACTTTTAGGGTCTACAGATAATCCTCTGATGCATATGGAAACAAGACTCTTGGCTTAAATATGGTTTTTCATCTTTTGTGCATGTGATGACTTATTCCAGCAGGGCTGCCAGCAGCCCGCAGTTTATTTTTAAAACACTAAACAAGAAAAGTCCAGGATATATAACAAGCACCCTGGGTTTCTAGGGAAGCATTCTGCAGAAGCTAAAAAAAGAAGGTTGCTTTCCAGGTCAGCTTGGCCATGCACAGAGGCCCCATAGGGGACTGTGAGGTAGAGACAGATTCTGACCTCTATTTAGAAAAATGCTGAGCAGGCACGTTGCACACCAGCTGGATCCCAAATTCACGCTAGGAATGGGCACGGAAAAGGCACACCCTGACTTGGCAGGTACCCGTGCACGGCGGCTGGGCAGCTGCTCGAATGACTGCCACTGCCTCCCTTGGAGCCCAGAGGGCTGAGACCCCGCCTGGCTCGACACACAGATGAAGCATCTCAGCTCGCAGCTGCCTGGCCAGGCTGGGCTCCATGTTCCCCCCTGCCGCAAGCAGCCCAGCCTTCAAGGATATTGTAAAAAGATATTGCATTGCTTCTGAAAGAGGATTTAGATGAAACCAGCACCCCTAGCTGGGAGGTAGCAGGGAAGCGGTGCTGGGATGAAGGATGTGGCTCTCCCTCAAGGTGACAGCGCTCCTAATTGTGTCACTCCAGCTGGCAGGATGGAGGATGCGACCCAGTTTTGGTGCCTGTTATGTGGCTCACAGCGGTGCCGACACACTGGAAAAACTAAATTTAGGAGCCAAACAGGTGCAGTGTTACACACACGGCCAGGGCTCACTCTGTTACGAGACGGCCAGAGAATCAATGCCGTCTGCTCACCGCATGCGTTACAGCATCGCTGCAAAGCCCTCACCGCCTGAGTGGGAAGCGTTACCAAGTCACTCAGAATAAAATTGCCACTAAATGCTGTTTGGAGGGGCGGGGGGGTGGAAAGCAAATCCTGGCTCTTTCTCAGGCATTGTAGGAAATGAAAACGGCTATTGCTGCCTGGTAGAGAGTCCAATTACGAATAATGTGCGTCCTCTCCCTGCACAAAGGATGAAAGGCATCAGAGCTGGTGGTGACACTTTAAGACCAGAGATGTAAGAGCGAATCTGAGCATCACTGCAAGCCCAGCTTTACCCCAATAAAGAAACACTTTCTGCAGTCAATTGCCTTGCAGCGTAGCTTGAAGCCCTGCTATTGATCTAGCATCTGCTACAAGCAGATAATCATCGTCGCTGTGCTCTGGCTTCTACAACAGGATCTAAAAGCACTTTCCAGAAGATGGTTGAGGGTTGTTTTTCTGCTCTCACCCACGGCGGCAGGCAGGCAGAGGTTTGTGGGGGAGCCCATGAAACTCTTGCAGGTTTGTAGAATTTGAAGGCCAGAAAAGACCATTAAATCACTCTGACTTGTTCATCTCGCAACCCTGTAAACTTCAGCTAACCGAGGTGTACTCCCTGCGAGGCTCTGCCTGCCGCTCCAGTCCCAGCCCTCACACAGCCATTTCATACCCTGCGATTTCCTTCCCCCAGCGAGGTACTAACATATCACCATCAAGCCACCACTCAGTCCTGCCCTTCTGTAAGACAGACAGCAAGAGCTGCTGAAATCCCCAGCACCAGGCACTTTTCTCCTGTCCCCGGAAGGTTTCTCAGAGTTTGGCTCACTGAGGTCTGAATCCCAACAGCTCCCGAGCTCCCAGCCACTTCCCAGCAGCGTGAGGAGGTTTTGGGTCAGGCACCCTCCTCTGAGTTTAGCAAGAAGCGGTCAGAAGTAGGTGAAATCGGGCTGCCAGCACCTGCAAACTTCCCCCTCCCCACCAGCACAAGCACTTCTTATCCACTTGGCAGATTCCTCTAGTCTCCAAAGGAGAAAAGGATGGGAAATTAAAAATAAATGAACCAAGAGATACACATCCATCAGGAGCCAGGCGTTGTCAGCCCAGGTCCCTGTGCAACTACTTCTTTAATCAAAACCTCATGCAGTTTAAACACTTGACAGAAGTCTAGAAGAGAGATCTTGTTACCCTCAACAGGAAAAGCTGCAACGTTGAAGAATAAAATCACGTTTGTCTGATGGGGTCTATTTTCTTTAAAATCATGCTAAATTATGCTAAGCCTGTTCCTAATGGTGACATCTGAGGATCTGCCCTGCGGATTCCGGTGAGATGCATGGGTGTCTCGAGGGGGTCACCGGAGGTGATGGCGGGAGCAAGCTCTTGGCGCGGCAGCTGAAGATGTGCCATTTCTAAATTAGTCCGTGACGCCAGCCGTAAATTTTTAAGAGGCTCAAATCAAGAAAAGGATCGCTGATGGATGCGCTCCCCACTTGAAACTCGCTTGCGTGATGACGGACGTCAGACTACCTGGCTCACCGCTATGCCACTTGCCTGTTTGCTATTGAGAGAATATCAGAAACCTTCCAGCTTTCTAGAAACTCCTCATGTGCCAAGGCTCAGCGAGCTCTTTAAAGCCTCCCGTACGCAGGTTATCGGCCTCCCCGGCTTGAAAATATTTGTCCCTGAGGAGCTGTTATTTCGTACCTTCCTTAGTTACCAAGGGATGGGAAGTTTCTCCCATCGTTCTGCAGCTTTCCAAACACAGATGGGATTTATTGAAGTTTCTACCACTCTAAGCTCATTAATATTTAACAGCACAGCTCCAGCGACGCACCTACTCCTTGCCGGGTGCCCCTCAACAGCCCCACGGTGGCTCAGGTCTCCTGGCTGCATGGAACGTCTTTGGGGGAGTTTTAAGTGACATCATCCCCAAAACAGCTCCGCCACTGCTTTTCAGGGCCTCACCTGCACCCTGCCTCACATGGGATCGTAGCTCCCAGCATCTCCTTTCATTACAGCTGCAGTGGGTGGGGAAGCAGAGACAGCATGAGGAGGAGAGACGAAATAAAAAAGGAAAAAAAAACAGAGAAGAGTGCAGGGACACGTTAAAGCCGTGCCATGGAAAACACAACCTGGAGGCCACCCGGGGATGGGTCGGATTCTTATTGGCACAGAGAGGGGAAAGCAGAAGAGGGGGCGCAAACACTGGGTTTGGTGGGGAAATGCAACACGCGACCCCGGGGTGACATTCATGGTGCCCCCTGGGCGCATGCCTGCAGAGAGGAGGGTGGGAACTGGGAGTCCTGAGGCCTTCTGTGGAGAGCTTTCCTGCCCTGTGGAGAACAGGAGGGAGCATCAGCACAGCCCAGCTGGAGTCCTGCAAATTGCCCCACTTAGGCTCTGGTCCTCTAAATTGCTCTCTTAACCCAAGTACATAAATAAACACAGTGAGCACCAGGGTTTTCTTCAGAGCCATGCTCCCCCACAGCCTTTGGAGTTCATGCTTTGTCCCCAAACCCTGCAGGTTTTGTCCCAAAGAAACATGCCTGGTGCTTACCAGGGCAAACGCCTCAGTATGCTTCAGGCCTCGAGATGCGCCTCTCCAACGGCTGAGCACTGCACGGAGCCGGGGTTTCCCCACCACATATTTATTCAGAGGCACTGCACAGTGAGGACAACTCGGCGCCAAACTTTGCAAGAGGCAGACCTGGCCAGAGTTCAGCAGAAACAGGGAATTAAGACACTGCACTAAATCAATGCATCCCCACCCAATTTCTACCCAAATCAGGAATTTCATGCACAGAAGGGTTTTTGACCAGGGCCCCATATTACTTATTAAGCACAGAGAGCATAGCGTGCTTGGCACTGCACAGAAATCCAGTCTTTGCACTAAAGCTCCTGCAAGCCCAAAGTAATTCAGATGCAGAAGCCATCTCAGCTGCCGGGAAGGAACTCAAATAGCAAAAGACAAAGGGAGCCTGTGCAGGGATGTAGAGGAAGAAAGAAGAGCTGCTGGCTAGATGCAGGCAGGCGACACTGATCACATCAAAAAAAAGGATGGGGAGGAGGTAAAGGAAGCAGGTCAGGGAAAATCCAGGGGTGGCTGGGGCCGTTCCTGCTAAAATGCACCTGATAGCAGGGGACTGTTCAGGGCTGCAGGTGCCCCAGCACCCTGCAAGAGCCTTTCAGCAGTGCCTGGTACAAGAGCCACACAACAGGACTGGCAGAGCCAGAAAATGCCAGGGAGATGCCCGGGGGCCTGGGCAGAGCAAGCGTACGGACGGAGGCACACGGACTGCGAGAGCCACCCAGCCCACTGCAGCCGGGGAAACATCTAGTGCCACGCTCACCTCCCCAGAGCTTTCCACCAACACACCAGCTCAGGCTGCTCACTGCAAACCCATGCAGAGACGCCTTCTGCTCCCAGGCGCAGGCCCTGCACGTCTTGCTTGCAGTGCCACCTGCTGCCAACGGCAATGCTCTTCAAACACTGCAAGGGGACAACAGCAACGCAGAGCAATGAACTTCCTGCTGTTACATCAGATTTCCCTGTCCTTTAACAGCAGCCAAGCTCTTGATCCAAAAAGCAACGCTATTTCCCAAGCTGCAGGCGTCCCACGAGTTGCAGGCGTAGCAGCAGACGCTAATAAAGTACTTTTTTTCTTTCCCTTTTATGCAGTTTCTCGCTGGAGCCGGTCTCTCCCCCCAGAGACCACATCCTAAATCTTCTTGTTCATTGATTCTTTATGCTAAATGATGACTCCGAAGTCGAAATAATGTGGCATATTCTAGTTCGCATTAAAAAGTCGTGAGACTTTTTAATAATGAGTTGCATGAAAAATTAGGGAGGCTGCAACAAAGAGCTCCGACAGAGGTTTCCAAAGTGACTCACAGCCAGGAGGGCCTCGCTTTTCCAAAGCCCAGCATGAGACAATCTCAAGAGCCCCCACGCTCAGAGAGAGCCGAGTCCTCCCCCTCTGGAAAAATAAAGCCTTTTTAAGGAGACTTCCCCAGGGTGAGGAATCCCTGCGGAGAGGTTTGGCGGGCGTTTTTGGGAATCTTGGCTGAGATGACATCCTGTTCCCACGAGTGCTCACAGGGAGAAGGTTTCACCCCACACCTCAGCTGTGCTGCCGAGGGTGCTGCGGGGTGCCGAGTCACCTCATGCTGCAGCCGGCCTGGGCTCCCTGCTTGGCACACTGGCTCCGCAACGCTCCAAAACGGAGCCGGCAATGATTCTCGCTGCTCTGGCAGGGAGGTAGCAAACCGCAGCGGTAAAGGGCAGGAGAGACTTTTCCAGTCTCAGCTCCCGAAGCACCCAGCAGACAGTATGGCACCCACAGGGACAGTGAGCATCACCCATGCGCAGGTATCCCTGCTCCTGCTTAGGGCTGGCTTGCTGCCAGCTCTGCAGCTCTTTACCAGACCCTGCAGCATGATGGAGGGGGAATTTCTTCAGGTTAACTTCTGGCTGACTGTTTTTGCTTCCTGCCATCCACAAAACCGGCTGCCAACCTATTTCAAGGGGAAGCAGCAGGCCATGTATTCAGTGCAGCCCCCCACCAGGGGCTAATGCCATTTATGCTCAGCCCCAGTGGTGACCAGGGCCTGGCTGCTGGGGTGGGAGGCACAGCAGGAGGTGGCTGAAGGATGGGTTTAATTGCTCTGTCCCCTCTCCCAAGCTCAGCTCCTAATTCCTCCTGCATCACGGGCTGACTGCCACCTTCACCTCCTCTGTCACACCCATCACAGCCACCCCCAGCCCGGAGCTCTCCCTGCAGCACAGCTCCCTGCTCACCCTCTTCTAATGCCTAATAACTGAGCAGCACTCACCCCAGCCCAGCAGACCTCCCCAAAAGAGGTTTTTTGGCCAGTGCAGCCCAAAGGAGTTCCCCCCTGTAGCTGGCTAGGGAAGGCTAAAAACAACAGGGTGGCCGGCATGCAGGCAGCTCTTACCACATTCCAGAAGAATGGGTTGAAGGCGATGGAGAGGACAGCTGCAATGAAGCCAGAGTCAGTCACGTCCACGTAGCCGAAGAGCCGCGCCATGGCTGTCACATCCACCTGGGGAGGGAGAGCCAGTTACTGGGGGCACGGATTCCTGCAGGGGCACCGGGCATTGCACCCAAATACGGGGCACTTCATCTCAAACCAAATGCATCAGCTGCCCTGCAAGAGTGGACAAATCTTTTAACGGCCCCCAAGCAACACCTTGTTACAGCTTGCAAAGCGCTATGTCAGGCTGCAAAGCCAAGAAGAGGGGTGGGGGCTTCTCCAAGCTGGCTTCCCCCACAGCTCGGGGCCACAGGGCTCTCAGGGAGCCCTGTGTTTCCAGCAGTGCCCAGAAGGACACGGGCACTGCGAGGACACTGCTGCTGTCAGGACGAGCACCAGCCCTACAGGGCAGCTGCCAAGCCAAGCGTGTTTCCAAGCCGCAGGAAAGGGAGCACCATCTCACAGTGCCTCGGTGTCCCTGGGAGCGGAGGGCTTTCCCAGGGATGCTGGTCTGCGTGGAAACTCCAAGCAATGAACTGTGTCAGTCTCAAACTTGCCTTCCATGAAGTAAGAGTGATGGAAACCCTCGCCACAGTGAGGGGGGATGCATTTGCATCGTAAGAAGCTGCAAAAGACTCTCCTGTCCTACTTAATGACAACAACAACAACAAAAAGCGCTGTTACTTTTCCCCCTTTCTTCTTTTAAGAGATATTTTTCCCAGGATGGCTCCCTGACATTGTCAGCATTTTTCCGTACAATAAGCCATGCTGCTTCTCCCTCCCACCCCCTCTCCTCACAGTGGTATTTGGATGAAAAACAGCCAGTGGGTTTGTTTTTTTTCCAAAAACTTTGAAAACAAAAGACAGAATAACCCAGCCCAAGCCCTTCCCTCGCTTGAATCAAAATCAAGACACCATCGAGACGTGGAAGGATTTTGCTTCCCAAACACAGCTGTGTTTGCAAGTCCTTTGGATGCCAGGGGACAGGACAGGCTTGAAAAGGCATCGCTCCACCTCACCCATCCAGGACAGCAATTCCCACTGGCTCCTCACGAGTTCCGTGAAGGAACCAGAGCTGCAGTGGGATTCACGGAGAGGGGCTCCTACCTGCCATCTCTCCTGGCCAAGAGCAAAAGCTCCCGCACTGTCCCAGGGTACATCCAATGCCACTCCAGGTGCCTCCTGCACAGCCACGACCACTCGCAGTGCAAAGTGCACGAGCAAAGGCCATGCTGCCCCCAGGGAAACGGGGGGATCCGCACCAGGGGGCACCACTGCCTTCGAACTGCCGCAGCCTCAGCTCCCCCACGCTCCTCCATATGAGCCCTTGGGTCACAGGTGCTAACGGGTGCTGGCGAGGAATAGTGGGAACAGCCCCCAGGGCCTGATCCTGACCCATCTCCCCCTATTCCCACCCTCCCCGGCCTCTCCTCCCCTCCCTTTACCCCCAGCAGCCCTTTACCACCAGACCTCATCCCTTCAAACCCTGTCAAGCTGTAACCTGGGCACTGAGACAGCCGCTGGCGCCGGGGCCGAACTGTCTGGTCCCACTTCAATTGCAAACCCGTGGGATCAGGACAGCTTCTTTCCTCTCGTTTCGTACGGCACTGAGCACACTGCCAGCACGGGCTGAACAAAAGCTTCTTGACCTACTAACTCCTGGCTGGCAACATCGTTAACATTGCACTCACCTTCTTTTCTCCTCCTCAACAACCAAATTCACCGCTGCCAGTGGGAGGCAGATTGGCCTGTGCCTACTATGTGCTTTTAGGGATAAAAGGGGAGCCCATTAGGATGAGCTGTCTCTGCAAGCTGCTGGGACAGCCACTTAACAGGCACAGAACATTCAACTTTGCCCCCTCCTCCCTGACCGGCAATAAGTAATGGTGGCAAACGCTGCCCGCTTGCCTGCAGCCCAAAAGTCAGGGAGGATGAAAGCTGCATAGCCACCTGGGCCAGAGCTGCACGGCCACCCAGGCCAGAGCTGCATAGCCACCCGGGTGAGAGGCAACCAGGCGAGAGCTGCATGGCCACCTGGGCCAGAGCTGCACGGCCACCAGGGTGAGAGGCACCTGGGCAAGAGCTGCATGGCCATCCAGGTGAGGGGCACCTGGGTGAGAGCCGCATGGCTACCCAGGCCAGAGCTGCAAGGCCACCCCAGCAAGAGGTGCACAGCCACCTGGGTGAGAGGCACCCGGACGACAGCTACACAGGCACCCAGGCCAGAGCTGCAAGGCCACGTGGGCCAGAGCTACATGGCCACGTGGGCCGCCGGAGCTGCACGGTCACTCAGGCCAGAGCTGCACGGGCACCCAGGTGAGAGGCAACCAGGCGAGAGCTGCATGGCTGCCCGGGCCAAAGCTGCACGGCCACCAGGGTGAGAGGCACCTGGGCAAGTGCTGCATGGCCATCCAGGTGAGGGGCACCCGGGTGAGAGCCACATGGCTACTCAGGCCAGAGCTGCAAGGCCACCCAGGCCAGAGCTGCACGGGTACCTGTGTGAGAGGTGCAAGGCCACCCAGGCCAGAGCTGCACGGATACCTGGGTGAGAGCTGCATGGCCACCAGGGTGAGAGGCACCTGGGCAAGAGCTGCACGGGCACCCAGGCCAGAGCTGCATGGCCACCTGGGCAAGAGCAGCACGGGCACCCGGGTGAGAGCTGCACAGGCACCCATGTGAGCCGGCAGCAGCGCCCATGGGACTCCCGTGCAGTGCTGGTGCAGCCCTTGCCACGTGGCTGGAGCGTGCCGTCGTAGCCTGGGTGGAAGCAGGCCAGGGCCGGTGGCGGGTGCGCCTCGGGCACGGGGCACCGAGCGTCCCCGGGGCCTGCTGCACCTGCAGGCACAGCCCGGGGGGGTTATCGCCACCTCTGGTGCCAACCAGCCCCGCGGAGCCCCGGGAGAGGCCGGGGCGGGGGGGCCCGGGTCACCCCCCCACACACACAGCCGAGCGGCAGCGGCCCAGCCCGGGCCCTCTCCCGGGGCCGCAGCGAGCCCGGCGCTGCCCGCCCGCCCCCTCGCCCGGCCCCGCCGGTACCTGGCCGTACTCCAGGCCGCCCAGCCCTTCGCAGCACTCCCGCGGGAAGGGCCGGCCCCCGCCCGCCGCCGCCGCCGCCGCCCGCCGCCCCGCGACCGGCCCGGGCCCCCCCGCCATGGCCGCGGGGCCGGGGTCGCACCGCCACCGCCGCCGCCTCCCCCGCCCGGGGCCGGCCCCGCGCCGAGCCCCGCGGTGGCGCTGACAGGAAGCGTCGTCCCGCCTCCGCCTCCGCCGCCGCCGCCGGTCGGGCCGCGGCAGCGCGGGGGGAGCCGGGCGCGGCCGGGCCGGGCCGCGGGGGAAGCACTGACCTCGCCACGGGCCCGGTCGCCTCCGTCGCGGGCTGCGAGCGTGTGTCCGGCCGCGGCAGCGGGGAGGGCGGCCCGAGCTGCCGCCGCCTGGACTTCGACCCTGC
Source organism: Phalacrocorax aristotelis (assembly GCF_949628215.1). NCBI lineage: Eukaryota > Metazoa > Chordata > Aves > Suliformes > Phalacrocoracidae > Phalacrocorax > Phalacrocorax aristotelis. The sequence continues at coordinate 3,654,118 of NC_134285.1, read as the reverse complement.
CCGGTGAGGCAACCGGGCTACCCCCCCCCCCCAACGGAGCGGGAGGAACGGGGCCCCCGGAGGACAGGGCTTCGCCCCACCGGTCACCCGGCGTAGGGCCGTGCGTGGGAGCCGGGGTGAAACACCCCGGAGGGGAGAGTGGGCAAGAAATCGGGGTGCCAGCGCTGCGGGTGGGGGCAGAGACCCGGCCCCACCGACCCCTGCCGTACCCCTGCCCGTATCCCTGCCCGTCCCCCTGCCCCTCTTCAGCGGTTACGCCAGGACCAGGGGGAGCGAAACAGCTCCAGTGGCTTCCTGGTACCAGAAAGGCCGTGGAAATTAAACATTGCATGCCCAACATTACTAATTCCAGGGCAAAATGTAAAGCCATCAAGCCTGGATGTATTCTGAGGACAATTCACTGTACCCTTTTCCCCTCAGCAAGTGTAATTTTTTTTTTTTTATTGCTGTTATTACTCCTACGAGTATTATTTCTCTTCTTCACTCCTCTCTAGGATGTTTCTGGTTGATGCACCTCATGGGCTGCGGTCCCAGACCTGCCTGCGCGTGGCAGGTAGTATGATCCCCGCACACCTCGGAGGGTCTCTGCATGGACCATCCACTTTTGCAGACCCTCCTTTGAGGGGAAATAAATTTTCTTCAGAAGGGAGTTTGATATGAAGGAAGCCTCTTGAATGAGCTGCAGATGTCCTTCCCAGAGATCTCATGGGAGTGGGGAAGGGATGGGACATCCGAGCACTCGTGCCCTTGGCGGGCACTGAAAATGCCCTTGGCGGGCATGAGTGATGGCTCACATGAAACCCTCCCTGGCAAAATGGAGGTTGCGCTTCAGGAAACCCAGGGGATCCCAGCTACAGCTCTGTCCCCCACGGGAAACTGCCTTGCCTTAGTTCTGCTGCTCCAAACCCGTCGCTGCACCAGCACATCCCCACCTCCCCACCTGCAGGGTCAGCTCCTGCACTCGGGGTGCTCACACAGGGCTGGGCCCCATCCTGCCTGGGCCCCACAAGCATGTTCACCGTGCAAATAGCAGCACCGGTCTGGTTCAGGGTGAGGCATGTATGATGGCACTGTGGGTGGGAGCAGCATTCCCTCTGGATGATCTCCAGCTGCTTCCGGCCTCTTCTCCCTTGCGCTGGATAATTTTGCTGTGCCAAGTGTGTAATTATCGCCTCTGTCATCTCCCAGGCTGGGGTGCGGGAGCAGATGGGAGGATGTTTATTTTGCGAGTCCCACCAGCTGGGTGCTTGGGGCAGCAGGGAGAGCGAAGGGGATGCAGTGGGGAAAGCAGTGATGGCTGTGTTCAGAGGGGAGGAAATGTCCCCCCTGGGGAGGGAATTAGCGGGAAGAAACCACCTCCAAACCATCCCCCCGGCTGCAGCAGGAGGACAGCCCGGTGCTGCCAGCACTGCCAGCTGGGAAAGGACAAGGATGCAGTGGGAGGCTGGAAGGAGGAATGGGTCTGGCCGAGAGATGGAGGGAGGGATGGACAGTGAGGAGGTGCAGAAGGATGAGCTGTCTTACGGGCTCCTCTCTCGAGGCCAGCAGAGCTGGGCTGTCATGAGCACATCTGCCCTGTCACCCCACATTGGGGGGCACCCAGTGAAGGCATGTGCTGCAGGAGCCAGTGCCCTACCATCAGCTCGTCTGAGTTTGGGGCGGGGAATCACAGCAGAGCCCCCACACTATTCCTGGTGCCAAATCCCCTGTCCAGGGAACATTTTCCACATTAGAGGGACAGGGGATGTTTGCAGCGGTGGGGCCCCTCTGTGCCGGCCTCCATCCCACCTCGGAAACATCCCAGCAGCTGTGAAGGAGACAAAGAGGGCTTTCTGCAGGGCTGGATTTTAATTTGTGTCCCCATCCCTCCCCTTCTCCCTGTGGCATGCCTTTTATCCAGCTCTCCGTTTCCGAGCACCGAGCTAAGGAAGAGGGCATTGCCCTTGGCTTTCCCAAGTCCCTTCTCAGCTTGAACCGCCCCCAGTGCCCTTTGAAATCCCACCACAACCCCAAGAGGTCACCGATGAATATGGAACTGCAAATGCCTGCGTGGGCAGAAGGCACTTTAACCAAGTCATTCGTAACGGCGGCGATGAGCTGCCCTGTCAGAGGGAGGACTGGGAGCTGGCTCGCCAGTTGGCAGCTGTTAATGGCACAGAGGGATTGTGCAGCCACCGTTGCTTCTGCTGGCATCTGCTGCAGCGGCACCGAAGGGTTTCCACACGTTTGACACGCTCATCGCGTGCAGCTCAGCAGTGCATGCGTGCGTCCGTCCGGTGAAGGATGCTCATGTCACTCCAGTGAAGGATGCTCGCTGTCTGTGAGTTAGCAGGACACTGCGGCTCAGTGAGCTGCAGTTTGCTCAGGAGCATTTCAAACACAAGGAGGCCCAGGGGGCTCCCAACATGTGGAAATCCAGGGCAGGGAATGCTGTCGGGTGGGTTTGCCTTAGAAATGGGACATTGGTTGGGAAACTGTAGCCAGGTCAACTTCAGCACAGAGGGACGTCTCTCCTTACGAGCCCAGGAGAAAGCTTCCAGGCCAAAGGATGGGTTTCCTTGCTGAGAAAAAGGGAAAAGGGGATATGAAGCGCAGACAGCTTCCACTTTCTGCAGGCAACTCCTGCTGCCATCCTCTGCAAAGCAGGACAAGCTCATGAACTCCCCTGCGTGCCTGCAGCTCCTATAACTCCCCTCTCACCCATCGCTCCAGCCAGTGAAACCAGACTTTACGGTTGTCCCCAGTGGGCCTTGGTGGTCACTGGAAAGGGCGGCGACCTTGGTTTCTCATACCCGAGCTTGCCATCTGCCCGGTCTCACCCCACCTACGTCCCTTGCTGACAGAGGTCCCATGGGCGCAGTGTGGGGCTGGGGCCTTTTTCCCAGTCCTTTGCGTCCCCTTCCCCAAGGGCTATGTCATGGTCCACATACTCAAACCTGCCCTGGAATAAAGCTGACCCCCATGGGTTTAACCCTTGCAAACCTCCAAGGGCTTGGACTGATGGATCATGGAGATCAAGGACAGAGTATCAAAACATACGGTAAAGGATGGCATTGCAAGCCTAAAGAGAAGCAAATAGCGCTGGAGCACATAGCTGAAACCTTGGGCAGAAGCAGCAAATTTGCAGATATTCTTCTGTCCTCCATCAGATAACACGTTGTCACCAGCGGTGCAATGCTGCAATCCAGACCTGCAATCCTAGTGGAAATCCTCTAGTGTTTGTGCTGGAGGTTAGCTCTATTTATATTCTGATGAATGATTTACTCGAGTAATTGGCACACAGCTCCCCTGTTACAGATCATAAAGAATTAATCACGAGATTTTCAATGCTCCCCTATCAATTTTATTAGGCTTGATTGAACACGGTGGATTGGGAACATATGGTATGTGAGTCGGACTCTGCTCCCAGTTACACCCTGGTTAATGCTGGGGACTCGCTCGGCTGCTGATCCCTGTAAATCTGGAGAAGCAGCTGCTCCTTCCCTTCTTTCCATCCCCTGACTGCTTCTTGCGTTCCATTAAATGCCCAGGGATGCAGAGAGTAAGCAAAATCAACTCTATGTACCTAAATTCTCCAAAAGCCTGACATGCTCCCAAACTGAAAGCCAGGCTGGGAAGAGGATGCTTTGCTTCCAGCTCCTCCGTGTATCAGCATGAGCCAGAAACTGGAGCCAAATGCTTGGGAGCTTGAGATCTGCCCCTAGAGCAGTCATCGAACAGCAGCCCCTGCGAAGGGGACATGTCACGGCGTGGGAGGCTTGTCACTATTGAAAGCTGAGGTTGCCTGTGTTGGCGTCGGGGCATCCTGCCAGGCAGGTTTGCCCATGGGAGATGCTTTCCTGAAAGAAAGAATTAGCAACAAGAAGTACTAAGACCCGCAGGAGCAGGATGACACATTCCTGCCCTGAACCAGCATAGCATGGTTCCCTGGAGCAGAAACCTCCTAAAAAGCCATGTCCCCTGTGTGGCTCCCTTCCTGCAGAGAACCAGAAAAACCTCCAAATTTTCCATGTTGAAGGCTCACAGTCTTCCCTTGCTTTTTTGCCTGTGGGTGTTGTTATCATTCTAGCTTCTGTGCAGTCGTGATGCACTGAAGGGGACGGTACGGGGCCCTGCTCCAGCTTGTGAGCAATGCTCACCCCTGGTGAAGCTGTTCTTGCTGTGCTCCCAGTAACTACACCAGTATCTCGATAGGTGTTTGCAGGAGGGAATGGGGACTTTGGGTGTAGATGGAGTTCCTTGCATAAGCATAGCTTATCCTGGACCAGGCTTGCAGAGCAACCGGTCTGGCACAGCTACAGCCCACGTCCCCATCTGCTGTCTTGAGCAGCTGCATTGAAGGGCACCGAAAAGTTATTGCCAGTAACTCTTGGCAGGAGCCAGCGAGGAAACCTCCCTCCGGGGAGAGCTGATCTGGGGAGGGCAAAGCAGAAACTCAGCAGAGGACAGAGCAGGATCTGTCCTTCCTGCAGGCAAAGGGGAATAACAACCGCCCCAGTCAAAACACTTTGCATACACAAGGTCCTGGTTTGGGAGCAGAGCAGGCAGGACCTTGCACAAGGGCCTTGCCAAGTATCCTTGTGCTCCGATTGCACAGGGCTGCCTCTTCTCTACCCTGCCTGTGCTGCCTGCACCCGGCCCAGCTCTCCAAGGCCTTGCTGTGCCCATGCTTCTGGGTGAGCACGCCTCGCAAACACCCAGGCTCTGCGAACCCCCCAGCTGACTCGAGGTTACGTTGGCAGCTCGGAGCTGGGGAGCACCGCCGCGGGTCTCGCTACGGTGCTCTGCCCTGGCAAGAACCACAGCTTGCATTGCTTTAACCCAGGGCATCGTGCCCTCGTCACACATTGGTGGGGAGAACTGCAGACGGAGGGGATGGACACAGAGGGACTAAGGTGCATCTTTCCAGCCTCAGCCTATTTCCAGGGAGCTCCAGTGCCCCACAGAGCCCTGCATGTGGTGGGCACTGCGGGAAGAAGCGGGCTCCCTCCGAAGGATGCCACGTTGTCAGAGGAGCTTCCTGGCATCTCTGCCCTGAGCCCGGCGGAGACAACATTTAGGCAAGGATTGACAACAGCTTCCCCACTCAAGGCCACGTTCATCACCAGCATGTCTCTAATGAAGCGGAGGCTTTTCTTTCTGGGATCAATGAATCCACCGATTGTGACCTGTCTGCTAAGTGGGAAATCAGGTCTCTCCCTCCCTGAACTCGTCTGAGCTCAGCTCAAACAGCAGGCTCTGTCCCCAGGGTACTCTGTGTCGCTTAATTGCAAACCCTGTGTCTGATTAGAGAGCAGCAGCGAAGGCGTGCGGAAGCCCTTGCTACCGCAGCCCAGCAGAGCAGCGGCTGCTCACCCAGCCTGGGAGATGGGTGGACGTTTTGGGGCTCCAGGAGGGTGGAAATCTCCCTGGCTTTCTCTTCTCCAAAAGACCCTGACTGCACAACTGGCTGGGGGGTTTATTGCCAATCTGCTCTCCCCTAAAGCCCTAAATCCCCCAAAACATTTCAGTCTCTCCAAAGTACCTTTCATGGGGACAGATGCTTTAAGAGAAGCTGAGGCTTTTCAAAGCAGGAGGCAGCTGAAAAGGTCACTGCCACCACATCCCCTGGCCACAAGCATGTCCCATACCGGAGGGGGGAAACAACCCCCATCGCTCCCTGGGTGATTCAAAGAGGCCGGGCAGCTTTCCCTGCCTGCACCTCCCAGTCCTCTCTGCACCTACAAACCACCCCGTACACCCCCAGCACCTTTGACTGTACAGTGCAAGCCACAGAGGGCTCAACCAGCCTCCAGAAAACTTCCCTGCACACTGTCAGCCCAGGGATACAGGGCATTGCTCCAGACATGTGTAATCAGGATGTCCCCATTAGCTGAACAGCCAGGTTTCGGATGCCGAGCTGCCCAGACGCTCGCCTAGAGCTGAGTCACAGCACCCAGCATCACCTCCACGGCCATCTCTCATCCCTCGCTCTGCTGGCAGCCAGCTTTTCCCAGGCAATCAGTCTTGCTCTCAGATGTGACACCCAGGAGGGCTGCACAGAAAAAAAAAAGAACTCATCGAGGACTCAGCAGGGGGCAACGCCTGGTAGTGGGGGCTGCTTTGTGCCGTGCGTGACAGCCTCCGCTTTGTGCCCGGCCTCAGCTCTGCAGAGAACTGGGCTTGGAGCTTATCTGGGGCATCAGCCCTTCCCAGAGTAGTCTCTCAAAGCTGCAGAGATGTGCTGTGCCTCTGGGCTAAAACCACCCAGGGAGCCCCTTGGGGAGGGCTGATTTGCAGGTCTTGGACACAAACACAAGCTTGCAGGGGTTGGAGAAGAGGCTTCCATGGGGGTACGCAGGTTTATCCCAAAGAACCACAGAGCAGGCTATAAATACATCCTCAGAGGATCACTCCCCCTCCTCTTTGATGTTTTGCTGTTATTTACTTCAAACCCACTCCTGCTGCTGTTATTTTTATCTTCCTTTCCCTCTGCTTTTGCGGCTGTTTATGAGCTGCATCACCAAAAGCATCACCAAAAGGAAGACGGAAAGAAGGTTGGAGACCCTGGGAAGAAGGTGGGGACATTGGGACAGCAGAGTTCCCGTGGTCAGCGAGCTCCCTGGCTCCCAACATGGTGCCATACCAGCAACACACAATGGCAAGAGCTCTGCCCTCGTGTCCTGTGGGTGAGGGCATGGCAGCCCCCCGAGCAGGTTGTTCCTCCACTCCAGGCATCATGCTTGCCCTGGGCTGGACAGATATTGAAAGCAGAAGGGGTGTAGAAGCCCAGGAGATCCTTTTCCACATTCTCCCTGGTGCATCCCAGGGGCTTTCTGCTCCGCTTCCATCCAACCTTTGGCCAAGCACTTTCTTCCCCTGGGGTGAACCAGTCCAGCTTGGCTACAGCCCAGTACTGAGCGCTGCCAGCTCCCAGCAAGGCCAGCTCCCCCTGCCATCCCTGAATCTCATCATGAGGCAGCAGGTCTCTGTAGGACTAAAGCAGTAGGCGACCAAAAGTGCCCCCCACTGTGGGGATGGGACTAACAGGGTCTCCTGCTGCTCCCCAGCCACCAGCATTTGTTGAATTTGCAGGAAATTGGTCTCCCTGCGATGCCAAACCCCTGCCAGAGCCAAAGGAAACCAGGCAAGCGGCTCAGAAATTAATGAAAGTGGAGGCGATGTGAGTAGTCAGACACAGATGAGCTTAATTCCCTTAAACGAATTAAAAATACATTGCTCCTCACCACCAGGAGCTGAGAGCCCTGAATCACGGTAGCAGGAGGGGAGGGTGAGCTGTGAGTACCAGCTGCTCCACTGATCCCCTCCCCACCTGGCCACAGGACAGGGAGGGTCCTGCCTTGGCCCTTGGACCCCCCCAAGTCGAGCAACCAGGTTTTGCTGCCACAACCTTCCCCGTAGGCAGGCTGGGAGCTGGGTGCCATTGCTGGGTGCTGATTCAACTCATTTCAGCAAAAAGAAGCTGCTGGAGCCAACTTTTTAATTCTCTTCCTTCACCTTTTCAGCAAGATGAAGAACACCAAGCACAAATTGATCTTTGCAGTGTAGAAAACAGGGCCTGAAACAAAAGGACTGTGGTTTCCCCACCTAAACCAAAGCAAACTGTTTACCTTAAGGCGTTTAATCCCCTTATTGCTGAAGACAAGATGCTGTCCCTGCTCCTTCTTCTACAAATCCCTCCTTCTTCCCACACCCAGAGAAGCCAGAATCTGCCTGGAAGTACCAAAATCCAGACGTCCCCTTTGCCAGAGTGCCTGCCTGCAGCATCACACCCTTGCCAAGAATTAGGGGTTTTTTTTGCAGATCCCCATAAAAAGGGCAACTGGCTGGGCTGCAGGTCACTGCCCGGGCAGGGGTGCAGAGGCTTCGTGACGGCCCCGGCTCTCGGGATGGATTCTTTCTTCTGCGGTTTGCTGTTGTGTTGGGGAGCCCCTGGGACCCCATTTGGACATCAGCTGCCGACGGAGAAATTGAATCCAAAGGGCAGAGGGGGAAAGAGGAGAGGCTGGATCAGGGCTGGGAGGATGGGGTGGGCCTGGCACCCACTGGCCACAGCCCCATGGCAGGGCATGGGATGTGGGCACGTCAGGGGTGGGGGGAGGACAGCCCAGCTGGAAGCACGGCCAGAGCAGGAATAAAGAGGCTTTTCCAGCAGATGGGTTTAGCAGAGGCTGCCATGAATTCTTCAGTATGGGGAAAACTTTAAATCCCAACAGGCTGCTCCTCTCCAAGGTCTGCTCCAGGCCAGACGGGCAGGCGTCCCGGGAAGCCTCCTGGCGTGGATTGCACAGGGGGTCATGGCAGTCCCTGCGGTCTCTGCTAGTTGAAGACCAGCAAGGATGGATGCTGGGTGATGGGAAACCATGCCTGGGGGCAGCTGGTGGCTCCAGAGTACAGGCACCCTCCATGGGGGCACCCAGGGCCCTGCTCCCCCCTGCTGCTGAGGATGCTGCGATGGGAAGCAGCTGCTCTGGGCTGCGAAAGCCCTGGGTTATCCCTGCGGACGGGCCGACCCCGTGCCAGCAAAGACCCAGCTGCTGGCACCAGCCCTGGTTTCCAAGGCAAGGCTCAAGGCAGTTGCTTCTCCTCCTGCCTCGGTGCTGGCCAGCGTCTGGCCCCACACCAGCTGCTGGGGATCAGCACTGGGCTGCAAACAAGTCTCAGCTGTGTGGAGAGCAGTTGTGTCCCACAGCTGGTAGGGGAGTGCAGGACGACATTAATCAGGAAAAGAAATTACCTCCATCTCCTTGTGCCTTTCATTAAAGCCAAACCTGGCAGCGTGTGCTTTTTCTCCCAGGCAGGTGCTTAGTGGGGATGGGTGCCCCCGGGTCGGAGGGGACATGGGTGCATGTGGGGAAGGAGGCAAGATCCAGCCGCTTTGCAGCACATCGGTGCATGACAGCTGGGCATCACCTCCGCGGTGCTGGGCAGGACTGTGAGCTGTGCTGCACCCACTGCAAGCCTGCTCCAGCTTTCCTTAAATGCTGCTTTTCATCCCCCCACATTGGATATTCCCCATGTGGCTGCATCTGGATGCCTCCTCCCTGCTCCATCAGCTTACAGCATGACGGAACAACCCAAGCAGGCTCGCAAAACACTGGGTGCAGGACCCACAGGTGCAGTACCCAGGGGTGCAGTGATGGGATGCAAGACCACTGCAGCTGCCAAGGAGCATTCTGTGGTTTCATGATTGGCCCCAAATCCGGCCCCGCTGGGTGCTGGTGGAGGGAAGCTGCTTGCAATCTATCACCTCTCCGCCCGGCACATGGAGAGGAGAATAGGCTTGGGGACATGTGGTATGGGTTCAGGGCGCACTCTCTCTGCTTGGCTAAAATGACACTAATTAAGCCCCTCGCAGCGTGCAAAAGCTATTCCTACAGGGCAGACAATTAACCTTGAAACTTGGCTTTTAGTGCTTGGAGGGGAGCGAATTTTTCATCCTGTTACTTCCCCATGCTATTAAGCTAATCCTAGAGACCGCAAGGGAGAAGCAGCGTTACACGTCTGCAGCTCCCAGCCTTGCCAGGAGCACAGCGTGTGGCCAGCAGCCTCATGCTCCATCCCTCCATCACACTTATATTTTCACCCACAGTCTCCAACAGCATCATCATCTCTGGGGAGTGCGGTGAACAAGGGATGTGACCAGGGGCACACAGCAAGGCAGAGGCATTACACAATTGTTACGGTCAGAAGAAAATCCAGCCTTCTCTGCGCGCGCTGGACGCAGTGCCAGCCTGGCCTTGACTTTTCAGGGAGTTTTCCTGGAGGGACAGCATGTCCCCAGCTCTCCAAGGCTGTGGCTGCTGGCACGGCATCACCCCAGCCCATCTGCGGGAGATGAGCCACTGAAGTTTTGTTTTCCTGGAAGAGGAAGGGAAGGACAAAGGAGCTAGAGAAAGGGGGAAGATTTGGCCCATGGAGTTCAAACCTTGCTGGGGGGGCTGGGCATGTCCCTGGGCTGCCCTGTGTCCTCCCCAGAGCTCGCAGCTCCTCTCCTCCCCAGCTTCCCTCTCGCCCCCCCAAAACGTGGCTGATGACAGCACTGAGCTTGGGGACACTGGGGAGAGGAGCTGGCAGCTCGGCCTGACCCTGCCATCAGCAGAGACAAGGAGAAAGGGAGGACGGATAATGCACAAAACCCCACCACGGGCTGCCGTGCAGGGACACCAGTGCATAAGTAACGTGTTTAAGCAGTAAAAAAAACCCCCAACCTGCGGACATTTGTTGCAACAAGCTGCAAAAATTAACCAAAATGGTCGATTGCCCAAAGAAGAGAGCGCTGGGAGGGCATCGCTGTGGCACAGGCACCCACAGCCACCCGGCATCGGGCAGGGCTCTGGCAGCACTCCAGACCTGAGCCAGCCCTGCCAGGGCAGCCGTCCCTGCAGGCGAGTGCCTGGGAAAGCGGGACAGGAGGGTGAGAGGGACCCCAAAGCCATGAGACACAGAGGGCAGAAGCCAAGAAGAGGGCTGGGGAAGCAACCCTCTCTGCCTGGGAGGAGACACATCTACCTGGCAAAGGCCTCAGGGTTTTTTGGGACAGGGGAAATGCATGAAAGCCACCAGGAAGGGAAATGGGAGCGTGTTTTGGAGTGTAACATCAGGAAAGCTCAATGCTGGCCGCACAGCCAGGTCAAGCAGCAGCTTGTGAGCAAAATGCATCTGGGGTGACGAGCAGCAGGTGATTGATTTGGCAAATGCAAATAATTTCTCCGTGGCTCAATTAATCTCAATTAACACCTACATAGCAAAGCCTTTTCCCCTGCAATCTTGGGTTAAAATCTGATTTTCCCCCATAGGCTGCCCTTGAGCAGCTCTTGCTCAGCTGTGAGGTGAGCAGTGGTGGAGGAGGGGTGGCCCCATGGGTCCCCTACCTCCAGAGGTGAGGACAGGGCATCCTGGTGATGTTGCTGCCAAGAAGTAAGAGAAGACATGCAAGATGTGCTGCTCCAGGCGATGATGGTGCCATGAGAAAGTACTCCAGCCTTTGGGGGTGCCCAGGTGAGATGGGAAAGGCTGTGCTTGCTGGGCCTCCCCTGTTTGCTGGGGTGATGCAGCAGGAACCTTCCCCCAAAAATGCACGGAGCAGCCCACAGCTGACATGAGCAAGGCACAGGCGGAAAGCTGGCTGAGCCAGATGAGAGACAGGTTTGCCTGCGGGAAGTTTAACACTGTTGTGGTTTCTGGGCTCGTGTTATCTGTATCAGCCCAAGCCACCCTGCAAATAGACATTTTCCAGGTGCTCCTTCAACCAGGCCACTCAGCATTTAGCTCAGGAGCTGCAGCCATCTCCCTTAGCTGCATCCTCCAGAGAGGTCTTCCTCATCTTCAGCAACCCCTTTCCACTGGTGGGACCTGCAAACCTTTCCCTGACCCCCCTCTCCCCCACCGAGCCGAGTGCTGGCTGCTCAGCTTCTGATCCCAGCCTCAGCGCCCCAAAATAGAAGCAAACCTCCTACCTGAGCACTACTGTAAGTGCTTTCCCAGCTTGCTGCACTAATTGCTTGGCCTTTAAATCAGAGCATGGAGGGCTACAGCGGCCCTCAAGGAGCCATTTTGTATGTGGGTGCTGTTTCTCTGAAATGGCCTGTTTTTAAACTGCTTTCCTCTTTTTCTTGAGGGGGTGGTACCTTACAGAGGCTGGGTACAGTGACTGAAGGGAGAGCTGCACCGTAAAAGCCAGTCTGCTGCTAAATCTGTTGAAAAAAATGATGCTGCAAAGTGCCTTTGCAGTTGTTTAGTCATTTGTTAGCCTGGCTGAGGGGTGATTTGCGCGGCCACGCTCTGCTTGTGTGCACAAGGAGCGGCTGCAGAGCATCATGTAGGGTAAAATCCCCTTAGTGCGTATGGGGACCAGAGGGAATGTCAAGAAAGGAGGATGAGCAAGCACTGCTAAGAGATTGTCTTTTTTCTGGGTGACTTTTTTTGGCTTGTCTGCCTCACTCTCACTTTTGCAAAGTGATGCTCATCTTCTCCAGGGCTCCCATGGAGGTAAATTCAGCTCCCACTGCCTTGCAGCTTTTGGCTCCCCAAGAACCATGCCTGTGAAAGACACTTTTCCTGCAGCTCTGTTGCTTCTCACAGTTAGTTTTCATGCTTAAAAAAAAGAGTAGGTGCCTGGAGTAGCAGATGGGACTGGCTTTTCCTGCCTGCTATAAATCACAGGAGAGGTTTTACCTTTCTGGGATGAAGCCATGCTCTTGGAGCACTGATCCTGCTGGAGCTGGCCTGCGAGTGGAGGCACAGCCGGCTGCCAGCACCGTCACCGCTCATCGCTGTGTCTTTCTCTCCAGGAGAAAAAGACAAACCGACCTTCTGCGCCTCTTCTGCAGAAGTGGCAAGGTCCTAATGGGATTGCTAAATCATGGCCATACTTTGGAGCGTCCTTCTGCCGGCGTAAATCAGCCCCACTGAAATCGCCCGCATTGTGCTGATTTACACCGGTGCGGGGAGGAAGATGCTGGATGGTTTATCTGAGCACCCCTGTCCTCTGAGTGGTGGCAGGCAGCCACAAATCGTCCGGCAGCGATGGAAATAACTCACCAGCCCGAGCTTGGCCATGGGGGATGAGGGAAATATGTAAAGCCAAAGGGGTTTTGGAGTGGCTGTGGGAATGAGTTTCAAAATATAGAATAGACTATTTTCAACTGGAAGGGACCTACAACGATCATCTAGTCCCACTGCCTGACCACTTCAGGGCTGGCCAAAGGTTAAAGCATGTTATTAAGGGCATTGTCCAAATACCCCTTAAACACTGACAGGTTTGGGGCATCGACCACCTCTCTAGGAAGCCTGTTCCACTGTTTGACCACCCTCCTGGTAAAGAAATGCTTCCTAATGTCTAGACTAAACCCCACTGGTGCAGCTTTGAACCATTCCCATGCATCCTATCGCTGGGTGCCTGGCAGAAGAAATCCCCTTGGAGACCTCCCAGGCCTGCTGGAGGCTGGGTCTCTCCAGGATTTTGGGGGGGTTTAGCATGCACCTTGTTTATCTTGCAGGAGACGCAGCCTTCCCGAGTGTGTGTGGTGCAGGACGGGGTGAGCAGGCACCGAGCTCAGCCCCGGGCTGTTTGCATTAGGGCAAATGGTTATGAGTGGCTGGTTGCTCCAAAATTGGAAGGGATAAATGTGGAGTGGAATGCATGCCAGCCGACTGGGCTGTGTTAAACCCGGCGTGAGCGCTTAGCTGTGATAAAGCATCGGCACTGAGGAGCTTACAGACGCGTGAGCTGGCGGCCAGCGAGCTGGGCCGTGCTTTATCGGCATTCGCAGCGGCAAAGCGGCAGTGCCGGCTCCAGGGAGCGGGGCTGGCTGGGACCTGTGCACTGCTGAAAGCCACCATGTCCCCAGGTGTCCCCAGCCCTGGGGAAAAACTGTCTGCAGCCCTGCAGGTTGCACTTACCCCTCTCGATGACTATGGAGTTGAGGTGCATATACATAATATAGCCTGCTCTATCCACTTTATAAGGTCCATGCAGGATTGTATTACCTGCACGTGCTGGGGTAGACCAGGGCTGGGGAGATCCAGAGCTCCCACGTGGTATTTCCTGCCCCGACGGTGCAGGACTGGCTGTGGGACCAGTGGCAGCTCAATGTGGGGGTGAAGGTTTCTGCTCTGCACAGGAGTATCTTGGCAGGCTGGCGATTCACAAGGATAAAATTTGGTGTCATGCCAAGGGCAATGCTTCGGAGGGAGTAGGAACTGCCCCAGTGTCGCACTGCCTGTCTCTTTGACCTCATGCTGGGCTGAACCAAAACTCCCATGATAGTAATTTGATTTATTTTCTGTTCCCCCCATTCTGTGCTGCAGAAAATCCAAAGCAGCGTTTCCCCAAAGTGTCAGCACTTTATACAGCACAAGACACAACGTGCTTCCGTAGGCACGGACACACAGATATGCACGCAGGCAGGATACAACTCCCAGGACTCATTTATACCCCTGCGCTTCTTTATAGCACAACAAATCCCCACGCTGGGTTACCAGGTCACAGCAATACCTGCAGCAGAAATACCTCTCTGCCCTAAGCAGCACGTTTTTATCCCAAGATGCTATTTGTTTAGTGCATTGTGATTCTAATTCAGCAGATGGTACCAACAGCTGCCAACCCTGCTTCTTATCTCCCTCCTAGCAGGCAGTGTTGACCCTACCTGACCCTGAGCAGGGCTCAGCCTGACACCCATGACTGTGTGGGTGAGGACGTCCCCTGGCAGGACCCCCAGTGTGGTCTGCACCCTGGTGGGTACCAGCCACCTGGGACCCAGAGGATGCTGCTGCCCAGGACCCGCTGCCTGGGCACTGCCAGGGGCTGCCCCAAAGCCAGGCAGAGGCTGCCACTTAGTGTTGGGAAGGGAGCACGGCTGCTGCAGGGACCTGGCAGAGTGCCTGCCGTCGGGGACAGGCCACCCCTCTGCTCCTTGGAGGGTCCCCAGGCTCCTGCTCATGCCCTGGGGTGCCTGAGCTCCCCCAGGGCAGAGCCCAGCCTGCCCTGGGTGCGGGTGGTCCCATCTAGTGATGGCCCTGCTAATCACTGCTAGAGGGGCTGATGGGGCTCATGCTCCTCTACCCCCCTGGCCTGTCCCTTGGGGTGCTGGCAGACCTCACCCCGTTGCCTTCACTGCTGCGTTATCCCCTGCCAACCCTGCACCCCCGAGGCACCTGATGGACGTCCTCGCCCCTCCCCGGGCACTGCCCACATCAGCTGTCATCGCGTTTTCCAACATCAACCAAGGCAGCCCCCAGCAGCAACACCAGCAGCCCCCTGCCCACCAGCAGCCCCCAGCCTGTGCTGCTCCCCAGCTCCTGTTTACCAGCTGGCACAGGCATCCCAAATCTGACAGGTTGGATGAACCCCAGCTCCGGCTGCTGTCCTGGTCACATTTCTACTTAAACACGGTGCCTTGTGCACCCTTTTCCTAGGGAATATGGCACAGAGGCACCCATGGGATGCAGGGTCCTGCTGCTGTCCTTGGTCTCCTGGGTGACTCTGTCAAACTCTTCCGTGTCTCAGTTTCCCAGAGAGGATCGATGGCAAATAAGCCCTTCACCCAGCTCCCAGGGTATCCTGGCTGCTGGAGCAGAGCTCACTGCCCCTTGGCCACATGGGGAAACTGAGGCAGGGCACAGCAAAGCAGGGTTGGGTGGTCCGGAGCTGGTCTGCACTCCCACCACCCCGAGTGTGCCAGCCACTCTCATCTCCCGCTCTTTCCCCTCATTACGGCCCGATTCCCTGGAGATGATGGCAGCAGAACGTCCTTCCCCCGTGATGTTATATTAGCTTAATAGCAATGTTCCACTCCATTTGAGAGGGGAATTTACAATGATCTCCGATTAGGACTGCCTTGGCAGCGGCATATGTCTGCCTGCTCGGGCTGGCCACCCAGGCCCACCCTGCCCTGCTCCGGGTTCAAGGGCTGAGGGTGCAAACTGGCCTCTCCCACTCATCACTCTCCAGTGCAAAAGCCTACATTTCCCTGCACCCCATTTCTCACCTGCCAGAGAGCTCGGGAGAAGGATGCACAGCTATTCCTGTGGATCTTTTTGCCCACACATCTCACCCTGGTAATGCCTGCAAGGCTGGCCGGGCACGGGTTTGCTCTTGCAACCCTGCTCATGGTCTTGCTTGCAAACGCTGCTCACGGTCTGGCTTGCAAACCCCACTTGCCATCCTACATGCAAGCTCCTGTCACGGTGTTTGCAATCCCCACCGGCAGCCCAGCAGGCAGCCCCCCGTGCAGGGCAGCCCCAACCCTTGCTCTGGGCAGCCCCAACCCTTGCTCTGGGCAGCCCCAGCCTTTGCTCTGGGCAGCCCCAACCCTTGCTCTGGGCAGCCCCAGCCTTTGCTCTGGGCAGCCCCAGCCCTTGCTCTGGGCAGCCCCAGCCTTTGCTCTGGGCAGCCCCAACCCTTGCTCTGGGCAGCCCCAGCCTTTGCTCTGGGCAGCCCCAACCCTTGCTCTGGGCAGCGCTGGCTCTGGTAGCCCCTGCCCTCCGGAGCACTGCAGGCTGCACAGCCCTGGCCCCTTCCTCGCCTCGAGCTGCCACTGCTCTTCCCTCGCCTCTGCCACAGACAGTTCTGGGATCACTTACCAATTAGTGTGGCCTGCTCATTAAAGCTCATTATCTGCCAGTGTGAACTTGGATGGGATTGTGCGGGCTTGGCAGGGGATCAAAATCTTCCTTCTTTCCAATCGCATCCCGCTCAGCTCCCCCGCTCTGGGAGCAGCCCTGCGGCCACACCAGAAGGCTGGGACACACGATGCTGCCTTTTAGAAAGAAAAAAGCCCAATGCCCACCAAATTAACCTGACCCCTCCCCACGGCAGAGACAGGTCGCTGCGCTGCCCCAGTGCTGCGACTGAGCAGGAGGACACCCAGGCTCGACATCTACCATGGCTTCCCAAGAAGCTGGGGACACACAGGGGGTAAACAACTGGACTTTTTGTCAGAATCTAAATCTCAGAGTCAAGCTCACAGCCCAACAAGTCCAGACTAGTGATTCTGGAGGCCAGGAGGCAGCTGCAGGTACTGGAGCGCCTGCAAGGTCACACCTGCCAACTGGCCGTGGCTCAGCCCGGTGGTGGTCCCCTGCATGCCCAGGGAAATCCCCAGGCAGGTCCTGGTCCAGCAGCCCTAGCTGCCCCCCGACAATTCCTGAGCCCCCGGCTGTGCCTGTGGGGTTTTGGGCAGCCCCCAGCACTATGTGATAGCGAGCTCAGCTTGGCTCCAGGGCACAGAGCCGGCAGCGATGGGGAAATACCAGCTGCCATCCACAGAAATTAGGTTTCTTCTCCGTGTGCTATGTTGTCAGAAGAGACTGGTCTCAGAGGTGTCTTGGCTATTTGCTGCTTTTAATTGCAAGGATAGAGGGGGAAGCACAAATCTCTGACAAAAACGTTCTTCTCCCCCCACCTCAGTGGGTGTTTGAGTTAAATAGGTGCTACAAAACCCAACAGAATACATGGCTTGGATGGAAACATCTCCGCTCAGGGAAGGAGATTTCACTGCGAGGGGACCCCTGGCTGTGGGGTGAGCTGGAGGGCAAAGCCCTGCGCTACCGTCCTGCCCCGCTGTGCCCCTTGCCATGACACCTCTGTGGGGCTGGCTTTGCTGTCACCGCAGGTGTCCCAGTCTCTGCCTGACACTGGGACATCAGTGCCTGGGGGGTAACATGGACCCAGGTCCCCAGGCAGGGATGGGGCTGTCGCTTTGCTGCCACAAGGGCTGGTCATGGTCATCCTGGACCTAGGAGGCAAGAAGCCAAAGCCTTTCCATTTGGGAAAATCAACCCCAAACACAGCCTGCTTTCATAAGAACCAGTGGCATGGGAGAGAGAGCCCTGGCTTTCTCAGTGCCTCCTTCCCCTCTTTCCCAAAGCTACCCTTCCCTAGGGAGTCACTAGGTCTGGCTTTCATTAGTGAATGAGCCTGTTTTGGTGAATGGCTCTTGTCAATATTGATTAAATTCCACCTTTCCACGTGCAGAAAAATCCTCTTGCAGTCTCTTCAGCGCTACCATCCTAAAATGACCTGGTTTAACCCTCCCATCCTCCTCCTCCAAAAACAACCCTCCAAGGTGAAATCACCCACTCACTGCTCCTTTGTTCATCTCCTGCATGGAGCCACCCAGTAACAAGACAAAAATCCACCAGCCAGTGGAAAGCAGCTGGTCTAAGTTCAAGCCAAACAGCCTCAGCTTGTGCAAGCCAGGGCTTTAGCACAGGACAAGCTGGGAAGGCTGTGCCTGCATCATTAACAAAATCCCCAGCAAATGCTCCCCGTGGCATCCAACCAGCTCTCCAGGGCTGCAAATTGTGCCCGGGAGCGTATTCTTCCCCAGCTCCTCCTTGCCAGGGTGCCTTTCACCGCAGACATCAATGTGCCTGCGTCCCATGCTGGCCTGGATTAACTGCCTCTTTTATTGCTGCCAATTACTGGCAGCAAAGATGGTGCAGGGATGGAGCATGCAAGATGGGTTACCACCTTCGCGGCCCTAATGATGTGAGGCTTTGCAGGCTGTGAAGGCAGCTTCAGCTCCCTGCGGAGTGGGGGATCAGCCCACAGTCCCCCACCTTGCTTCCCTGCACACCCCGCCTTTGCACCCTGCCACTGGATGCTGCAAATGGCTTTGCAGGGAGAGCTGTGTCCCCAAGCTCTGGCACGGATTGGGGGGCCAGGGATGTAAAAGTGATGCCCGTCCATGGTGACCCAGAGACCTTCCCGTGTGGGTGGGAGCAGAGGCAGCGTGGAGCTGCAAGCAGCAGACCACACTCGGCTGCTGCTGAATGCTCTGAGGATTCACGCTGTGAAAAGAATGAGCACATAATAGGATTTTCCGTCTCTTCAAAGGGCGTGTGAGCCAGGCCCCAGCGCTGTGCGGTGCCCTGGGAAGAGCGCTGGGAAGATCCCCTACCTCCCGGCCAGCGCTGCAGCTGCAGGGATGCTCCCAGCTGCAGAGCAGCCACCTGAGTGCTAATGGGGACCAGGGACCCCAGTCTTGTGAGGGCACAAGGCAGGGGGGCACCTCCTGCACCATGGGGTTTAGTGCTGCTGGTACCAAGGGAAGGCAGGGGGATGCCAAACCCTGGCGATGCTGTGCCAGGAGCCAAGGGAAAGTTCAACTGCCTCGACACAGCACGTTTTCACCAGGAACAGCTGCTCTGCTGCAAAAGCAAATGGGAAAGCAGACAGCAGGCTTTCCACTTCATACTTATAACAGCCAGGGCACGCACACGTTGCCACACCAAAGGCACGGAACACTCGCACCTCCTCTTCTGCACACACACATGTTGGCACCAGCCCCGGGGCAGAGCAGCTGCCCCCAGCGAGCCCGGGGTCCCTTGGCCCCCGACCGCCGCATAGGGGCAGGCGAGGGACCACCTGGAGGCTCATTTGAAGAGCTCCTGTGTCCCTGCATCTCTGCTCCATTTCTCCTCGGATGGCTTATCAGCAGTGACTTTCCCGACAGCAATCGATAGAAAACATTTTATCGCCTTCCCAGGCAGCAGGATCCTTGGAGTGGGTCTGATTTCTGTTTCTATGGTGACATCTTCCGGGCTTATGAAAGATCTTGCCTTTCTTGGTTGTTGTTGGGTGGTGGAGACAGGGGGTGGAGGGGGGCTGGTGCTATATTTTTTGTTGTTGTACATTTTGCCTTTTATTTTTTTTTTAATACTGTTTGCAGCGTAACAAGGAAGTCACCAGCCAGACAAACGCAGTGCCCGCAGCTTGCTGATGCTCGCTGGGGGGGGCCCCAGGGCAGCTTTCATCCCCGAAACATGCCACAGCCTCTGAAACCTATTGAGGCTTGAACACACGTTGGCTTAGCCGGGGCTGTCTCCCTCCTTCCCTCACCCCCGTCCCTCTTCCATCCCTCCAGGCTTCTCCTGCAAGGCCTAGAAAAAGCAGGGCCACACAGCAGGGATGGCCTCAAGCATAAGTGACTGCTCGGGGCGCTTTGTAGTGCAGCTTATTTTGCTCCTCAGCTCTGCTCCCTCCTCCTTCTCCTTCCTTTTTTCCTCCCACCACCTGCTTTGGAGGAGGAGGAGGGCATTTGCCACACAGCCCCCCGCCATCAGCCCCTGCCCCACTGGCTGCGGTGGCCGTGGGACCTGACCAAAGGGGCAAGGAGGGATGCCAGGGGGTTCACTTCGTATCGCTGGGACACAATCACTTGCCATCCCCTGCATGCAAATGGCCCGGTGCTTTTGCTGAGTTATCTGCACCTGAGGATTTCACTGCCTGCCTAATTAATGTCTGCATGGTTCCTTCTCGTTAGGCCTCCCTTTACGCCGTGAACGGCATTGCTTCCTGCTGCCTGCCCCTGCAGAAACAGCCCCTGTGCTCCAGCTGGAAGCCACCCTCCTGGAGCCTCTTCTGGGAGGTGGGTGGGTGGATGGGTGGATGGGTGGAAGATCTCTCATGTCCAGAGGTGACACCCTGCATGCAGCAACCCGGAGAGGTCGAGTAACACGAGGGAGCCAACAGCACCGTGCGCTGCCCGGCATGACACCGGCTGCGCCGCCCAATCTGGGATGTGCCACGAGGGCTGGCGCAAGGGCAGGGACGGCGCTGGGAGGGCCAAGGTGCTGCCGATGGCTTCAGTCCAGGTTGCCAGAGGTGGGTTTGAAAGGCATCACCAGCTTGGCAATACTCTGCCCACACCTCTCCCGTAACGATCAAGCCACACTGCTCTCTTTAATGTTTCTCAGTGGCACAGCCTGCACAAAAATAAATAAACAATATAAATCAGAGGTTTCTTCTTTTTTCTTTTTTTTTTTAATAAAGGGAAATGCCAAAGCTCAGAAAGTTGGAACTATGTCCTGGTGTTAAGACCAGCAGGGGATTACTCTGTGCATCGGGCACAGACCCAAAGCACTTGAAAGCAAGGGCAGGAATGGCTAACGCAGGCCTGCCATCACCTTACCCAGCAAAGAGAAACGCACCACCGGTGACACAGATCAAAAACCCTGCATATTTCATCTCAACACAATGCCCTTATCTTTGACCCAAAATAAAAATTATTCCTTGCTCAGCAATCTCAAAATACAAAATTATCTATGCGTGCATTAATGTCACTTATCAATCAACTTAAAATGCAAATCCACCAAGCATTTATCCCTGTTTTTACCATAAAAGGATGGTTACACGCCAAGCACCTCGCTCAACATTATTCTAGGGAACGGCAGTTACGATCAGCAAATCTTCTCCTGGCCATTGACAAATACTTGGATCCTCAGCTTCTCCTAATGGAAACAATCTGGCCGGTTCCTGAGAAAGGGCAAATCACGGCGGCCAGGAAGGAGAGCAGCACGTTCTCTTCTCTCCCCCCTTTTGCAGCCTCCTTCCCAAAAAAACCTCCTCAGATCTGGAGGCCGGTGCAGGGATGGGCGCCGGGGGAAGGAGCGCGGAGCTGGCTGGGAGCTCGGGTGGGAGCAGCGAGATAAACCCCTCTTTGCTCTCCGTGCAAGGGCAGCGGGGAGGACCAGCGTTATCGGCTGCTTCGGGGAGAGCCTGCAGCCCTTCCCTGCTGACAGCAGCGCTGCTCAAAGGGAAGCCCGTTTGCTAGGACACGCGGAGGGTAATTAGGGATTTGCAAGGCTAGGCATATTCTGCAAGTCTTTTTCTTCCTTTTTAAAGAAATGGGGGAGCGTTGGTGGTAAAAGGCGCTGTACAAGCAAAAGGAAAACACCAGGGAGCGCTTAAAGAAATGGCAAAGCACAGATCAAAACCAGACCATATTAAATGTCTTTCCAGATGACTGTGAGGCTGCTGCAGGGCTCTGGCAGGAGCGCGAACGGACAGACAGCAGGGCCATGACAAATATCAGTAAGAGCTCTGGAAAGGCTAAAAGTCCTTGGGCACGTGCCACGCTCCAGCTGTGAGGAGCAGGAGAGCCCCCCTCGAGCGGGCTGTCCCACCGGGCCTGTCCCACTGC
Organism: Phalacrocorax aristotelis; assembly: GCF_949628215.1. Classification (NCBI taxonomy): domain Eukaryota; kingdom Metazoa; phylum Chordata; class Aves; order Suliformes; family Phalacrocoracidae; genus Phalacrocorax; species Phalacrocorax aristotelis. The sequence goes on along the minus strand of NC_134285.1, from coordinate 3,632,687 downwards.
CGTCAGGAGCAGCTCAGCCGCCAGACACCGGGTTTGACGAATTCCTGGCCTGATCCGCTTCGGCAGCTCCTGGGTCCTGCTCACAGCCCGGGATCAGCCCCCGGCAGTGCTGGGAGGTCAGCTCACAACAGGTCCATCCGAATTTCCGCCCCGCGCCACTCAAGGAACAATGGCCCGTGTGTCCCTCGGAGGCTCCTCCTGCCACACGCGGCCGCAGCCGCCCTCCGAACACTCTCCCTCTTGTTCGCCTTGGCTGGGGAAGCGGCGGAGCAGCAGGTATTTCCTGCCGCCGGCCGCCATCCCCGCCTGGCCGCCCTCGCGAGGGACACGCTGCTCCAGCCCGCATCCCTGGGACCCCCAAGGGACCTGACACCCCTCGGGGACAAAGCAGGGACCCGCAGAAACTGCTGTCCCTCGGCAGGCAGGTGGCCCTGCTCCAAAGGGACACCAGCAGCTCGACGCACCCCCCCTGCTGTGCACATCCTGCTGGAAATTATTTCCCTTCTGTGGTTCCAAGTCCCAGCTCAAACGAGGCTAAAAAACGTGCAAAACGCTGTTTTCGCTTCGTTTCCTTTGTGCGTTTCACAGCGTGTTCTTCAAACAGGGCACTTCCTCATAGTTTCGTTTTGGCTCTCATGTTCGGGAATAAGAGAGAAGCTTTTATTTTAATAGGAAAACAGGATTATAAATTAGCAGCTGGGCTGCGAGAGCCCAGAATCTTCCCATTAAGAATACCTGCACATGCTGCCGTGGCCAAAGCCGGGTGTCAGCACTGGGGACACAGGCAAGGAGGGGTCCTGGGTGCCACCCCTCTTGGGGCAGAGCGGGTGCCGGTGGCATGTCTGAGATGCAAGCGGTTAACCAGCTGCGACCGCTGAGCAGAAAGGGCTTTTACCAGGTACCTGATGGAGAGGAAAAACCCAAGCAAGCATTAGGCAGCAGTGCTGGCTGCAGCCAATTTTCCTCGCTTAATATGTTTCCTGCACTCGTCCCCCTCCCTGACCTCAGCTCCTCCTTGGAGCACGTTCAGCCCCAGACGCACCGCTGAGCAACAGCCAAGGCCAGCGGGACCGCTGCCATTTTGTCCCTCCCCTCGGCTCGGAGGCCGGGGCTCCTGCTGCAGCTGCTGCAGCCCCCAGCTTTCCCCCGGGGCTCCCCAGGCCGCCTGGGGCAGGGAAAGTGGGCAGCGCCCATGGCGGGGGTGAGCACCCCGTGCCATGACAGTGCTCGGTGCATCTGCTGGGGCTGCTGTGGGATGCTCGGAGAGCTGGCGGCCAGACGTGTCACCTCCATCCTTTGCAAAGGATGCGTGTTCCAGATCCAGATGCAGATATGGATCCAGATCCGGGAGAGGATCTGACTCCAGCTCCAAACGCAAATCCAGATGTGGATCCAAATCCAGATCCAAATCCTGATCCAAATGCAGACCTAGATCCAAGCGTGGCCCCACACGTGGCCCGCCCCTGACCCAAACGTGGATCCAGATCCAGACACAGACCCAGATCCAGATCTAATCCCTGACCCAGGATCTGGCCCGTGGTCCCCAGTGCCCGGCACCCGGGACCTCACCGTCCCGCGCAGCGCCCGGCGCCCACCACCGGCACCGGGCGGGTGCTGCCCAGCGGGGTGCCCTTGCACCCAGTATCGCTGACCACCGTGCACCGCCCGGTTCCCGGTGCCCAGCATGTGCTGCCCGTACCGACGCCTGCTACCGGCGCCCAGCGGCTGCCGCGGTGTCCCCGGTAAACGGGTGCCCGGTAGGCGATGCGCGGCGCCCGCGGCACCGATCCCTGCCGGAGTTGCGACGCGCGCTGCCCGTTACCGGCGGCTCGCGCTGCCCGTTACCGGCGGCGCGCGGCGCGGCCGGCAGGTGTCGCCGCCGTCGCGGGCAGGGGCGGCGCGGGCGCGCGTGCACTTCCGACGGTGCTCGGTCATGCCCCCGACTTTCCTCCCCTCCCTCCCTCCCTCCCGGCGCCGCGCGGGGCTCCCGCCCGCTGACACCGCCGAGGCGGCTCGCACGGCGCGGCGGAGAGCGGCGGGGCCGCCCGGGGATGGCCGCCGGGGCCGCCGCCCCCGCCCAGCGCCGCCGCTGAGAGGCAGCGGGGCACGGTCCGCCAGGTAAGGGAGCTCCGGTTACGGGGGTGCGGGACCGGGGCGGGGGGGGGAGCCGCGGCTCTGCCCCGCCGCCGAGGCGGGCCCCGGGAGGCCGCCGGGGGAGGGGGTGTGTATGTGACAGCCGTGGTCTGGCGCGGGAGGGGTGGGGGGGGGAAGCGGGGCTGGCCGAGCGGGGCGGGGGCCGCAGCCCCCGTGTCCTGCCGGTGTGCGGGGGGGGTCGGGGTGGGGGGGCTCTGCCCGGCAGTCCCCGCCTTTACAGCCCCGCTCGCTTCGCCTCGTAACGGCGGCTGCAGCCGCGGCTCCCCCGGGCCCGCTGCGTTCCTGCTGCCGTGGAGCGGCGGTGGCACCGCGTCCCCGCCGCGCTGCCGGCATCTTCCCTTCCCTTCCCTTCCCTTCCCTTCCCTTCCCTTCCCTTCCCTTCCCTTCCCTTCCGCACTCCCATTTGCAACCACAGCCCGTTTCGGCCCCCCCACCAAGCGCGAGCCTGGCCCTAGGTCGGTGACGTCACGGGGGGGGGGCAGCCAGGGGCTCCCCGACCCCCACCCCCGGCCCCACGGGTGAGCTCAGCCCGGTGCTCCCGGGTGGCAGCGTGGGGATGCGGAAGGGGGGCTTGGTTCATCCGAAGCCCACCTGGAGGAAGGCGGGTTGGGACCCCCAGGGCCCCCCCCCCCCCCCTTCCCCTAGCCCTTCTGCCGCAGCTAAATTTTAAGCTGCGAAATTCCAGCTGAATTCCAGTGTGCGTGTCCCCCATTCCCACCACCCCCTGGAAATGAGCAGCTGGAACAGCAGCCTGAGCACGGCGGTGCGTGCACAGCTGGGGGTCCCAACGGAGATGCTGACCGGCCTCATCGCCTGGCCCGGGGGTCGGCATCCTGAGGGCTCTCTGGCCGGTGGCAAAGCGTCGTGGCTGACGTCACAGACCTGCCGGAGGTTTTCATTGACGTCAGAGTGGGGAGCTGCTGGGGTGTGCCTTCGTTCCCCGCCGCTTTTGACGGAGCGCGACGCTGTCCCTTAGACGTGAGCAAACTTAGCTTTGCAAAACCTCTTGTGGCTGCTGGTTCCTGCCTCCTCTCCCCTTGGCTGCAAGCCGTGCCCTGGCTGGCTGCCCTCAGGTGACCTCCCAAAGTCATGTTTGGGAGGAATAAAACCAACAGTGGGGGTTTTGCATGGGAGAGGACTTGTAGGGCCCTGTGCAAGGCGGAGGGATGGCATCTCTGTTGGTGTCAGCACCTTCAGAGGGCTCCCCAGCTCAGCCCCCAGCTTGTGGGCATCGCCAGAGCCCCCTTGAAGGTCCAGAAACGGTTTTCTGCTGGGTGCAAGGACTTTGCAGAGTGTTCCTACCCCACAGCTGCCAGGACGGCACAGCCGCCTTGCCCAGTGTGGCAGCTCGTGTCCCCCAGGTGGGCAAGCAGCATCGTGATGGCTCTGCGGATGTGGCTGCTGTCACCTGTGCATCGGTGGGAAAGGGTGGAGGGACCGGCGGGGGGAGGCAGAGGTTGGCTGTGCATGGTGCCCCGGCGCTGCGTGGTCAGGTGCACAGCCGGCGCTGAGACCGCATCTCCTGGTGTCTGTCACTGGCTGATGAAAATGGACCTCGAGCTGCTGGGGGATGGATCGGAGAAGGATGGGAAGGAACCAAGTGAGATGGAGAGAAGGACACGTTCCCCCTGAGTGCTCTCCCCATTCCCTCCCCGGCGACTGAGGTGTGCCTCGAGGCGTGGCGAGAGCGATGACGGTGGGGGGGGTTCAGTGTGGGTCTGTGCGCGGGGCTCAGAACCCGGGCTGGGGGTACCCGCACCCTAAGCAGCAGCTCTGCAGCCGTGGGCCGGGAGCTGTGTGAAGTTCAAGGCAGGAAGTGAGAAATTAAAAAAAAAAAAAAAGAAAGAAAAAAAAAATACCACGACTGGTAGAAACAGCTGGGGAGATTTAGGGAAGCAGTACGGCTGTGCTGTGGAGCCCAGAAGAAGCGTGCATCCTCATCTGATGAGGAGCTGCCCGTGCCAGGGACCGCAGACCCACCTCTCCTCTCCCAGCTCTGTCTCCTCTGCAAGCCCCAGGGAACAATTGCATACAGAGTGCTTCGTTTCAGAGCCGCCACAGTCATTTCAGAGACCTTTTAGGCAGGAAAAGTGCTCTGTAGCGTGTAATTTGAAGGTTCTGCTCTGAACCTTCACTGTCGCTCTGCTAAATGATCCTCTGCTCTTCCAAACCTTTGCTGCCTGGAAACCAGCGGCAGTGACCTGGTTCCTGGCCTCGCTCGGTCCCTGGTCTCCCTTCGGCCCCGTGCTAAGGTGAGGGGAGTCGTGGGTTGCAAGGAGCAGCCCAGGGTGTTTCTCTGTCTTGCATGGGGCCTCTCAGACATCAGAGTCCTGGGAGATTTCAGCCAGTCTTAATCATCTCTCGCCTCTGCCTGAGCTGCAGAGGTTGTCACAGCTCGCTGAGGATTTTCCAGCCCGGAGGGTCAGGTCTTGTGAGGGCTCTGCGAGAAAATCTAGGGACCCCGACTGATTTCCCCTGAAATGGGGGAGCTGCAGAATTATTTTCTGTAGCATCCCTTAGGCTTGGCAGCTCGCGGCAGGGAAGGACGGTTTGTTCTGCCATCAGAGGAAACGGCATAACTTTGGTTTAACTGATGGAGCCGCGCCGCAGCCTCGCCGGGGGCACAGCGAGCTGAGCTGGGAGCCGACGGGCCATCAGTTAGCCAGGGAGCGTGGTACCGCCGGGGGTTTCCTCACCTCGTCTTTCCTCTCCTGCCCATCCCAGCGTGAGTTGCCCTAAAACTTTTGTCGGTTGGAGGCACACCTGCAGGAACAGAGCGAGCTGTGGGTTTCCTCTTGCTGTGGGCGCTGCCTGCCCTACCCGATGCAAGCAGGGCTCTGAGTTCCTGGCAGTGAGGCACGCCGGCAGCTTTGCAATGGGGTGCAGGCAAAGGGAAAAGGGTGAGGAGAAGGAGAAACATTTGCACATGAAGGTTTTGGCTGTCACCCTCGGCCTGTTCCTGGCTGGTCCGGTCTCGTGCTGCGGCACAGGGCAGAGTGCCGGGCTGGTGCGGCGGCAGCACGCCGGCTGGCATCGCGCAAGCACGTGCACGTCCCCTCTTGCCTCGCATGGCTTCCCTCTGCTTTGGATTTGCTCCTGGTTTCCACTGAGGCAGGGAGAGTCCTGGTGACAGCGGATTTACACATGTCACCGAATCAGACACGCGGCCAGGGCAGGAGGAAATGGTCTTGAGTCCATCCTTGCGGGCTGGATCAGCTGTGCCAGGGGGATACCTGGGTCTAACCTGCTCTTAAAAACTGCTGGTGCTGGGGACCCCACCCTGTCCCCGGGCGATTACTGCCACTCAATAATGACAGACTTCCAGCAGTGCGACTTGGCTTCTGCTCACATCCTCTCCCCTGCAGCAGGGCACAAGGCAGAGGAAGGGCAGTCTCCCTTTCCCTTCTTCACCTCTCGGAGGAATGCTGTGCAGCTACAGTCCTTCCGAAGACTGGGCAGGATGCATCCCAGCTGGGGCGGAGGGAGCAGCATCATCCTGCTGCCATCTTGTCCCACCACCTGACCGAAAACACACTCAAAATCCACCTGCCTGCCGCTCGGCACCACGCAGATTTGGGATTTTCCCCAGGAGGGCTTGTACAGCTGCTCAGGGATGGCAGCAGCGAGGCTTTCACCCCAGGCCTGGTGCAGAAAAGGCGGAGGGAGGCAGGTGCAGGCGCTGGGGAGCTGGCTCCGAGCAGCGGTCACCACCTGCGCTTGCCAGTGCCCAGCCAGCAAAAACTACACGTCCCAGCAAGCCAAGGGCCACCGCCAGCCATGGAAGATGGAGAGCAGCTTCCTAGGGCTGGCTGTCACCCCCAGTCCCCAGTGAGAGGGTGGGCATCGTGGCGGGGAGGCCGCTTTGCTGCCGGAAGGCAGCTGCTTGGGTTTTGCTTTGGTTGCACGGCCTAGTTTTGAGAGCTGGAATATGCTCAGAGATGGGCTTTCTGAGTTGCTTTTTTTGGTTTTGTTTTGTTTTAAATGACAGCATTTCCCCTTTAAATTTACATCTCTAGCTGGGGAACACAGAGCCTGGTGAGAGAGGGAGTGTGAGACTTTTATAAAAAGAACGAGTCGGGTTTTATTATCCCTTTGAGACGAACAGGGAAAATCTATACTGAAGGCATGAAATAGCAATAAAAATGGACTTTTTGCCAAAGCAAAATTAATTGAGTGAATCTCAGTCCTCAAGCCTGAGCTCTGAGAGGCTTATGAGTTGGATATGAACCACGCTGCCCCCTTCCAGGCTCTCAACCTCCCTCCGGTCCTCAGTGCCGAACAACGAAGCGCGATGCGATCAGCGCACAGGAGCAAAGGACTCGTGCTTGGGATACAGGCATCCCCACCGCTTGCAAGGCAGGGGTTGCAAGCAGTGCAATGCCCTGATGGTTCCCAGAGCAAGGACCTTCTCCAGGTCCCTTGGCTTGGGGACCTGCTCCGATGGTGTGAATACGATGCTGGCGATTGTTCGGTGGTCACCGCTCTGGTGTTTCCATCACCGTGAGTCACGGCATCCCGCCTGGATTGTGGATTTGGGGGAATCCAACAAGACAAACGAAGAAGGCTGGAAACATGCTCCTTGCAGCCCGCTCTGGAAGCCTGGAGAGGAACCTGCTGTCTTATCCTGGCCTGGGCTTGCTCTTATTAACCATTTTCCTCCCTTGTCTCTTTTTCCTGCTCCTACTCCATGCGGGGTCTGACTCTCCAAGGCGCTTTCTGGGCAAAACCTTCACAGAAAAGGAACCCCCCTCCTGGGTTTTGTTCATCTGGACGTACACGTGCAGTGGCACCAGCTCCGCTCTCCCCTTTTTCGGGGGGAGGCTGACAGGAGGAGCCACTGGACAGAGCAGCGAGGGGGAAGACGGATTCTTTTCAGCAGATGGTGCAAAGAGGATGAAGCTGCATAAACCTCCCGAGTCCACCAGAGAGATGGAGATTAAACAGTGAGAGGGCTGAGAGGCAGCTCCAGGCAGGAGAAGGAAGGAGAAAAAAGGAAAATGGGGGTGGAAATAGGATTGGAGAGTGGAACTGGGGAGAGGAGTGTTGGTTTGAACAGGAATCTCCTCCCACTTGATGTCTCCCCTCCAATTCAGAGGGCCTAGATTCAGAGCCATAAAAATACAGCCCTTTTCAATCCCTTATCTTGCAGGAGCAGAAACAATTGGCCTGCAAAGAAGGAGAAAACAATCTGTTTGACTGACAAACAAAAACACATTTCTGCACAAAAGGAGGAGGAGGAAGAGGCAGCTGTCTGGCTGCTGCTTCGGCTTTTTTCCTTTCCCCTCCCTCTCCTGTCCCCTCGCTGATGGTGTCGGAGCGGAGCTGCTACCCTTGCCAGCAAAACAGCCGCCGTTCTGACTGGCTGGGTTCAATGTCAGGCTCCTGCAGCAAATGTCATTGTCCGCCCCACTGTCACCAGCCGTGACGGAGATGCACAAGCCCTGCCGTGATGCCCTCCTGGGGACGTTGGGAAGAAAGGTGGTACCCTGAGCATCAGTGGGGCAGAGACCGGCTGCTGGGAGAGGTACCCATTGGGTGCCAGAGGCAGAAACCAGTGCTCTGGAGAGACACACCATGGCCAGTGGCTCACGGTGGCCGAGTTGGGGATGGAGGGGATGTGGGAGACCCCTCGTCAGGGGGCCTTGGGGAAGTTCAGCCAGGTTGTGGGCGATATGCTGGTATTGCAGCACGTGGGCAGCATCGTTGGAGCACCCGAGTGCTGCAACTGGAGGTACTGCTGCAGCCTCAGCCATCTCCAGAGTCAGGTCTGTGCCTCGGTTTCCCCGTCTGCAAAGTCAGCAAGATAACGTGCGAGTGCTGTAAGAGAGCTGGGGCATAGAAGTGCCCTGTGCACCTTAAGTCATTACCCAGCAAGTTGTTATCCCAACAAATCATTATTCCCCAAAAAATCATTACGGCAACCACTGCACTAGCCAAATTGGTGCTGGGGGGAATCCGTCGGACAGGCAGGAGCAGAGCCCGTGGGATCTCGGCAATTCTCCATCTCTCCAGAACAAACTCCTCACTCAGAGGCTTTTTTAAAAGAAAGAGCAACTGATTTTCCCCATGCGATTCCCTGACCAGGAGCAGCAGCAGTTTCCTGCCTGGAACGGCCTTCCGAGGGGACTCTGCTCTACAGGGACACATGAAGCAAACACCCACGCTCTGAAAACAGCTGAATGCAATACCCAGCGCCTGCCCGAACCTGGAAAAGCCGGAGGCTGGAGCAGGGCAATCTCTGCAGGGGCTAGTTAGTGCTGCCACGGAGGGAATCTATGGTAAATAAAGGGGCAGAAGAAGAAAACTCTGAAGCCACCAGGACAGTCTTAATTGCTTTTGATCCAGGTTGCTGGTGACCTGCTAGAGTCCACTGGAAAGATGATCCTGCACTGGTAGATGATTTGCTTTTTCTTTTTTGTTATTTCTTTTAAGGAGCTGTTTCACTCCACAGCCAAGTACCAAAATAGCATGTAAGAAATCAGATTCCAGGTGAGTTAATAAGAAATAATAACTCTCAGTTCATGAGTGGTTCTCTCAGTGCCTCAGTCCAGGCGTGTAACAGCCAGGCTTTCCTGTGTACATGCAGCCAGGCTTGTTGAAATGCTGGTATGCATTGATAGAAACATCCTGAATTCAAGTGAATTCAAGAGATCCAGCCTCTGCTTTCTTAGAGTACCACAATAGAAGCTTTGCGGAATATTTGACCTGAAACATAAGAAGAATTTGATTTTTTTTTTAATTCCTGCACCTAAAATGCAGAATTTTCTGCATTTTCCTTTTGTCTTTCATTTCAAAGGAAGATGAGAGGAACCATCTCTCTACATGTCAAACTGCAGGCAGAAGATACGAAAGATGACTGGACTCCTTTTACAACTTTGGTGCTTGACTTTCCTCCCCAGAAGGGGAAGACGCATTGTCAGCCTGTCTTGTGATCAGGCTGTAACCTTTTGTTACCCTGATAAACGTCAGCTGACCAGGCTGGGATGTAAAAAAGCTCCATCTCTACCAGACCGTTGCTGCACTGCCTTGCACACGGTATTCGGGCAGGAAGAGGCCCAGCGTCTCCCCGCCTGAGCGGTGTTTGCAGACTTTGCCCGGCGTGGGGGCAGTTACATGCTCTGCAGGGAAGCGCAGGCAGCGACTGCGAGAGTAGGTTTTGCCCGTGCCAAAGTGGGTGGCAGCACCCTTCAGGGACTGCGGTTCCCAGCACATGATGCTCCAGCCTGGGCTGAAGCGGCCTTTGCAGGGATGGGTGGTTCTGCAGAGTCTGTGCGCTGGAGAGGAAAAAGCCAGTTATTGAAGTGGCATGGCTGGATCCTACCATCAGCGCTGCTCGAGGATGCTAGTTCCCTTCCATCTGAGCAGTGTCACGATCGTGCTGTGTCCTTTGCAGCCACCAGCCCAGCTTCCCCATGCTGGTGCCTTCTCCCAGCTCTTCCATGCCCTGCTGTGGCCCCTAAGGTCCTCCAGCAACCTCTCTCCCTCTTTACTTACTCCGGCGCCCCAAACTCTCTCTGCCTTCTCGCTTCAGCATATCCTCCCTCCCAGCTGAACTCTGCTGGCAGAAAAGCAAGGCTGGTGAGGGTTTGGCCTCTATGCTCAGTGCCGGTAGATGCAACACAAAGCTAATGCTGTGCTAAAGTAACTGTAACAAAGACTTGGAGTTTGGCTCCCAGGCAAGAAAGACCATTCAGGTTTTAGCAGACGTCTGCTTCTGTATGCTCTGAGCATCAAAGGTGGCCATGGGAGCAGCTCTCGTGGTGAAGCTGGAGTTTGGCTCAGCCCAGGGCTTGAGGAGAGGTGGCCATGGCAGGGTGGGATCTGCTGAAGCCCCAGGGCTCAGCTTCAGACCCCGCAGATGTCTGGATGCTCACAGTCTCTGGCCGGTGGGACAGTATTTGCCGTTGCAGGGTGGTGAAGGAGCATCCACCCGTGCTTTATCCAGACCAGCCTGGAGCCTCTCCTTTCCCCGCTGTTGCCCTGCTTGCCAGCCACGTGCAGGAGGGGAGCAGGCATCTCCCACCCCTTCTACCAGCCGCAGTCACAGTAGGGAAGCTTGTCCTCGATGTTACTCTGCACTAGCACCTCTTGGGATTTGGCCAGCGTCTGTCAGGGCTACGCGCCTCTTCCTCTACAGCTGCTCTCCACAGCATCCCTTCCTCCTGCCTGGGATTGCTTCATGCATCCCGTTTCCCGAGTATTTTGCCCTGATTTATACCAGGTCACGGGCATGTGGTCCCTTACTTGGCCGTGGTAGCACAGCCTCTTCGATTAGGTGTATTTCCAAGCATGACTTCCATCTGTCTATCAGTCGCTATAGCTAATTTCTGCAGCATTTACAGCCATACAGGGGCATCATTCGTATGTAATAATCGCTGATGGTGGCAGGACTGTGATAAATGATCTATTCCACGCATTTCACCTCTTTTCTATTCACATATTGTTCGTGATTTTTTGTAGTTGCATTAAGTATTCAAAGTGACTGTGATTTCCCCCATCGTATTCATTATTCAAAATTGTTCTCCAGATAATTTCTGCAAATAATTCGCGGTCTTTGCTCTTTTGTGAATACTCAGTCTCAAGAATGAGAGTCGTTTTAATTGGGATCTTACATCACATGATGGATTTTGGCTTCCCCATTGGGCAGGCTTAATTTTTAGACTTGAGGTTTGGGGAGGAAACTGTTGCAATTAAGAATTTGAAATTCACTTTTTTCCAATATCTTCAGTTGCCGCTTAAAATTAAGAGACTGCCTTGTCTTCCCCCCCCCCCCCCTTCCTGGCCAAAAATCCCTGCCGGTAACTTGTTGGCAAGAAACACTTGGAGAATATAAACAAAAAGGTGGCACCAAAACAGCTAAATTTAACATATCTAAAAACTGGAGTGATGATTCACAGTGGTTTGTTTTGTATTATTTGCCTCGCTCTGGTAAAAATAATGATCAAAATAATTTAGAAACATAAAAAGTCACATAGCGAGGGGACATTTATAGCACTTGGTTTCATAAAATCTTCCATCGACGGCTTTCTGCGTGCCTGGGAAACATCCTGTGGGCTGGCCCGTGTGGGGCGGTGAGTTGGTACCCTGGCCCCGCTTGGCGCTCCAGCCCCGGGCTGAGGCTGCTGCCGGCTCGGCGCAGGCGGAGGGAAGGAACGTGCAACCAGCCTGGCTCCCTGTACTGCCTTGATCTGCACCCGCAGCAGGCAAGACTCTGGTTGTCTCGTGCAGAGCTCGACTCCAGGCAGAGGGTGACCATAAGTGACTTGCCCAAGGTCGCGCTCCAGCTCCCTGGTTCAGCTGGAAATAGCTCCAAGGTCTCCTGGCACCCCCCAAGCAGCCCCCTCCTGCCGCGAGGTGAGACGGAAAGGTGCAGAGTTCAGATGTTTTCTCTAACCGACAGCCTGGCTCCTGCCACCTCTCATAAAACCTCCTTGGCTTCATTATCTGCCCCCTTGCCATCGGCCCCACCCGTCCATCCCCCCCCCCCCGTAACAGCATGGGCTCCTGTGGCATATTTATGCCTCCGAAGTGGAGCGTTGCGCCAGCGTTCCTGTTCGTGCAGCACCCGCACACCCCGGCTGCTCGCTTCCACCAGCTGCTGCTGCCGATTTCCCTTAAAAATAAAACCCCTCTAAAGGTACAGCAGGGACACCTTAAATGCAGAGCTGTGGCATGCAGTTAATCATATCCTCTTAACGGGTTTATTCGCTCATTAAATATTTAAGACTCATTTCTCTTTATCAATAGTGTGGAGGCGTGCAGGCCCCGGTGCAAAGATTTATGCACACAATAGGATCGGTGCATTTAGATTTGTTTGAAGGGATCTGAGAGCCATTTAAAACTCGACCGAGGGGGACGGTTTTTGCTGCTGCTGTTTTCCTCCGGTGAGGTTTCTGCCTCCTGACTGCGGCTGGGAGGCGGCAGGAGGGGAGATCGGGGGGCGCGGGCTGACGGCTGCCTCCGATACCCCTCCTGGTTGCTTTTGAAATAGCTGTGCCCCTTTTTGAAGGAGGCAGAAATCTCAGAGAGGTCCGTTCATGAGTGTCCTGGCGTGATGAGGATGGTCCATGGAAAACGCGGTGTGTGGAGGCAGGACCTGGTGCTGGGTTGTGGAAGCAGTGTTTTGATCCCTGCTTCCCGCCTCTGTGGGAAGAGCTTTGCCATTGCAGCTCAGATGTGAATTCCAGCTTGTCTGGTGCCATTCGGGAACTGTCACGCAGGTGCAACATCTGTTGTTCTCCTGTTATTACCTGGGCTCTGCTCTTCACGCAGGTGTAAGAGCAGTGGTGGCCTTTTTGGCTCAGAGGATGGGGGGGGGACCAAACCCACACCATCACCTTGATCCTGCCTCCCTATCCTTCCCATCATCTACCCCCCTGCCTACAGCAGCTCACCAGCCCAGCCCACTACCCAGAGCATCCAGTCTTCATCCAGCGCCCACCATTTCCCACCCAGCCCCTTGTGCGGTCCCCAGTCCCTACATGGGGCTCCATGGCCGCCAGCTGCTGCCAGAGGTGTTGCTCACCCTCGGTGCAGGGAGGCGGCGACTCCTGCTGGTGCGCACCCTGCTAACGTGTGTACGCCTGTTCCCCAGGCTCCGAGGGCTGCGGGTCGCAACCTTGTGCTGGAGTGATGGGGGGCCTGGGCTGAGATGGGGCTGGGAGCCTGACTCTGCGTCCGATGCAGTTGCACAATGTGACCTGTACCCGTCCTTCCACTGAGCGCGTTGCCGGAGCTTGCAGGGACAGCAGGTCCCGGCACGCAGGACTCTATCACTGTCTCAGCGGCCTCTGCTTAGATCAGGAGGGAACATCTCATGCCAAGACCTGTCCTCCCCAGGCTGCAGCTTGGAGGCGGCAATGGCAGCAGCTGACGCCCAGGTTTTTTTGGCCCCCCGTAGCATCCCAGCGGGTTCTTCCCACAGCCTCGTCAGCAGCCAGACGTGCCTGTCCCAAAAACTCCCCTCTGGGAGGTGCTGGGGTGGATAAGGAGGGTGAGTGGCTGCAGTGGCAATGGGCAGAGCTGGCAGCTCCCTCCTGGGGGTGTGAGAAATACCCCGGCTGGATTATTGACAGCCCAGAGCACGGGAAGAGCATGCATGCGTCAGATATTTCCCCTCTCCTGCTTTGCAACGTGCCCACTGAAAAAAAGGATCTGACAGCAATAAAACTGTCGGGTGGCTGCTGCTGCTTTTTTTTAAAGTTCTATGATAGCTTCTCCCCCCCTTTTTTTTAATAGCTAATGCATCTGTCACTACTTTCCTAATGAGCTTTCCGAAAGGGCCTTGGGGACCTTTACCTATCCATGTGGGTTTGGATAGGAGCTTACTCATGGGAGGCAGAGAGAATTCAGCTCCCTCTTTCACCCCCATCTCCTCCCCACCGCCCTCCCAAACTCCTCTCCGAGGGCAGGTTGTCCAGAGGGAGGGGAAGACAGCAATATCTCAGCACTCGGCGAGCTGGCGTGCACCCCCTGCAATCACAGCCAATAATGACAAAAAGACGGGGCTGCTGCCAGAGATAGAGAGCTGAGCTCCAAGCGTTACAGCAATGTCACAGCCTTGGGACTGCTGCTGGCTGCTACTGGAAAGAAATTTCCTCACAACAGGCAGAGTTATAGGAAGGAGCCATTGATTGCATTAAAAAACACCATCCCCACCTCTTTTTTTGGCATGGATTTTCAAGGCTTTTTTTTTTCTACACCCCCCCCCCCCCCCCCATTTGCCATTGAAGTTGCGTTCAATAAAACCCATTGCCCGAGAGCGTCTGTTCGCATGTTCTCAGCAGTACAATGGGCAGAGGACTGCAGTGTGCAGAGGCTCAGCCAGCCTCACGCAGACAATGAGGGGGTGGGAGCGGGGTGGGGTGGGGCTTTTATTTTATTTTATTTTATTTTTCCCCCACCTGCCGGCCCCCACTACTAATTGTAATCACAAAAGGCAAATGGGAAGGGACTGGAGAGCAGGGCTGTGGTTCACTGGGGTCATGGTCTCCATCAGTCATTCTCCCAGCCTGTTGCTGGGTAAAAGCCCAGCCCCACGCTTTATCAAAATGACTGCACGGTAAAAGCCTCTTTGCCGCCCCCCCCCAATAAAAGGCTGTTTCGAGTGACTCAAAAAGCATGAACTTCCCATTGCTGTTCCATGGGAGAATTTCCATTGACTTCTCTAGGCGCAGAAGGGAAGACAGAGGGTTTGGTGACTCAGGCACAAACCTGGGATCTCTTCCTCTCTCTGACACTGTCGACAAATCATTTAGGGCCCGATTCAGCAAGGGGCCAAACGCTGCCATCCCTGTGCCATTCGATAGAGCACACAAGGATGCACCACTTAGCAGGACTGAATCTCTAACTGCGCCTTGCCCGAGTTCCCCTCAGCTGCAAAATGTGACGGTGCTAACCCTACGTTACATGATGGTGGTGAAGCTAATAACTATTAATGCCAGGGAGATGCTTCCAGATCTCTAGATAAAAGGTGTTCAAGGAGGGAAAATTATTGTCAACGTGGGCCAAATAGCTACAGGGGATTCGAAATCTGTTTGTATTTGTAGGATGTAACCACCAAGGAGGGAGAGACTGGGACAATGGAGCATGCACAGCACTAATGGAATGAGCGTAGGAAAGAGGATATCTCTGGAGACCCTTAGAAACCATTTCCCAGTGGTAAGATCTGCTTGGGTTGTTTGTTCTTCTTCCCAGATGAGAGCTGCAGTCGTGGACGCTTTTATCACTTATGAACTGGACTAGACGAAGGGCCAGAGAACGTACTGTAGGGACGAGCCTGCATGGCTCTCCAGTGGGTGGGTCTATGGATTTAACAGGTCTCAGCTTCCATTTCTGTCTTTCAGGGCTGCGCTTTAGAACAGAGTAATCTGGACTGGACGTTTCAGTCCTGTTTTTCAGGCTTATGGGATGCAGGTTTGGCCTCTGGTAGAGATGCGAGGCCATGACTTGGGCATCTTGAGGCTGCAGCTGCACCAGAAAGGTTGTGCAGGGCAGGCACATCCCGGCCCATCCCGGGATGGAGCCTTGGGATGCAGTGTGGGTTGAGGTGTAGATTTGGAACAGCCCCGTGGTAGTGCATGAGCGTGGTGGTTCCTTGAAGCCATTTCACTCGGAGGTTAACTTTTTCCAGCAGATTCATGTTCCTGATGCAAGCCCATTTCTTGCCGTGGTGACAGTAAAGCTCGCTGAGGCTCTGCATGCTAACGCGCAGTGATCCAGGCTAGAGTCTCCTAACGGGCTCTGAGGCTGGTGGTGCCAGGAGCTGTACAAACACAGGTCGTTCCCTGGAGATTAAAACCAAGTTAGACAAGCTGTTTGTTGTCTGTGGTCTGGCAATACCGAGGGACCTGTGCATTGCCGTGCAAAGCATCGGGCAAGCATGTAAGAGACAGGCGGCGTCCGTCCCGGCTCCCCTGGAGCGTACATCCTTGCTTACCCACAGTTCCTCGCTCGCAGTGGCGTGCGCTGCTCCAAAGTAGCGACGTCGCCTTTCCTTTGCGCCCTGAGACAGCCCCATTTTGTTCTCCGGGGAGCTGCAGCCTTTCTCACTGAAGACCTGCAGCACACCATGCTCTTTTTTTATTTTTTTCTCTCCTGGACACTTTACTTAGGTTCTTTCTTCCCTCTCATTTTCTTTACCATCAAATGAAAGCCATTCAGACCAAAACGGTTCAGTCTGCTCTTTGTGTCTGGAAAACAGAACACCAAAGACAGCTGGACCTACCCGAGATGGCCACGGCCGTGGCAACAGTGGCTCTTTGTTAGCGCTGTTGTCTCTGCCCCTATCTCCAGTGTCTGGGGCCCTGTCTCTTTAAAGCTTTAGTGTGCTGTGTCAAAGCCAACAGAGAGTTCAGCTTATTAATGGATTCGCTAGGTTAATATCCCAACAGTTTGGTGGTTTGTTTTTTTTTTTTTTTTCCACCAGCATAATTTAGAAAAGGGGGGAGGGGGAGAGAAAGATAACCCAGTCCCATTTCTGGGGAGGAGGGCACTGCATGGCTCATTGCTTTGGAGAAATGGAGCTGGAATGGTTGGTCGGGGCCACGAGGAGGTGGTGGCCCAGCCCTTCGCCTTCCTGTCTGTATGTACATCTCTCTCTATCTCCTTCTCCTGCGGGGTTCCCTGCATCAAAGCTTCTTCCAGTTCTTATGCTAATGAGGTGCATTAATGCTTAATGACTGTGAACAGGCTTGTTTAATTGCACCTATCTGAGCAGGAGGCACGTTGCTGTATAAGAGGGAACGACCATGTAAGCAGCTGCATGCCCTCCTGGACAGTCTTAATTACATGTAAAACTGATGTGATCTAAACCACCAGGCTGGTGATTAGTTTAGTGAGGCAGGTGGTACTTTGCAATTCAGTGCCTCAGAAACTCTAGAGCAAGTGAGATCAGATTCTTTCGTAGGCTATGGAGGATAAGGCAAGCCCTGATCATCCTTGAATTTGATGTTGGGTGGGGACAAGCACAGCATAGTAGATTAATTTAATTAATTTATTGCAGTTAGTTTGCAAAGACATTATCCGCGAGCGTCTGTGCAGAATACTGAGCAGTCCCATTAATGCAATGCTATTTTGCCTGTAAATCCTCTCCCCCCGCCCCTTACAGGAGGAATGAGCTGTGATGGTCTCAGCTTTCTGCAGTGTTATCTCGCGCTGTTTGAATACGACTGATTGTCTGAACTACAAAGGGGCCCGGCGCTAATGCAAAGCCATCCCTATTGGCACTAGACCTAGATTAATGACTCTGCATGCATTGCCTTGGCTCTAAACTGGATTTCCCTAAAGCAGCTCACGGCGCTGCTGTCTGCACTCCGGTATCGGTGCCTCTAGCCGGGCTGCGATTGTTCAGCTGGCGAGAGCAGCGGATCTGGGAGCACCTCCAAGTGCGAAGGCTGTTAAGTAGGGGTGCACAGGTATGAAGGTACCTGTCATCGCAAGCCATCTGCTGCTAATTACCCAGCCTTGCTTCTCGTGATTATTTGTTTTGCTTTTATTCACTGGAGGGGGGATTTTTTTAAAGAAAAAAAGAGCAACCTTGTTTAGAAATTGCTTTGGGCAGGGGAGTAAACTGAATCCAGCTGCATTTTGGGGTCGGTTGTGCTCCCAGGACAGGCGTCTCACAGCACACCTCTGCCCGGGGGCTCGCCCCCCTCCCCGTCCCCACACCGGACCCTTCCCCTCAGCCTCCTCTTCCTCAAGCGCTTCCTCCCCATCCCCGTCCCCATCCCGTGAACTCTCTGATCTTCCCCTCTCCCTGCCCACCCGGGCCCCAGCGGAGGCTCTTCCTGACGTTACTCCCACAACAACCACTTCCTTCCCGTCCCGGCAGCCCCCGGCTCCGCAACCGTCCCTGCCTGGCCCCGGCCAGCCCTGGCCCCTCGCTATCTCCCCGAGACCCCTCTTCTGCTCCTCTGCTTCCCTCCACTGCTATTTATTTTGTAAAAGGGCTTATCTCGGATGCGGAGGCTCTTCCTGCCATCAAAGCCCTCTCCTGGTGTCCGCAACGCCCATGGGGTTTTGGGGTTAGAAACCCACTGTGTGGGACATGTTTTAGCCAACCTGCAAGGACCAGCTCCCCAAAATTAAGCATCCCCCCAACCCCGCCACACTTCAGGCTTGTTGGTGGGGAAGGAGGGCCCTGCCATGGCAGCCATCTGCTTGTGGCGAGGAGGGAGCTGGGGAAGAAGTGGGCTGGGTGTGCGGCAGGGGGACGATATCTTCGGCATCTTCCTCAGTGTCTTCCTCCTGCCCAGCGTGTTTCCTGTCAGCCGCGCGGCCATGGTGGGGAGGGCAGTGGCTGAGGAGAGGGGGTAGCAGGGGGAGATGCAAGATGGCGGGTACCCTGAGGGGAGAACAGGGCCCTGCCTGGTTTGGGGCGGGAGCTCTCCCTCCATGGGGTGAGCCCTGCTCCGAGGGGCCACAGCTGCCTGGTTCCCTGTGGGGGAACATGGAGGCCCCGCCGCCATCTGCCTTCTCCTCGCCCACCCCATCACAGCTGTTTCCCTGCCTTGTCCCACCGAGGTGTGCTTTGCTATGCCAACCCTTGGCCTTGTGATAGCCCTAAGGCAGACTTTGGGTGGAAAAGATGACTTTTCCTCTCAGAAAAGCCACCCAGCCCCTGCCCCAGCGTAACGCTGCCATACGAGACCTCGCCGCCCTGGCGGGCACGGCTGCCCGCAGTGCTGACCCCTTGGGTGGGCTGAGCACCCCAGGACGCTCCATCGCTGTGAAAACAGGAGTGTTTTGCAGAGAGATGCTGCAAAACTGGAGCCATTGCGGCAGTGGGGTGCGTCCGCCCGTGGGGGCTCAGCCCTGCCTTGTCTATGGGCAAAACAGCCTCGCGCCGAACTGGAGCCCGAGCAAAACCTTTTTTTAGCACTCCCCTATTTGCCAAGCGTACTTCCTTTCTTTTGATTCTTACCACCTACATACAGTCTGACTGCAACGACGAAAAAAAAAAAAAAGAAAAAAAAAGAATTGCAACATTCAGTAGAAGGCTTTTCTGTCTAATGACGTTAAATTTATTAACCAAAACTCCAGCTGCACCAGGCTGGGATCTAATAATATTCAGGCTATGGAGACATCAAGTAGAAAGAAGCTTAAAGCCCTTTTTATTTCACAGTAAAACTGTCAGTAAATAACTGGATTGTCTTGAGACTGAGAAAATGGGGATTTATCTTCCTGAACATGAAAAGTGTGCTTATTTTTTTTTATCAGCTTCAAAAAGCCCCAGCAACCTTGATTTTCCTTCCATACCGTTCTCAGCATCTCTGCCAAGCCCCAAAACCACACAAATCAAGAGACAGGCTCTAAAGATATTTTTAATTAAATTAATTCCTTTTCCTTCCTTCCCCATTTCTCCCTTGTCCCCTCCTCCATCCTCTCTTTCTCTCTCCCTGTGTCCCCAGCTAATGACTTCTAAGCACTGTGACATTTCAGCACTGGCTGTCACTAACACCACACCTCCGTGCTGGTTATAAATTGGGCACAGAGACATAAAATTCCCCGCAGAAGGTCCCCGTTTGATGATATTCTCTGAGGTAAATCTCCAATAGCTCCCTGTTTTCTTTAATAACGCTAATAGGCATAGATTAATTAAACTGTTATATTACTTCCTTCTTTCTACCAGCACCAGTTAGAAATCTTATTACCTGCTCCTCTCCGTTTGCCTTTTCCCCAAGGTGGTTATATTCCAACCAGTTACCAAGGTTTCTCAGAGGCTGTAGCACAAGGTGAAACGGCAGACGTCGTCTCTGCGAGGCCAGATCCTGCCCTCGGCCCTTGGCTCCGAAACCGCACCGACCTCGGCAGAGTCCGGGTGGGTGTAAGCGGGGTCAGGATTAAGCCCGGTTTGTCTGAAGAGGTTCTGTCTTGAAAGCAACAGCGGGGCTATTGTTGAGTCTGGATGCCCCCTCTAAAAGGGACCACAGCTGTAGGAAAGGGAATTGTATACATCCATCAACTCCTCCAGGGCCCCAGGATGTATTAGTTAAGATTGCGGGATAGCATGTCTCGGCTCCACTGAAGGGGTCCTTTGAATGACATGTTGGATATACTGTTGCACATCTGGCCGCTGTATTATTGAATTGCTCTACGGTTGCATTTTCCAGACCGCGGGAATGTGTTGGTCCTTGGAGGGGGGATGAAGGGGACGACATGTGGGAAAATTAGAGGGACGCATCCCGCGGGGTGGGGTGGGTTTGGATGGAGCCGTGTGGTGGAGGCGGGGAGGGAAGGGGGGGAGCAAGGCAATGCTTTCACACAAAATGCCGTGTTGCCATTTGAAATCCACTCCAGAGCTTCCTGGTCTAATTAAATTTGTCACCATCGTTACTATAATGCCTGCCATTCCTCCGATGCTTTTTTGTTCTCAGGGATCCCAAAACATGACAGAGGCAAGGGCAGAATCTCCAGGTCCTCCGTGTTTCCTCTGTGGGAGCTGTTTCTGAGCAAAACTGGGAAAATGCAGTTGTAGGAGCTGCTTTGGGGCAGGAGCACAGCCGCTTCTAGTCTGGGGACACCTGAGCAAGGGACACTGAGGCTGGGGGACCTGGGCAGCTCTTGCGCTCCCACATAAGGTGTCCCCTGGGACCACTAATTTGCAGGAGCGTGGGCGGGCGCCCCGGGGAGGCCTGTTGCGGCAGAGAGTCCTTCGTGGGCTCTCACTTGGCTCGTCCCACTCTCAGCCCCTCTGGACCCACACGGGAGCCCATCATCCCCACAGCCACTGCTGCACCTCTGCTCTTGGCACCTCGTAGGGCCGGCCAGCCAGCCACCGCCAGCCTGCCATGAGGTGCTGCGTATGGCTGCTCCGTGCCGCGCTGGGGCAGGAGGAATTCACTAATTACTCGCAGCTCTTAATATGGCCCCTGAACGCTGCCAGAGTGGCGTGAAGGGCTCAGAGCAGGAGACACAACCTGCTCCATCGCGTCTTCTGTGTCAGCTTGCAATGAACTGAATGCAAAAAGGCTGTCTGAGCTGCAAACAGCGGAGCCCTTGGAAATTTAAAGGTGCAGAGCACAGAAAACAAAGGCGAGGCGATCGTGCTGCTGAATATTCATCCCGGCGTCTGATCCTGCCAGGAGCAAAGCCTGCACAGCTCCCGTGAAAGCTGATGGGAGGGAACCTTGGTCTGAACCTTATCTTGGGCTCCAGCCCAAATCTGAGGGGGGAGGGCAAATTAGTCCTTAATGCACATATATCTTAGACTAAAACCTGATAAGGGAACACTCCTATGTTAATTTACCTGAGTTATTTACTATACTGATTGCTGAAGGTACTCTGATTAGCGCATGAAATATTTCTATACCTTCGGTCTGATTAACCCATATCTGCAAAATAAATATTTGTCTCATTAAAGTTATGCGATCGTGCAATCAAAGACCCTATCGTAATGGGAAAGGGAGAGAGTATCCGTGTGGAAAAGGCAGGGAATGGCAACACAGAATGAGTGGGTTTGAGAGCAGGGAGGTGAAAAACAGGGGCATAGCTGGAGGGGGAAGGCTTAGTGGTCACAGCCTCCAGCCGGAGGGGTTGAAATGCCGGGGAGGGCACGATTCTCCTCCAGTTTCACCAGTGCTAATTGGGAGTAATTCCGTTTGACTCAGCAGCATTGCACCAGTCCCAGCGAGAGGAGGGTCAGACCTTGGGAATCACAGGGGTGAGTCCCAGTAGGCTCCCAGCCTCCAGCTTTTTTGAAACAGAAGCAGGGAGTTCCCGGCAGCGCGGTGCGTGTGCCAGTCTCCCAGACGATCTCTTAAAATAGCCCAGCGCACCAGGCTGTGGCACCGGGGGAGAGCGCAGAGGATGAAGTGTTCGGTCCTTCTGGCCCAGATCCGGGGAGAGGGGGGTGTTGGCAGCTCCCTGCCCAAGGCGAAGGTGGCTTAAAGCGTGGTCTGGGGAGGAGGGCAGTGGGCACCCCACGACCGGGTGGCAGGGAGCAGAGGAGCCGGCAGCGGGCGATGAGGCACTGCCATGTGTGCTGGACATCCTCCCTCAGCGAGGGGAGCTGTAAGTCATGTGGAGGAGAGGATCCCCCCCTCTGCCTTTACAGGGCTGTTTTGCATATGCTCCGTTAGGAAAAGAGAGGAGTTTTATTGTGGCTGTACAGAAGAGCTAAGTCAAGAGGTTGCTTTATGGCTTGCAGGTCCCGGCGTAGAGAGGAAAGCGTCCCAGATGCAGCATATAGTCAGCCTGGCAGCGTTGTATAGCACTGCTGCATCGCGGAGTGGCTGCGAGCACCTCTCTGCAAAAGAGCTGAAGTCATTTTTCTTCTAAGGGCAGGGGGTAGTGGGGAGGAAATATGAAGGCAGCCCTGTTGCTAAGGAAATCTGCTCTTTGTATGGTCGTACATTTAGGTAATGCTAATGAAAGGCCATATAGTAGCGAGGTGCAGATGTCAGCACTGTGCACTCCTGGATATTTGATTAGCATTTCTTTGACTTTGCCTCCTCTAACAGAAATACCTGAGTACATGGATATTAGGAAAATAAAATCCCCCTTCTCTGCCCACAGCCCAACAGCACACATTACGCAGAGAAAGGAAGAGCCTTTCCAAAATAAGACACTCCATAATGAATGTGTGTTTTTTTTCCCCACACACACACCCTAGAGAGGATGAGAGCAAACATGTGATGAGAACAGAAATAGTCACATCACTTAATGCATTGCTGGACGGTACCCAGCCGGCACAGTGATGAACCTGGCGTAAGACCCGGTAGCAGCAAACCAGCATAGCATCCTATTTAATGGCTGGTGGCCCACAGATGTTTTAAACCTCAAGACTGCATCTCTCAGAGGTTTCCCTTTTGACTCGAGCATCAGCGGGCTGCTTTTGGAAGCAAAGGCTGTGGATGCTTTATCCAGGGACCCAGCGCATCTGCAGATTAGCTGCTGCGTGCGTACGTGCGTGGTGTCCGAGCCCGGATCCAGAGATCTGGCTTACGAAGCGGGAGAGGACCCGCGCTGCTGCTACAGAGCGCCGTGTCCTGCTCTTGAGCATCGCTGGAAGAATGAGTCAGCCGTTTTCCTTCACACGGGGGTCGAGTGGATGCCCCTGTCTGAGTGTCACTAATAAAAGCACCCAGAAATGTAACCACTCTGTGCTTGCATGTCATGCTGGTGACTGTCTTAAAGACCAGCTGCTCTGCGTGAGACTTCCAGAGAGTGAGCGCGCTTGAATGAAGCCCTTATATCTCTCTTTTTCTTTTGCCTTTTTTTTTTTTGCCACACAGTGCAACGTGGGCTCTGGTCCTCCTCCCCTTTTGCTCTTGCTCCCTGGGGCAGCCCGCTGTGTCTCAGAGGCATGAGGAGTGAGTCCTCTGGGGAGTCCTTCAGCTCGTGTGAGGAATGGCCCCTCGGGGGCTAAATTCAGCAGCAGGGCCCCGAGGTGGCAGAGACGTACGTGCAGCAATGCCGAGCGTCTCTCCTCGATGACAGCAGCGCCTGGGACGGAGGTCTGCACGCCTTTTGGTCCGGCAGCTGGCCGGGGTCGCCTCCCTCCCTGCCCGCCCTGCCAGCACCTGCCCCTCCCTCTCGCCGTTGTGCAACATCCCAAGGGCAATTACAGCAGTGCTTACGTGGAGGAGTGATATTGGGAAAGTATTTAGTCATTTTAAAGTGTTCTGCTGGCGGCTCCCCTCCCTTAAGGTGGTTCCTATTTCTTCTTCTCCCTCTCCCAGCATGTCGTGGCAACTCCTCGCCGCAGCCCCTGGCCCAGCAACCTTTCTTGGTGCATCCTTGGATAACGAGGGCTCCTCTTGGTGAGGGGGAGCCCACGCTCCCCTGGACGCTCCTTTCCTTTCCCCATCCCTCCCGTCCTTACTACAGTGATTTTAAAACTTCTGTGCCTTGACAGCGATGGCAGGGGGCGGGGGGTTGGTGGTTTTGAAAGCAAAAGTAAGAGGCAGGAGGATGCAGAGCCTCTCCTGTTCTCAGAGGCTTCTGGATGCTTCTCCATCTCTATCCCCGGAGTGATTTTCCCTGGGACCAGTGTAAACAAGGCAATCCGTTACGGCAGTTTGAGCGTTACTCCACAAACATGCCGTCGGCCCCTGCCCCCACCGCAGGCTCTCTCCGCTCCCTCTCTTCCTGCCGCCGTGCAGCACGGCGAGCGTTGGCGTGGCACGGGGGCTATCGGGCCTTCGGCCGCATGCGGGAGCGACCTCCGAGCATCGGTGGGCGAGGAAGGCTCCAGCGGGAACTGGAGTCATGTCTTCAACAGCCCCATCGCCGCGCTGCACGGCTCGCCCCGGTTCGGAGGGGCAGTTGCAAAATTGAGCAAAATTCAGGGAAGTTTAGGGACACTGATGCACTCCCAAGGAGGGACGTGGAAAAGTCCGGGTATTGTTTACCCTAGAAAGATGGCGAAAAGAGGAGGCTGTGGTAAAAGAAGATAAGCTTACGTGCGCACAGAAACAACACTAAAAAATACATGATTAAGGTTGCAAAGTCAGGCGCTGAGTGCGTAAGAAATCCCAGTATTGGAGACACCTGAGCAGCTTACGTCCGGCAGAGTGGCGTGCATTCATTAGGGCACAGCCTTAATTTCTGTGGTCACAAGCTATTCTGTAGGGGCTCTGCCTCAGGGAGTGTGTGGGATGGATGGAGCTCTGTTAAAAGCAGCTCAGCATCCAGTATACGGCTGTCCCACGGCTATTCAGTGTGCAACCATCGTGCAAATCCTGCTTGGAAGATAAAATTGTCTGCTCCTCCTGGACTATCTTAAAGTGCAAAACGCTAAGGCTGCTCGTGCCTCTTGCTTTCCCTTCTTTCCCTTCTTTCCCTCTGTCCCTTCCACCTCCGTGCTGCTCGGTGGTTGGCAGAGGGGATTAGCGGGACCCCCCACCCAGCAATAACGCTTTTGGGGCAGGCTGGCTTTGCCCTGGGACCCCAGAGCAGGAGGGAATACACTCTGCAGCTCCAGGAGGGCTGATGCAAGTGCAGCCCACATGCTTCATGCTGCCAGCATTTGATTTTTCCATCTGTTTTTTGTTTTGGTTCAGTTAAAGGCAGAGAGGAGAGGTGGATTTTGGTGTGAACCCCCTGTCTGTCTGCATGCGGTGTGCGGGACAAAGGCGGCTTAGCATGGAAAGCCCCAGAAGCACCCAGGAGCAGGCTGGGGGACTTAGCAGACATCGTTTCTTCTCAAGCTGCGGGAGAAGCATACATTTAGGAGAAGCAGCCTTGCAGCCTGCTGTATGTATTCACTGTCTGAGAGCCGAGCCAGCCAGAGCCTGGAGGGGACAGATGGAGGAATTAAGGACATCTCAGCTGGGCAGTAGGACCAAGGGATGCTTGCAGGGGAGCTGGCTCCCATACCTGAACCACTGTGGAGACAGGGCTGGGAGTTATCACAGCTTTTCTTAGCAAGAGAGCCCTCCACCGGAATAAAGTGTTGTGGACATAAAAGGAGGTCTGGAGAGGGAATATTTTCACCCTGGAAGCTGCTAAGGAACTTGCATTTAGCTGCTAGCAATCTGTTTCAAACTGGGTTTCTGCCCCAGGAAAGAGAAAGCAGAGCAATCTCACTACCCTGACCAACTCTTAAATTCTTTCCTGGCTTTGCTGGGGAAAAACAATCCGCTCACAGTGGAAAGCTCCCAGAAATCCAGGACATGGGTATTTTATATATCAGCCCTTTACCACTTTGGAGAGAGCAGCTGAGGAGAGCAGTCAAGTAGATCCTCTGACTTTTATTTACCGACAAGTCAGTGGAGTGTCTGGTGAAGAACCGAGATGCTGCCTCCCTCCCGGAGCCGGGCAGGTCACGGTGACACGCGCGTGACCGTGGGAGAGAGGCTGAGAAACGAGAGTCGAGAGGGATGTGTGTAGCAGAGCACAAAACACAAAAGCCATGTTGAAACTTTGCATTTAGATGCCTGCAGCAGCAAACCGGGGAGCTTTCCGCGAGGACCAATAGATTTCCCGCCTCACAGCATTTGCTTAAAAAGTATTCATAAATACACCCGCCACTACTAACCATCCTTTTCTGATGGGAATTGCCATTAGCAGCTAAATTCAGCGTTTTGCATATAAAAAGCACTGAGACTTAATTCTGTACGATGCTTTCTTCAAAGTCCTTGTAGAAGAGACAACTCCAAGCTGGATTTTAGCTGAGAGTTACAGCGAGGTGTCGGGAAGTGGGGATTGTAATGCTGCTTGACGTACAATCGCAGCACCCAGGAAGCGCACGTGATGCGGTCAAGATGAGATGCCACGAAGGACAGGATATACTCCCCGAAGACGGACCTGTCCGACCTGTGAGTTGCTGCAAATGGAAGTAGCTTCCATCGAGCATGCATGAGCGGCGCTCCCTCGGGGGCCAAAAATGGACACGTAGTCTTGGATGCAGCGAGAAGCGCATCCCTGACGCTAACTATCCCGTCGCATTGCAAATCCCTGCTGCAGCGTGGAGGGCTGCGCAAGTCGTTTGACCTTTGGAACGCGGAGGCCGCTTTCTCAGAAGCACCTGGACTTCCCCAGCCGAAGTTGCGCCGAAATTCGGCTCATTTCGGCGAAATGAGCCCGGAGCAAAGGTTCCCGTGGAGCTGCCGTTTTGGGAGGGAGATACAGTCTTGCGCTCTGGTCTGTGGAGGACTTTCCAAACACGGGGAATTAGGATGGGATTCCAGCGGAAGCAGATTATCCCATTTCTCTGAGCACATTTCTTGAACCGAAGCAGCACATGACAGGCCGGGCAGCAGCTGAGGTGGCTGGTGGGGCAGCTCCCGTGCGTGCTGGAGGGGACCAAGCCAAGAGCTCCGGAGGGTTCCCTGTGTTCCTGGTGTGGCTGGAGCAGGGGCGGGAAAGGCAGGAGAGGGATGGAGGGGGAGCAGACGGCGGGCACAGAGCTGTGGCGCTGAACGGGCAGCACAAAGCGCTGTCAGAACAGCAGGGGCTCGCGCTGGCAACGGCTGCAAATGGAGATGGAAAGGGCTGGAGAGGAAAAGACGTGACACAGCTGGTCCCCTTCGGCTTTGATCTCAAAAGCAGAGGGGTGTTGGCCACAGAGCAGGAGGGGGGAAGAAGGGGGGGGTGACTCATAAAAATATTGGTGTTTCCATGAAGATGCAGTTACCTGAGGACAGGAAGGAGGAGGGAACATCCCTGCAAACGTGGGGGGAGCTGGAAGAAGAAGTCCCACTTGTGTAGAAATTGCCAGGCTGCTTAGGAACACAAAGCTGTTTGCTTTGGAGCCAGCGGGTTGGTTATTTGCTGTGAGTTGCTGGTTATGTGCAGAGCAGAAGGTGGTTTGTGTGCTTGTTGCTTCAGGGCAAAAAAAAGAGAGAAAAAAAAAAACCACAGGAAGAGCTGATTTTCTTGGAGGCCTGTGTGGTAGAGATGCCTTTGGAAGAGAAAAGAGAGATCTCCTTCTTGCTGCTGGGTGAGGGAGCAGGTTGAGGGGGATAATCCAACCCCAGGTAGCTGGGGAGAAGTCAGGCGCACCCCAGGATCTTCGTTCGGAGGCTCTGGCCACGGGAGGGCTGAGCTTTCGCCTTCCTGACCACGATAGGGTTTATACCAGGGAGACGGTTGTGGTTTACTCACAGGCACGTAGATTTGCTCTGTGTACCCGTCCCCTCCCCTCACAAGCTGACAGAGGTGCCCTGTCCTCCGCAGGACACAAGAAGGATGGGTGGGCTCGACTGATGCCTGCCCTGCACCAAAGCAAGATCAAACTTTCTCTCACTGCTCCCTCCATGAGCCCTTGGGGGATTCCAGCTCACAGAAGCCTTATATGCAGCGTAGGACCAGCTCTAATTTTCATCCTGGAGGCAAAAATCACTGGAAATAATGCTTCATCACTCTGAAGGTCCTGACACCACCCTTAACCACCACATCACGAACCTCCTGTCGCAATTGTGATCTGCGTATGTGTCAAGTCTTGCCTCGCAGATAAAAGCTGCTCCGCAGGCACCTTTTGTACTGAAATACGGAGCCTTTAAAATGTGAAAGAAACAACAAAATGTAGGACGCCACACAAAGCTGACCCACTGGGGACTGGGGGGAAAAAAAACCGCAAGAAGGAGGGCTTGACACACAAAAATTGTTTTGTTAACAAAGCATCATTGTTCCACTCTGAATCGGTTTGACTGGAGTGGTAGAAACACCCCATCTGGAGACAGATGGAGAGTTTTCTGGCTAAAGAGACGGCGGGAGGAGGGACGGCTGACAACCCAGCAGATAGCATTGTCTGCTGCTACCTTGGCAATGGAGAGGAGAAAGGGCGGGTGGCAGATTAGGCGTGCCCTTTGCAACCCGCCCGTCGCGCCGGCTCCTTCTGCGCCCTGGGCCCTGCACGCGGAGGGAGGTGTGCGCCCAGGTTGGCGGCTCGCACCCCGGGGTAACCCTCCTTCTCTTCTTGCCGGGCTGGTTGGGTGCTCCTGGGGACCAGTGAGGTGTCTGGGGAGGCTGTGAGCCGGCGTGTCCCCCCTCCAGGGTGCTCAGTGTAATGGTACCGTACCACTTGTGTGCTGTGCCAGGCCTTTGTGTGATGGGGTTTTAGCAGAACTGGGGGACCGAAGTGGAAAGAGCTTCACAGAGTGAGTGAGCACTGAAGGCTTGCTCCTGCCGTGGCGCTGGTTTTGCCATTAACTTCCAGGAAAGCAGGATTTGGGCTGCAGGAAGGATGCTGAGCAGAAACCAACACAGTCAGAGCATCAGGGAGTAAAACTGGTGACAGGAACAAGAGTTAATGCGACGCCGAAACACCCAAGGATGGGACATGCAGAGGGGTGCTTGGGTGACCTGGTGGGTCTGCAGGACACCTGAGGACCAGCACTTTGAATGGCCCTGGCCACCTTGCTGCGGTTGGGAATGAGTGAGGGAAAATCTATGCCTGAATGCCTGGAGCCTCTTAGCTACAGCACATGCTAAATGCGAGATGGTTTATGGCAGCAGGCTCCGCTGGCACGGTGTCTGCTCTGCGCCCCGAGAGCTCACCAACAGCCCCTGCTCCCTCTGCTGCCTTCCATGCCTGATGGGAAACTCTGGGGTGGGTTTTACTCCTGCCAGAGCTTTGAGGGATCGTATCCTGCCCACCCTATCTGAATTCCTGATTACTTGCTAATTGCTTGACACACTCTACTTGCAATGCAAGAGACAGGCTCACGTCATCCTCTGTGGTTTGCCAGGGGAGAGTGTGAACCTCTTTTTGACTTGCCTTGAAATAGATGAAAAAGAATAGCACTCGATATGATTAATGTGAAAACTTCGGCTTGGTTTCCTGCCTTGGCATCTGGACCTCGGTCACCTTAGCATCACCGCGCCTTATTTTTTGAGGGTTGGGCACATGTGGGGGCATCTGAGAGCTGACTGTGTGGGCTGCGGTGGCTTCTGCAAGGTCTGTCCATAATCCCCAGCCGCTGGAGACATGTCGGGTTTGTGCAGCAGTCACGGAAGGATTCAGGTGGTTGCCTCGAGGCACTGCTGAGATAATACCTCAAGGGCTACTATTCAAACCCACTGGGGCCTTTACATTTGCATCATGGAAATCTATTCAGCTACACCATGGCTTTTCACTGAGCTGAGATGAGCAGGCCAGCTTGCCCCACTCGGCTGCAGGCAGGCGGTCGCCCATGCGGAGGGGATCAGGGGACTGGCATGGCTTAGATACAGCCCTGCAAAAAAAAAAATGAGAGTAATAAAGTAAAAGATGGTTTTGGTTTTTGAACCTCGGGGCACAGATGCAGCAGCATGGCAGTGGTGAGGGGTGTCCTGCTGATGACCCGGTGTCCCCAGACCCATCCAGCATGTCCCCATCAGCTTGCAGAGCTGGATGCAATATCGGCTTCCCTGCCTGGCTCACCAGGTTTACCTCCTGTATCCCCTGTTCTGGGCTGGATCCTGCCTGGTCCGAGCGGCCCAGAGGGACATGGCATAGGGAGAAGCGTCAGGGTGATGGGAAGGTGTGTGTCATGTTGTGACATTCAATCCATGAGGTCCTGGCATGTTTGCATCCATCGTGGCACTGCAGGTGACTTTGGGATGAAGTGTGGCCTCAAGGAGGAGAAGTGAAGGAGGTCGCTGAATGCAACTGAACACGCAGGATGGAGTAAAACAGGTTGGATGTATTTACCTAAGCTCTTCTGCAAGGTGTTGTGGTTGTCCCAGAGGGAAGGGACCTGGACTTTGGAGAAGCGGGATGCTTGAACAGCCAGCCCCTGCTTTTGCAGACATTTGCCTGCCCTGGGCTGCCAGGAACACCATCCCCACAGCCTGCCCCAAAAAAGCATCATTTTCGTGTCTCCGATTTCAGGCCTGCTGCGTGCAGGGACCGCACCAGATACACCGCGCTAGCAGGAGAGGGGAGGTGAGACAGAGCAGGCAGGTTTGGCTCATGCCAACTGCTGTCACGGCACAGCATCTTTGGTGTGGTTTTCAATGCCAGGAGGCTAGCCGGGGTGCAGACCCCACCACCGGGCGCTGGCTGTCCTGGAAGGAGGAGACAGGGCTCGGATTGCTGGTGGGGCAGCAAAGCATCCACGAGCGAGGACTCTGATACGCATGCTGGCTGCATGGTGGCAGGTCAGGGTGCTGTTTGCTTTGCCCTATCACTTGGAAAGCAAAGTACTTCCCTGGGGACCCATGTGCCATCCACCCCACCTCCTGCACTGCTCCATCCCAGCTGACCCACCCTGGGAGTCCCGGCATCTTGCTGCGTGGCACTGGGCACACGGAGTGAAATCTTTCACCTTGCTTTCCCCTGTGCAGAAAGGGGAGAAAAATCAGCGCACGAGCTCTCCCAGGGAGTAGGGGGCACGAATTCACCTTGCTGAGAGGCAAGGGAGTCACTGGGTGAGAGGTGCCGGAATAAGCGCAGAGCGGATTAATCTGCAGCAACTTCGTTGTCACTAATCACTGGTGTAAAAGCGCCTGGGGAGGTCGGGTGCTTTCGGGTGGTGTTGCGCAGAGGCAGCGCTGCTTGCGCAGGCAGCAGCAGCCGGGTCGCTCCTCTCTCTGCCTCCCAAACGCCTCCTGCGCCGGGCTCTGTGAATCAGCATTTCTGCAGTTGAAACGAGACAGCAGGGAAAGGCGGGAGGCTGTCGGGGCACAGGGAGCCTGGCGGGGAGGAGGATGGGGGGACCTCGTTAAAAAGGGGCAGCCTGTGAGTTGGGGGTGGTCTCATGCCGCGGATCTGCAATCTGCTCCCTCTCGGTTTTTGCTCATTACCGCCGTACACCCCTCGTGCGCGGCTGCCGAGGTAAACAAGCGCTGTGAGCAATGCCTCCCTTTCTTGCTCGTCCCCTCCCCGCCGCCGGCGACGGGGGAATGTGACAAGCTGGCACCAGGAGAAGGCATGAAAGCGATGTGATCCGCTGCGGCTCCTGAGCCGAGAACCTGGGGAGATCCAGTTACAGCAACGGGGTTAGAACAAAAGAGATTTGCCTCCGGGATCAATTCCTCTCCATTTTCCGGGCTGTGCACGTGCGTGTGCGTGCACGCGCGTAACAGCCTCCGTCTCCAGCGGTTAGCGCTGCCGGCTCTGCGGCACGAGCAGCCCGGGGCCCAGCCAGCACCAGTCTCTGAAGGACTCTGGCGCTCCAAAAGGCTTCGTTTTCCCAAAACAGGGAGAGCAGGGTGATCCCCTGGGATGGGCCTAGAAATAGCAAGGCCAGGCCAGGCTTTGCAACGCTGGAAAACCAGCAGCAAAGCCGGGCGGTTGGCAGTTGCCGGAGCTCCAGCCTGTCCTCTGCCAAGGGCTGACCCGATGCAGGGCTGAGCTCCGGGTCTGGGGCCAAGAGTGCTCGCAGTCTCCGTGATCCGCACGGATCACTCCCTGCTCCCCAGGCATCTCGAGGGGACACCTCCTCCCCTCCATCACAAGGCTGGCTAGCGAGCAAAAACCGAACCCCTTAAAAGCCTTTTCTGTGACATAATGGCTGTGCCAACACCGCACTAACCAGGACGCCTTTAACCCGCGGCCGTGGCCAGGCTGGGGGTACAGTGAGTGTTTCACACGTACCACAGGGCCAACTCGAGGAATTAGTGGAGTCTTGCACCCTGGAATGCTTATCGTTCATTGGGGGGGGGGGGGGGGGGGGATTGGGCTTATTTGGGTTTTTTGTTTGTTTTTTTTCTCTTTTGGCATATTGCCTTCTCCGAAATGCCACAGGGGATGGGCTGTGGAGAGCACAGATGTGCATCCCGAGCATACCGCAACGAGGTTCCTGATTTAAGGACTGTGATTAACCTCTTTCCAACAGTTGCTAACCAGGTGCAGAATTGTAACAGGAAGAGGAGGAAGCTCAGTGAAAACAGCCAGTTTCCCTCCGTCACCTGGAAATGCACACGGATGCCATTTTCTGCCTGGAAATCAGGCAGGGTTTAGGGTTTATAAAGGGTGCAGGGACACCCCATTTGTATCAGCACTGCCCTGTAGCTGCTCTCCGGAGCCTGTCTCCTCCTTTCTGGCTTGGGATCCTGCAAACAAGGCATCGATGCAGTGTGAATCCAGTGCAAGGTGTGCAGGGTGGCGGGCTGCGGTGCGTGCCCCGCTCGGGGCTGTGCATGCCGGGGTGGTAATGAGAAACGAAGCAGAAAATAACCCTGGATTTCCTGCCCTTCGTCTCATGAGTCTGAGCTGGAAGAGCATGATCTCTTGTGCAAAAAAAGCCATGGCCGCCCCCAGGCATTCCTGCATGGGATACGTGCGGGAACCATGACCTGCAAGCGTGGCCGTGCACGTGGATTTGCCTGGTCCAGGATTCCGTGGGACCTTGCTCTTTGGAAAGCTGGGTATCAGGAGGAGAAAAGCGGTTTTCCATGGTTAGGCATGAAAAGAGGGAGCCATTACAGCTTGTGTTTTGCAGTCAAGGGTTAAACCAGGAGCTGCCAAACTTGCTCATTTTCAGATCTGGCATCCGTGGGACTCAGGACTCCTCTGCCCAGGACTGTCACTGGCCTCCCAGGTCTGGTTTTCATGTGTGACACTCACAAGTGCTGTATCTCACCCCAAATAGTGCTCTGGCATCATGATCAGTTTTAGATTGACTCCGGAGTTGCCGGCCAGCCGGCCAAGCGCCTTGGTGTGTGTGCCTGCATGGGCTTCTGCACCTTGTTTTTCAGAGGGCCGGGCTCCTACTCCTGTTCCAGCCACTGGCTGAACGGTTTTAGGACCCCCTGTCATACCTCCTCCCCTTTCCGTCTTCCCATCTCTTAACCACAGCCGAATCCCTGTATTCTCCCCCAAAGAGGAGGCTGCAGGTTGTATTTCACACCGGGGTCCCCAAGCAGGGAGCGGTGGTCACTGGGCTCCAAATACTTTGCAGAGTTGAGCTGTCGTGTCCCTTGTGGGAACAGCAGGGAGAGAGCAGGAGGGGGCACCGGGAAAGAGGGGGACCCCCAAAGCAGGTGGGTAGATGGGCTTGTCAAATGCAAGGAGACAGAAAAATTTATTAAAAACAATTAATAGCTGCTACAACCAAGGATTTAAACTGAAACCAAAGCCTTAGGGAGGGAGGAAATGAAGTGGCTTACGATTGTTATTTTATTGCTTAATTTTTTATTTTTTTTAAATACGATATGCTAAATGCAAATAAGCGTTCTTACTGAGCAGGGGAGGGAGGGGATGGAAGACATGCCGGGAAAAGTGAGTGGGATCTAGGTTTTGCATCGTTCGCTGAATTACTGGCAGGTCTTTTGTAACATCTGTTAAAAATAAAACAAACATTCATTTCCATTTCTCGCTGCCTGAGATGGCTTCTGCAAAAAAATTTCAACCTGTCCAGGAATTTGTCTTGAAAGTTGCCCTCCCTCTCCTCACGCCTCCTCTTCTCCAGGGGAGATTTCCTTCCTGGACTTCCCAGGGGCTCCATTAGCCCCACATTAAAGCCTTTTTACTTTGCTCTAAAACTCTCCATCGAAGTAAAAGGAATTCTAATAAACCGCTGGGAAGACTCTGCTATTCACTCTTTCCATGGAAACACGGCGCTGCCTCGGAGCAGAGTTCCTCTCAACGGAGCCTGGGTCACGGCAGGAGGAGACCAAGGAGGGATGGAGAGATGGTTTCCATTATAAGAGACCTTTTGAGAGAAATAATCGCTGCTCTCCCACCAAGGAAAGCCTTCGAGATGATGGGGGCCTCGGCACGCCGCGGGAGCGGGTCTGGCCTCGGAGGGGGTGGTGGCATGAAGTGGGGATGTGCCGGGTGCTGAGAAATTCACTGCAACATCTGATTAGCGGAAACGAAGGCGCCCGGGACCGATTCCTCTCTCTCAATGAGAGGGACGAGTCCAGGAGGGTGAATGGACCCGGTGCTGCAGGCAGAGGCTACATGGGGGGCTTGGGGCTGTGGACATGGCGTGCGGTGAGTGGACGGGGTCATGGGAGGACATCAGTGGCTCCTCGCCCAGGGCCATGCTGCACCAGCTGAATATCACGCCAGGCAATTATATTTTTCAAGGCCAAAAAAAAGCCTGTTTGCTCTGGGAGGGTGTTTCTGGCTGTTCCCTGGGTGCCAGGCAGGAGCCGGTCCGAGGAGGTCAGTGTGATGGCCCCCCTACCTAAAGTGACTGCAATATAATTAATTTCGAGCCTCCTCGCAGGCACAATCGTCCCGACCGTTGCCGCTCCGACACCGCGCTGCAAGATGAAGGATTTTTTTTTTTTTTTTAAAGCATGAGGAAGCTTGTTAGAAATAGCCCGAAGGGCAAAGTTAGGAAATGAAAATCCATCGGATCCGCTCGGAGCCGGTACATGGAGCTTGATGAGCGTTGGGGCAGGGCTGCCTGCTCCCTGCCTGCAAGGAGCCGGGAGCACGGGGCACGCGGCCCAGGGTGCAAGGTGTCACCCCAGCCAGGGGACGAGAGCAATCCGTTGGGATCACTGGGAGCAGAGCTGGGGGAAAATCAGCCAGGAAGAGGGATGAGAGGAAGAGGAATGAGGAAGAGCTGGCTCAGAGCATCCTACAGAGACACCGGGGAGGTCCCGGGGACCCCGGGCCAGCGGAACACCACAGGGCCAGGCGGAAGGGGAGGCTGCTGGGGAACAGCTCCTATTTCTCAGCGTGGAGGAGGAAGCCTTATCTTTGTAGGTCGCAGTGGTGAGACACTGAGGGAGCCGGAGCGCCTTTGTTTTAGCAGCTCCAGAGATGACATTGCAATGAATCATTATTTTTTAGCCCTCCCAGGGCGGGAGGTGGGGGGGTTATTTCCAGGGAAGCCCTGACTTTGATCGGCAAGGCGAGCCATGCTCTTGCAGCAGGGAAGATGGGAAGAGGCTTTTCGATGCTGGTCGTGCTGGGTTTGCGCTGGCTCGGGGTGAGATCTGCTCCACAGAGGCAAACGGTGAACGCAAGGGGCTCAGGGCTGTATCTGCACCCAAAGTGGGGCTGTGTGCCACCCGCTGGGATGCTCTGGAGCTGGATTTCACCAAGCGGATGGAAACTTTCCCATCCGCACAACTGTGCAGCAGCATCCTCTACGAGCTCGGAGGCTTTAATGAGTAAAGTTAATTGCTGTGATGGGCGGTGGTCTCCCACCCAGCCAGTGGTTGAACTGGGACAGACACGGCCATGTCACGCAAATGGAGGTGACGCGGGTGCCGGCACCTCAGAAGTGCCAAAAAGTCATGAAATCAGCCTTTGTGAACCCGTAAATCGCAGAACTATGAAGCCACTGGAAAAAATCACAGTGTCTAAGAAACGAAGCATTTGGTGGTGATTTAATTTGCATATGGGGCTCTCTGGGGCTTGTGGTTTCAACCTTTCTCCTCACCACGGTGAGGTCAGGGTTTAAGGAGAACAGGGCTGAGGTTCTCCTGAAATCACAGGACTCCCGGAGGTGGGGATTTCAAACATACCAGAGCTGTGAAATAACCCAGATAGACCAGATCACTAAATTTATGGGACTGTAGGGTAAAAATAACAGATCCTTTAGTCTCCTCTGAATCCCAGAGGAGAAGCTGGGGGTGGTGCCCATGGGGTATGTCCCAGCTTGGCTTTACGAGGGCGGCACTCGCAGCCTATGGTGCGAAACGGTGGAGGAGCTCTTCCCTGTGAAGGGCAGGGCGGATCGGTGGTTATGGGGGATAAACACCGACTCCCCGGAGAGCCGTGAGGTCCTGTTTGGTTTACCGTCCTGCAGAGAGGCACGTGTGAAGTTGGAGGTGGCTGGGAGCATGCTGTGGTGTATCAGCTATAAACAGCCAGGCTGGGGCCGGGCTGGGGATGAGGATGAGGAGAAAGGGGACGGGGGAGATTAGAGCAAGCAGTCTGCTTTGGCAGATGCTGGGTCCCCTTACGAGGTTTGGTCTGTTTTGCAGCTTGATGCCTGCTATCTCAAGTAATTAACAGGGAAAAGAGAGGGCCTGGTTATCCATCCTTCAAGAGCAAGGGGTTGAATTGAAAGGCAGCACCTTGGAAGTGGATCAAATAGCTCTCCA
Organism: Phalacrocorax aristotelis; assembly: GCF_949628215.1. Lineage (NCBI taxonomy): Eukaryota > Metazoa > Chordata > Aves > Suliformes > Phalacrocoracidae > Phalacrocorax > Phalacrocorax aristotelis. The sequence continues at coordinate 3,596,648 of NC_134285.1, read as the reverse complement.
GCCCCCTGCGTACGGCTTGGAAACTTGCTGCCGTGCTGCGTTATCAAGGTGAACAGCTTTAGTTCAATTAAAGAGAGGCTCAGAGCGGAGTCATGGGAGGAGGCAGGGCTGGGCGTTTGCACCCTTCGGGCAGGAGCCAGCGCACACGGAGCTGCACGGCAGCGACCCCGGCCAGCTCGCACGGGCACCGCTGGCGGCAGGACGCGGGCATCCCGGTGTGCCAGGGCCACCAAAGCCCTCCCTGGCAGGCAGCGCTGTGCCTCTCTTTGCGGGGGGACCAGCTCCCCCTCCTCGCCTCTGCACCGGATTTTATTTACCCCTTGGAAGAAGCGGTGTGCAGGGAAGGGTTGCTCTTTGTTACCGTCTCCCTTTCCCCCCCTCCTAAAATAAACCCCCCCAAAAGCAATCGCTCTCAGCGATGAGCTACTGTCAGCTCACTGTGCACCTAAATCCCCGCAGATGCATGGCTCTGGGAGCCCATGTGCCTGTATTTTTCTTGCCGGTCCCTGCCTGGGCTGCAGCTGGCTACAGCGCGCAGAAAGCTGCAGGTGTGATTTGTTCATTTGCCTCCACCCCCCCTAACCCCCCCCCGTGCTGCCTCCCTCTTGCTTTCCTTCCCCACTGCTGTGCGAGCCCACCTAGCTCATCCCACCCAGCTCACCGCGGCGGCGACACCCGCATCCCACCCCACACCGACTCCAGCATCTCCCTGGTGCAGCGCTGGTGGAGGGCTGGGATCTCTGGGGCTGGCGTGTGTGTGTGTGCATGGAGGGGAGGGCGGTTAATCTGATCCTACGAGGCTGGAAGAGGAAAAAAAATCAAAACTATAAAGAAGGCAGCAGCCTCCTCCTTTTCCCTCTCCCCCGCTCCAGAGGATTAAGCTTAAAAAAAAAGAAAAAAAAAAAAAGAAAAAAAAAAGAAAAAAAATGTCTGCAGCTTTCTGTTGACCCTGCATGATGGCATTTTTGCGCTCTGTGTGCTGCCTCTGCTGATTGCTATTCCTGGCACAAACACGCACACGCACACACACACACACACACACGCGCGCGCAGCCCCAGCTCGGCTCGCACGGGCACGGCGAGCCCACTCCAAAAAAAAAACACGCCACCCCAAAAATCCCCCAAATCCCCCCCCCCAAAAAAACCCAGTCACCCTCAAACCCAAGCCAAACCCGTGCCGCTGCCCCTCGGCATCCCTGGCCACCCTGGGCTGTGCAGGGAGAGCCGCCAGCACCCGCTGCCGCTCGCCCTCTCCTCCACCCCACTTCTCACCTCGTCCCCAGCTCCACCGAGCACTTTCTGCCGGAGCCGCCCGCAGCCAGAGCCCTCCACCACTCCTACCGCTGGCATTACATTTTCAGGCTGGATGCTATAGGGCCGTTTCTAATTACCTTATATCCCCTAGTGGTCTATGAATAATGGTTAGTGAAGGAGCTCAGAAGGGCTGCTGAGAAGGGAAGCAAAAAAAAAAAAAAAGAAAAAAAAAAAAAGGAGAATTGTGCTATTTCTCACATTTTTTTTTCTAAGGATCTAATCTGGCTACTGTGCTCTGGAAGAGGAGGAGAGCGAGCCAGCAGGAGAGAGAGGAGAGAGCGAGGACCATCGCAGGTATTGTTGCAAGCTACATCTTTGTGCTTTTTTTCTCCCCCCCCCCCCCCCCCCCCCTTTTTTCCGTCTTTTCTTTTTTATTGAAGCCGCAGCAGAACTGGGAGGTGGGGGGAGAGAGGTGCGGACGGAGCTTTTCCCGGATTTATTTTTCTCTTGTGCAACTCGTGTGCCGCTGCAATTGAATGGATGCACGGCGCCGGCATCGCGGAGTTGGGGGGGGGGGGGGATGTATGTGTGTGTGTGTCCGTGTCCGTGTGTCCTATTTGCAGCAGCGGCGGGGGAGGGGGGGGGGGGGGCGCGGGGGGTGTTTTGCTTTTCTGGAAGTAATAAAGAAATTTGCAACCGGTCCAAAAATCCTCCTGACTTGCCGAGTGATGGGTGTCTGAACAAAGATACAGCTGAGACTTGGAATATTTGTGCGTGTAAGGGATGGATTCATTTTGCTTGTCCTGACTCCTACTTTTCCAAAGTTAAAATAATAACGGGCACGGGGCTGCGAAACCCTCTGCAGAGGGAAGTCTTCCAGGGGAGGCTTATTCAATTTAGGAGTTATCGATGTGCATGGTTTTATACTTATAAAAGTTGCGGCGGTGCCGCGGTCGGGCGCCTGGCTACCCTTGCCGTTGTCTGCACGTGAGAACGCTGACTTGATGGATTTTCTTTCTTTTATTCGGTGGCTGGCGGGGCAGGCAAAAAAATGGATCTAACAGATAACCCAAGGAATCGTGGGGTTTTGCACATCTGGCTGCGCCTTTGGAAAGCCCCTCGGTGGGACTTTCACCTCCCGCTCCCTTTCTCCCACTGCAAATTTTCGCCCCCAAATCCTCCTTTGACATCAATAAACAAACAAACCAGGGAATAACGGAGGAGCCGGGCGAGGGGGCTCAGAGCCTGCTGCTGGGGGGGTGCCCGTGTGCTTTTGTTTTAAATAATGAAACAGCGATGATTGAAAACATATGAATAGGATGCAATGCAGAGCGGGCGTGTTACGGGGAGGGGGGGGGGAAGAGCTGGAAAACTGCTTATACGACAGAAGCGGAGCTTGAATGAGTGTGGTGAATTGAAAGGCGAGGGGTCCGTCCCTCGCCCGGCTGCGGGGCTGTGGTGGTGGGGGCGATTCCCAAAGGCAGAGGAATGATCTTGGGGTGGGGAAACTCGCTGGGGAAAAAAAAAACAAACCTGGAGTGAAGTATGCGATTATATCCCATCCAACTTTGCTGGCTGCGGCGTTAATGGAGCTAATTGTACTCAAAAATAATAAAATCAGAGGAAAATAGACCTGTGCGTGGAGGGGGGAGATGTGTGGGTGACAGAAGCGGGTCCCGAAAGACCATGGGTGCCCCAAAAGTGCCGCCGAGGTGGGTGATACTGAGGCGATATCCAAACGTGGCCGGATTGTGTTTATTTGGGCGGAAATAAAGATTGAGCAACTGCCCCGGGGATGGCTGTTATTCCCCGGGGAACGGCTCCGAAACCACGCCGGTGCTGCCCTTCACTGCCTGCCCTGCCTGGCCTTGCTTTTGTGTTTGTTTGCTTCCAAGGGGGGGGGGAGAAGGGAGCCGGGGGGGGCTTGAAGGCGGGGAGAAGCCGTGAGGGCGGAGAGCCGATTTAAATTGGACTTAATGGATTCCCAGGGCAGCTCTTTTAGATGAAAGTCAAAATAAGAGCCAAAGTGAATCTCAGCAGACCTGTCTGTTGCATTAGAGATGCAGCCTTCCTCTCCCTCCCTCCCTTTTTTCTTTAAAAGAGAGGGGGAAAAAAAGTGTTATCCGTACAGAAGACGGCATGGAGTTTCTCGTTCCTATAATGAGAGCTCTAATTGAAGAACTTGCAGCCTCTTGGGAGAGTCTTTACTGATCGCTGCTTTTGTTATTCATGCCGCACTCTGTTTTCTTGGGTTTTTGGGGGGGCTGGTGCAAGTCTGGCTGTGCCGAGGTCAGGGTGATGATGTGTGTCCCCCCAAGTCGGCTCCAGGTTTGGACCTGGACTGGCAACCCAGGCTGCCAGCAGGTAAGACCCCCTGGTCCCCCCTGAGGGGGCCGTTCCAGGCTCCCCCAGGGAGGTTGGGTGGCTGCTGCTGGCTGTGCCGTGCTCGAGGAGGAGATGTGCGGCTAAAACCCACCCCGGGAGCCAGCGGGGTGAGACGCTGCAGTCTGGCTGCGGGTGGCTCGACGTCCTCGCAGGACCCCCTGCGCTGCGGGACAGATCCTGCCCGGCATGGCGAGTGGGGTTGGCCGGCGGAGAGGGTGCAAAGCAGGGCTTGCTGCAATAGCGGGGAGCCCCACGCAGCTGCGGGGTGCCATGGGGTGCCACGGGGTGCCACAAGACCGCTTGGTACAGAGGGCACGATGCAGCCCTGCTGTCACGGCTCGCCTGGCCCACAGGGGTCCAGGGTGGCTCTCTGCAGCCAGAGTGTCACCTGGAGGGGACAGATGTTGTGCCAAAGCCACGTGGATCCTCTGCCCGCCTAGGGTGCAGAGCGGGACATGGCCACCAAGCCAGCAGGACCTCTGCCTTTTCCATTGCCCAGGAGTTTGGGACGGGGACAGGCAGGGGGACTGGCAGATGGGGCTCCCCCCCACAGGGGTCTCGTCACACCTACTCCCCCTCCCAGGACCCTTTGGGTGGCCAGTGTCTCTGTGACCAAAGGGAAATGGTGGCTGTTCCGAAGCCCCGTGTCCCCACAGGGATGCTGTGTGTGACAGTGGGCTGGTTTGATGCAGCTGAAAGCGCCTGGGGGGCAGGTCCGTATTGCCCCCATGTCCCTCTCCCAGCCCTGGCCACCTTTTACAGCTACACTTAGCTCTACATGGATGAAAACAAGGGCCATGAGCTCTGGGGTTGCTCTCGGTGGCATTTGGTGGCTGTGGGGCTGAGTGTGCCTGGGGAAGAGGATGTGTGAGCAGGAAGGGGCTCCACCAGCCCATCGGCTCAGTGTGGAGGCAAAGCAGTTAACCTGCACATCTGATCTCCCCGAGAATTGTGTATTGACCCTGACAGCGATGCATCAGGAGCGACAGACTCTCCATCATCAATCCCTCTCCTCCCATCACCAGGTGTCGACACTGACGGTCGCGGAGCTGGCTTTAATTTCAGGCCTCTGGCTTCAGCACATAACACTTAGCTGTCGTCCCAAGGTGCCGCCAGGCTTTTCAAACACCTCCACGGGCAGGTTGCCATCCCCGTTTTGTGGCAGGGATGGCACTTGCCGGAGGTGGCCAGCTGAGCTGGGGATGGGGCTAGTGGAGGACCCAGGAGTCCTGGTTCCCAGGGCCATAGGGTAGGGTGGCCTCCCAAAGTGGCATTGCAGTCATTGGTGGAGGATCCAGGAGGGCACCTGGAGCTCCTGCTCTGCCAGTCTTCGCTAGGAAAGCCCTCTGGCCTGGATGTCATTGGTGCCAAGCAGCAGAAGATGCACCCAAGCTGGGGAGCTGTGGTCCTTCTGCAGCCTTTGCTGTGTGACCTCGTCTGGCCAGGATGCCTCTTGCCCTCCCCTCCTCCAAAATGGCCACGGTGAAATCCAATGGCCACGCGGTCATGTGTGTGCGCCACCCCACAGAGACCTGGTGGGGAGGGTGGTGTTTTTCTTAGGTGCCTTGATTTTGGGCAGGATGAAGCTGCTGGCGGGGGCCGGCTGGCACGCCGCCTTTCCTCCTTCCCAGCATCTTGAGATTTCCGAGATGCACGCAGCCAAGCCAAGGCTGAAAAAGCTGCTTGTGGTTCAAGAGCATCTCGTCAACAGAGGAGAGAGGAAGGCTTTCCATTCCTCCCTTTCCTCTGGAGCTAGCTGAGCTCCCCTCGCCAGTGCAGGGGCTCTTCCCACTCCCCCCTGCAAGGGAACATTAAAAGCCAGGGGCAGCGGATATCTTGACACCCCGTCAATCTGAGCCTTTTACAGCAGCAGTCTCTGAAGGCTGGCACTCTGCTGCACAGAAGAAAACAAGTGAGAAGAGGGGGGGGAGGCGAGAGCAAGCCTTTGCAGCCGGCAATCGATAATTGTAGTGTCAGTCACTGCCTAGGAAGTTCCCGCATCCCCACTGTCGCTGGCGGTGGGGGAGAAGGGGAGGGCGGGAGCTCAGCTCTGCCCCGCACAGCATCGGGCACGGGGCAGGGAGCCACCGCGCAGGGCGAGAGCCTGGCCCCGAGCAGGAGCCTCCTGCTGCATTACTCACCACTTGATGTAGCTTGAACCTTTCAACTCCCTCCCCTTGGGGATGGAGTGGGCTGGGCAGAAGGTGTCAACAGAGCAAGGGGAAAATGCTCTGCTTTCTTAGGTTTGAGGGGGTTTTTTTCCCCCCTTCCTTTTTTTTTTTTCCTTCCCCCCCCCCACGTGCATTTTGGGCTTTAATAATCTCCAAAAAATATAAAAGAAACCCAAAAAAAAATTCAACCCAGCTCCCCCTCGTGTTTCTCCACCTTAGCAAAAGCTGAGGCAAAAGATCAAGGAATTCTTCCTTTTGTGCAGCTTTCGAGACCAAAGATGCGCCGGTGAAAAGGGGAGGCTCAGAGTACCAGGCACACACAAGTGTTAAAGGAGAGGCTTCCCTTTTGTCTCCAAGGCGATCAGCCGGCAAAGGGATCCACAAATTAATTAAAAATTGCTCTGTCTTGATTGAGTTATTCCTGCTTGCATCCCAAATGCCTATCAAAAGACTGGGAATGGCAGGAGGAAATTCCTCTTTCTTTCCCAAACAGCTCAGATGCGTACTACGGACAGTCTCGCTCCCTTTTATCCCAGGCGGCAAAGGAAATAAAAAAAGGAAGGGCTGGCGCGGTATCCAAAGAGATCTCTCCCGGAGGATGCGTCCCTCTCCTGCACTAACAAATGCTGCAGTATTTGGACGAATCGGAAGAAAAATGAACAGATTTACGTGTCATGCATGGGCCAAATTGTGGTTGTAACTCCATGAAGTTGATGGAGATCCGTTGGAGATTAATTTGGCCCAAGGTCTGGCGCTTGCTCCGTGGGGAATAGGCTGGATCTCTGCCTTGGTTGAAACGAGTTATTCAAATGGGTTTGTTGTGGCTGCACTATGCCCGAGTGGTAGAGCCAAGCAAAAATCCCAACTGGTTGTATCCCTTGTGCCAAAGCACCATAAATACACCTCGATCTGTCAAGTTGTGTGCGATCTCCACCGCATTTACCACCGAGAACATTTTAAGGGGGTAGATTTATACGTAGGGGCTGTGCAGGAGCCTCCCTGTGTGCTTTGCTAAGAGGCTTGAACTCCATCCCAGCATCCTGATGGGGGGAAGCCTTTCTCCCCTCCTGTTTATGGGATTTCCACCCAAACTGAGCCTGCGCCAGGCCTGAGCTCAGCCTGATCCCAAGAGAGCCCGTCTCCCCATCACTGGCTTAGCTTGCACCCATGCAGGGCTTGGGCTCCATTCTGGTTTGGGGGAGCATCGTCAGTCAGTGCCTCCAAGCTGGATTTGGGGGGTTGGTTTGCTGCTTTGCAGTCAGACCTTGCTTCCTCTGCTTTATTGTCATCTCTGCTCTTAGTCACCGCTCGATGCCTCACCAGGGGACCCCGCTCCTGCTGCGTTTATGGCAGCCACTAAAACTAGCGCTCAGCACTTGTGCTCCGACGAGGAGGGACACTGAGCATCAGGGAGGCTCTGCCCAGCTCCATTATGGTCCTCGACATCACATGGGGCATGCAGAGGAGCTGCAGGGCAGGTCGGTCCCTGGATGGGTCCCCCCGGCTCGTGGCAGGAGGGGGATCAGGAGCAGCACTGGAAAGGAGCGGCACCAGCCACATTCTCAGGTGGAGATGGCCAGCGCGTAAATGAAAATGAGATGCTCGATAAAGTAGGAAAGAATAATTAAAAACGTTCACGGCTGCTGGCTCGCAAAGGCGTGGGCACTCACTGATCCAGCGAGGCACAGCCATCCCCCCCCCCCCAAACGCTGCGTCCTTCAGCTTCGCTGTCGCTGGGTAAACCCCCCGCACCGCCTCGTCCTGTAATAGCGTGTCCTTCACCATGCCTGTCGCTGTATGATCTATAGAACAGGGCCGGCCTGTTCATACCACTGCCTTTCACCAGGCCAGCAACTGGATTCTCCGGAGGAGACTCTAGTCCTATCATAGCATGTCCTTCACCGTGACTGCTGCTGCACGAGAGGCACGGCGGCACGGGGCTCTAATACCTTGTAATTCACTGTGACTGCTGTGGCAGGACCTGTACCACGCTGCGCTGCGGCAGCCCTTCAGACCCTTTGGCTTTTGCATCTGCTCTCTGGCTTCGGAGCAAGGGCTGGTTGGGAAAGGACACGTGATGGGGGGACCTTGAAGGTACCATGGGCTTGGAGCCTGCTCCCAGGCTCCTGGCAGGCACGGGGAGGGTGCGGAGCATCCCTGGGGCACGGTCCCATCCTGCCTCCTGGGTGGTTTGTGGGGTGAAGTCCCAGTGGGGAAGGGGTGCTGGGGGCCAGATCCTGCCTGGGCAAGGGAGAAATCCCTGTCTGAGTGTGCCAGGATGAGAAATGGCCCTTAGATGCAAGAAAAGCATCCTTCCTCTGGGTGGTTCTCAGGCAGTGTAATAAATGTCAAAAGCCCAGTGTGCACAAAGGAGAAGGGGACATTTGGCTACCAAGAGCGGTTGTTCCAGGAGGCGATTTATTTTGAAGACTTAAAGGGTTCTCCGGTGCTTCCCTCTTTGCTGGTTAACCCTGTTCCTTTGCCAGTTAAATAGAAATGCAGCCGCCATCAATAAAGCCCTTCTGGAGGCTCCACCGTGGACATTTGCCATGCCATTCTCCTTCCCAAGCGCTCCCGTGCGGAAGCGCCGCACTGGCCATCGCTCCCTCTTCCACCGATCCGGTTTAGCTCTTCCGTGGGCAGAAGGTGGCTGTACCCATGTGCTTTTGCTGCCGTGATAAAGCAGGGGTGCAGGGTCCCACAAGGGGTGAGGGTTTGCTGGCCAGGCGATGAAGACCCCAGTGCCCCCTGCTTCCCCTCTGTGCACAGAGGAGCTGGGAGCCGCGGTGCCGCAGGTGTGCATGGCACAGGGTGTGGGCGACCGTGGCTCAGCCAGGAACCGGATTTGGGGCTGGTGCTTTGTGTTGCTGGGTTTTTTTTGCAGGGGAAGCGATGCAAAGCCATGCCGGGAGGCTGGAGCCTACAGGAAGAGCAAGGATGAAGGAGAATATCCTCGGAGGGCTCCCAGGCTGGGAGAAGGGCATGTTCAGCAGTGAGACGGGCGAAGAGGCAGATTTTCAGAGCCGGAGCTTCCATGCAGCACGATGCTCAGCAGCAAGTGCTGGTGTGCAGCCTTGCCGGAGGAGCCATCAGCCTGCCGATGGGAGCCTGCACTCCAGTCTTCCGAAGGACAGGGGTTGGCATCCCCCATTTCACTCCCATGAAACTGGGAGTGATGCCGCTGCTCCTGCTTGGACTGAGGGAAGGAGAAATTTCGCCCTGTGGCTTTTCTTCCTCCTGCTTTCCCCAGCAGCCTGGGCTACATATCTGCAAACAGCTGTAAGAAGAGCAGAGATCATTAGCTGGAAGGATCAGATGAGATAGTTTCTTAAAAGGATTGTCTGATTTCTCTATTGATCAGCCTGATTTAAAAGGGGGAGTTGGGTCAGAGGGCATAAATTATCATTGAAGGAGGGGTGAAGGCCTCAAAGGCTGTGCTGCACTTAGCTGCAGTGCTGAGGAATGTGTCTCTCAGTAGGGACGTGCATAGCTGAGTGCCGTGGCTGCCAGCCAAGTTGGGTCTCCTCTACGCTGAACTGGGAACTGAGTCAAGGGAAGTGCATTTAAACTTGGTTAAAGAGCCTCTCTCCGCCAAACTGGTTCCTGCAGCCCCCGCCAGTATTGCAGGGGGGGCATTTGGGGTCAGAGGGGGAAGGGGTGCAATGCGTGGCCCCGCTTGAAGTTGAGGGTGCGGCAATGGGTTGGGGGAGCTCCAGGGTCCATCTGACTGCGAGTTCCTCCCTCCCCGGGGAGAGGATGCTCTTGCCCCACAGAAACCTGCGACCTCTCCCTGGCCTTCCCCAGGCTCCCTGTGTGGTCTCCAGCGAGATGTTGAAACCACGGGAGGTTTCTGCCTCCCTGGCTATAAAATGAAGCTAATCTGCAACCTGAGGTTGCTGCTTTCCCCATTCTTGTGATCGCTGCCTGGGGCTCCTGCATCTCCTCCTGCCGGAGTCACGGGACTCACAGCCTTCGCTGCGGCATCGCCCAGCCTTCCAGCTTACAGGAAGAGGAACGGGAAAACATCCAGGGAAAATAAGACACCGTCCCCGTTGACTGCAGAGGGTTCTGCTTGGGGGACACACCACATTGCCAGCACCAGCTTGTCCTGCAGCAGCATGGATCCTTGCAGCACCTGCGGAGCTCCCTGGCAGTCGGGGCTGTAGGAGCGTAATTACTATTCACTCAAGGTACAGCTCACGGTGGCACAAGCCGATTCCCGTGGAGTCGCTGGGCAGCAGCGTATTTGTATCTGTCAGGGTGCAGGGAGCACCAATTTCCCCAGAGAGTCTCGCAGTTGCCTCCTTCTCGTTCCTGGAGCTCTGTCTTCACCCCCACCTCCTGAACACGGCATCTCCCCAAGCCGAGCTCAGCATGAGGCGTTTCTTGCTCTTTTGGTGCCCGGTGGGGGTTCTGGCTGGAGCAGGAGGGGTCAAGCCTGGAGTGTTGTATGCGGGTGGGAACCACAGCCCTGCAAGGTGCGTAAAACCCAAGGCCAGCCCAGTGCATCATGCTTCTCCTTTCCTCATCCTCATCCTGATGATGGCGGAGCCCCCTGTGCCCGGTGATCTCTGCCTTCTGGGGTTTGTGTCTCGAGCCTCTGACTGTGCTGGCCGGGGGACAGACCACGGGGATCTGTGCCCAGGTCATGCCACCCCAATGGAGCGTGATTTGGAGCTGGGAGAGGGTGGCTGGTGAGGAGAAGCTGCAGGAACAGTTGTGGGATGCTGTAGCATCCTCTGAAGGGGGTTTGCACCCTTTTGAGCCCTGTTGGGGTTTGTCCTCTTTTACTTCTGGCTGTGCTAAAATAAAATGATACAAGAAATGTGGTTTCTGGACCATCATCAGGGTGAATATAAGCAGAGCTGTTCCTGGGGGCTGTGGGCAGGCCCAAGGTGCCCTGGTGAGCGCTGGGTTGGGGCATCTGCCTGGAGCAGCACCGTGGGGGAGGCTGATACAGCCACACCGCTGGTGTCCCCAAGCTAGGGACATGTCCCAAAGGTGGGTCTGTCTGCCCTTCCCTGGTGCTACCCCACTCTCCGGCAGAGCTGCCAAGGCTGCTGCCCGCCCCGGTGCTGCCCATCCTCTCGTTCCTGCCCTCCCGTGCGCCCCGTCCCCATGCATGGAGGCTGTTGGGGACGGCAGCATGGCGGTTACCCGTGGCGTGTGGCTCGGGGCTGGGAGGAGGCGAGCCAAGGTGTTATCACAGGTCACCTCTGCCGGGCGAGAGCAGGGGGCTCGGACCCCAGCCCGGGGCATGGCCGGGTGTGGGCAGCGTCGGGCAGAGGGTTCAGACCCAGCGCAAGGTCGAGCCGGGGTGGTGGGGGCTCACAGCAGCCCCACTCTCACCAAGGAAGCGAGCATCTCTTCCAAGCATCCGCGCGGCGTTGGCCTTCCGGCACAGCTGCGATAGCGGCCACCGGCGAGCGGCGGCTGGGCCGGCATTATCCTGGAAATGTCAGCCGAACGCCAGCCCGCCGGTGAGCGCCAGGACGCGGCGGGAGGCGGTGACTCGGCTTGCTGGCATTGGCTACCATTTTAGAGGAAATGTGGAGCAGTGGGTAATTATTTCTCTTTCTTAATTGAAATTTCAGCCTCAGTGGTTTGCGAGAGCGGGCGGGAGAAGGAGCACAGGCGAGTGTGACACGAGTGTGGGGCTTGTCGCGGGCTGAGGGGGATGCAAGTGTGCTGAGCCCCCGGGGTGGCAAAGCATCTCATGGCTCGCATGGCGTCCAGTGCCACCGGGAAGGGATTTCCACAGCCTGCAGCGCAGCCTGGTCATGGCTGCAAAATAAAACCAACCCCAAAAACACAGAGATCTTAATTTTTTTAGGGGGGAGGATGCTTTATTGTTTCTTTATTCCTCTATTTCTGTTTTGCTTGGGATGGAGGGCCAATTAAATGAAATTACGCGCTGCAGTCTGGCACCCTGCGCTGGCTCGGAGCAATCAGGTGTAACGCAGCATGGCTGATGAGAGCCAATCAAGATGTATAAATGAGGTGTTGACATTCAAACAGCAGGTACCCGCGCCGCCCAGCCGCAGCCGCGCTCGCGGGCTGTCGAGCCCGCGCCGTGTATCCAGGCACGGGGCTGTGACAGGCGGCAGAAGGGCCGGTGCCCGACAGGGCAGCCGGGATCTTGCTTCGGCTCCAAAGCAGTTCGTATTAAGCGTGATGGTGGGGACATAGAGAGCAGCCCGTGCCGTGGGTGGCGGGCATGGGCGCGGGTGGTGGGCATCCCTGCCGGTGTCGCTTTGCTGGCAGCCGCCGTGCCCGGTGCCAATGCATCCCGTGTTCCAGGAGATGCAGCAGCCGCCGAGCCCTTAGCACCGCTCCAGGGTGGGCAGTGAAGCAAAATGCTGTTGCTTTGGGGAAACTGAGGCATGGGGCAAGCTGGTGGCATGTGGGCAGCTTTCCTGGCTCTCAGGCTTGCCATAGCTGCTGCCGCAGGATGCCGTCCCCTCGCTGGGAGGTGGGGGCCAGGGGGCCGGCGGCGTGGCAGCACCATGCAGATCGGAGGAGCTCAGAGGCCGTCCGGGGAGGAGAAAGCAGCTCCGTGGCGAACAACCTCATCAGCGTTTCCTGTCTCACGATGGAGAAATCGCATGTGGTGAGAGGCTCTAAAAATAGTCTCGGCAAACTTTTAACCACATTTGCAGATGTTAAAGGTAAAGCCAGAGCAGCCCTGGGGGAGAAAACATCCCCAGCCGTGCCTCCCCAACGTTAACCCTCGGTGCTACTGGTGGGCTGGGCTCGGAGCTGGCACAGCTACGGGGGAGCGGATCGGAGGGCAGCAACCCCCGGGTGGGCAGCAGGGCCGAGCCGCCGTCTCGCCGCGCCGCTCTCCTCAGCGTCCCCATTAAGCGTGCCGAGGAGGACATTAGGAGCAGGAGCACGTAGCGGCAGGCTCTGTCTAACAGCGCTGCCGCCTGACCCTGATTTGTAGCAGGGCTGAGCAGGGAGGTTTGCTGTAGCGTTACAGCTCTTCCTGTGGTAATAGCTGGCGAGGCGTCACGCGCACGGTGCTGCCGGCGGCACGGGGAGGCCGCGGCCGCCGGGGCGGATGGGGTGGAAAGGAGAAGCCACTGTAGCTGGGTCGCGGCGCGCTCGCTTACGAGAGGGGAGGGAGGGGGCACGTGGGGACGCACGCTCCCGTGGCGCAAGCGGTGTTGCCACTGGGGATGCTTCTCCCTGCAGCGGCAGTGCTGGTGCCGGCACGGTGGCAGGAAGATAGCTGGATGTCACCTGTCCCTGTCCCCACCAGCCCCGTGGCCGGTGGCTTGTCCCACACGCTGCAGTGGGTGCATGCCGACTGTGCTGCCATCCCCTCGCTGCCTGCCCCTATTTCACGTTGCCGGGGCTGGGGTCACTTGGGGACAGTGGCCAGGGCTGCCAGGTCCCCAATGACACCCAAGGGACATTGTTTCACCTCCCCCGTCTCTGCCAGGACAAGGATGACAAACTGTCGGAGGGGGCTGGCCCTGCACCTGCCAGCGTGGTGGTCACAGTGAGTCTCCACGCATCATCCCTGGGCCGTGGTGATCTCTGCGTGGGGACGGATGCGTCCTGCTGCCATTCATCCCCAGGGACTTGCAGAGGCAGAACTGACTCCAGCAATGGAAATGTAAAACCTGGAGGGTTGAGCCGGCCCCCGGCATTGCTGCCCTTGTGCTGGCGAGGGTGTTCTGCCCACGAAAGGTGGAAGAGGCAGCGCTCGCTGCCTGTGAGCATCACTCCATGGTGCCGCGGTGCCCTGCGCCTGTGCCGGTCCTGCAAGCCCAAACAGGAGAGACGGAGAAACCTTTAACCTCACAAACCTGGAAGGTTGATTTGAGCCATGAGAAAGATGGAAGAGTCAGAGAGAGGGAACGATTAAAGGGAAGAAAACAAGATTCTTCAGGTTACCTTAGCTGCCCACTGCCCGATGCTCGCAGGCCCCTGGTACCTCCGCACGCAGCTTGGTGCCAGCACACGGGAGCATGCCATGGCTTTCTCTTTGGGATGGGGTCCCCAGGAGGTTTTTAATAGTTGCTGTTTGTGCAATGGCTGGGGGGAATCCGTCGCTTTCTGTCTGCCATTGCCTGGCGTCACCTCTCCTCCTGCCTGCGACTGCTGCATCCTCGCGGCTGGGTGATTGTTTGGATCATCACCGGCCTTTAACTGCAACCCTGGAGGGGAAAAACTGCCCCTCAGGGTTTTATTTAGCTAAAAAAACCCCCTCCAAACCAACCCTCAAACAGGCTGAAGCTGCGTGGTGCCTTGCAGCTGGATGGCGGGGTGCCGGGGAGCAGTGCTGGTTCTCAAGGGTCTCCACAGGCGAGAGCCGGCCACACTGGGATCGGTGTTTTGGCAAAAGGCATCACCTTGCCGGTAGGAATAATAACCAGGAGGGGGAGGGGGCCGGGGCAGGCAGACAAGCAAATCCGTTTTATCAGACGCTGCATATTTTATGAAAGCACATTTCAGCTCTTCAGCCTTGGAAAGCTTTTCATACCCTTTAATTTTCTAATAAAAAGGAATTACGTTTGCTGAAAAGCCAGTAACAAGATTCACTGTCATTGTCTTTTGTACAGACCATAATTCCTGGCTTGGGCTCCAGCCTGCAGCCCCGTTGTGTGGTCCTAGGTGTTGGTGTGGCGTGCTGGAAGGGGGCAGTGGGGGGCGACGGCCAGGCCGGCAGCGGGCAAGGGAGAGCTTTGCCAGTGGGAGCCCGTGGCAGCAACCTGGGGGTGCCAGGGGCGAAGGTGAGCGCCACGTTCGGCTGCAACCGCAGCAATGCCTTTTGGCGCCGCACACCGCATGCGGCTCCTTGCAAAAGCAGCGTCTGGTTTCGAGGCACACTGAGGTAGTTCCTGCTGGCTGTGCGTGCTTGTGAGTTGTGCCGGGGCGGCTCCAGCGCACACAGATCCGCAGGGCCTTTCCCTAGCGCTTTCCAGGCCAGGAGGGCATTTTGTGATTCCCCCCTGAGACGGGGATTTGGGAGGGTGAGGAGAACAAGGCGCGGAGGGGAGCGGTGCTTGCCGCACCCCATCCGGCAGCAGGCACTGGATCAGGCCCTGCGGCTGTGCCTCCCCCTGCACCGTTCTGCCCGGTTTTACACCATCGAGGAAGTGGGGGTTCCCCATACCTGGCTGCCCACCGGCAGGGAGGAGAGCTGCCAGTCCTCCCACCATCCCACCCATCACATCACCCGTTTCAGGGTTTTACTCCAATGGCTTTATCCGAGTGGGGAATCGGCACCACGCGGTCCGGCACTGATCCCTCCTTTGGGCGTAGCAAATCTGTGCGCACAGAGAGGCGAATCTTCCTCGCCTGCTGCTTGCATCAGACAGGGTAAGGCTAAAGCAGGACATTCATATCACCCAGGTGGGAACTGCTGGCACCTCCCAAGGGCCTGGATGCGCCGGAGTGGCTGTTCCCCTCTCTGCCCCGTTCTGGCTCCTCTCCAAGGGCACCAACTCTCTGCCGGTGGCCTTGCCGGGATGTCCCTCCCTGGCAGTGGCTGTCTGTGTTTGATGCAGGGCTGCCATCCTGGTCCCGCTCGCCATGGGAAAGCCGTCCCCAAAAACCCAGGGATCTGGCGGCTGCTGATGGGGTGGCGCGGAAGGGCAAGCGCTGACACAGGCTCGCTTCTTCCTGGCTTCACCTTGGTGAGGGGCTCGCTGCTAGCCTGGCAGGTGGGATGGCTCTTGAACCAAAACCAGGGAATTCAGTTGCCCTGTCATCAGCCTTGTAACCGTGAGCTCAAGGGCGGTGCAAGGCCCCGGCTAGGCTGGTGGACAGAACATGGCTTTCCCAGTGTTTGGGGTGGATGGGGCAGGTCACGGTTACGTGTGTGTTGGAGCAGCCAGGTGTCTCTGTGGGTGGCCCAGGATAGCGAGCCAGCGTCCCCCAGCTCTGCGCCGGCGCTGCGGACCCAGCTGGTGAAGAGGGTCATCTGGGTAGCCGGTGCTTCCCAGTCGCCGCCCTACCTCCTGGGCATCCCTGCAACCCACAGCTGTGGCACGCGAGATCCCACCGACCACGGGCTCTGCCAGCAGGCAAAGCTTGCCTGGGTGCTGGCCACGGCGCGGTGAGCAGCAACTGTACGGCACAGCTGGGGCCAGCACCAGCTCCTCCCAGCTCCCCCCAACCCCCCGGCACATCCCAGCAGTGCTTGCAGTATTGGGAGCCCTCCGCAGGCTCGCTTGCTCCCCGCGTTCCTCCCGGGGTGCATCTCTCTCAAGCCGCAGCTCTGCCTTTGCTGCGCAGGATCCCGGCCGGCTGCCACGTGGCGCCGGAGCCACGATGCCGCAGCCGCTGGCGCTCCGTCTCCCTCCGAGTTGCTCATTTGACGTTTCAGCTCACCGGCTGTTTTTGCGCAGGGGAGACGCAAAACCAGCCCGCAAACACCAATAAATATCTTCTACATCCTCCCCCCCTCCAATTCTCGTTTTCATTCTTACTTCCCAGCTGGTTTTGGGGGGGAAACGGGCTTTCAAAGCTTTCCGTAAAGGTGTGTAACAATAGGAAGCATTGCCATTTAGCCTGCGGCCGGCACAGTTTTAAATGAGGTCCCAGGTAGTCATGGTTACCTCTCCTCTTCAGTAAGAGATGACTTTTATTTCCTGCCTTTTGTATTTGCACATCTCAGATATACATTCTCCTAAACCATAATTGGTATTCACGGATAGACGGGGACGCGGGAGCAAGCTGCCGCGAGAGGGGAAGAGCCAGATGGACGCAGGGGGTGTCAAGGTCTCCAAGCCCCCAGACATCAGGAAATCTTAATTTCAAGTCATTTTTCCTCCCCTGGCAAGGGCGGGGAGGCAGGCCTGCCTCTCTGCAGCCTCAGGGCTTGTCCTGATCCCACCTTCCTGGCAGCATCCTGGTTAGCCTGGATGCTGCCCTGGGGTTTGGGATTCTCCCTGCCCATAAGCAGCGGTCCTGCAAGCCTCTCCTCGCGGAAGGGCTCCCTGGCATCCCGCATCCCCTCCCAAGCATCCCTCGATCATGCCGAGCTGGGAGGGTGGCAGAGGGGCTGCCCTGTGTCCCCCGACCCTGAGCAGGGTCCTGACCTCATGGGCACTTGGGGGACCAACCCTGCACCCTTTGATTTTTGGAGGTGAGGAGGGAAGACTGAGCGGTGGGGCCGTATGCTCAGAGCGGGCACAGCCCGAAGAGCGGGCGCGGGAGGGAGAAGCGCTCGGCAGTGATTGATGAAAGATCATAGCCTCATTCCACGGGATCATTGCTCAGAGTGTGGGCAAAGCTGTGCGTCCCAGGGGGACCATCGCCGGGATGCGTGCGAGCCTGTGTTTCAGGGCAGAGGGGATGGAAAGCCACATATTTTATGCCTCTTTTTTTTTCTCTCTCTTTCTCTGAAGCACCAGGAAAACAAAAACCCAAGCTGTCTAATCAGAGACAAGCAGATTCCACCCACTTCCTTGGAAAACTTGCATTTGCTAGGAAATCATCTAGCTGCATTTACAGCAAGCAGAGTGCCCCAGCGGTAGCTCGTGCCTTTCTGGCAGGATGATAACCAGCGCTGAACAATTATTGCGCTGGAGCGGGAGCAGCAGACATATTGGCTTTTCTCAGCCAGCAGGAAAGAATTTGCAAAACTAAGCAGGCGACTGGAGCAGCTCGGATTTGCAGCGCTGGATGCGCGGTGCCGGAGATTTGCAGCTCACCAGATTTGCTGGTGGCAGCATATCAGGGACTTGCACACCGCATGCACCTGGGCTCCTATTTACATTTTTTTTTTTTAGCAAGGGAAGGGCCTGGTTTTGCTGCCTGGAAAATGCCTCTGGTTACCAGCTCCCCTCGCAGACACTCAGGCCCCCCAGGTGTGTGCTAGGGCCAGTGGGGAGAAGTTGTTTGCTTCTTTATTTTTTTCCCCCTTTTAATGAGAAAAATGTGTTCTTGTCGAGGAGGTTGTCCTTAAAAAATACAGTGCTGGGAAGAAAGGCGGCCGGCTCTGTGACATTTACCTCTGTGGGGCTGTGATTGATGTGCAACCCCCGGTAGCCAGCCCTGTGCCAGCCCAGCTGCCCGCAGCATCACCAGGGGGAGCAGGGTCAGTCCTGGAGCTCCCAGGGGCACAACCCCAAATCCCCACTCAGGGCAAACCTCGTTTGCTCGGTTTTAACTCCAGGTGGGGATGTATGGGATTGCTGGAGTGACTGCCATCATGCTGAGGTTTTTGGTCCTTCCCCAGGCAAAACTCCCGGATTGCAGGTCCCATGTGCACCCTCGGCTGCTGCACAGGCCGGGCAAGGGGGAAGCAAAGAAATCGCTTCTCTCCAGCCTTACTGGGCTGGGAGCTAGGGTCTGGCTCCGATCCCCCTCCACCCGCTCACAGCAATTCCCTTCTCAGCTGGAGCACTGCCATTTCCAAATGGGATGCTCCAATGCGGAAAAGTGGCACGGCAGGGTTTCGGCACGGATTCACACCCTGCTCCCACTGTGGGTGTCACCTGGCAAGGACAGCGGGGCAGAACCTGGCCCGGGATACGCTACCCGGCCCCGCTTTGGATGCAAACTGCTCATCAGTTGCAATAGCAGCTGATGGAGACTCCAGTATATTAGCAGCATTAATTAAGTTACAAAAATTATGCATGTTATCAGTTATGAGATGACCTTTCATAAACTCAGTTATTAAAGCAATAAAGCATGACCCGCTGGTCCTAACCAGTTTAATGGCTGGCTAAGAGTGCGGTTTTTCACATAATACTTTTAGCAGGTCATTAGCTGAGCAATAAGATAACATGGAGAGCCTAAGTGATGCGTGCGAATGGCAGCAGAGGCAGATGTGTTGCTTGATGGGGGGACATGGAGCTGGGGGTCACCCGTCCTCCTGTGCTGCTTGCACGGGCGTGCACGGGCTCTGGTGGTGGCTGGAGTGGGTGACAGCGGCGAGGCGGGTGCTATTGGGCTGTGCCGTGCCAAAACTGCGGTGTCGTGGGGTAAACCCATTCCTGGGGTGCTGCGGGTCAGGTTTGGGGGCGGTGTCAGTCCCTCTGCAGCCCCGGTATCGCAGCCCAAGCCTGCGCCGCGGAAGGGAGACGGGCTGTCCTGACATGGCCACCCTTGGGCTCCCGGCTGCGGCCCTGGTGCTGCTGTAGGATAGGAGACCCCAAACCCTCTGTGGGGCTGGGGGAGGGATGGAGGGGCCTGGGTTCCCCCTGCCTGGTGTGTAGATGGTGCTGGTCTTGGTGTATGGATGGTGTCTTCGGGCTGAGACCCCGATTCGGGGGTGTGCAGGTTGGTCCCTGCATCCCTGCCGTGCCCACCGCAGCACCCGTGGGGACATGCCACACATCCAGGTCTGTCAGGAGGAAGCCACTGAGCCCTGGCCGCCAGGTCCTGCTCCCCTCCATGCGCCGTTGCTGTTGCTGAGCACATCCCGGCTGGGTGCCGATACCCTCCCTGCCCACGGCCACGCCGTGGTACCTGGACGGGCTGAGAGCCGCACCATGCCGCTGGCATCCCCAGCACCTCCAAAGCGCCTTTCCCCATCCCCGCCAGCCGTTTCCAAGCACTGACCCTCTCCATAAACAAAGGAGAGGGAGAGGGAGGGTGGCTGGCATGTTAATATACTCTCCCCCCCTCTTTTCCTCCCTTCATCCCTCTGGGAAAGGCCTTTGCAGATATAAGCAAACCTTGATTAAAAGCTGCCTGACAGGCAACGGCAGCAGCAAGCAGCAGGCAAGGAAGCTCTCCAAGTCCAAAGGGAGCTGCTTCTGCTGCTGCCGCTGCTGCCTCCATTCTCAGATGTCCCTGATCCTTTAATCAATCACAGCCGCGGAAGAGAAGAGCAAACACCCGTGCCGGGGCAGAGGTATGTGCATGCATTCGTTCCAGCCGCAGCCGAGGCAGCAGGGCGGCCGCGCGCCTTTGGCTGGAGGCACGGAGCCGTCCCCGAGCTTGGAGCTGCCCTTTCATCTCCCGGAGACAGCAGAGGCTGTGTCCCCACTGGCCCCTCCGACATCCCTGCGGGACCCGGCATGGAGGATGGGTCCCCATGGGGTGCAGGCAGCGGGACGGGTGCGGGCAGCCTCCTGCCTGCGTCTGCCCCCTCCCGGGGTGCTCCAGTGCAAAATGCATCCCCAGGGGAGAGATGCTTCCAGCTCCCGTCCCACTGGCTGTGCCACACGGGTGCTCACATGCTCTGGTAGCAGCAAGCAGGGAAAACGGGGTGTTTGCAGATGGGTACCCCACTGGGGAGCTGCCAGGATGGGGACAGCCGTGGAGCACCAGCCTGGGCATTGCATCTAACACAGCTGGCCAAAACCCAGCCATCCTTCGATGGCAAACCGCAGCCGGGCACATGGTTCTGCACCTGGGGATCCTGGCTCGGCAGCCCTGGGGATGGCGCCAGCGGGCAGCTGAGCCCCGTCCTGGGCTGTGTGGGGTGGGCGAGGGGTCCCCTCCAGCCCCGGGAGGGGCACGGGGCCGAGCACCAGCCGTGGCCATGCCCCAAACAACCAGCGTGCAGAGAAATCCCCCCCACCCCCGCCCTGGATGATTTGTCACCAAGTCCTGTGTGTCACCGCAGAGCTCACTCCTCGGTGAGGCTGGAGATGGGGGCGGAGGGAAGGGAAAAACGCATCGTTTTAATAAAACACAGCAAAATCCTCTCTTTCCTGCCGTGCTTCCCCAGCCTGCGTGCGGCAACGGGGGCTCTGCCCGCGTGAGGCCGGCAGGGGCAGGCAGGGACTGAGATTTCCTTGCTTATTTTTGCCGTTGCTTATTTTTAGCGCCGCGTCTTAATATATTGTGACAGTGCCCTGGGACGTACCGCGCCTCCGGTCGTATGAGAAGGTGTCTGGGGCAGAACCGCTTGACGCCGCGAACGAGTTTCAGCCAATCGCCGGCACGGCGCTGGCTAACGAGGCACCCGCCGCTAACGGGGGTCCCTGGAGGGGGCCGGTGGGGGAGTGGCAGAGCTGAACCAGTGCACTGAATTTGCCAGGGCTCTGCGGGGAGGGACTTGCTCTTGGGGGAGTCCTGGATTTTAAAGCCTTTTTATGTGTTTTAATAAGGCGGTTCTGGTAATGAGGGGCTGATCGCTGGCAGCCGCCCCGGCGGCTGAGCCTGTGTCTGGTAGGAGCCGTGTCTTTGGTCGGGGCCGTGGCGGAGAGCGGGTGCCCACGCAGATGGGGACATTGAGGGTTCGGTGTTTTGAGCAGGGACCTTGTGGGTACTGGGGGATGCTGGAGCTGCGCTGGCCAAAATCTCCCTTCCTGGAGCTTCTTTTGGGGAAGGGCTGAGTGGTTTCCACTCCAAGATGAGCCGTGCGGTTGCATTTTCAGACCTGCAAGTGGTTTTTATCCCAGCTGGCAGAGACATGGGGGCATTGGGATCTTGCTGGGACCTGGGTGGGTGTCCACCAAGCTGGAGGTCACCAGCACCAGCTCAGCCGTGGGTGCAAATCTGGCAGGGACCCCATGGCCGGGGAAGAGCCGGGCACACGGTGGTGCTGGTTTTGGCAGCAGGCATCTGCACGCGGGCGCTGCCTGCCTGCATGCCCATTAGTAACGGATCTTTGCGGAATAACCCTCCTCATTAAGGCGAGCTACCCCGTGTGTCAAAGCTGCTTTATAAAAAAATTATACTCAGCTCCAGCCAGGCTGTGCATGTATGTAAATGGAGCGATGCACAAGCCCTGACTGGGACATTGTGGGGCGGCTTAGCCCGGGACCCCCGGGAATCCCCAGTCCTCGGGGGGATTGTGGTGCTCCGGAGGGGCTGGAGAGTGCCAGAGGCGGGGGATACGCCCCAGCCACCTCCTGGGGTCTGGTAGCCCCAGTGTCTTCCCAGGATCTTGGCAGGAGCCATGGAGCTGTTTAGGGCTGGGGTGTCTCTGCGTGTCTGAGGGGGGATGCTCCCACATCCCAGCTCCAGCCCCCTCATCAACCCGGCTTTGAACCCTCCTGGCAGCACCATGACGCAGCTCCTGCCTTCTGCACCGCAGCACCTCTCTTGGTTCAGGGGAGCAGAGGAGAAAACCCCTCTTATCCACCTCACCCCCACTTTTTTATCAAGGCATCCGTGCGTGCCCAGTGCTGGTGGTGGGAGCACGGGGTCCTCCTCTGCTCCCTGCCTTGTGCCTGATCCAGAGCCCCGCTGAGCCTTCAGGGATTAAATCCTTCTGATCACACGCGTTTGGGATGTCGGAATGCTCCACACACACATTTGGGATATTGGGATGCTCCAGGGCGTGGGAGAAGCTGGAGCAAGGTGCCAGAGCTGCAGCCGTCCTGAGCGTTGGGCAGCTTTGGAGCCCATCAAGGGACACTGAGGGACACCGAGTGACACCGAAGGACACCAAGGGACGCCGAGGTCCCTCACACGGCACTGGAGCCTGTGCTGGCTGCTGATTTCCAGGAAGGAGAGCTCAACCCCGGAGCGGACCCAACAGCACCAGCCCCCACCAGCTCTGGCCACAGCATCCCCACGTGCTGGGGCATTGGCGCCTCTTTGTGCAAACGCGGCGGCAGCTCGGCGGGGAAATAAGACCCTTCTTTTTTTTGGCAGCATGTTGCTAATCAGCACGACCCAGTGCGCACCGCTGCGGGCGCGCGGCTCGCTGCTATTTAAGGAGCCTACTTGAAATACACCTGCAAGAGGGGAGAGGAGCGCCAGCAAGTAAATAACCCAGCAACCCGCCGGAATAAAAACACCGGCGGGGGCGCACGGGCAGAATGAGAAGAGATGCAGCAATTTAAGGGGGAAAAAAGAAAGAAAAATTAAGTGCAATCTGGTGATTGAGGTGGTTGGTCCCAGTTGCACCCCAGTTTTCTGTAGGGATGCTCCCTGGTCCCTGTGCTTGGCAGGGAGACCCCATCCTGATGGCTATGGTTGAGAGGTCTCGCCCACGGCCCTGGCATGGGCAGGGGGATGGATGGAGCTCCCCACCTGCCTCCCCACTCAGCGTGTTTACCACTCACTGCCATTCAGGTCCTGCCTTTTTCTGCCCCCCCCCGCCCCCTTCTTTCCCCTCCTTTTCTGAAACATTATAAATCAAACGGCTTAAAATGTAAAGCATCAAAAATTCTAAAACCTTCATCTATTATTAACTGTGACAGTAAATTCCACCTCTGAATGTTTCACATAGCAACTGTTACCAGGACTCGGTATCCGAAAGCTGATGTTCCAGCAACTTTCCATCGTGCTGCCGCCACTCCGGCAATGCCGAGACAGGCCCGGTGAGACACGCTGCTGCTCCCGACGCCTTTCCGTGGGATTGGGATGCCAGTAAAGAAACCCAGCTCGGATTTAGTAAGGCTGCTGGGTTAGGAAAGGAACTCAGCGCATGCGTGTTGGGCTGCGGGAGCCGGTGGTGGGGGTCCCCCATTGTGGTCGTCCCTCCATGATGGCCACGTAATGCCCAAACTTCATTACTTTCACCATCACATTATGGAGCACTCTAAATAATGAGGATGGGAGTCTAGTAGTTAAAATAAATGCATAGAGAGATGCTTTGCAGGGGATGGTGTTTGCTTTTCTAACACCGCTTTGCTCCAGTGGTGGTTATGGTTGTGCCCCCCAGGTGGTGACCCCCGACACGGGCAGTGGCTCTCGCTGCTCCAAGCATTGGGCTCTCAGTGAGCTCATGGTGTCCGGGCGCCCATGGGGACCGGGAGCCGGGCATTCACCGCCGGTGCATGTTCGCCTTCCCCACGCGACATCGCAGCTCTGCTCTGTGTTGTGCCCCCTGCCAGGAGGCCGGGACGGTTCTGGCTGCCACCAGCTCAGGTGGAGCCAGCTTTGGGTTGGATTTGGCTGCGTGGCAGCACTGGGACCCTGGTCAGAGGCAGGGGGAGCCCTGGCTCTGCAGCCCCGTGGGATGCTGAGCCTGGTCCGGTGAGAACCCATCCAGGACACCAGCATCCCCGGTGCGAAGCTGTGACCGTGGCGAGGCTCACACTCACATCCTCAAGCGCCCAAAACCACCCGAACCCCGCTGGCAGTGCCTGCCAAGCCGTGCCCTGTGCCCCCATGCCCTGGTGCAGGCATCCTCACCTCGCCATTGCCCCGGCTGTGCCGCCTTCCCGCAAATCCCGGTGGCTGCCCGTGCACCACCGGATCTCTGCCGTGCCGGCTGCGGGGCCAGGCAGCAGCGGCTGCTCTGCTGCCTCCCCAGGGACAGGCAGCAATTTTCCTGCTCTGAAGAAGCTTGTGAAGGTTTGAGTGAATCTGGGAAGCAAATCTAATTGGCAACCTGGTAATTCCTCGGGGGGACATGTACTTTGGTCATATCTAAGTACATTCCAGCCAGTGTTTGAGACACGCTGAATCCAAACTTGGACAGTCAAATACCGGCAGCTCTAAGCTCCTTATCTATTTCAGGCAGATTAACTCCTTAATCATCCCTTTTGGAAGTTCCCTGCCCCAAATTCCTCTCCCTTCCTCTTCACCCCCTCTCCACCTCCCCATTTTTTTCAGCAGGAACAAAAGGAACAAGCAGATTTTGCAGGGTGCGAAAGGCTGGGACTGCGCCCACGGTGATTGACAGAGTCAATAACAGGGAACCAGGAGAAGGCCTTTGGAAATCTGCCTCCCCAGTTCACTTGCCCCAGTATTTGTCTTCAGGATTTGGAGACTGGGAATGTAGAATACCGCAATAATTTATCGCATGACATCAAACCTCAATTTATTTTTTTCAAACCCCTTTTTATCCTTTTTATTTTTTCCCAGGGGATTCCTGCTCAGCATCCCCTAGCAGAGGTCCAGCCCGGGGTACCGGCTCCCACCATGCTGGCTGGGGAGATGTGCCGCTCCGCAGCCCCCAGCCCTGCTTGTGGCAAGAGATGCTCATTTTTCCCCCTCTTTCCCCCCCCGGCAGGCAGAGGAGGCCGTGCCGAGCCGCTGGGACGCAGCCGGTGCTGGCCACTGTCACTCAGGGGAGTGTCGGAGCATTACGCTTCATTACCGAGCTGTCTGCTGCTGGCGGGAGATGACTTAGAGGGCAGAGCCTGGCAGCGGCGCAGCCGAATTTGTCTCCGGTGGACAGACCTGTCTGCAGGCAGACGCCAAAGCACGGCATCCACAGGGTGCCTGTGACTGGGGGGATTTGCGCTGCTGGTGGTGGGGAGCCAGCAGTCGCTGGGTCTCAGGCTCGGGTGGTGCAATTTGGCATGGCAGCACCCCAAAAGCAAAGGCAGGAGAGGCCACAAAACCGGATTGTGGGAAGGCAAAGTGGGTACGGGGTAGTGCCCCCTGTAACCGTGGGTCCCGGTGAGGGGGTCTCAATGGGACTGGGACCACCAGTAATATTTAGTAATGCTCATCTAAAACATGGGCATAAATGTCCCCATGTGCCCACCAGCGGGGAGGGGGCATGGTGGGGACATGGCAGAGACACAGGGCACTGATGGCAAAGCCCCATCACCTCCCGACCCGCCAAAGCCGGAAGGGATGGACCCGGTGGCGTGGCCGGGAGAGCTGGAAATGTCCTGGGGGGTAACAGATACCAATCATCATCTGGGGTCTCCAGGGCTGCTGGGGATGGAGACCCCTGCCAGGGGAGGAGGTCCAGGACTCCGGCATGGGGCTGGGGCACGAGCCTGCTCCATCCCTGTGCTCCCAGGCTGGCATTTCCCAGCCCGGCAGTGCTGGCTGGGGACCGGAGCCCCAAGACTGTGTACAAACCTGGACCGTGCCAGAAGTGAGGAAAGCGAGGCACAGCTGGAGAGCAGTCCTATCCCAGCCGGGTTCCCCATGCAGGGTGCAGGGTGGCTCCGAGCTGCGGTGCTGGGCAGGTGCCAGGTCCTGCCGCCGGGTTTGGCGTGGTTTTGCCAGGCCAGAGGGCCTGGCGGGCACCCGCGGGCCGGCACAGCCTGGGGACCATGAGCCATCCCCATCGCGTTCCTCAGGGAGCGCAGCGTCGCGTGTTCATCCATGAGCAGCCGGCTCGCGAGACAGCCGCATGCAGAGCGGATCCGGGACAAGGATCCATTTGCTCTCCCATCCTTGGAAAAGCTTTTATTCGCTTTTATTTTTGTTGCAAGCGGCGTGAACCACATGGGGCCTGAGCATCGCCGGGGAGAATACCGTGGGGCACCCCGCTTTCCTCGCCCAAAGAGGGGGGGGTCCCACAGCACCTCGAGGGTCCAGCACCCACCTCCCTCCGGGTAACGAACCAGCATCTTGTTTATATAGTTTCAGCTAAACAGCTTGTCCGGCAGCCGTACCAATGAGCGAGCGGCTGGGAGGCTGCTCCGTGGGGAGGGTCTCGCCGGCAATTTGCATATGAGCGGCGCAGGAAATATTGCAAGCAATCAGGCGGCGGCGGCCCTGGGCGGCACGGCTGACGGGCCGCATCTGGAGAGCCGCAGAGCAGCGCTTCATCACCAGCAGTGATTGCCGGCATCGCTCCGGTTGCTCTGCTCCCCCCGCCCTTTCCTTGCAGGGATGCGGTTTCCTTCTGGCATCAAGGGGAAACTGAGGCAGGGGGCAAAACGGTGCTGGGGGGAGTGTGTGTGATATTAGCGGTCACAATAATGATTGAAATGGTTAATAATTATTGGAGTCGAAGCGAGTCGGGGCGAGAGCTGGAGGGGAGGGAGGAAGCGAGGAAGGAAGAAGGATCCCGACCCGTCAGGCACAAAATGAGTACAGAAGAAAAACGGGAGCATGCCAAGACCCGGCCAGGCTGTCGCCTTGCGCCGGCACCGTACTGGCACCGTGCCGGCACCGCACCACTCGCATGCTTCGAGGCCGGAGGGTTGGCTGAAGGTCATAGCAGCGGTGAGTGGCTGCCCCACAGCCGCCCCATGGCCATGTTTGTGCCCGTCGGTGCCCCTGGCGCGGGCTCCTTTTGCCTGTCCTTGCGGGCGGCTGCCTGCGCCGGCGGCTGCAGGCAGGTCTGCAGCAGGATTTAGGTGCGGAAGCTGGGAGAGCCGGGTCCCTCCTTAACCTCAGCCATATTTCCAGCCTCCTGACGGGCTTGTTTTCCTCTCCCCACCAGCGCCTCAAGGTTGATGTCAATCCCCTTGCTGGGGAGTGAGAACACACGGCGCCCTCCCTCCATGTTGCGTCCAGCGATGAATTTTGCTCCGGAGTGCACTTCCCCACCGGAGAAGGAATTTGCTCAGGAAGGCTCAGGCTGAGCATCTGCTTTGCTGTGAGCCTCCAGCCTTTTTTATGCCTTTTTTATTTTTTCCCTTTTTTCCCTTAATTTTTTCCCTTTTTTCTTTTCTTTTTTCTTTTTCTTTTTTCTTTTTTCCTTGTTTTTTTTTTTTCTCTCTTTTTCACTTTCTTCTTTTTTCTTTTTCCTTTTATCTTTTTCCTTGTTTTTCTCTCTTTTTTAGTTTTTCTTTTTTTCTTTTTTCCCTTCATTTCTTTCCTTTGTCTTTTTCCCCTTTTTTAACCTTTTGTTATCTTTTTTTCTCTTTTTTTTTTCCTCCCTTGCTCTTCAAATCCTTTCCTGCCAGCTGGCATTTTCCGGCAGCAAGAAAAAAACACAACTTGCTCTGACTCTCCGAGCCTCCCCATCCTCCCCAGCCCAACCCTCTGCAAACCTCCCAGCCCTGACATCAAGGACCCAAACCGCTCCCTCCAAAATAAAGGAGGAAAAACCAAAGGGAAAGCGGATGGAGCTGGCGGACGAGCCGGATTTCCATGCGAGGGGATGAGGTTGGGGAGGCCACGGGCTTCCCCTGGCAAGCGACAGAGAAACCGGGGCCAGCAGAAACGTTGAGTCATGAGTGTGGTTTGCAGGCAATGTTTTTTTCCCTGAGTAAAATTCCTCTCTGAGGAGGAGCAGAGGTGGGGGGGGGGGAGGGGGGCGCAGGGATAAAGGACTGTGCCCCCCAAATGGGGCATTGCCCTGGTGCTGATGGGGATGCTCCCCATTGCAATGGGAATTCCTGAAGGGGGGATTTGGCGGGGGGGAACCTGCCTAGGGAATTCCCCAGCAGTTGGATGGGAGGAGCAGCGTGATCTGGGGGGGGCTGCAGGAGATGGGGACCCCATCCCTCCACCTCCTCCTCGCTACCCGCATCCGCCCACCCCCGCGCAATGGGCGGCGCAGCCCCAGCTCCATTTATCATCATCTGCGGGCAAGTGAAGTGTGCAGGGAACAGCTGCTCTGGTCGGCTGAGCGCCGAAAGGGGGGGGGAACGCGGTGATGGGGGGAGGCGGGGGGCTGGGGTCTGCCCTGCGGGTAACCCCCCCCAGTCGCTGCGCCGGGACAGAGCGTTGGCACTGTGGGAGGTGGCGGTGGTGATGGGGTGGGAGGATGGGGGAGAGGGTGTGTTAACGGGGTGCATTGGAGAGAGGGTGTACTAAAGGGCTTTATTGGGGTGCGTTAAGAGGGTGCATTAGTAGAATACATTGGAGGGAGGGTGCATTAAAGGGGTTCATTGGATGGAGGGTGCGTTAGCAGGGTGCACTGGAGAGAGGGTGCATTAACGGGGGGCATTAGAGGGTACGTTGAAGGGGGAGATGCATTACCAGCAGATGCACCCAATCGGGGGGACCCAGCCCTGCCGCACTGGGTGCCATCGCCCAGTGCCAGGCACAGCGGGAGCATCCACGAGGTGCAGGGACAGACGGACAGCGGCAGCTCTACCACCTCCTGGAGGGTTTGACTCTGCCCCAGGCAAGCCCCACGGGTCCCTTTGCACTGCCCGAGGGTCTGTCTGTCTGTCCGTCCCCCCCAGTTCCTCTCATTCCCAGCTCCTGGGGGCAGGATGCTCTTTCCCAGGCTGTCCCACACAACCCAGCCCCCCCGGCTCCCCCCACAACCTCCCCTATTCTCTCCTCCCTTAATAATCAAATTCTCCGGAGCAGTTTGTGGTGTGGCAGCCAGCCAGAAAGGGTTTCTTTAAACTCCACCAGCTCGCAATTAAACAAATCCGAGGCTGACGCTCCTTGATAGGCGCTTATTCCCCCCTGACAGCCACCGAAGGGGCCGAGGGAGGGGGGCCTTATCCCTTTGCTCTCCCCATCTCCAACGCTGCCTCACCGTGTGCAGTTGCACCCCTGGGTGGGGGGCTGAGGGCTGGGAGGAGGTTTGGGGCAGGGAGTGGGTGCCCACGGTGTCAGCGCTGCTCTGATGGCGAAGCATCCCCCTGCGAGAGCACGCTGCTATTTTTAGTCGTTGAGTCCTTGTTGATGGCGCAGCAGCAAAGGCGAGGAAGCAGCCGGAGGAGCAGCAGGGCTGGGGGGTGCTAGATCAGGCCCCGTGGGATGAGCAGCAGCTGGGAAGCGAGGCCAGGGAGCGGGGAGATGCCCGCTGGCCCCGGGGCCGAGATGCTGGGAGGTCTTGGGTGCTTACCGAGAGTCCCCTGCCATGGAAAGTCCTGGGCTGCCTTCAGAGGGCTCCGGATCCGGCCCTGCCATGTCCCTGCCAGCCAACGGGAACGGGGAGGAAAGGAGAGAAGGCAGGGAAGGAAGGAGAGGTGGGGGGGAGGAATAAAACCAAACCCAGCCACGCAGCACAAATCCTCCTGAGCAGCAGGCAGGCAGGCTACGCGCCACCGCGTGAGCGGGTGTCTGCAGCAGCGGGGCTGTGCTGGCCTGGCAGTGCCATGCAGTGCCCCGGCTCGGCTCCCGGCACCAGCCCCATGCATCATGTCAGCCCCATGCACTGCAGCATGGCCTGGTGCAGCACAGCATGGCCCCGGGTCATGCACCAGCTCGGGAAGGTGCAGCGGGTCCTGTGCATCCCCAAAGGGTGATGTCAGGGTGGTGCTGGGAGCTATGGGGTTGGCTGGGCTGTCCACGTGTCCCTGTGGACTAAGGGGACAGGATGCTCCGGGGTGGCTGTAGCCAGAGGTGAGTGTGGCTCCTTGGATTGCAGGGACAGGATCTGGCTGGCTCTGGGCACCGCGATCAATTCCCATCACGCGGGCAGCAGGAGCCGGGCTGGAAACTTCTCTGGGGCTGGGGGAGCACGTCCGGCAGCGATGCGGTGGGGGGAGTGAGTGCGCAGGGCCCCAGGGCTGCAGCCGCCTCTCCCTCCCGGGAAGGGCCATAACCTCGCTGCTGTCGACAGCTTGATTTGATGCCATTAAAGCGTTTGCTCGGAAACAGCCTACATCAGGCAGCAACATCTGTTACGGCCCTTCTCCAGCAAAGCTGTGGCAGAGCCGAGGGCAGAGCTGGCCTCCGGCTCTGCCGACAGGTCCAGGTGCTACCGGTGACAAGTCTGTCTCCTCCTGGCCCGGAATGGCAGCATCCCACCCCCAGCAGAGCCCGGTGCCCGGGTGGCCTGCAGGGAGATGGGGCCGTGGCTCCGGGCAAGGCACCTCGCTCAGCACAGGATTTTGGCTAGCCTCGATGGGGAAGCAATGGGCAGTCCTGGCCACATCTCCTGCCTGATGGGCCTCATGTTGCACGTTGTGACCCCTGTAAGAAGATGCCATGGGGTGGAGGATGAGCCCCAGGACTGCCAGGCACTGGGACGTGGCTGAGGCTAGTTGTCCGCATGGCCTGGTCCTGCCACGGGGCCTCCACCCACACACGTGCATACCCTTCTTGCGTGCACAGTGCTGCACACCCCGCGTGCGTGCACACCCCGCACACATGCACACCCCGCAGACATGCTCCCGTTGTGCATCCCCTCTGCGAGCTGATGAGCGACCCACCCCCTTGCACCAGGTGCTTTTGCTCAGCCTGGCATTGTCCCAGCTGTTTGAAAAAGTAACAATAATTAATTAATAATAATGATTAATAATAAAAGAGAAAGGGGGAAGAAAGCTCCCCTTAAAGCACCAGCCCAGGATGTTCTCAAGCCGATTTCATTTTTCAAACCTGCTTCCACGTGGAGTGTGAGGGGCCCTTTTCTCCCTTTAATTTTCTCGCCGCCACCCGGGGCTGCCCCAGGGGCCTGGCTTTGATTTTGCTGCCTTTGTTCCAGCAGCCCCAGCGCAGGACAGGGCAGCACCGCGCCTGCACTGTGGAAGGGGCTTTCACGCCGGCCTCACTGGTTTTTAGTTGACCCATCTTTTCCACGAAATCTAGGCTTTAACCACATCCAGTTGCCGGTGCAGCCTGCGAGATGCGATACAGGGAAGCGACATGGGAAGTGTCCAAAAAGGGTTGGGGAGATGGTGTGGGTGGCCCCAAGCCTGGCTCCAGTGGTGCCAGAGGTCACCATGCGATCGGTGCATCCCTGAGCTGCCAGCGGTTATGGAAATATAACTAAATAAAGCCCCGTGTGTGTACGTAGACCCCGAAAAGGTGCTGAGTTGTTACCGGCGTCCACAGGGCGCTGGGAGGAAAGGGGGCCGAGGTGGGACTGGTCAAACCAGCGGTGCGATTTGTGCGGCTACGGCAGAGCCACTGACAGAGGGGCCATCTGGTGCCATGCGCCGTTTGGCACGCTGTGGCAGTGACGCGAAGGTGGCAGGGGGACACGTGGGGACACACTTGTGTGTGTCCCTAGCTTGGGGATGCCCAGGGTGGCCAGGGAGCAGGGCTGGGCTCAGCTCTGCCGGTGGGTGCTGGGTGTCAGACACCACCAGCGCCCCATCCCCTTCCCTCGTTACACTCATCACCTGAATGAAGGCAGAGGGGACAGCACCGGCTGCACCGGCGTCACCGCTGCGGCACGGCGCCAAGGGAGCGGCACCAGGGAAGTCCCCAGGGAGCTGCAGACCCTTGAGGCTGCCCTAACCCCAGGTCCCAAAGCTCAGGTCACTGCCGAAACAGGCATATGCTCCCCCAGTGCCTGCGACCCACTGGTGCTGGGGACAGGCAGGATGAGTCCCCCCTGCCACCGGGCCCTTCATTAGCTCATGGGGCCCCCACAAGCTGCTCTGCTGCCTCTGAGATCAAACCGGCGACCCAGGTGCTTTCCTGCACCTAACACAAGCGGGGCTAGGAAATGGGGAGGTTTAATGACGATGGTGGTGAGGCGCTCGGCTAATAGACGTCTGCTGGCGGGAGCAGACAGCTTCCAGATGGTATCGCACCGGGACAGGGGGGATCGGCTGGGTCCGGGGGGGCTGCGGGAGGCAGCAGCAGGCAGAGACAGGCAGAGCCAGCAAGTTGAAATGACTTTTTTTGCAGCCTGCGGTTCTGGCCCTCCACACTGCTGCTTCCAGTAATTAGCCCAATAATTAAAAAGAATGGCGATAAGCGGGGTGTTCAGAAGGGCTCGCAGGATCCCGGCGTCCCTGGGGAGGGCATGCAAGGAGGGGGGTAAGTGATTTGCAGAGGCAAAGGGCAGTGGGTGCGTGAAACGCAGCGCACCAGGGCTGGGGACCCCAACACGGTGCAGGGGGGTCACTGTGCCATGTGGGGCAGGCGGGGAGGGGGTTTGTTCGCCCTGCAAAGACGGGGTAAGCAGCAGAGATAGGGAAGGCTCCCAGCAGCAGGGTTAGGAGGGCTGGCTGGCCATGCCACAGGCAAGGAGGAGGCAGCCAGACTCCTGCCACCCCCCAGCTGGCAGGCACCACGCTGCGAAGTGGGCGATGCAGCATAGGGCGATGCAAGGAGATATGATAAAGCACGATGCAGGGCGGTGCAAGGTGAGGTGATGCCACATCAAGCGATGTGATGTGGGGCGACACAACGCGATGCAGAGCGATGCGAGGTGATGCAAAGCCAGCTGCTGCGATCTAGGGCGATACAGGGCGGTGCAATGCAAGGTGATGTGCTGCAAGGCGATGCGATGCAGGGTGATGCAATGCAAGGCGATGTGATGTGATGCGGAGCGATGCAATGCAAGGCGATATGATGCAGCATGATGCAAGACAACATGATGCAGGCCGAGACGGTGCAGGGTGATGCCATGCAGGGTGATGCAAGGTGATGCAGGGTGATGCGATGCAGGGCGATGTGATGTAAAGCGATGCGCTGCAGGGTGATGCAAGGCGATGCAGGGCGATGCGAGGCGATGCACTGCCAGGTGCTGAGCTCCAGGGCGCCGGCGAGGCGATGCAGCGCCAGTGGGGCGATGCCACGGCAGGCGAGGCGATGCCCCCGCGGCGCACGCGACGCTGTCCCTCTCCGCGCGCGGCCGCGCTCCCCAGCCCGCCGCGGTGGGGATGCTTCATTTGAATTCTCGCCTCTCTCTCTTCGCAGATAACGAGCCCGCGCCATGCAGTCCTTTCGAGAAAGGTGTGGTTTCCATGGCAACCAGCAGAGCTACCAGCCGACTTCACAAGATACATCACGCCTGGAGAATTACAGGCATCAAAGTCAGGCAGGGCCGAACTGCGAGCGGCAGAGGCTGGTGGCGAAGGAGTACTACAGTCAGCAGCAACTGCCGTACTCAGGCTACGAGAACAGCGCCGTGGAGAAATACCACCGGGGAAACAAGCAATTAGCAGGGCAGCAGCTGCAAGGCAGGCCGGCCTTTTCCAATTACGCCGTGCAGGAGAACAGCCCCTATCCGGCCCGTTATTCAGGGGACGAGAGCTTGCAGGCGTGGGGCGGCCAGCCGCAGGCGCTGCCCGGTGGCGTGGCCAAGTATGAGGACAGCCTGATGAAGAAGACGGCGGCATCGCTGGCGGGCGGGCGGGCGTACCACGAGCCGGCGGCCACCCCTCTGCCCTTCCGGACTCACTTTCAGCAGCAGCAGCAGCAGCAGCAGCAGCAGCAGCAGCAGCAGCAACAGCAGCAGCAGCCGTCTGCACTCCCCTACCCCAAGCTGCAGCGGCAGAAGCTACCAAATGATGTTTCCTCGCCCATGCCCTTCTCGCAGAGCCCTCACTTCGGGCAGCACTCACAGTCCTTCCCCGCCTCCTCCACCTACTCCTCGGTGCCGGGGGGCAGCCAGCCTGCACACTCCTACAAGAGCTGCACGGCGCCCTCAGGGCAGCCGCCGCTGGAGCGGCCCCTGAGCAGCGCTGCCAGCCTGGCCCCCGGTCCCCGCGTGCCCAACCTGCATGGCTACCAGCCCAACCGCATCGGCTACGAGCAGCCCCCGCAGCCGCCGCCACAGCCCCCGCAGCCGCCGCCGCCGCAGCCCCCGCAGCCACCGCAGCCCCCGCAGCCGCCGCAGCCCTTGCAGGGGCGGCATCATGCCCCGGAGACCCTCCACTACCAAAACCTGGCCAAGTACCAACATTACAACCAGCCAGGCCAGACCTACTGCCAGGGCGATGCGCCGCCTGTCCGGACACCGGAGCAGTACTACCAGACCTTCAGCCCCAGCGCCAGCCACTCGCCGGCTCGCTCTGTCGGCAGGTCCCCGTCCTACAGCTCCACTCCCTCCCCGTTGATGCCCAACCTGGAGAACTTCCAGTACAGCCAGCAGCCCCTGAGCACCGGCACCTTCCCAGCCGGCATCACCGACCACAGCCATTTCATGCCGCTGCTGAACCCTTCTCCCACCGACGGGACGAGCCCCGACGCTCAATCTGGGAACTGCAAAAACTTGCAGAAGGAGAAGCTGCCCGAAAACCTGCTGTCAGACCTGAGCCTCCAGAGCCTGACAGCGCTTACCTCCCAGGTGGAGAACATCTCCAACACCGTCCAGCAGCTGCTGCTCTCCAAAGCGGCTGTGCCCCAGAAAAAGGGCATCAAGACCCCAGCGAGGACCCCTGAGCAGCTCAAGGGGCAGCACTGCAGCCCTGAGAGCAGCACCTACTCGGCAGAGCAGGTGGGGACACCCCTGTCTGACCCACTGAGCACCCCCCAATCCGTCCATGCTGAGACACAGGACACTGACTATCTCAGCGGGTCAGAGGACCAGCTGGAGAGGAGTTTCCTGTACTGCAACCAGAACCGCAGCCCTGCCCGCGTCAACAGCAACTCTAAGGCGAAGCCGGAGTCGGTGTCTACCTGCTCTGTGACCTCCCCGGATGACATGTCCACCAAATCAGACGACTCCTTCCAGAGCATCCACGCCAGCCTGCCCCTGGAGACCTTCACCAAGTACGTGACCAACGAACGGGACTGTCCTCGGCTGCTCCTCAGTGCCCTGTCCCAGGAGGAGCTGGATTCCGAGATCATCGTCCTGCAGGATGCCATCAGCGAGAAGGCGGACAAAGCCTGGGCCAACTCGCCCATGCTGAGCAAGGAGGCTACCAAGTCCCCCTTCCAGCTGGAGAACCACCGGCCCTGCCTGGACTCCATGGTGAAGGGCGCCTGGCCCAGCCAGGGGGACTCTAGCACGCTCACCGAGCCCCTCAAGCTGGACAAGGCTTCGGGGGGCAGTGCAGGGAAGGACTTCAGTGAGGAGGTGTACGAGGGTCCCCAGGTGGAGTTCACAGCCACCGAGACCAAGGACGCGCTGAAGGACGCGGCCCCACTTGCGTTCAACTCCAAGCCCAGCATCCCGGCGGCAACGTCGAGCACAGGGGCCACCGGCTACAGCTGCTACTCGAACACCACCGCCAACTCGGTGGGGTCCGAGAACACCATGGAGCACTTTGAGTGGCCGGAGGAGAGCCTGGGCGAGGCATGCCTGCGGTGGAAGGAGCTGGGCTCGGGCCTGCAAGCCACTGACCTCCCCAAGGGCTTGTTCCCCAGCAAACTGGTGGGCTCCTGCAAGGAGAAAAAAAATGCCTGCGGCTTGGATCTGTGCGACGGCGAGCAGCCAGCCAAGAGCGAGACAGCCCAGGACTTTGGCCAGCAGGTGATGGAGGAAGAAGAAGAGGAGACCCTGACCTACGATGAGGCCACGAAGGCAGACAGCGAGAGGTGGCTGCAGGACACCCGGCACTGCTGCTCAACCGGGGACTTCAGCGAGATCCCCATCATTTCCTCGCCGGAGCTGAAGGAGTCAGACCTGGAGGCGGAGGAGTACTCCTCGCTCTGCGAGCTGGCCGGCTCAGAGCAGAAGTCGGTGACGTACGATGCTTCACCACCCAAGCCCCCGGAGATGCCCGCTGTGCTGTCCTCCAGCGAGGTGCCCGTGTCCGCCGAGGAGACCGTCAGCACGGTGGAGAAGGAGAGCTCGGCTCCTGCCCCGCGTCTCTCTGGCCAGTCCGTCATCCTGCTGGGCCCTGCTGTGGGCACGGAGACCAAGGTGAAGAGCTGGTTCAAGTCCTCCCTGCCCCACATCCAGCCTGAGGAGGGGAGTGGTGGAGGGGAGACATCCCACCCGGAGGCAGCCAATGCCGAATCTGCCCTGTCTGTCACGGTGAAGCAGCAACTCGCCCCCGAAAATGTGCTAGGGAAGACGGAGCCTGTCTCACGAGGCAAGAGCCTCCGCAACAAGCGAATCCACTGCCGGCTGCCAGATGGGGATGGCCCAAGCAGCGCCGTGCCGAGCCCCTTCGATGACTTGCCGGCAGCTGGCGGCGTGACCGGCGCCTGCCTCGGGCCAGACGGCCAGGTGGAGATACCGAGCAAGAACGCCCACAGCCAAACGCCCTGGTTTCCAGCCGAGGGTCTGCCAGCGCGCATGTGCACCCGCTCCTTCACTGCCCTCGCCGAGCCCCGCGCCCCGGCCCCGCTGGAGGCGCTGAAGGCCCCCGCGCACCAGGAGAAGCTGGGGAAGAAGCCCGCCTGTGGCGTTAAGCAGCGGGTGGCTTTCAAAGCCAGAAAGCGCAGCGGGCGGCCGGCCCCCAAGGTGGTCCAAACCGCTGGCGATGCCACCCTTCTGGTGCCTGGCTTGGTGACGGCGGAGGAGGCGGTGGGGCCGACGCTGCCAGAGGGGGATGTGGTGGAGGTGGGTGAGAGGGACCAGCGGTCGATGATCCTGCGCTCCCGGACAAAGACACAGGAGGTTTTCTACACTAAGAGGCGGCGGGGCAAGCGGGCAGCCGACGTCCGGCTGAAGAACTGCAAGGCGCCCAAAAAGCTCATCCCCAACAACCACCTCCCACCCGCCTTCAAGCTGGCAGCCCCAGGCAGCCCCCACAAGGAGGGCAAAGTGGGTGCCCGGATGAAGCTGCCCAAAGCGGGGCCGGGCATGGGGGGCAAGATGTCCGAGCGGCCCCTGCACTCACTGAAGAGGAAGTCCACCTTCATCTCCCCCATCCCTGCCAAGAAGAGGAACCTGGTCCTGCGGAGTAACAGCGGCGGCGTGAAGGAGGAGAAGCCGGAGGCCCCCCCCAGCCTCTTCAAGAAGATGCCCGTGGCCAAGAAGGTGAAAGCCAAGCTGCCCCCCAAGAGCTCCGGCGAAGCCATCCCAAAGCCCCCCCTGCCAAAGGAGGCCCCCGATGTCTGCATCAAGATCACCTCCCGGGCGGCCTTCCAGGAGGCCACCAAGACCAAAGTGTTGCCTCCCCGCAAGGGCCGCGGCCTCAAGCTGGAGGCCATCGTCCAGAAGATCACCTCGCCCAACCTGAAGAAGTTCGCCTGCAAACCAGCAGCCACAGCGGTGGCAGCCACGGCGGCTGCTTATGGCACGTCCCTGAGCCCGGCGGGGGTGGAGAGGGAGCGGGCAGTGAAGCACAGCGGAGCGGCCCCGGTGGCGGGCGACGCGCGGCTGCTCAAGCCGGCAGCGGCGCAGAAAGCACCTGCCATGCCAGTGGCCGAGCATCTCTGCCGAAACCCCGCCGGCCGAGCACCGAAGGGGAAGCTGGGCGGTGGGAAGAAGCTCTCTGCCGATGGCTTCCAGGGGGAGGCCTGTGCTCCGGCCCTGGGGGCCCAGCCCAGCTCCACCATGGCAGCCAAGAGCCTGGGGCTCCTGCCGAAGAAGAGGAACCGCAAGGGCAAAGCGGCAGCGCTGGGCATGGCCAAGGCACCCCTTGGCCCCACACCACCACTGCTGCCCCGGGAGCGTGCGGCTGGCCCAGGCGGTGGGGAGGAGGTGCCACGGGAGGGCAAGAAACCAAAGAGCGAGGAGAAGGAGGTGGTGGGCGGCGAGGGCCCCCCCGAGGGACGCCCCGCTGCTGGGCCGGCGCGGGGGCCGAAGCCGCGGGCCAACCACTCCAACTACAACGGCTACTCCAAGCGGCAGCGGAAGCGACTGGCCCACGGCAAGGCCAAGGCGGTGCCGGCGCGGTGCAAGAGCCGCGGCAAGCGGCGGCGGCAGGCACAGCAGGCCCCGCTGCTGCATCCCGCCGAGCCCGAGATCCGGCTGAAGTACATCTCCTGCAAGCGGCTGCGGGCGGACAGTCGGGCCCCCCCCTTCGCCCCCTATGTCCGCGTGGAACGGCGCGGCGAGTTCACCACCGCTTGCACCGTCATCAATTCGCCCGGTGAGGAGGCACGGCTGCAACGGGGACCATCCGGGCCGGCGCCACGACCGCGGGCAGCCCTGCCCGCCTCCTCCACCATGCACATGGGGCCGGTGGTGTCGAAGGCGCTGAGCGCCGCCTGCCTGGTCTGCTGCCTGTGCCGCAACCCCGCCAACTACAAGGACCTGGGGGACCTCTGCGGGCCCTACTACCCTGAGGACTGCCTGCCCAAGAAGAAGTCGCGGCTGAAGGAGAAGGCACGGGCAGAGGGGCCGGGCGAGGATGCCATCCCGCCCGCCGTGGCCGAGCGGGCACCCCGAGGGACAGAGGGTGGCTGCGGTGCCGGCAGCAAGGCGTCGCGGCCGGAGGGTGCCGCCGAGGCGGCCAAGCAGAGCGCGCTGCGCTCCAGCCCGCGGGGCATGTTTCGCAGGCTGCAGAGCTGCTACTGCTGTGACGAGAGGACAGAGGGCGAGGAGGCGGCCGAAAAGCCCCGGCGGCACGAATGTCACAAGGCCGAGTCCCCGCCGCAGGAGCCGGCGGGCGACACGCAGGAGCACTGGCTGCACGAGGCCTGTGCCGTATGGACCGCTGGGGTTTTCCTGGTGGCGGGGAAGCTCTACGGGCTGCAGGAGGCCGTCAAGGCGGCTGCCGACCTGGTAAGAGCTCGGCTGCCTGCCCGGTATGGCACGACCCCCTGGGGCAGCATCTCCCGCTGGCCTCCTTCAGCTGAAGCCATTCCCGCGGCTGCACCTCCAGCCGGGATGAAAATTAATAGGGTTGGCCCTGATGAGTTGTCCTGGGAGAGCGGGGTGGGTGTTCAGGTGCCATGAACCCCACTGGTTTCCCGCAAGATTTGTGCTGCTGCGTCTCTGATAGCACCCAAAACCCCCCCTTTTAGGCACAGAAGCGTAGTTATGTTGTTACGTTTTGGGAGGGTGGCAGGGTTCCCCCCGGGACCATGAGGATGCTGAGCCCGCTGTGTTGCATCCCCCAGCCCAGCTGTGCGTCGCAGGGTGGGTGGCTCGGCACGGGACAGACGCAGCCTGGCGAAGGCAGGATGGGAGATGAAAATGGGTGCGACGTGGCCTGATGCCACAGTGATGGGCAGCAGGGGAAAAGGAGCTGGAGGGAGGGGGTGGCCCTGACATGTTCCTCTCCCAGAGTGAGAGGAGAACAGGCACATCGAGCGAGTGAAATAGGGAGAATGCTGCTGGGAGACCACCAAGGCGACATGGGGTTTCTTGTGCTGGGGAGAGGGATGGGAGAGCCACCCAGCAGAGGTGGGGCAGGGGGCCTCCAGCAAGCCCCCTGGTACCAAGTTTGGGGTTGGCTGTGTCCAGTGTGTCATCCCCACGTGTGTGTGCTCACGGCGTGGCTGTGTGGAGGCTGCTGCCCTCCCCCTGCCCACGCCACAGGGCACGACAGGAGATGGGGAATATGGGTGTCCTCTGCCACTGCTGCCCCAAACCATGGCATGGCCCAGGCCATGTCCCTTCACCTCTACCCCAGGGAGAGTGGCTGCGGCTCGGTGCCATCCAGGGGAGCAGTATGGCAGGTAGAAAACGTGTGCATGGCTGCAGACGGCCGAGCGAGAGGCATGGCGTCGCCCACAGTGCACCGGCGTGGGAGGAAGGATGCTGCTTGGGGTGGGGTGGCAGCATGGGACTGGAGAGGTGCAGGGACGCCAGCACATTCCCCTTGCAGCCGGGGCCATCGGGGTGCTTTGCTCCTGCTCTGGGCTCTGACGGGGTGTCTCTGTCTCTCCACATTTCTCCTTCCCTGCTCTGAATTCCCGGGGGTGCGTTTAAAGAAGTGCTCGAGCTGCCAGCAAGTGGGAGCCACCGTGGGCTGCTGCCAGAAGGGGTGTCCCCACACCTACCACTATGCGTGTGCTGTCGACACAGGTGAGCCCAGCCGCGGGGACAGGGGCACAGGGACCCCTGGCACCATCTGACCCAGCCAGCTGCGGGGCTGAACTCTGCAACACTCAAGCCCACCCAAGACAAGGGTGGGCTCAGGGCTCCCTGCTAGCCAGGACGGTGATGTCCCCTGCACCAGCAGTGCCAG
Organism: Phalacrocorax aristotelis; assembly: GCF_949628215.1. Lineage (NCBI taxonomy): Eukaryota > Metazoa > Chordata > Aves > Suliformes > Phalacrocoracidae > Phalacrocorax > Phalacrocorax aristotelis. The sequence continues at coordinate 3,556,754 of NC_134285.1, read as the reverse complement.
CTGGTGTCCTGAGTTAGGCTGGCCTCAGCTGAACCCTTCCTGCAAATGCTGTGGCTGGTCCAGCGGCAGGAGGCCGTGGGTTGGGGAGGAGGATGCTGCGATCCCGCCGCTCGGGGGGCAGCTGTCGCACAGCGCGGGAACTTCTCTGACATGGCCTTCTCTCCTCACAGGTTGCTTATTAACTGAAGAGAGCTTCTCTCTGAAATGTCCCAAACATAAGGTAAGCCCAGAGCGCCCCCACAATGCTCTGCAGCCCCCTGGGGTAGGAGGACCTGCTTTTGGAGCACAACACCCCACTCCACGGCACACCCACCCTGGGGTGCTCAGCAAGGGGAGGGTCACATCCCTGGGGGGAACACCACGCTACCCAGCTGCGGGGCGCCCTCCGCTGCAGGGCTAGGCGAGTGGGTGCCGGGTCTGGGACCCCCCAGCCGGGTTTAGTCCCCCCTTCCCTACGCGCTGACAGGCTGCATCTCGGGTGGGCGCGCGATTATCCGCGGATGGGCAGGGTGGCTGTTGCTGGGGTCATCCCCGCCAGCCCGGGGACCGGACCCAGGGGCCAAACCACCCCCCACCAGCGGACCACCGCGCTGACATCCCCCCCCCCCCTTCTCCCCGCAGAGGCAGCCGGTGTAGCGCCCCGCGGGCACCCGTCCCGCCGCCAGCGAGGGACCGGCGGAGGAGGCCGCGCCCCGGGAGCGGAGCGGGGCCGGGCCGGGCCGTACCGGGAGTCGCCCCGCTGCAGGTGGGCGCAGCGCTGCTGCCCCGTCCCCTTCCCCTCCCCGAGCCCGTTCCGGGCGGGTAAAGCCAGCGCCGGGTTTTCCATCCAACCCCCTGCCGGGTCCCGGCAAAACCCGGCTTGGCCGAGCGGGAGGCGGAACGGGATCCCCCCACCCCGGCCCGGGATCGCTGCACACTAGGGGGTTGGGGGGGGGGGGAAGGGGGGGGTTCGGGGGTGGGGGCCGTGTACAAGGGGGTCCCGGCGATGTTGTCTTACTGTGGGGCCGCCGGACCCCCCCGCGGGTCCCGGCTCTCCATATCTCACACTGATCTGATCTGAGATGTTGCCTTCAGCAAACCTCACGGTGTCTGTCTGTATATACGTGCGGCGGAGAAAAGGAAAAAAAAAAAAGGCAAAAAAAAGACAAAAAAAAAAAGGAGAAAAAAAAAAAGGAGAAAAAAAAAGACAAACAACGGCCTGCTGTTTGAAACACCACTCTGCTTTTTCCGTTTCGTTCTTCCATCTCCTGTCTGCCCCCACCTGCACCCACACTGCCTGTCCCGGGGTGCCAGCCCCTGCACAGGGTGGCTGGGTCCCCACCAGGGTGAAGGGTGCTTGCCTGGGCTGGTGGGTGCCCACCGGGCTGCCCCAGCCCCGATCCCTCCCTCCGGCCCCCGGCCCATTGCACCCACCACCCTCCCGCTCCATGGGGCACTGCTGGGACCAGGACACCTGGTCCTGCTCTCTGGCACCCCAAAAACCCACCCTCCTCCCTCTGCTCGGCCTCGCCAGCACCTCCTCTGCGGCTCCTCTTGCTCCCTGTGCTTGTGCAAATCCCAGGGCTCTGGGTGCTGAACCCCAGGGTTTTATCCTGTGCAAGAGGGTGCAAGCAGCCCAGAAATGGCTTCCAGCCGGCAGCAGGGTCCTTGCCAGAGGAGGAGGAGGCACTTGCTTCCTCCCCCTGCATGGCCCTGGCTCACCTGTCACTGCCCCGGGTGCTGGGTTCGCTCAGCTCCCTCGGCTTCCCTTCCCGGCCCCCTTGGGGGATCTGGGGGGCTGCCCACCACCGGGATTGCCCCCCACCCATGTCCCCACAGGGTGCCCTGCATGACTCCCCAATCTTCTGCAGCCCGAACACCGCAGCCCTGCACCACCCACACCCTGGCACAGGTAGCAAATAACCAACCCAGGGTGAATGAACCCCAAATCCCATCCTAAAAACAGAGCCACCAGCTGCCCCAGCCTGCAGAGCTTCCTGCAAAGGCGGGGTGCAGCCCTGGGCCCATCCGTCCCACCCCGACCCCGCAGAGCCAGCTCCGTGTCCCCGCCGGCTGACGCGTCCCCTCCGTCCCACCCAGCCCTCACCCTCAAGGTTTGCTGGCCACAAAATGTCTGTCGTTTCAGCAGCTTGCCTCGGACACGGGAGTGAAAAACACACATTAAAAAAAAAAAAAAAGGGCGGGGGGGGGGAGAGAAAAAATAATAAAAATAATTAATTTAAAGAAAAAAAAAATCCTGGTGTCCCTGGCAGTGTTGCCTGAAATCTGGCTATTTTTAGTGACATCTTGTACATATGACTGTAAAATGGTAAACCGTGTGTATTATATATTGCCTCATTATATAGTGTATATATATGTATACATATACATATATATAATATATATGAAGACTGTAAATGTTAAGACTAGTGTTCTTATTAGTATATTGCTTCACACTGAAGATTGTGTGTAACAAGCTGTTTCTAAAAGATGTTTATTTTCCTTAAGAGTAAAAAACAGGTCATTGCATTCAGAGCGTCAATAAAGATACAACGATTGTTTTGGAAGTACGTGGCGCCCTGCTCGTGGCCTCTCTTTTTCCCGGGGGGCTGCCAGGGGTCCCATGGAGCTGTGCCAGCCCCTGGCTGCCCCTTTGTCCCCAGGTGCCACCAGCACCGAGGGTCATGCTGTAGGGCTGGGCTGGAGAGGATGCTGCCATGGGGCTGGGGGGCAGAGCACCCTCAGCACATCTTGGGGTAAGGAGGGTGTCTCTGGGGTCCCTTGTCCCCTGGTGTCCCTTGTCCCTGCCACCCTTGTGTCCCCCCCATTCCATTCAGCCCTCCCCTGCAGGGGCAATGCAGGACCCACAGCCAGGGATGCCCAGCCTGGGGGGGCGGGGGCATTCCCCTTGCCCCAGCCAGGCTCTGTGTGCCCCCAAATTCAGTGTCTGTCCCCACCCCACCACTCCAGCACACACCAGTATAAATAATCAGCTTTAATTGTCTGTACAAAACTCTCCAACTATGAAAATACCGTTTAAAAAGGCAAGGCGGGGGAGGGCAGGGTTGGGGGCTATGTACAAAGGGGGGGGGGCACAGCAAGGGGACAGGGCACCCACCAGCCCCCCAGGAGCCCCGTGCCACCCTGCCATCCCTTCTCCGAAAGCGCTCTGGCTCAGCTGTGCCTAGGGGTGATGGCGGCTCCTAACTGGGGGGGCTGGTCAGTGCTTTGGCAGGGGGAGGGATAGGCTGGGAGAGGGCCCTTAGCCACCACCAGGAGGCCAAACCTCCTCCCCCCCAGAACAGGGGCAAAGCCGAGGTGCCCCAAGCCCCTCCTGCGGCAGCGGGACCTACGGGGGGGTGGGGGGGAGGCAGCAGGGACGCCAGGAGAGGTGGGCGAGGACGGGCCCCCACCCTGTGCCAGTGCACCGGCGGGTACTGGGTGGCACTGGGGCCAGGCTGGCCAAGCGTCCCAGTGCCATGCAATACTGTGACAGTGTCACTAGAGGTCCCCACGTCCCATCACCCAAGCAGGCTGAGGACAGGGTCACAACCATGGGGTGGCAGAGCCCACATGGGGTGCCCCACGCGCGGCTGCCCCACGCCGGGAGCCTTCACACCCACTGCCGGTAGCACCGGGCATCACCCTGCCCCTCCCCACCCGCCCACCTCCTCATCTTAAAACCCACTCCCTAACACCCTCTCGCAGAAGGGGTTCCCGTCCCAGGGGGGAAACTGAGGCACACACTTCCCAGCCCCCCATCCCTTCCCCTCATCCCGGACCCAGGGGGGGGCTAGCAGGGGGGCTGGCAGCGTGCCCCCCCCGCTCCCCAGCTAGCCCGATGTGACGGTGGTGCCGCTGCCCAGCTTGATGATCATCTGCTGGCAGTCGTGCAGCGTCCGTTTGTCTCCCAGCTTCTCCAAGGTGCGGGCGGCCTCGGCCAGCATGCCCACGCGCTGGCCCGGCCCCGAGAGGAAGCTGGGTGGGAGGTAGCAGCAAGCCAGCAGCAGGGCCTCGGCGTGCTCCCGCGGCGTGGGGTGGCTCTCCGGCTCACCGGCTGCAAGGGGGAAGCGAGGGGGTGTCAGCCCCAAGGGCACCCCTAGAAGCCACCGCCCCTCCCTTGGGTGCTCCGGCACGGTGACATTCGCCCACCCCAGGTGCCACCACCAAAGCAAGGAAGCCCCCATGCCCCATCGCCCAGCACTGCTGGGGTGCTGTGGGTGGGAAGCGGGGTGTCCCCGGGGAATGTGGCACCCAGGGGTGCTCTCCCACACCGTGTCCCACCTGTTTTGCTGCCCTGCACCCCTCTCCTCCGCAGGCTGCGGTCCAGCAGCTGGTGGGTGCGCGTGGGGCTGGCCCGAGCCATGAGCCTGGCGGTGGCTTCGTGCAGGAACACCTGGAACGGGGCAGGGGGGACAGTGAGCGTGGCTGGGCGCGGGGGACAGGGGGACGCGCCGGGAAGCGGGTCAGGGGGCTCACCCGGCGCATGGCGGGGCGGAGGGTCTGGGCCAGGCGCCGCAGGCTGCTGAGGTCCTGCTGGAAGCCCCGGAGCTCGAGGGCGGACGCCTGGTAGAGGCAGCTGCGCTGCTGGCTGACACTCATCTGCTGCTGCCACAGGTTGGTGCGGGTGACGAGGAGCAGGTCGCACAGCAGGAGCTGGACCGCCTGAGGGGGGAGCGAGGGGAGCTGGGTGAGCGAGGGGCGAACAGACGGACAGACAGATGGCGGGGCGGGGTGGGGCCGAGGAGATCCCTGCGGGCAGGCGTTGCTGCGCGGGGCCCCCGCCGGGCTGCATGGCAGGGGCATTGCACTCCCAGTCTGACACATGCAATGCAACTACAATGCACCCCCGCGAGGGCCGGGGGCACCTCCCGCGAAGGCTGGGCGCTCCCCCTCACCCAGGGCAGGCGGCTGCCTTGCGCCCCCAACCCAGCTCACCTTGTCGATGGTGCCTTTGGGGGGGCTGCCGAGCTCCAGGCTCTCCCGCAGGAAGCTGCTGGCCTTCTCGCAGTGGCTCAGGCTGGCCTGGCTCCCGTCCTGCTTGCTCAGCATAGCCCGGACAGCCCTGAAGCAGTGCAGGGCAGTGCGGGGCAGGGGCTTCCTGCAAGGAGGGGGGGACACGGTCATGGCAAGCCCCTCGCTGGGGCCGTACACCCCCTCGGCAGACATGGGGCAGCACAGCCGCAGTGCTCAGAGTGCATTAGCAAGGGCTGTGCCAACCCAAAAAGGAGGGAGGTCTGCATTGAGCTGTCACCCCCGTCCCCGATGCCCCCGGCACTCACTCAGAGCTCTGCAGCGCCCGGGGCATGGTCTCCACCAGCGGGTAGAGGCGCTCGGCCCCCTCCTCGTCTCCCTGCAGCCAGTGAATAACTGTGCCAATGATGGACGCCCACCACTTGGACACGGGGTCGGTGCCTGTGGGGCGGGAGGGACACAGGAGCCAGGTGCCCACCAGTCTTGTGGCCCCCCACACAAAGTGTCCCGGGGGGAACACACAGATGCCGGCCTCACCTGTGACGGCCGCCAAGCTGGAGCTGATGGACGGTGCGGGTCCAGGCGTGCCGCTGGCATCAGAGCAGCCGTTGAGCAGCTGGAGGTACTCGAGAGCATCAGAGAAGCGCCTGCTGGGAGAGGGGCCATGAGCAGGGTTGGCCCCACGCCGGGCGGAGGGAGCAGGGTGCCCACCCCGGCACTTACCCCTCTCCCTGGGCGGCGGGGCGGCCGGGCTCGGGCATGGTCACGCAGCACAGCGCCTTCTCCAGGAGGTGCTCGCGGAAGAGCTGGGTCACCTGCGCCATCGGGTCCACTGCGGTACAGAGGGGCGGTGAGCGGTTACGCCTCCACCCCGAAACAGAGGTGCTGGGGGCGCCGGGGGTTACCTGGGTTGCCGGCAGAGCTGTAGATGGTCTCCCTCGGGACACCCTTGACAGCCCAGTCCCCATCGACGAAGAAGCGGTGGCCCAAGGGGTGGCAAAGCCACTGCATGGCGGGGGGCACGGCCCCACCGTGGGACAGGGCCACGCGCCGGGCGCTGCAGAGGAAGGGGCGCTGCGGGAGGAGCGGCGGGTCAGGAGAGCACCCAATGTTGGGTCCCAGGGGACACAGGGGACCCTCCCGCCCTGTCCCCACGGTGGAGGGGGCTGCCCCGCACTCACAGCCAAGAAGTGAAAGCAGCGGTGCAGGCTGGCCTTGACCCGCAGGGCAGCCGCCACGTAGATCTCGGCCAGGGCGGCCACGGAGATGGCGTCACCGGCGCACTCGGCCAGGTTGACGGCGCTCAGCGCCAGGTTGATGGCCAGCAGGTGCCCCCCAGCCTGCCTCCCTGCGGGGACAGGGACGGGGGGCTCAGGGCTGTGGGGGGACACAGGGATCCCGTCCCCCGTCCCCCGTCCCCCTCCGTGGCGCAGGGCCCTACCGGCGAGGTGGAGCTGGTGCAGGCGGTGGTAGGCCATGGCGGCGTCGCGGGCGCTCTGACGGACGTGGGCCGGTGGCGGAGGATCGGGACGCAGCCCCCCGGCACGGGCGGCCAGCCAGCGGCCCACCCAGAGGCGCTGGAGCAGGTGCCGCAGCAGGCTCCAGAGCAGGCTGCAGGCCAGGTCCCCGTGGGAGGCGGGCAGTGGCCGTCCCAGTGCTCCCAGTGCCGTCCGAAGATGCTGGGCTCCCTGGGCAAAGTCCCCCTGCGCCCCCCCCAGGGAGGGCGGGTCAGCCCGGGGGGACAGAGCTAGCCACAGGGGGTGGGATGGAAGGTGGGGGGGGCAAGTGGGGCATGGCCAAGGTGGGTGGGGCAGGTGACATCATGCAGGGTGGGGCAAAGGGGGCAGGTCTTACCCGGTCAAGGTCAAGGTCGGCCTGCCGACGGTGCCGCCAGAAGAGGATGGAGGGCTCGGAGTGGGGGCGGGTGACAGGCTCCCCACAGACAAAGAGCCGCACCACCGCCCCCAGCACCAGCGCCGCGTTCAGCGCCCAGAAGGCCAGCGTGGGCCACAGCCACTGTGACCACCCCCACGGCTCCTCTGTGCGGGGAGGGGGTCAGTGCTGTCCTCCCCGCTCCACCCACCCCTGGGTCTCCATCCCGGCAGCCTTAACCCCATCCCCACCCCGCAATGGCCTCTGACCCCCGTCCCCCCCAGCACCCCCCACCCCGATCGTCTTCTGTCTCAGACCTACCCCAAGACCCCCCACTTGATGGCTTTCACCCCACATCCACCATGACCACCTCCACTCTGATGGTGTCCCCTCAAACAGCCTCCATCCTGACAGTCTTCACCCCGTGCCCACCCCAACAGCCTCTACCCTCATGGGCTCCGCCCCAAGAGCCTCAACCCAGGCAGCCCCCACCACACACCCACCCCAAAATCCTGCACCCTGACGGTCTTCACCTCAACAGCCTCTAGCCCATGCCTGCCTCAATGACCTCCATCCCAATGGCCTTTGCCCTGTGCCCACCCTGACAGCCTCCACCCCGACAGCCTCCACCCCACACCTATCCCAACAGCCTCCATCCCAGTGGCCTCCACCCTGTGCCCACCACAACGACCACCACCCCAACAGCCTCCACCACAATGTCCTCCACCCCAAGAGTCCCCACCCCATGCCAGAGCTTACCCACGGTGCCAGACTCAGCCATGATGTTCCTGCCGGGGCCGGCGGTGCCCGGGCTCCCCACAGGGGCCGGGGCAGCAGAGCCCCGGAGGAGGGATGCCAGGGGGTTGAAGGAGAGGCAGAGGAAGACAAAGGTGCAGAGGGCCATGCGGGAGCGGTCCAGCATGCCCTGGCTGCTGGGCGAGGGTGGTGGGTGCTCCTGCTTCACCTGCACGGGCAGAGCTGCTGTGAGCCCCGGGGCATGGGGTGTGGTGATGGGGCACAGGCATGAGATATAGGGCACGGGGCATGGGTATGGGCATGGGGTATGGGGCACCGAGCATATTTTGGGGTACAGAGCATGGGGCATGAGCACAGGACATGGGTGCAGCAGCCCACTGCACCCCAGAATGCTGCCATACCCCTCCCTTCAGCCCCAATTCAGGTGAGGAACAGCCTCAGGGAGCAAGATGAGGGGTCTTGGCCCCTTTCCCCATGCTGGCATCTGGGGTGCTTTGCTCTTGGCACCGCCGGGGTGAAGCAGCAGATGCAGGGGAACCTCCCCCACAGCCCCACCACACCTTGCCGTGGTTGCAGAGGGGGCTGTCGGGCTCCGAGTCGCTGCTGCTGTTGCTGCTGCCCCCGCTGAGCGAAAGCGGGCTGCTGTGGGACGGCGAGCCCACGTCCGAGGGCGGCGGCGTCAGCATCTCCATCACCTCTGCCTTCACCACCTCCATGGGGGCCTCCGCCTTCGCCCCCCTGCTGCAGGAGGCCACCAGGTCCTTCAGGGACTCTGCGGGGAGCGGAGCGGGCTGAGGGGTGCTGGGGGGATACGGCAGCCCCGGCACCGAGGCTGAGCCCCTCCCCGGGACCTGCCCTTCCACTCACGGTTCTTCTGCATGGCCATCTTCAGGGCGAGGTTCTCCTGCTTCAGCTTCTGGTTGTTCTGCTGCAGGAAGCGGATGTACTCGATTGCCTTCCTCAGGATCGCTGACTTGTTGAGCTGCCGGCAGGCATGGACAGCTCAGCCCAAATGCTGGGCGAAGCCCCCATTGCCCAGCCCACATCCCACTGCTCCCGGTCTCCCACCTTGGCCTCGGTGCCCACCACCAGGTCCTTGAGCTCCACGATCTTGTCGTTGATGGAGGAGCGGTAGCGTTTCTCGATGGCATTGTGCGCTGTGCGCTTCTCCCCCCGGCTCTGCACCAGCGCCGGCTTCCCGCAGGGTGCCAGCCGGTTGATGGGCAGCTTGTCGGCGTCCACCACCAGCGGCACCGTGGCCAGGATGGTCCCTCCGCTCACCAGAGCCTGTGGGGATGTGGGGTGGTGTCAGTGGAGGTCCCAGAGCATCCCCCCACCCCGGAGCTCCCCGGTGGAGGGACTTACTGGCACCTGCAGCGGGGTGGCAGAGCCACTGGTGCTGGTGGCCAGGGAGGCGATGCTGGACGTCTTGGCGCTGCTGGCATCCGTCTTGACAGCTGTCAGCAGCAGGGAGTCAGCCTTGATGAAATGGGGCTGTAGCAGGACCTAGGGGATGGGGGTGGGCTCAGCGGGGCTGGGGAGGCCACTGGGACACCCCACCCTCGGCCCTGGGCTTACCGGCACCGGCTGGATCTGAGGTGAGACAGGCTGGGTGGTGGGTGTGGCGGGGGCCAGGAGCTGCTGGGGTGCCACGTTCTGCACGGGGCCAGGCAGTGCCACAGGTTGGCTCGGCTGTGGGACGGGCAGGGGGCTGGGCAGGGCCTGCTCCGCACCCCCAGGCTGCACAGCTGGGCATGGAGCAGAGGACAGCGTCACCAGACCCCCCAGGACCACCCTGGGCAGCCCCATCCCATAGGGAGGTATCCCCATGTCCAGCAAGGCCCCCACCACCCACAACAACCCCCCACCCAGGGAGCCTCACCCCTCCCTGCACCCCCAAATCCTCACCGGAGAAGCTGTGCTGGTTCTGGTAGCCCACCAAGGGCTGGGGGCTGAACTGGCCGGGGGATGTGGGGACGAAGCTGGGGGCCAGCATCACGCCAGGCTGGGGCTGGCTGCTGGGCATGGCCACCGGCTCCTCCTTGACACCCGGGGTCGGCGCTGGCAGGAGCGGGGCTGGGGGCTGCGGGGTGAAGGCTGCCATCCCAGGGGGTCCCGGGTAGACGCTGCCGGTGGGGGTGGCAGAGGGAGGCTCGCTGGGCCCCAGGTAGGTGCTGAGGGTGCCTGGGGTGGGGGGGAGTCCCAGGGGCATGGCGCTGTCGGGGGCACTGAACGGTGAGTCAAACAGCCCCGAGAAGTCATTGTCCGGTGTGTTGATCAGCTGGAGCACGTCTGCAAAACAACCCCCCAACCCCACGCTGTCAGTGGCTGTCCCGGCCCCACACCTGCCAAGGGGCCCCCAAAGCTCTGAGGGTCCCTGGGCTGGCCCCATGCTGCCCACCCCACAGCTCAGCACTTTGGGGACAGATCCCCATAACACAGGGACAAAATTCCCTGAGAGCCCAGGAATCTGCTGTGCCCTGCTCCTCACAGCCTCCCAGGCACCCTGCCAGCAGGGAAACTGAGGCACGGTGCTCGCAACGGGGGTGCCGGGGCCTGGCCACCAGCCGTCAGAGTTTTCCAGCCCGGTCTGGGGGTGTCAGGGCAGCTCTCAGCCCATTCCTGAGGTCGAGGGGGGAAGAGACGGGCTTGTGCCAACTCATTCATTTTATCCTGTACTGGAAACCCCGACAACCCCCAAAGCAGCCCCTGTACCAAGGGAAGGGGGTGCTCGCGCTGGGACAGAGGGGTGGCACGCCTGGGATGTGCCAGACCCCCGTGCCAGGTGTACCTGCCCATGGCACCTCCCAGGAGGGCAGCTGGGCAAGCACAGGGTTAAATAGCCTCGCTCAACGGGACCTGGGTGCCCGGGATGTCCCCATGGACACACCCCAACACCCACCCATCAGGGCGTCTGGAAGTGCCCCCACTGAGGCACCCCGGGATGCTCCCCCCAAAGCACCCTGGGGTGCCCCCACGGCGGTACCCCCAGGCGCACCCCTCATGCACACACCCCCAGGATGCCCCCACCAAGGTGCCCCCGGATGCCCCCCCATGGGGTACAGCACCCCGAGAGGGGCTGCAGCGGTGACCCTGCCAGACGGGGAGGAGGAGGATGGTGAGGAGGGGGTACCTTCGAAGGCGCACTCCATGCCGGCAGGTGCAGGTGGGGTCACTGGGAGCTGGCTGCGGCCCCCGCTCAGCCTCATGCCGGGCCGTGATGAGGCACCGGGATATTTTAAAGCCATGTTCTCGCCTCCTCCCCGCCAGCCCTCCCCGTTGCTGCCCGCGCCAGGCCTGGAGCGAGGCCGGCGATGGGGTGATGCAACTCCGCCAATCGCCGCCCGCGCGCCCGCCGGCCACCCGCCGCCCCCAGACAGCCCCGCAGCCACACTAAGGTGAGCCCAGCAGCGGGTTATTCCCGGGCACCCTGCTGTAACCCGCCAGCGGTTACTTGGGGTCAGCTGCCGTTAACCCCTTCGCCCCATGCCCCATCGCCCCCTGCGTCTGGCCAACACGACGTGACACTCCTCACTCGATGCCCAGCGCCCAGAGGAGACGCCCCACAAGGACCAGGGTCATCGCACAGCCCCATTTTCCCCACAAAGACATCCAGCTCTTGGCACCCCCCTCTGCGCAGGTGGGTTTCCCTCCAGGGGAGCTCCCAGCCTCAACCCCTCCCCCCGCTGAAGAGACCCCCAAAGTTCCCTGGTGGTCCAGGGACAAGAGAGCAAAGTCTGGGGGTGCAGAGAGAGGGTGCTCCCTCCTGGCCCGCCCCTTCCTGCTGCTCAGTCCTCGGGGTGGGCACGGCTCTCCCAACCACCCGGTGCCTACCAGATATTTCAATCGCATGACACCCACTACCAGCCATGCCAGCAGTACGACACGGGCACCCAGCAGTACCAGGGCTGCCCCAACCCTGCTGCTTCAGGCCATGGGAGCCTGTGGGGCACAGCTGTGGGTCCTGGCAGGTCCCAGTGGGCACAGGGCACCCACAGCCCTGGGTGCATGTCCCACAGTCACCCTGGGGTAGGCACAGGGACAAGGGACAACCTGTGGCTACCCAGGGACTGGTGGCAAACCCATGGCCCGTGGAATGTCAGGCCACGTGGGGAAACAGTGGGGCACAAGGTGGCCTGGACAGCCATGAGGCAAAGGAGCGTGGCAAAAGCCCATGGCGAGACACAGCCGGTCTGTGCTGGGCACCGCTCAGCCCTGGCACAGGTTCTGGGGGACCCACGGGGACACAGCACAACTCCGGATCATCGCTCCTGCCTGCTTGCAGCTCCCATCCCTCCCTTCCCACGCCAAAACCTCGCCGGGGGAGGCAGGTGGCACCTGGATCTGCCCTGATCCGCCCCGATTGCCACTGGGATGAGCCTCCAGCCCTGGGATGCCACCTCCGCCCCGGCTCCCAGCGGATATATGGCTCCTGGCACCGTTGGAGGCTTCGGCCATCCCCGTGCCTGCTTCACCGCGTGCTCCACCGGCTCTACTGGCCTGCGCAGAGCCAGCGCAGCCCCGGGCATGGGGCTGGCCAAGGTCTGGGAAACCCAATTTTTGGCTAAAGCCATGGTGACGCTGCACCCAGCACTGGTAAGATCTTGGTGGCGCGGCAGTGGTGAGCGGGACCCGTTGGGGATCGGGTCCCCTTGGCACTGGGGAGCAGGTCCCCTTGGGGAGCAGGGCCCTCTGGGGCAGCATCCCCATCCCACGGCCCCCCAGCTGGGCGGGGAGGTGGGTGCTGATGGGTCCCAGCCCCAGTGATGCTCCGCTCAGCGCCAGGCCTGTTGCAGAGCCTCCCACACACCCCCGCCCCTCCCATCCCGGGTGGGTGGTTCGGGGAACCCAGGCGTCCTGGAGGGAATGACCGGGAGTAACCCCGCCGGTGACGTCACGGGGGGCGGGGCTAGGAGCGACACGATGCTGCGGCCGGCGGGGGCCCCGTCGGGGCTGTCCCAGTACCGGCACCTCCAGCCCGGGGGTCCCGGTGTCCAGTCGTGTCCCTCCCCCCCATCCCCCTGGACCCCGCTCCTCCCCAAGCCCCGGTAACGGGGCCAGCCCGAACCGCCCGGCCCTGCACCGACCCCGCGGCTCCAGCAGCTCGGGGTGTCCCCCCCAACCCACGCCGGGTTCCGGCACCGAGCCCGGTCTCTCCGGCTGCGCCCCGGTTCGCCGGCCGCGCACCGAGCCCGCTCCCTTCAGCCCGGCCGCGCACCGAGTCCCGGTTATGCACCGAACCGGCTCCACCGCTTATGGCCCGGTCCCCGGTTGCTTGACCGTGCACCGAGACTGGTCTCTGCAGCCCCGGCCATGCACCGAGCACGGTCCCGGCTGTGCACCGAGCCCCGGTATCGCACCGAGCCCATCCCCCGGCCGCGCACCGAGCCCCGGTATCGCACCGAGCCCACCCCCGGCCGCGCACCGAGCCCCGGTCCTGCCGCCAGCCCGGTCCGGGCCGCGCACCGAGCCCGGCCCCACTCGCCGCTGCCCGGTCGGGACGCACCTTCGATGTCGCTGAGCAGGGCCGTGTCGATGTCGCCGGCCCCGGAGAGGCCGAGGGACGGCGCCAACCCCTCCAGGGCCGCGTCGTCGAAGGCGAGGCCGCTCATCCCGGCGGCGGCTCTAGGAGCGGCGGGGCCGCCCGCCCGCCATGGCCGCGCTGGCCCGGGGAGAGGGAGGAAGGGGACGAGCCGCCAAGCTGCTCCCGCGAACCGTGTCCAGACCTGCTACCGGGTAGGGGAAGGAGGGAGGGGATGGAGGCGGATCCGCCGCCGCGTCCCGCCCCGCGGCTGCCTCCCCGCCCCGCACCGCCGGCACCGGGACCCGCCGCACCGCCGCGCCGCGCCGGGACCCCCGGCAGCACCGGGCTGGTAGGAAGGTGGTGCACCGGGACCGGAGCAGGGAGCAAGGCAGGCTGCAGCCCCTGAGCAGGGCAGCAGTTCCCCGGGAAAGTCACCACCCCCCCGGGGACAGCCACCAACCCTGGGGACAGGCACCAACCCCTTGGGACAGTCACCAAACCCCGGGGACAGCCACCAACCCCTGGGGACAATCACCAAGCCCCTGGGACAGCCACCGAGTCCTTGGGACAGGCACCAACCCCTGGGGACAGTCACCAAACCCCGGGGACAGTCACCAAGCCCTGGGGACAGTCATCGAGCCGCGGGGACAGTCACCGAGCCCTTGGGACAGGCACCAATTACGTAAGCTCGGCTCTAAACACCTAGGCTGGGCGTTAAATACCACTTCGCCCTGGATCGGGGCCCACGTGGGAGCCAGTAGGAGGGCCACAGTGGGGAAAAGGGGGTGGCCGTGGCTGCTGTAACCCCCAGCACCTCGTGGAGGCCACGTGCCAGGGCCACCGTGTCACCTCTCGAGGCTCTTGTGGTTTCCAATGCAGAGGCAGGCTGCGGGTATCTGCCTTCCTCCTCCCTGCTCCAGGGTCCAGTGCAAGTCCCAGCACCGCCGCCTGACCGTGGCACAGCCCAGGGTGGCAGAAGCTCCCACAGCCCCATAAGGGGCTGCCGAAGGATCGGTGCTGCCCTGTGAGCCCCAGCTGAGCCCACGCACCCTCCTGGGTGCCACGAGCTGTGGGAACCAGGAAAATCACTGGTGCCATCAGGGTCAGCGCTGTGGCTGCCCACGGGTGGCGGGTCTCGGCATGGGGGGTCTCACGCTAGGGCAGGGCCACGCTGCTACACCCTGCAGCGCTGTGTGGTTTGTCTTACTGCTGGGAATATATTAGGAAAAGAAATGGATTATTTTCTTGATTCTTATCATTTTCTTAAGAAAAATAAATTAGGAAAAGAAAATGCGCTGCAACATCGGCCCCCTGAAACTTTGCCCTCTTGTCTCCTGAACCACCAAGCACAATCCGAGGCTACCTGTGAATTAATTAAGCTGGGCTGCACCATAAAACCAGGAGCACAGCAGTTTCCCCTGTGGAACATGGGGATCCCTCACATGGCATGGGGAACCCTGCTGCAACAAGGGGCTCACCGGCAACCACGCAGGGCACCCCGTGCGTGCACGTGGCGGTGGCAGAGCCGTGGGTGCCCAGCCCTGCCAGTCCCTCCGCACCCTTGCGCCCACTCGAGCCTCCTCAAGCTGGGGACATTAACCTGTGCCCGAGCTGGGGACGGGCCCAGGGAGTCCTGGCTCAGCTCCACGCCGATGGCTGGGGCAGTGTCACCCGCACACAGGCCACTGGCAGCCACTCGGACACCTCTCGTCCACAGCAAACTAAACAAATGCTACCAATGAAAAACCCTCGAGAGATCCACAACCTGCTGTGGGGGTGAAGGGGGCTCTGTGCACCCCCCCACATTTTTATTTGGGTCACCATGGAGAAGCCAGGCTCGATGGCGGCGGGAGGTTTCCCTTTGCTTTCAGGAAAGCCCTTGCAGCAGTCTGCATGCTTGCAAGAGTGGAGGGCAAGTTTCCAGGGCTGGGGAGATGGACGTGCCGCGGCCCCGCGAGGCTTTAGGGCAGCCTCACATGAATGTAGAGAGTCACACACCTTTAACAACCCACGTGAGACCTGGGACACAGCCTTCCCTGTGAGACACGGAGAGGGGGAAAATCACACGCATAAACACGGCATTATTTTCACACAAGCTATGGTCAAAGCAGGATTTTGCAGGGCTCCTTCCCTGACCCCAAGCTTCCCCCCTGAGCCAGAGGGGATGTGCACCCCGGAGACCCACACACGATGCTTTTCCCTGCTTGGGGAGGACCAAAGCAAACAAGCAGCATCCTCTGCACTACGGGGAAGAATTAAGCACCCTGGCAGCTCCGTGGGACGGGGCGGGTTTGGAGGCCAATGGATGCCAGGCAGGGTGGGGCTCCCTGGGGTAAGCTTGGTTGCGGGGTAGGGAAAACCCCGCCTGTAGGACCAGGGCCACGCAGCCAATAAGCGCAGCGGCCCGGAGTGGAGTGATTCTGCATCACGGCTCAGGGCCCGCGATTACATCATGTCGGTCCTGCGGGGATGGCAGCAGGGCCACGTGGTTGCTCCGGAGTCGCTGAGACGTTTTCCTAAGCGCAGGCTGGGAGGAAACCGCAGGGATGAGACAGAAAACAAACTGGCCGTGAGATGGTTGGGCTCTGGCTGCCGAGCCGGCCGGGCAGGCTCACGTGGCTGCAGCGAGCTCAGGTGGCTGTGTAGGGCTCGCCGGCGGCGTGGAGCATTGCCCTGAGCCACACCGGCGGCAGCGACAGGCTCCAGGACGTGCCATGCTTCGGCTGCAGAGCCCAAATGTGGCAGCCTCAGGCACCATGCATGGAGCATCCGTCATCCTGCTGCCCACCTCGCTCAGCTGGGTGGGCTCCCCCCAAAACGCTGTGCCCAGGTACATGTGAGCCCCTGGACATTCGCCGCCTGCCAGCACACCTTAACTCTGTGCTGAAAGCAGCCCTGCCCGCCCAGGACTTCGCTGACATCCCCCACTCCCAGCCCGCAGCATCCCTCGTGCTCCAGGGTTTGTTTTGCTATGGCAGAGCACGGCATTAATCATTAATTCATGTTGCAAACAGATTCAAAGCCTCTTCTCTCCTTTACTACCTGTAACTCTGCTTTGTCAACTATCCCGTCCTGAGCCACAGCTTGAGTAAACACGCAGCCAGGCCCGATGGCACTCTGGCGTGCCGCACAGCCTCCGCTCGGGGGTTTATTTACCCCGAGGTGAAATGGGAAAAGGCAAATGCACGTGTAGTCTCTTCCCATTTGCATCGGGATCCAAACTCGGTGCCCAGTGCTGGGAAGCAGGGACACGCACCCCGTCCGAGGCTCAGCCTGTACTGGGCTCTGCAGCGTGCCCTGTGCCAGGGCTCAGCATTCTGCGGTGGAGGGCTGGGATCTGCGGAAGCCTCCAGCTCGTGCTGGGAGCTCGCACGGTCTCAGCGGGAGCCCACTCAGGTTTGGAGAGGAGAAGCCCATCAGGGTTCACAAGCACAGGGAAGCCATGCTCGGGTTGGGGAGCCAGATGTCACCAGCGGCAGGAGGCTGTGGGGGGACACATACAAAATGTTCCCAGGTGCTTGTCCTGCTCTTACACTCTTCCCTTTGCACCCACTTCGGCCCCTGTTGGAGACAGAATATGGTGTTAGAGGGATCTTTGCCTCATGCCTTTAACTGTGGGGCTGCAGAAGACGGCGTGGCTGGTGCAGCCCCGCTGGAAGGCAGCAGATCCCCGCTCCAGCAGCCTTCCTGCTGCACGGCGCTGGGAATTTATGACCTGGTGGTTTTTGTGCGATTTCTGCTGTCAGGGCAGCGGCAGCTCCGTACCTTTCTCAGCAAAGCTGGGCCATGAACCTACCGGAATATATGTGACACAGTCAGGCACATGATCGGTGTGATGGTAAACAAGCCGGGGCAGAGCTGGATTTAATGCATGGTAATCTGCAGTTACAAGGAGGGGAAACCCATCTTTCACGCTGTTCCATACACACCCCTTCCCCAAAGCAGCTTTTAAACCACAGGCCATTAGTTTTGATCTCCACTTGCAAGACGGAGGGCCCCATTCTGACATATTGGTTCGGTTTTGGCCGAAGTAATGCCATGTCACTTCTCCAAGGTTCCTAGATGGCTGCTCTTCCCTCTGCCCATCAAAACCATCGTCATAAATGAGGATGTTGGAACAAATTCCTGGCCGATGACTCAGGAAAAGTTGCCCGTTGTGCGGGCTGGGAACACCACCTGCACTGCAGCGCACAAACAACTCCTTACCCGTCACTTTCTAGGTCACCAAGGCGGGTGATCTGAAGTTACGCCCCGAGGACCACCTGGCAAGCCCTGCAAGGTGGGCAGGTGTCCCACCGAGTGCCAAGACCTGTCCGAGGGTAGCCTCAAAGCATGCGCCAAAGATTTAGTGGGGAACGAATTTACCAGCAGTGGCAACACGCCACCGTGCACAGCAAGACCCACGTAAAGACGCAAGGAGCATCTTCTGCTGGGGACAACCCTTCTCCTGGTGAGAATACCCAGGCCTCTGTCATTTGGAGGAAGCCGAGGATTCCCAAAAGCCTGTGTCGTGTTTTGACATCTGACGGCACCGCAGGGCAGCTGCAGACCGTGCGTGCCTCCCGCGCTCACTCGTACCGTGCGTTCAGGCCGGGCGGTGGAGCACAGCCAGACACCACCTGAGAGACAGACGGATACCATCCTCCAGGTCACACTAGTAGTGTATTTATTGGAGTATCTCACATGCAGGAACCAAAGTAGAGATGATTTCTGGAGCAAGTTAAACAATGGCAGATTAATACAATTGTATTGTCCTTAACGTAAACGCTTTCTACATGAATACAGCAACATTTTAGTGTTGGGTTTCTTTGTGTATTTTGTTTCTCTTTTCTTGGTCAATCCCTTTAAACATTTATGTCCCCCTTCTCCCCCTACCCCGCTCCCAAACAAAAAAATACCCAATATCTTCAGTAAATAAATATTATCGACTTTTATCTGGAAAGCCTACAGCTGTAATATACAGAGAAGCTATTGCACAGGTTACATGTCTAGAGTTAACGATAGCTCATAATAACATGTACAGAATGAGGAGCTCGTACTCATAAAAACACAGAGCAGGGTGGGAAGTTTGGCGTAGGTTTGCCACGGGCTAAAGAGAACCAGCACCGGAGCTCGGCGCGGCTCTAAAGCCCATCAGCTCTCGGTGAAACACAACCTCGCCTCTCTCCTGGATGGCGGAGCAACCTGCTGCCAGTGCCAGGGGTGCGGTGCGGGGAGGCTGGGGCTGGCGGCCTGGGGAGGGAGCACGCAGGCGCAGCCCGCTCCGGAGGCTGCAGTTCGGGAGGGATGAGCGGAAGGTGCTTGCATGGGCACCAGCAACGCCTCTGGGCACCTGGCAAGGGGATTCCTGCCTCCTCTCCTCTGCTGGTGGGCAAGGGCAGGTGGGTGCCCCCAGCAGCTGAAGGGTTACCTCCAAGAAGGCTCTAAATCCACTCACTGATTGCCTGCTTCATTATTTCCATAAAAATAACTGTCCTGAGCTGTTTTTTTCCAGGGTAGGCTCTGCAAGCCTTGCGGTTAGCATTTAGGAGGTAAACAATGACTGAGCTGGATGAGGCTGGGCTGGGGATGGAGATAGCACAAGCAGTTCCCACTCCACAGGACTCCCAGCAGCCACAAGACACCTGACAACTCATCGGGCGAAAAAGACTGTTGAAAATGCCGCTGTGTTTGCTCTCCTGGTCCGCGTGTCCTGTCCTCAAGGCTGAAAGCAGGAGAGCATTGAATAGAGGAACAGGAACAGGCTGCGTTGGCCGGGGTGCCGGGGGAGCGTGGGCCCAGATCCTGCGGCAGCCTACGGAGGGGGACCATCACCCCTGCCCTGGGTCCGAAACCACCGCCCGGATCTGTTCTTCCACCACTGGAGGGAAACATCTCGCCACCACGGCCAGCTCTGCTGACTCCTCCATTTAGAAGTGGAAACAGCCAATGTATCCCCCACAGAAAAGCCAAACAAAGTCAAACGAAGGAAAAACCCCACTAAAATTCTTCTTTAGCTTGGAGGGGTAAAAACAGCCCTGGAATTGGCAGAGCCGACTTGATCAGCACATTTCAGAGATGGAGGCTGTGATAATCGGAAGGGGAAAGGTATGTTGGAGGCTACATGAGGGTCCCGGTAAGGACCAGTCTCTGCATTTATGCTGTTCCCTTTAAGAGACACCGTGCTACGTTTTTATGAGCAATTCTCCTATGAGCTTTACCTACATACTAAACACCCTAAACATCTGTACAGCACATTGTTATCTATTACACCTGCCAAAGACGCAGCTGAAATCTACACATAACAATTAAAAAACCTGAAAGGATGTATTTAAATAGAAACCATTCATTTCTTACATCTCAGCACATGAAGGGTTAACAGAAGAGGTTAAAAAAACACACTGGAAAGAAAATATATTGACAAAATAAATATTTTAACCTAGAATAGGCTACGATTAGAACTTACAAAGGACCCCAATAATAATTTAGTGTCATCGAGTGTCAAGCTGTGATTCCTAATATGCCTAGAAAGCCTTGGGATGTTATTCCTTATGGAAAGTGGATCAGGCTGCAGCTCCATCCCTCTTCTCACAAGCGTCGGAGCCACGCAACTCCTCTGCCCACTTGCACAGAGGAAGCACTTAGAGTGAAAGCGAAGGAAGAATAAATCGAGAGGTCAGCCTTCTGAAGTGAAAACCCCCTTCCCTTTCCCTCAAACAGTTTCCACCGCTCAGGTTTTCTGCAGACCACAAGAGGATGGGGAAGGTGAGAGATCCTGATACAGGATATTAGGGAAGCTCTAGCATAGCTCTTACATTTGTTAAAGAAGCTTTGGGCTAAACCACCCGTTCTGCCGCATGCCGTGTTGCCTTTAGTGCTTCCAGCCCCCACGTGCTCAGCCCACCAGAGCCAGGTCTGACGGACCCGGGCTCCAAATTTAAACGGCAGCAGGGCTGTGCTTTTACCAGACCCACCAAGGGTCCCACCAAAGGACGTTCAGCCACGGCCCCAGGCGGAGCGCACACCTCCCAAGGAAGGCACCTCCCGAGTGCTGCCCTACTTCCAGCAAAGCCACTGCTTGTGCTGCCGGCACCTGCTATCGCCTGCAAACAGTGCCTTTGCTTTCCAGCAGATAACGCGGGGTGTCAGTGGGGACCACGGAGTGCCTGAGGTTGCAAGGACAGAAGAGAGTCCCTTGAGTTACACCAACACACGCTCCTTATCTCCCCTCAGCCCCAGCCTTGCCGTTTCATCTCTTTTCCTCCCCAGTCAGAGGGAGCAGTCACTGACAGCTCTGCAAGATCTTCCAGAAAGGGACCAGATTCCCTCCAAAGCAACAGCTTGGAGGTCCCAGGACAGGTTTAGCATGACAGAAAGAAGCGTTAATAGCACACATTGCCTCCACTCCGCCCTTTTTGCTTAGGGGCAGGGAAGAAGAGCCAGCCTGCACGGGGGCTCTGGTGACAGCGCTGGTGATATCCTTGCCACTCAGCATCATTTGACAATGTCCCCACGCTTGAGCAATGCGATTATCTCCTCTGGCTTGGCAGGGAAGCTGGATTAACATGCTTAGAATCACCTGATGTAGCCATTTACAGGGTCAATGTGTTTCAAGGATTTAGAAGAGAAAATACACACTTAAAACACCCACAGAGCTTTTTGCATTGACAGGAATACCAACAATTCGTTCTGTGCTGGCAAGACTGCTCAGGCAATCATCAGACACTGTCTGATATCAAATCAGCGTCACTGCAGAAGTTTCCTCAGGTTTCTGGGAGCTTGTGGCCACGTCTGACGTGTTGCAGAAAGGCAGGGTCTGGCAGGAGCTGGCAGCAGGGTGTCTGGCAGCCAGTATCTGAGCACTGGCCTCACCTTATGTGAAGAGCGAGCGCAGCGATGCATACACGCAGCCAAGGCAGACTACCCTGGCACCTTCCATTAGCCACAGAGAAGATGAAATGGAGAGAAACCCTCTCCAGACCCACACAGAAAGGCTGCAGCTGGAGAGAACAGCCAGCAAGTGGGGAGAAGAGGTAGCTTGATCTCCACGCTATCTCCATCCTTACACAGATTTTCCCTGTCCACTTGCAAGCCACGCTACTTTCTGCACAGTGCAGAGCTGACAGGGAGCAGTGAGCTACGGAGCAGCAACAAGGTGCCAAGTCAGTGATGCGGGGTGGCAGGGCAGCCTTGCCTGGGTCCAGCTACGTATGGAGGGATCCTGGAAGAGGATGCAGGCAGGGCAAGACTGAGGAGAGGATGAGCAGGGACAGCACAGACTGACATCTAACCTGGGACAGCCTGGAAATCCTGCTCCAAACAACGCTTCCCTCTGAAGATTAACATGACCACTCTCAAAGACCATCAGTGCTGCAATCGGGCCATTTGGTAAAAGGTTTTGTGTGTCACAACCTACCAAAGCGTGGTGTACTCTGGAGAATGTTATGAGCTGAAATAACTACGCTCAGATAAAAGCTTCTACCACTTTCACATCAGCTGTTTATAGCACAGCTTCTCGATCTAGAACAACTTCTGAGGGAGCTCGACACACATCAGCATCCTGGGAAGCTCAGACATGCCAAGTCAGAACAAAGTGGCTGGTTGCCTAAGACAAGTGCCCTGAGGAAGAGGGGCTGGAGCGCTGCTGCCTGCATGGGCGTTCATCTGATAAAGTGCCTCCCTGTCAGGACAGGAGATTCTCCCTGCCGTGCAGCGTTCAGCTCTCCCTTTGATCCTGCCATCTTGTGCCACTGGCTTCCTACCAAGGAACATGCTGGGGGATGCAGCGATGGCTGGAGCTGCCTGCTCCAGCTCTGCTTGTCAGCCCAGCAAGGCAGGCACACACGCTGGAATCCCTTCTGGCAGCTCCAGCAAGAGCAGCACTCTCGGCTGTGCCTCTGGCAAGCAAGGGAATATGCTTGTTTGCACAGAGAGGAGGGAGACTGCAACTCTCTAGGAGCTGTGTGTTAATAAAGGGGCAAAGGTATCAAAGGACACGCCAAAACTTACAAATAGCATGGCCACAATCATCCAACACTTTCTCAGGCCCAAACCTCGAAGGAAATTAGTTTCTCCTCCAGCTCAGGCAGGCATGGCTAATCCCTCCACGGCAACCATCTCCCTCAGCATTTTCGTACAAGCCTCTGTGAGGTTTGCCTCTTTTTCTCATACCTACCACCAAGAACCAGCATGTCTGTCCTACCAGGCACGGCAGGGAATCCAGGAACCTCAGTTCACACCCGGTCCATGAGCAAGTCCCATCCATCCGCATGGATGTTATTTACAACAGCTGAGACAAATGCAGAGCTCTACAGTCACTGAAGAAGGAATCTAAGGTAAGGAAAAAATAACCTAGCTATTTTAAAAGGCAAATACGCTAGAAAAAAATCCTCATGTGAGAATGCTCTCCCAAAGAGCAAAATGCTTCATGCGCTAACGTTACAGCATCCATTCAGCTCAGTGTTTTTCGTTCTTGTCAACTGCCAGAGCTACTGGACATGGCCAACAGACTGCTTTCAAATTAGAGCAAGCCCAGATAAAACACAAGGAAAAAAATACCCTGTGAGATTTAGAATATGAAATGCCGCACAAAGTGGAGAAAAGCGACCACCATATGGTACCGGGAGATGTGTGAGTGGGAGAGTAAAGGATTTTAACTTGTGAAGCACATGTTGAAAGGGGAACAGTTGTTCCTTGCTGTCGAATCCGACACGAAAGCCAATACATTAACATTTTATCTAAAAATAAAGACACACTCCTCCTGAACATTCCAGCTCAGTCAATTACATGCTGATCGACAGAGCAGTCTACTTGGCAGGACCTGCCTACAGAAGACGATGATCCCTACATAAATTGAAGGGCAAGGCTGCTCTCTCCCCTCTGGGCTTTTGTTTCAACACAGTGTGACGTACTCATGCATTCTAAAGGGGTTTTCAGCATCAAGAGCTGGTTTTGTGCAGCTGGGATAGGAAGGAGGGGATTAAGCGAATGCTGGAAAATCGTGGTCTGGCAGGAGTAGTGTTGGACTTAAATAGAAAGAGTCAGCTTGTGGGGGTGGATTGTTTGGGGAGGGGGGGGAAGGAGAAGCAATCTATGAAATCAGGGGGAAGAGGATCGTTGTTAGCCAAGTACTGTGGGAGGACAGAGTGGCCATACGGCGACATTCGCCTGCAGAGCACGGGGGTGGGAGGGCGGCTAAGAGCAATCTTCACAGTGCAAAGAGGGCATCCTCCGAGCGCTCTTGCTTTTTCCTGCTGGAAGGATTTGTCGGAGGGGTGGGGGCTTCCAGGGGAGGGGATGGCAGATTGGGAACCATCTCCGCCGCTTTGGCTCGCTCTTCTAAAAATTTGTCAAACTCTGCAATGCAAAAAAAGAAGGAAGACAGGTAAGAACTGGAGTTGTATCTTTAGCCCTGGGGATAGAGGTTAGCAGGGTCTGAAATTCCAGCGCCTGGTGTCCCGCTGGGCTCTGTTCACAGGCACGCATACTTGTGCAGCCTGACTTCCTCAGGAAGGGGTACAGACGTCCTTTGAGACACCCTAGCTCAGGCAGCAGAGGGAATCAAACCCACGCTATGCCAT
Source organism: Phalacrocorax aristotelis (assembly GCF_949628215.1). Lineage (NCBI taxonomy): Eukaryota > Metazoa > Chordata > Aves > Suliformes > Phalacrocoracidae > Phalacrocorax > Phalacrocorax aristotelis. The sequence goes on along the minus strand of NC_134285.1, from coordinate 3,533,090 downwards.
CGGCCACAACAGAGGCAGGGAAACATCATTCCAAAGGGTTGAACAGCTTGGGGACACATTCCTGCTGGTGCAAACACAGTGCACAGCCAAGGAAGATGGCAGGAAAGTACTTACAGCCGGGAGGGCTCTTCACACCATAAATACTAACTTTTTCCTCAGAAATGGAGGATGGGCCTGGACTCTTTTCAGTGGTGCCCAGCGACAGGCCAAGGGGCAACGGGCACAAGTTGGAACACAGGAAGTTCCACCTGAACATGAGGCCAAACCCCTTTGCTGTGCGGGTGCCAGAGCAGGGGCACAGGCTGCCCAGAGAGGCTGTGGGGTCCCTTCCCTGGAGACATTCACACCCCGCCTGGACGCGGTCCTGTGCCCCCTGCTCTGGGTGTGCCTGATCCAGCAGGGGGTGGGACGGGGTGAGCTCCAGAGGTCCCTGCCAACCCCCACCAGTCTGTGATTCTGCGAAATGCTCTGCTCCCGCCTTTCCAACTGTAGAAGCATTTGCTGGGTAACATCAGGCTGGGAGACGGCAGCATCTCAGCAGGGATCAAAGCAGATAATTCAGCCCGCGCACTAACCTGGGAACAGCTCATAGCCACAGGCATCTCTGCTTACCTTCACTGGTCACTCCTTCTTCCAGTTCGTCTCCTTTCTGCAATTGGAACAAAAAGGCATGTGAACACACAGGCAGCGCTTCACCTTCACTATCACCCTCTACACACATTTAATGCAACTGGACAGTTTCCACCACTTGTTTCCACATGCTAACTATTTGAGCAGGGCGACCTGGGGAAATCACACGGCTCCCATGTCGGGAGGCCAGCGGTGACTGACATTTCACTGCGCTGCAGAGCAAGAGGACAAGCACTAGAGATGCTTCTGAAAATTGCTGGTGGATAGCTAAACTTTCCCTGTTGGACCTGAATGGCAGTCCAGCGCTGTTTCCACTTCAGACAGTAGGCCTCGTCAAATGAGCTGTGTGAGTCACATAAACACGGTACCAGTTGCCATCTTTTGTCACACAGTCCTTTGAAGAGTCAGGACTGCGGTTTGCATTGTGTCTTCTAATAAAATGCACTTTTAGCTGACAAAGGACACATGCCGCAAAATAGTTTGGGGCCAACGTTCCTCCTGCGGGAGTTCCATTTTAGATTTCACACAAAAATGCAGCAGCTGTCCTGGCGTCCATGCTGTACAAAGGCAAGACTAGGGTGGGCTGGATGAAGGATCCTGGGCAGTTAGCATCTGTCCTTGAGATATAAAGACTGGGATGCCAGGGGGTCAGTGCATTTCTACCAGCTGCGTGCATTTCAACATGCGAGTTTCCAACAGTTCTTTAATGAGGAAATTAAATGAAGTCCAAGGATGTAGCATCCTTGTTAATCTATCAGGATGTTAAAAATGGATGAAAACACTACTTGAAAAGCTCATGTTGAACCTGCTTTGAAAAAGAAAAGTATTTGTCCGTGCCCTGGCTTCTCCACCAGGAGAGTGGGAATACAGTGACTGGCCTCACAAAGATGTTTAATGCCTGCGAATTAAATGCCACCTAGCAGCTACTAGCTTTCTACTGTGCAGAGGTTTCCAGAGGTACACGCAGCAGCCACTGCTTCACATGCAGGGGTACTGTTTCTTCCAATGTACCCCAAAAAACATAAGGAAATAAATAACGATTAGCTAACCTAATCTGTTTAGGTTATTCCCCAGCTGAACTGAAATGAGCCATTAACAAAAAAAGTAGAGGGGGAACCCAGAGCGAAAACAAAAAATCCAGTCCAAACTTTCTCAGAGGGCATCTCTGTGCTGCACCCACATATGGTCAGGTTGGGGACCCAGACATCTAGGAGAAGGGAAGCTGGTACAGTCACGGCCACAGCACGTGCGATCCCCAGGCTTGTTCAGGCATTTACACGGGACTTCTCTGCTTTGCTCTTTTTGAGTAAGGCTATCTAGGGGATGACAGATGTACAGAGCTACCTCGATATCTCTCCGTAAGATCATCACTCCTGCTAAATTAATTTAAATAGCAAAAACAAAAGTTTATTGTTTAAGCAGAGTGGACACACTACATTTACTGTATTTACTGTAAAAAATGAGGCCAGTTTGTAATTGAATTTGAAAATGACTGTCTGTACTAAGGCCTGAAAAAACTACCTGCAGCTGAAAACCAGTGACATTTCAAAGACAGCCAGTCAGTCTGCCAAACTCAAACACTGAAACCCAGAATCTGTTTAAGCACTTCAGGCAGCTTTGGAGAGCAAAAGCATTTTCTTCCTTTCAGTACAGTCACCTCCTCTGGTGCTGGAGCGGAGGGCTGACGTGCCGGAGCGTGCCTGCAGCACCGCTGCCAGAGCCAGGGAGCAAAGCCTGAACCCCACAGCTCCCAGCTAGGAGCCGAGCAGGCAATAGCAAGGGGTTGGGGGAGACCTTAAGGAGTAGGGAGTTACCTAGGGACAATATCTGAAGTCATCAGAAGTAATGGAAGGAGATGATCCTTAGGGATATGATCACCACAAGGAAACAGTTCAGTTCACTAAAACCGTGTTTAAAAGAACAGTCTGAAACGCAACTTGCTGCCCGTCCCCAAAATGCACTTGGTTAATTTGAGTCAGATGCTTACATTAAAATAAAGAGACTGGAATAAATGCATACTAGCTGTACCGCTACTTAAACCAGACGTGTACTGGTACAGCAAAACAAACTCCAGAATGAAGGAAAAGCTACTTTTAGTTCTGTCTTCTGTTTGTTTAATAATTACCAGACAGTAATCATTTAGGAGAAACTGCAAGTTATAAACATTGAAGAGAGACTGTTATAAATTTTTATTATAACTATTACAAAACATGTCAAGATTGCTTGCCAATTTAACAAAAACTTCTCGATTGGAAAGGAATCTAAGCCCTGATCCAGCATCTCTTAAAAGCATGGCTCAACGTAAGCACGTACTTAGATCCCGCCTAAGCTAACGCAGTGTTAAACATGTGCTTTAAGTCCAGTGGAGGACACAGGTAAACATCAGCACGTGTTTAAACACTTCCCTATACGGGGACCAGAAACACATGATTTCTGGAACGCGTGCTATTCTGGGATGTTAACATGGAGAAGTGAAAACAAAACAACTCAGAAAAAAGTGTTTTGATTGAATTGCTGAACACAACCTGATCTCTTCCTGCTTAGGCAGTCCCCCCAAAGGGAAATAAGCCATACGATTGGAATTTTCACTGCCTCCCATTAGAAGTACCAGTAACTCAGCAATGCATTGAATGTTATCTGTACAAGTGCTATTGCCCATGTGAAAAATGAAAATATAAAGAGTCTCACCAAGTCGGTACTGAGCCACTCCTCAATGTCATCCATGACA